>NW_026043869.1:0-600000 GCF_937001465.1 Orcinus orca
GTGCTCATTTCAATCTCTGGTTTTATGCAGCACCCCAACTCACCTTTCCCCTTAAGCAAGCATAAGTTGGTTTTCTAAATTTGGGACCATGTTCTGTTTTGAAATTCAGTTCCTGTGTAGCCAAGTTTACAATCCGTGTATTAGTGATATCTTATGATGTTTCTTTTTCTGTGTGACTTATTTCAGTTAGAATCATCATACCTGAATCCACTCATTATGCTGCTATGGGCCTGATGACATAGATGTCATTGCTGAGTGATATTGCATTGTACGTAAGTACCACAACTTCTTTATCCATTTTTCGCTTTATGCGATATTGAACTTGTACCGTAAACGAGTTTCTTGTAAACAGAGCCATCCCAAACTTTGGGGTGGCTGTGTCTTTTTGATTTTAATTTCCCTAAGCTATAGGACCATAAGTGGAAGTGCCCTAGGCTCTGTTGCTTTGTTTTTTAGATGTTTCAGGAAACACCATACACTTCTCCCGAGTGGCTGTTGGCAAGTTACATCCCGCCCATCAGCATAACAAGGCTCCCAGGTCTCCATGGCCTGTCCTGCCTTTCTGGATTTTACACTTTTTTCAGATGGCCCTTTTGACAGGGGGGGAAGTGAGACTTCATTGTAGTGCAGATTTCCTTTGCAAGCTTGCTTGGTTGGCCAAAAAGGGCGTATGCGTTTTTTCCTGAATATATTCAGGAAAAAACGCATACGCCCTTTTTGGCCAAGTGCATCATTGTCGACCTTCTGCCTCTTTTCCTATGCTTTAAATGCAATTCCAGTCTACCTCCTGAAATCGGTTTCCTGCAATTCTGCCCGGCTTTCAAGTCCTCTTGGCAGCCTTACTTCAGTATATTTTTGGATGATAGCTGTCATTTATAACTCTGCAGGTTTGTGAATTACAGTGCCCCTGAGCTCCTTTCTTCAACTCGCTTTCTTGTGAGCTGGCCGCAACACCGCAGGATTGCTTCAGGCCCTAATCTGGTTCCGGCATAGCACGCTGAGCCTTTGGTTAATTCCTCTTCCTGGTGGGAAATGAGAGTTAAATTTTCCCGTCCAGACACCTCCAGCTAGTCTCTCATTGGTTCTCCCTATTCCTGTTCATCTTCCGCGGAATTTGCAAACTGGGCCAAACAGGAGGTTAAAGGCACTGACTCTCCAAGTCGGGAGAGTGTTAGTAAAGCATCTGGAATGTTGCACCCGAGTACCAGGGGACGAGAACTGAGACATATTTCAACACGTCTCCCGATCACACGGTTGATCATACTCTGGGTTCCACATGCATGTTTTAGCTGAAGGAAGAATCCCTTAAACCTGGAGAGTTGAGACCCGTGGAATGGGTACCATGCAATATGACTTCAAAGGGTCTTCATTTGCTCACCAAAACTCTCCAATCCTATCACTGCTGCGTTTTTGCCCCTGTACTCACGATTGATTCACTTTCAGAGACATAGCAATCCATAGGTTTTAAGATACTTACTAGT
Source organism: Orcinus orca (assembly GCF_937001465.1). Classification (NCBI taxonomy): domain Eukaryota; kingdom Metazoa; phylum Chordata; class Mammalia; order Artiodactyla; family Delphinidae; genus Orcinus; species Orcinus orca. The sequence continues at coordinate 1,482 of NW_026043869.1, forward strand.
CAGGTACATTATTAGGCGTTTAATATGGGGTTTTGAGTCCATTTCGTTGAGCAAGGAGTAGCTCTTGTCTATTACATATTTGGCTTAAGGAACTTTATCTGTGCTCATTTCAATCTCTGGTTTTATGCAGCACCCCAACTCACCTTTCCCCTTAAGCAAGCATAAGTTGGTTTTCTAAATTTGGGACCATGTTCTGTTTTGAAATTCAGTTCCTGTGTAGCCAAGTTTACATTCCGTGTATTAGTGATATCTTATGATGTTTCTTTTTCTGTGTGACTTATTTCAGTTAGAATCATCATACCTGAATCCACTCATTATGCTGCTATGGGCCTGATGACATAGATGTCATTGCTGAGTGATATTGCATTGTACGTAAGTACCACAACTTCTTTATCCGTTTTTCGCTTTATGCGATATTGAACTTGTACCGTAAACGAGTTTCTTGTAAACAGAGCCATCCCAAACTTTGGGGTGGCTGTGTCTTTTTGATTTTAATTTCCCTAAGCTATAGGACCATAAGTGGAAGTGCCCTAGGCTCTGTTGCTTTGTTTTTTAGATGTTTCAGGAAACACCATACACTTCTCCCCAGTGGCTGTTGGCAAGTTACATCCCGCCCATCAGCATAACAAGGCTCCCACTTCTCCATGGCCTGTCCTGCCTTTCTGGATTTTACACTTTTTTCAGATGGCCCTTTTGACGGGGGGGGGGGAAGTGAGACTTCATTGTAGTGCAGATTTCCTTTGCAAGCTTGCTTGGTTGGCCAAAAAGGGCGTATGCGTTTTTTCCTGAATATATTCAGGAAAAAACGCATACGCCCTTTTTGGCCAAGTGCATCATTGTCGACCTTCTGCCTCTTTTCCTATGCTTTAAATGCAATTCCAGTCTACCTCCTGAAATCGGTTTCCTGCAATTCTTCCCGGCTTTCAAGTCCTCTTGGCAGCCTTACTTCAGTATATTTTTGGATGATAGCTGTCATTTATAACTCTGCAGGTTTGTGAATTACAGTGCCCCTGAGCTCCTTTCTTCAACTCGCTTTCTTGTGAGCTGGCCGCAACACCGCAGGATTGCTTCAGGCCCTAATCTTGTTCCGCCATGGCACGCTGAGCCTTTGGTTAATTCCTCTTCCTGGTGGGAAATGAGAGTTAAATTTTCCCGTCCAGACACCTCCAGCTAGTCTCTCATTGGTTCTCCCTATTCCTGTTCATCTTCCGCGGAATTTGCAAACTGGGCCAAACTGGAGGTTAAAGGCACTGACTCTCCAAGTCGGGAGAGTGTTAGTAAAGCATCTGGAATGTTGCACCCGAGTACCAGGGGACGAGAACTGAGACATATTTCAACACGTCTCCCGATCACACGGTTGATCATACTCTGGGTTCCACATGCATGTTTTAGCTGAAGGAAGAATCCCTTAAACCTGGAGAGTTGAGACCCGTGGAATGGGTACCATGCAATGTGACTTCAAAGGGTCTTCATTTGCTCACCAAAACTCTCCAATCCTATCACTGCTGCGTTTTTGCCCCTGTACTCACGATTGATTCACTTTCAGAGACATAGCAATCCATAGGTTTTAAGATACTTACTAGTCAGGTACATTATTAGGCGTTTAATATGGGGTTTTGAGTCCATTTCGTTGAGCAAGGAGTAGCTCTTGTCTATTACATATTTGGCTTAAGGAACTTTATCTGTGCTCATTTCAATCTCTGGTTTTATGCAGCACCCCAACTCACCTTTCCCCTTAAGCAAGCATAAGTTGGTTTTCTAAATTTGGGACCATGTTCTGTTTTGAAATTCAGTTCCTGTGTAGCCAAGTTTAAATTCCGTGTATTAGTGATATCTTATGATGTTTCTTTTTCTGTGTGACTTATTTCAGTTAGAATCATCATACCTGAATCCACTCATTATGCTGCTATGGGCCTGATGACATAGATGTCATTGCTGAGTGATATTGCATTGTACGTAAGTACCACAACTTCTTTATCCGTTTTTCGCTTTATGCGATATTGAACTTGTACCGTAAACGAGTTTCTTGTAAACAGAGCCATCCCAAACTTTGGGGTGGCTGTGTCTTTTTGATTTTAATTTCCCTAAGCTATAGGACCATAAGTGGAAGTGCCCTAGGCTCTGTTGCTTTGTTTTTTAGATGTTTCAGGAAACACCATACACTTCTCCCGAGTGGCTGTTGGCAAGTTACATCCCGCCCATCAGCATAACAAGGCTCCCACTTCTCCATGGCCTGTCCTGCCTTTCTGGATTTTACACTTTTTTCAGATGGCCCTTTTGACGGGGGGGGAAGTGAGACTTCATTGTAGTGCAGATTTCCTTTGCAAGCTTGCTTGGTTGGCCAAAAAGGGCGTATGCGTTTTTTCCTGAATATATTCAGGAAAAAACGCATACGCCCTTTTTGGCCAAGTGCATCATTGTCGACCTTCTGCCTCTTTTCCTATGCTTTAAATGCAATTCCAGTCTACCTCCTGAAATCGGTTTCCTGCAATTCTTCCCGGCTTTCAAGTCCTCTTGGCAGCCTTACTTCAGTATATTTTTGGATGATAGCTGTCATTTATAACTCTGCAGGTTTGTGAATTACAGTGCCCCTGAGCTCCTTTCTTCAACTCGCTTTCTTGTGAGCTGGCCGCAACACCGCAGGATTGCTTCAGGCCCTAATCTTGTTCCGCCATGGCACGCTGAGCCTTTGGTTAATTCCTCTTCCTGGTGGGAAATGAGAGTTAAATTTTCCCGTCCAGACACCTCCAGCTAGTCTCTCATTGGTTCTCCCTATTCCTGTTCATCTTCCGCGGAATTTGCAAACTGGGCCAAACTGGAGGTTAAAGGCACTGACTCTCCAAGTCGGGAGAGTGTTAGTAAAGCATCTGGAATGTTGCACCCGAGTACCAGGGGACGAGAACTGAGACATATTTCAACACGTCTCCCGATCACACGGTTGATCATACTCTGGGTTCCACATGCATGTTTTAGCTGAAGGAAGAATCCCTTAAACCTGGAGAGTTGAGACCCGTGGAATGGGTACCATGCAATGTGACTTCAAAGGGTCTTCATTTGCTCACCAAAACTCTCCAATCCTATCACTGCTGCGTTTTTGCCCCTGTACTCACGATTGATTCACTTTCAGAGACATAGCAATCCATAGGTTTTAAGATACTTACTAGTCAGGTACATTATTAGGCGTTTAATATGGGGTTTTGAGTCCATTTCGTTGAGCAAGGAGTAGCTCTTGTCTATTACATATTTGGCTTAAGGAACTTTATCTGTGCTCATTTCAATCTCTGGTTTTATGCAGCACCCCAACTCACCTTTCCCCTTAAGCAAGCATAAGTTGGTTTTCTAAATTTGGGACCATGTTCTGTTTTGAAATTCAGTTCCTGTGTAGCCAAGTTTAAATTCCGTGTATTAGTGATATCTTATGATGTTTCTTTTTCTGTGTGACTTATTTCAGTTAGAATCATCATACCTGAATCCACTCATTATGCTGCTATGGGCCTGATGACATAGATGTCATTGCTGAGTGATATTGCATTGTACGTAAGTACCACAACTTCTTTATCCGTTTTTCGCTTTATGCGATATTGAACTTGTACCGTAAACGAGTTTCTTGTAAACAGAGCCATCCCAAACTTTGGGGTGGCTGTGTCTTTTTGATTTTAATTTCCCTAAGCTATAGGACCATAAGTGGAAGTGCCCTAGGCTCTGTTGCTTTGTTTTTTAGATGTTTCAGGAAACACCATACACTTCTCCCGAGTGGCTGTTGGCAAGTTACATCCCGCCCATCAGCATAACAAGGCTCCCACTTCTCCATGGCCTGTCCTGCCTTTCTGGATTTTACACTTTTTTCAGATGGCCCTTTTGACGGGGGGGGAAGTGAGACTTCATTGTAGTGCAGATTTCCTTTGCAAGCTTGCTTGGTTGGCCAAAAAGGGCGTATGCGTTTTTTCCTGAATATATTCAGGAAAAAACGCATACGCCCTTTTTGGCCAAGTGCATCATTGTCGACCTTCTGCCTCTTTTCCTATGCTTTAAATGCAATTCCAGTCTACCTCCTGAAATCGGTTTCCTGCAATTCTTCCCGGCTTTCAAGTCCTCTTGGCAGCCTTACTTCAGTATATTTTTGGATGATAGCTGTCATTTATAACTCTGCAGGTTTGTGAATTACAGTGCCCCTGAGCTCCTTTCTTCAACTCGCTTTCTTGTGAGCTGGCCGCAACACCGCAGGATTGCTTCAGGCCCTAATCTTGTTCCGCCATGGCACGCTGAGCCTTTGGTTAATTCCTCTTCCTGGTGGGAAATGAGAGTTAAATTTTCCCGTCCAGACACCTCCAGCTAGTCTCTCATTGGTTCTCCCTATTCCTGTTCATCTTCCGCGGAATTTGCAAACTGGGCCAAACTGGAGGTTAAAGGCACTGACTCTCCAAGTCGGGAGAGTGTTAGTAAAGCATCTGGAATGTTGCACCCGAGTACCAGGGGACGAGAACTGAGACATATTTCAACACGTCTCCCGATCACACGGTTGATCATACTCTGGGTTCCACATGCATGTTTTAGCTGAAGGAAGAATCCCTTAAACCTGGAGAGTTGAGACCCGTGGAATGGGTACCATGCAATATGACTTCAAAGGGTCTTCATTTGCTCACCAAAACTCTCCAATCCTATCACTGCTGCGTTTTTGCCCCTGTACTCACGATTGATTCACTTTCAGAGACATAGCAATCCATAGGTTTTAAGATACTTACTAGTCAGGTACATTATTAGGCGTTTAATATGGGGTTTTGAGTCCATTTCGTTGAGCAAGGAGTAGCTCTTGTCTATTACATATTTGGCTTAAGGAACTTTATCTGTGCTCATTTCAATCTCTGGTTTTATGCAGCACCCCAACTCACCTTTCCCCTTAAGCAAGCATAAGTTGGTTTTCTAAATTTGGGACCATGTTCTGTTTTGAAATTCAGTTCCTGTGTAGCCAAGTTTAAATTCCGTGTATTAGTGATATCTTATGATGTTTCTTTTTCTGTGTGACTTATTTCAGTTAGAATCATCATACCTGAATCCACTCATTATGCTGCTATGGGCCTGATGACATAGATGTCATTGCTGAGTGATATTGCATTGTACGTAAGTACCACAACTTCTTTATCCGTTTTTCGCTTTATGCGATATTGAACTTGTACCGTAAACGAGTTTCTTGTAAACAGAGCCATCCCAAACTTTGGGGTGGCTGTGTCTTTTTGATTTTAATTTCCCTAAGCTATAGGACCATAAGTGGAAGTGCCCTAGGCTCTGTTGCTTTGTTTTTTAGATGTTTCAGGAAACACCATACACTTCTCCCCAGTGGCTGTTGGCAAGTTACATCCCGCCCATCAGCATAACAAGGCTCCCACTTCTCCATGGCCTGTCCTGCCTTTCTGGATTTTACACTTTTTTCAGATGGCCCTTTTGACGGGGGGGAAGTGAGACTTCATTGTAGTGCTGATTTCCTTTGCAAGCTTGCTTGGTTGGCCAAAAAGGGCATATGCGTTTTTTCCTCAATATATTCAGGAAAAAACGCATACGCCCTTTTTGGCCAAGTGCATCATTGTCGACCTTCTGCCTCTTTTCCTATGCTTTAAATGCAATTCCAGTCTACCTCCTGAAATCGGTTTCCTGCAATTCTGCCCGGCTTTCAAGTCCTCTTGGCAGCCTTACTTCAGTATATTTTTGGATGATAGCTGTCATTTATAACTCTGCAGGTTTGTGAATTACAGTGCCCCTGAGCTCCTTTCTTCAACTCGCTTTCTTGTGAGCTGGCCGCAACACCGCAGGATTGCTTCAGGCCCTAATCTTGTTCCGCCATGGCACGCTGAGCCTTTGGTTAATTCCTCTTCCTGGTGGGAAATGAGAGTTAAATTTTCCCGTCCAGACACCTCCAGCTAGTCTCTCATTGGTTCTCCCTATTCCTGTTCATCTTCCGTGGAATTTGCAAACTGGGCCAAAGAGGAGGTTAAAGGCACTGACTCTCCAAGTCGGGAGAGTGTTAGTAAAGCATCTGGAATGTTGCACCCGAGTACCAGGGGACGAGAACTGAGACATATTTCAACACGTCTCCCGATAACACGGTTGATCATACTCTGGGTTCCACATGCATGTTTTAGCTGAAGGAAGAATCCCTTAAACCTGGAGAGTTGAGACCCGTGGAATGGGTACCATGCAATATGACTTCAAAGGGTCTTCATTTGCTCACCAAAACTCTCCAATCCTATCACTGCTGCGTTTTTGCCCCTGTACTCACGATTGATTCACTTTCAGAGACATAGTAATCCATAGGTTTTAAGATACTTACTAGTCAGGTACATTATTAGGCGTTTAATATGGGGTTTTGAGTCCATTTCGTTGAGCAAGGAGTAGCTCTTGTCTATTACATATTTGGCTTAAGGAACTTTATCTGTGCTCATTTCAATCTCTGGTTTTATGCAGCACCCCAACTCACCTTTCCCCTTAAGCAAGCATAAGTTGGTTTTCTAAATTTGGGACCATGTTCTGTTTTGAAATCCAGTTCCTGTGTAGCCAAGTTTACATTCCATGTATTAGTGATATCTTATGATGTTTCTTTTTCTGTGTGACTTATTTCAGTTAGAATCATCATACCTGAATCCACTCATTATGCTGCTATGGGCCTGATGACATAGATGTCATTGCTGAGTGATATTGCATTGTACGTAAGTACCACAACTTCTTTATCCATGTTTCGCTTTATGCGATATTGAACTTGTACCGTAAAGGAGTTTCTTGTAAACAGAGCCATCCCAAACTTTGGGGTGGCTGTGTCTTTTTGATTTTAATTTCCCTAAGCTATAGGACCATAAGTGGAAGTGCCCTAGGCTCTGTTGCTTTGTTTTTTAGATGTTTCAGGAAACACCATACACTTCTCCCCAGTGGCTGTTGGCAAGTTACATCCCGCCCATCAGCATAACAAGGCTCCCAGTTCTCCATGGCCTGTCCTGCCTTTCTGGATTTTACACTTTTTTCAGATGGCCCTTTTGACGGGGGGGGAGTGAGACTTCATTGTAGTGCAGATTTCCTTTGCAAGCTTGCTTGGTTGGCCAAAAAGTGCGTATGCGTTTTTTCCTGAATATATTCAGGAAAAAACGCATACGCCCTTTTTGGCCAAGTGCATCATTGTCGACCTTCTGCCTCTTTTCCTATGCTTTAAATGCAATTCCAGTCTACCTCCTGAAATCGGTTTCCTGCAATTCTGCCCGGCTTTCAAGTCCTCTTGGCAGCCTTACTTCAGTATATTTTTGGATGATAGCTGTCATTTATAACTCTGCAGGTTTGTGAATTACAGTGCCCCTGAGCTCCTTTCTTCAACTCGCTTTCTTGTGAGCTGGCCGCAACACCGCAGGATTGCTTCAGGCCCTAATCTGGTTCCGGCATGGCACGCTGAGCCTTTGGTTAATTCCTCTTCCTGGTGGGAAATGAGAGTTAAATTTTCCCGTCCAGACACCTCCAGCTAGTCTCTCATTGGTTCTCCCTATTCCTGTTCATCTTCCGTGGAATTTGCAAACTGGGCCAAAGAGGAGGTTAAAGGCACTGACTCTCCAAGTCGGGAGAGTGTTAGTAAAGCATCTGGAATGTTGCACCCGAGTACCAGGGGACGAGAACTGAGACATATTTCAACACGTCTCCCGATCACACGGTTGATCATACTCTGGGTTCCACATGCATGTTTTAGCTGAAGGAAGAATCCCTTAAACCTGGAGAGTTGAGACCCGTGGAATGGGTACCATGCAATATGACTTCAAAGGGTCTTCATTTGCTCACCAAAACTCTCCAATCCTATCACTGCTGCGTTTTTGCCCCTGTACTCACGATTGATTCACTTTCAGAGACATAGCAATCCATAGGTTTTAAGATACTTACTAGTCAGGTACATTATTAGGCGTTTAATATGGGGTTTTGAGTCCATTTCGTTGAGCAAGGAGTAGCTCTTGTCTATTACATATTTGGCTTAAGGAACTTTATCTGTGCTCATTTCAATCTCTGGTTTTATGCAGCACCCCAACTCACCTTTCCCCTTAAGCAAGCATAAGTTGGTTTTCTAAATTTGGGACCATGTTCTGTTTTGAAATCCAGTTTCTGTGTAGCCAAGTTTACATTCCATGTATTAGTGATATCTTATGATGTTTCTTTTTCTGTGTGACTTATTTCAGTTAGAATCATCATACCTGAATCCACTCATTATGCTGCTATGGGCCTGATGACATAGATGTCATTGCTGAGTGATATTGCATTGTACGTAAGTACCACAACTTCTTTATCCATGTTTCGCTTTATGCGATATTGAACTTGTACCGTAAACGAGTTTCTTGTAAACAGAGCCATCCCAAACTTTGGGGTGGCTGTGTCTTTTTGATTTTAATTTCCCTAAGCTATAGGACCATAAGTGGAAGTGCCCTAGGCTCTGTTGCTTTGTTTTTTAGATGTTTCAGGAAACACCATACACTTCTCCCGAGTGGCTGTTGGCAAGTAACATCCCGCCCATCAGCATAACAAGGCTCCCAGTTCTCCATGGCCTGTCCTGCCTTTCTGGATTTTACACTTTTTTCAGATGGCCCTTTTGACGGGGGGGAAGTGAGACTTCATTGTAGTGCAGATTTCCTTTGCAAGCTTGCTTGGTTGGCCAAAAAGGGCGTATGCGTTTTTTCCTGAATATATTCAGGAAAAAACGCATACGCCCTTTTTGGCCAAGTGCATCATTGTCGACCTTCTGCCTCTTTTCCTATGCTTTAAATGCAATTCCAGTCTACCTCCTGAAATCGGTTTCCTGCAATTCTTCCCGGCTTTCAAGTCCTCTTGGCAGCCTTACTTCAGTATATTTTTGGATGATAGCTGTCATTTATAACTCTGCAGGTTTGTGAATTACAGTGCCCCTGAGCTCCTTTCTTCAACTCGCTTTCTTGTGAGCTGGCCGCAACACCGCAGGATTGCTTCAGGCCCTAATCTTGTTCCGCCATGGCACGCTGAGCCTTTGGTTAATTCCTCTTCCTGGTGGGAAATGAGAGTTAAATTTTCCCGTCCAGACACCTCCAGCTAGTCTCTCATTGGTTCTCCCTATTCCTGTTCATCTTCCGCGGAATTTGCAAACTGGGCCAAACTGGAGGTTAAAGGCACTGACTCTCCAAGTCGGGAGAGTGTTAGTAAAGCATCTGGAATGTTGCACCCGAGTACCAGGGGACGAGAACTGAGACATATTTCAACACGTCTCCCGATCACACGGTTGATCATACTCTGGGTTCCACATGCATGTTTTAGCTGAAGGAAGAATCCCTTAAACCTGGAGAGTTGAGACCCGTGGAATGGGTACCATGCAATGTGACTTCAAAGGGTCTTCATTTGCTCACCAAAACTCTCCAATCCTATCACTGCTGCGTTTTTGCCCCTGTACTCACGATTGATTCACTTTCAGAGACATAGCAATCCATAGGTTTTAAGATACTTACTAGTCAGGTACATTATTAGGCGTTTAATATGGGGTTTTGAGTCCATTTCGTTGAGCAAGGAGTAGCTCTTGTCTATTACATATTTGGCTTAAGGAACTTTATCTGTGCTCATTTCAATCTCTGGTTTTATGCAGCACCCCAACTCACCTTTCCCCTTAAGCAAGCATAAGTTGGTTTTCTAAATTTGGGACCATGTTCTGTTTTGAAATTCAGTTCCTGTGTAGCCAAGTTTAAATTCCGTGTATTAGTGATATCTTATGATGTTTCTTTTTCTGTGTGACTTATTTCAGTTAGAATCATCATACCTGAATCCACTCATTATGCTGCTATGGGCCTGATGACATAGATGTCATTGCTGAGTGATATTGCATTGTACGTAAGTACCACAACTTCTTTATCCGTTTTTCGCTTTATGCGATATTGAACTTGTACCGTAAACGAGTTTCTTGTAAACAGAGCCATCCCAAACTTTGGGGTGGCTGTGTCTTTTTGATTTTAATTTCCCTAAGCTATAGGACCATAAGTGGAAGTGCCCTAGGCTCTGTTGCTTTGTTTTTTAGATGTTTCAGGAAACACCATACACTTCTCCCGAGTGGCTGTTGGCAAGTTACATCCCGCCCATCAGCATAACAAGGCTCCCACTTCTCCATGGCCTGTCCTGCCTTTCTGGATTTTACACTTTTTTCAGATGGCCCTTTTGACGGGGGGGGAAGTGAGACTTCATTGTAGTGCAGATTTCCTTTGCAAGCTTGCTTGGTTGGCCAAAAAGGGCGTATGCGTTTTTTCCTGAATATATTCAGGAAAAAACGCATACGCCCTTTTTGGCCAAGTGCATCATTGTCGACCTTCTGCCTCTTTTCCTATGCTTTAAATGCAATTCCAGTCTACCTCCTGAAATCGGTTTCCTGCAATTCTTCCCGGCTTTCAAGTCCTCTTGGCAGCCTTACTTCAGTATATTTTTGGATGATAGCTGTCATTTATAACTCTGCAGGTTTGTGAATTACAGTGCCCCTGAGCTCCTTTCTTCAACTCGCTTTCTTGTGAGCTGGCCGCAACACCGCAGGATTGCTTCAGGCCCTAATCTTGTTCCGCCATGGCACGCTGAGCCTTTGGTTAATTCCTCTTCCTGGTGGGAAATGAGAGTTAAATTTTCCCGTCCAGACACCTCCAGCTAGTCTCTCATTGGTTCTCCCTATTCCTGTTCATCTTCCGCGGAATTTGCAAACTGGGCCAAACTGGAGGTTAAAGGCACTGACTCTCCAAGTCGGGAGAGTGTTAGTAAAGCATCTGGAATGTTGCACCCGAGTACCAGGGGACGAGAACTGAGACATATTTCAACACGTCTCCCGATCACACGGTTGATCATACTCTGGGTTCCACATGCATGTTTTAGCTGAAGGAAGAATCCCTTAAACCTGGAGAGTTGAGACCCGTGGAATGGGTACCATGCAATATGACTTCAAAGGGTCTTCATTTGCTCACCAAAACTCTCCAATCCTATCACTGCTGCGTTTTTGCCCCTGTACTCACGATTGATTCACTTTCAGAGACATAGCAATCCATAGGTTTTAAGATACTTACTAGTCAGGTACATTATTAGGCGTTTAATATGGGGTTTTGAGTCCATTTCGTTGAGCAAGGAGTAGCTCTTGTCTATTACATATTTGGCTTAAGGAACTTTATCTGTGCTCATTTCAATCTCTGGTTTTATGCAGCACCCCAACTCACCTTTCCCCTTAAGCAAGCATAAGTTGGTTTTCTAAATTTGGGACCATGTTCTGTTTTGAAATTCAGTTCCTGTGTAGCCAAGTTTAAATTCCGTGTATTAGTGATATCTTATGATGTTTCTTTTTCTGTGTGACTTATTTCAGTTAGAATCATCATACCTGAATCCACTCATTATGCTGCTATGGGCCTGATGACATAGATGTCATTGCTGAGTGATATTGCATTGTACGTAAGTACCACAACTTCTTTATCCGTTTTTCGCTTTATGCGATATTGAACTTGTACCGTAAACGAGTTTCTTGTAAACAGAGCCATCCCAAACTTTGGGGTGGCTGTGTCTTTTTGATTTTAATTTCCCTAAGCTATAGGACCATAAGTGGAAGTGCCCTAGGCTCTGTTGCTTTGTTTTTTAGATGTTTCAGGAAACACCATACACTTCTCCCCAGTGGCTGTTGGCAAGTTACATCCCGCCCATCAGCATAACAAGGCTCCCACTTCTCCATGGCCTGTCCTGCCTTTCTGGATTTTACACTTTTTTCAGATGGCCCTTTTGACGGGGGGGAAGTGAGACTTCATTGTAGTGCTGATTTCCTTTGCAAGCTTGCTTGGTTGGCCAAAAAGGGCATATGCGTTTTTTCCTCAATATATTCAGGAAAAAACGCATACGCCCTTTTTGGCCAAGTGCATCATTGTCGACCTTCTGCCTCTTTTCCTATGCTTTAAATGCAATTCCAGTCTACCTCCTGAAATCGGTTTCCTGCAATTCTGCCCGGCTTTCAAGTCCTCTTGGCAGCCTTACTTCAGTATATTTTTGGATGATAGCTGTCATTTATAACTCTGCAGGTTTGTGAATTACAGTGCCCCTGAGCTCCTTTCTTCAACTCGCTTTCTTGTGAGCTGGCCGCAACACCGCAGGATTGCTTCAGGCCCTAATCTTGTTCCGCCATGGCACGCTGAGCCTTTGGTTAATTCCTCTTCCTGGTGGGAAATGAGAGTTAAATTTTCCCGTCCAGACACCTCCAGCTAGTCTCTCATTGGTTCTCCCTATTCCTGTTCATCTTCCGCGGAATTTGCAAACTGGGCCAAACTGGAGGTTAAAGGCACTGACTCTCCAAGTCGGGAGAGTGTTAGTAAAGCATCTGGAATGTTGCACCCGAGTACCAGGGGACGAGAACTGAGACATATTTCAACACGTCTCCCGATCACATGGTTGATCATACTCTGGGTTCCACATGCATGTTTTAGCTGAAGGAAGAATCCCTTAAACCTGGAGAGTTGAGACCCGTGGAATGGGTACCATGCAATATGACTTCAAAGGGTCTTCATTTGCTCACCAAAACTCTCCAAACCTATCACTGCTGCGTTTTTGCCCCTGTACTCACGATTGATTCACTTTCAGAGACATAGCAATCCATAGGTTTTAAGATACTTACTAGTCAGGTACATTATTAGGCGTTTAATATGGGGTTTTGAGTCCATTTCGTTGAGCAAGGAGTAGCTCTTGTCTATTACATATTTGGCTTAAGGAACTTTATCTGTGCTCATTTCAATCTCTGGTTTTATGCAGCACCCCAACTCACCTTTCCCCTTAAGCAAGCATAAGTTGGTTTTCTAAATTTGGGACCATGTTCTGTTTTGAAATTCAGTTCCTGTGTAGCCAAGTTTACAATCCGTGTATTAGTGATATCTTATGATGTTTCTTTTTCTGTGTGACTTATTTCAGTTAGAATCATCATACCTGAATCCACTCATTATGCTGCTATGGGCCTGATGACATAGATGTCATTGCTGAGTGATATTGCATTGTACGTAAGTACCACAACTTCTTTATCCATTTTTCGCTTTATGCGATATTGAACTTGTACCGTAAACGAGTTTCTTGTAAACAGAGCCATCCCAAACTTTGGGGTGGCTGTGTCTTTTTGATTTTAATTTCCCTAAGCTATAGGACCATAAGTGGAAGTGCCCTAGGCTCTGTTGCTTTGTTTTTTAGATGTTTCAGGAAACACCATACACTTCTCCCCAGTGGCTGTTGGCAAGTTACATCCCGCCCATCAGCATAACAAGGCTCCCACTTCTCCATGGCCTGTCCTGCCTTTCTGGATTTTACACTTTTTTCAGATGGCCCTTTTGACGGGGGGGGGGAAGTGAGACTTCATTGTAGTGCAGATTTCCTTTGCAAGCTTGCTTGGTTGGCCAAAAAGTGCGTATGCGTTTTTTCCTGAATATATTCAGGAAAAAACGCATACGCCCTTTTTGGCCAAGTGCATCATTGTCGACCTTCTGCCTCTTTTCCTATGCTTTAAATGCAATTCCAGTCTACCTCCTGAAATCGGTTTCCTGCAATTCTTCCCGGCTTTCAAGTCCTCTTGGCAGCCTTACTTCAGTATATTTTTGGATGATAGCTGTCATTTATAACTCTGCAGGTTTGTGAATTACAGTGCCCCTGAGCTCCTTTCTTCAACTCGCTTTCTTGTGAGCTGGCCGCAACACCGCAGGATTGCTTCAGGCCCTAATCTGGTTCCGGCATGGCACGCTGAGCCTTTGGTTAATTCCTCTTCCTGGTGGGAAATTAGAGTTAAATTTTCCCGTCCAGACACCTCCAGCTAGTCTCTCATTGGTTCTCCCTATTCCTGTTCATCTTCCGTGGAATTTGCAAACTGGGCCAAAGAGGAGGTTAAAGGCACTGACTCTCCAAGTCGGGAGAGTGTTAGTAAAGCATCTGGAATGTTGCACCCGAGTACCAGGGGACGAGAACTGAGACATATTTCAACACGTCTCCCGATAACACGGTTGATCATACTCTGGGTTCCACATGCATGTTTTAGCTGAAGGAAGAATCCCTTAAACCTGGAGAGTTGAGACCCGTGGAATGGGTACCATGCAATATGACTTCAAAGGGTCTTCATTTGCTCACCAAAACTCTCCAATCCTATCACTGCTGCGTTTTTGCCCCTGTACTCACGATTGATTCACTTTCAGAGACATAGTAATCCATAGGTTTTAAGATACTTACTAGTCAGGTACATTATTAGGCGTTTAATATGGGGTTTTGAGTCCATTTCGTTGAGCAAGGAGTAGCTCTTGTCTATTACATATTTGGCTTAAGGAACTTTATCTGTGCTCATTTCAATCTCTGGTTTTATGCAGCACCCCAACTCACCTTTCCCCTTAAGCAAGCATAAGTTGGTTTTCTAAATTTGGGACCATGTTCTGTTTTGAAATCCAGTTCCTGTGTAGCCAAGTTTACATTCCATGTATTAGTGATATCTTATGATGTTTCTTTTTCTGTGTGACTTATTTCAGTTAGAATCATCATACCTGAATCCACTCATTATGCTGCTATGGGCCTGATGACATAGATGTCATTGCTGAGTGATATTGCATTGTACGTAAGTACCACAACTTCTTTATCCATGTTTCGCTTTATGCGATATTGAACTTGTACCGTAAAGGAGTTTCTTGTAAACAGAGCCATCCCAAACTTTGGGGTGGCTGTGTCTTTTTGATTTTAATTTCCCTAAGCTATAGGACCATAAGTGGAAGTGCCCTAGGCTCTGTTGCTTTGTTTTTTAGATGTTTCAGGAAACACCATACACTTCTCCCCAGTGGCTGTTGGCAAGTTACATCCCGCCCATCAGCATAACAAGGCTCCCAGTTCTCCATGGCCTGTCCTGCCTTTCTGGATTTTACACTTTTTTCAGATGGCCCTTTTGACGGGGGGGGAGTGAGACTTCATTGTAGTGCAGATTTCCTTTGCAAGCTTGCTTGGTTGGCCAAAAAGTGCGTATGCGTTTTTTCCTGAATATATTCAGGAAAAAACGCATACGCCCTTTTTGGCCAAGTGCATCATTGTCGACCTTCTGCCTCTTTTCCTATGCTTTAAATGCAATTCCAGTCTACCTCCTGAAATCGGTTTCCTGCAATTCTGCCCGGCTTTCAAGTCCTCTTGGCAGCCTTACTTCAGTATATTTTTGGATGATAGCTGTCATTTATAACTCTGCAGGTTTGTGAATTACAGTGCCCCTGAGCTCCTTTCTTCAACTCGCTTTCTTGTGAGCTGGCCGCAACACCGCAGGATTGCTTCAGGCCCTAATCTGGTTCCGGCATGGCACGCTGAGCCTTTGGTTAATTCCTCTTCCTGGTGGGAAATGAGAGTTAAATTTTCCCGTCCAGACACCTCCAGCTAGTCTCTCATTGGTTCTCCCTATTCCTGTTCATCTTCCGTGGAATTTGCAAACTGGGCCAAAGAGGAGGTTAAAGGCACTGACTCTCCAAGTCGGGAGAGTGTTAGTAAAGCATCTGGAATGTTGCACCCGAGTACCAGGGGACGAGAACTGAGACATATTTCAACACGTCTCCCGATCACACGGTTGATCATACTCTGGGTTCCACATGCATGTTTTAGCTGAAGGAAGAATCCCTTAAACCTGGAGAGTTGAGACCCGTGGAATGGGTACCATGCAATATGACTTCAAAGGGTCTTCATTTGCTCACCAAAACTCTCCAATCCTATCACTGCTGCGTTTTTGCCCCTGTACTCACGATTGATTCACTTTCAGAGACATAGCAATCCATAGGTTTTAAGATACTTACTAGTCAGGTACATTATTAGGCGTTTAATATGGGGTTTTGAGTCCATTTCGTTGAGCAAGGAGTAGCTCTTGTCTATTACATATTTGGCTTAAGGAACTTTATCTGTGCTCATTTCAATCTCTGGTTTTATGCAGCACCCCAACTCACCTTTCCCCTTAAGCAAGCATAAGTTGGTTTTCTAAATTTGGGACCATGTTCTGTTTTGAAATCCAGTTTCTGTGTAGCCAAGTTTACATTCCATGTATTAGTGATATCTTATGATGTTTCTTTTTCTGTGTGACTTATTTCAGTTAGAATCATCATACCTGAATCCACTCATTATGCTGCTATGGGCCTGATGACATAGATGTCATTGCTGAGTGATATTGCATTGTACGTAAGTACCACAACTTCTTTATCCATGTTTCGCTTTATGCGATATTGAACTTGTACCGTAAACGAGTTTCTTGTAAACAGAGCCATCCCAAACTTTGGGGTGGCTGTGTCTTTTTGATTTTAATTTCCCTAAGCTATAGGACCATAAGTGGAAGTGCCCTAGGCTCTGTTGCTTTGTTTTTTAGATGTTTCAGGAAACACCATACACTTCTCCCGAGTGGCTGTTGGCAAGTAACATCCCGCCCATCAGCATAACAAGGCTCCCAGTTCTCCATGGCCTGTCCTGCCTTTCTGGATTTTACACTTTTTTCAGATGGCCCTTTTGACGGGGGGGAAGTGAGACTTCATTGTAGTGCAGATTTCCTTTGCAAGCTTGCTTGGTTGGCCAAAAAGGGCGTATGCGTTTTTTCCTGAATATATTCAGGAAAAAACACATACGCCCTTTTTGGCCAAGTGCATCATTGTCGACCTTCTGCCTCTTTTCCTATGCTTTAAATGCAATTCCAGTCTACCTCCTGAAATCGGTTTCCTGCAATTCTGCCCGGCTTTCAAGTCCTCTTGGCAGCCTTACTTCAGTATATTTTTGGATGATAGCTGTCATTTATAACTCTGCAGGTTTGTGAATTACAGTGCCCCTGAGCTCCTTTCTTCAACTCGCTTTCTTGTGAGCTGGCCGCAACACCGCAGGATTGCTTCAGGCCCTAATCTGGTTCCGGCATGGCACGCTGAGCCTTTGGTTAATTCCTCTTCCTGGTGGGAAATGAGAGTTAAATTTTCCCGTCCAGACACCTCCAGCTAGTCTCTCATTGGTTCTCCCTATTCCTGTTCATCTTCCGTGGAATTTGCAAACTGGGCCAAAGAGGAGGTTAAAGGCACTGACTCTCCAAGTCGGGAGAGTGTTAGTAAAGCATCTGGAATGTTGCACCCGAGTACCAGGGGACGAGAACTGAGACATATTTCAACACGTCTCCCGATCACACGGTTGATCATACTCTGGGTTCCACATGCATGTTTTAGCTGAAGGAAGAATCCCTTAAACCTGGAGAGTTGAGACCCGTGGAATGGGTACCATGCAATATGACTTCAAAGGGTCTTCATTTGCTCACCAAAACTCTCCAATCCTATCACTGCTGCGTTTTTGCCCCTGTACTCACGATTGATTCACTTTCAGAGACATAGCAATCCATAGGTTTTAAGATACTTACTAGTCAGGTACATTATTAGGCGTTTAATATGGGGTTTTGAGTCCATTTCGTTGAGCAAGGAGTAGCTCTTGTCTATTACATATTTGGCTTAAGGAACTTTATCTGTGCTCATTTCAATCTCTGGTTTTATGCAGCACCCCAACTCACCTTTCCCCTTAAGCAAGCATAAGTTGGTTTTCTAAATTTGGGACCATGTTCTGTTTTGAAATCCAGTTTCTGTGTAGCCAAGTTTACATTCCATGTATTAGTGATATCTTATGATGTTTCTTTTTCTGTGTGACTTATTTCAGTTAGAATCATCATACCTGAATCCACTCATTATGCTGCTATGGGCCTGATGACATAGATGTCATTGCTGAGTGATATTGCATTGTACGTAAGTACCACAACTTCTTTATCCATGTTTCGCTTTATGCGATATTGAACTTGTACAGTAAACGAGTTTCTTGTAAACAGAGCCATCCCAAACTTTGGGGTGGCTGTGTCTTTTTGATTTTAATTTCCCTAAGCTATAGGACCATAAGTGGAAGTGCCCTAGGCTCTGTTGCTTTGTTTTTTAGATGTTTCAGGAAACACCATACACTTCTCCCGAGTGGCTGTTGGCAAGTAACATCCCGCCCATCAGCATAACAAGGCTCCCAGTTCTCCATGGCCTGTCCTGCCTTTCTGGATTTTACACTTTTTTCAGATGGCCCTTTTGACGGGGGGGAAGTGAGACTTCATTGTAGTGCAGATTTCCTTTGCAAGCTTGCTTGGTTGGCCAAAAAGGGCGTATGCGTTTTTTCCTGAATATATTCAGGAAAAAACACATACGCCCTTTTTGGCCAAGTGCATCATTGTCGACCTTCTGCCTCTTTTCCTATGCTTTAAATGCAATTCCAGTCTACCTCCTGAAATCGGTTTCCTGCAATTCTGCCCGGCTTTCAAGTCCTCTTGGCAGCCTTACTTCAGTATATTTTTGGATGATAGCTGTCATTTATAACTCTGCAGGTTTGTGAATTACAGTGCCCCTGAGCTCCTTTCTTCAACTCGCTTTCTTGTGAGCTGGCCGCAACACCGCAGGATTGCTTCAGGCCCTAATCTGGTTCCGGCATGGCACGCTGAGCCTTTGGTTAATTCCTCTTCCTGGTGGGAAATGAGAGTTAAATTTTCCCGTCCAGACACCTCCAGCTAGTCTCTCATTGGTTCTCCCTATTCCTGTTCATCTTCCGCGGAATTTGCAAACTGGGCCAAAGAGGAGGTTAAAGGCACTGACTCTCCAAGTCGGGAGAGTGTTAGTAAAGCTTCTGGAATGTTGCACCCGAGTACCAGGGGACGAGAACTGAGACATATTTCAACACGTCTCCCGATCACATGGTTGATCATACTCTGGGTTCCACATGCATGTTTTAGCTGAAGGAAGAATCCCTTAAACCTGGAGAGTTGAGACCCGTGGAATGGGTACCATGCAATATGACTTCAAAGGGTCTTCATTTGCTCACCAAAACTCTCCAATCCTATCACTGCTGCGTTTTTGCCCCTGTACTCACGATTGATTCACTTTCAGAGACATAGCAATCCATAGGTTTTAAGATACTTACTAGTCAGGTACATTATTAGGCGTTTAATATGGGGTTTTGAGTCCATTTCGTTGAGCAAGGAGTAGCTCTTGTCTATTACATATTTGGCTTAAGGAACTTTATCTGTGCTCATTTCAATCTCTGGTTTTATGCAGCACCCCAACTCACCTTTCCCCTTAAGCAAGCATAAGTTGGTTTTCTAAATTTGGGACCATGTTCTGTTTGGAAATCCAGTTCCTGTGTAGCCAAGTTTACATTCCGTGTATTAGTGATATCTTATGATGTTTCTTTTTCTGTGTGACTTATTTCAGTTAGAATCATCATACCTGAATCCACTCATTATGCTGCTATGGGCCTG
The DNA here is from genome assembly GCF_937001465.1 of Orcinus orca. NCBI lineage: Eukaryota > Metazoa > Chordata > Mammalia > Artiodactyla > Delphinidae > Orcinus > Orcinus orca. The sequence goes on from NW_026043869.1 coordinate 20,785, forward strand.
ATGACATAGATGTCATTGCTGAGTGATATTGCATTGTACGTAAGTACCACAACTTCTTTATCCATTTTTCGCTTTATGCGATATTGAACTTGTACCGTAAACGAGTTTCTTGTAAACAGAGCCATCCCAAACTTTGGGGTGGCTGTGTCTTTTTGATTTTAATTTCCCTAAGCTATAGGACCATAAGTGGAAGTGCCCTAGGCTCTGTTGCTTTGTTTTTTAGATGTTTCAGGAAACACCATACACTTCTCCCGAGTGGCTGTTGGCAATTTACATCCCGCCCATCAGCATAACAAGGCTCCCAGTTCTCCATGGCCTGTCCTGCCTTTCTGGATTTTACACTTTTTTCAGATGGCCCTGTTGATGGGGGGGGGGAGTGAGACTTCATTGTAGTGCAGATTTCCTTTGCAAGCTTGCTTGGTTGGCCAAAAAGGGCGTATGCGTTTTTTCCTGAATATATTCAGGAAAAAACGCATACGCCCTTTTTGGCCAAGTGCATCATTGTCGACCTTCTGCCTCTTTTCCTATGCTTTAAATGCAATTCCAGTCTACCTCCTGAAATCGGTTTCCTGCAATTCTGCCCGGCTTTCAAGTCCTCTTGGCAGCCTTACTTCAGTATATTTTTGGATGATAGCTGTCATTTATAACTCTGCAGGTTTGTGAATTACAGTGCCCCTGAGCTCCTTTCTTCAACTCGCTTTCTTGTGAGCTGGCCGCAACACCGCAGGATTGCTTCAGGCCCTAATCTGGTTCCGGCATGGCACGCTGAGCCTTTGGTTAATTCCTCTTCCTGGTGGGAAATGAGAGTTAAATTTTCCCGTCCAGACACCTCCAGCTAGTCTCTCATTGGTTCTCCCTATTCCTGTTCATCTTCCGTGGAATTTGCAAACTGGGCCAAAGAGGAGGTTAAAGGCACTGACTCTCCAAGTCGGGAGAGTGTTAGTAAAGCATCTGGAATGTTGCACCCGAGTACCAGGGGACGAGAACTGAGACATATTTCAACACGTCTCCCGATAACACGGTTGATCATACTCTGGGTTCCACATGCATGTTTTAGCTGAAGGAAGAATCCCTTAAACCTGGAGAGTTGAGACCCGTGGAATGGGTACCATGCAATATGACTTCAAAGGGTCTTCATTTGCTCACCAAAACTCTCCAATCCTATCACTGCTGCGTTTTTGCCCCTGTACTCACGATTGATTCACTTTCAGAGACATAGCAATCCATAGGTTTTAAGATACTTACTAGTCAGGTACATTATTAGGCGTTTAATATGGGGTTTTGAGTCCATTTCGTTGAGCAAGGAGTAGCTCTTGTCTATTACATATTTGGCTTAAGGAACTTTATCTGTGCTCATTTCAATCTCTGGTTTTATGCAGCACCCCAACTCACCTTTCCCCTTAAGCAAGCATAAGTTGGTTTTCTAAATTTGGGACCATGTTCTGTTTTGAAATCCAGTTCCTGTGTAGCCAAGTTTACATTCCGTGTATTAGTGATATCTTATGATGTTTCTTTTTCTGTGTGACTTATTTCAGTTAGAATCATCATACCTGAATCCACTCATTATGCTGCTATGGGCCTGATGACATAGATGTCATTGCTGAGTGATATTGCATTGTACGTAAGTACCACAACTTCTTTATCCATTTTTCGCTTTATGCGATATTGAACTTGTACCGTAAACGAGTTTCTTGTAAACAGAGCCATCCCAAACTTTGGGGTGGCTGTGTCTTTTTGATTTTAATTTCCCTAAGCTATAGGACCATAAGTGGAAGTGCCCTAGGCTCTGTTGCTTTGTTTTTTAGATGTTTCAGGAAACACCATACACTTCTCCCGAGTGGCTGTTGGCAAGTTACATCCCGCCCATCAGCATAACAAGGCTCCCAGTTCTCCATGGCCTGTCCTGCCTTTCTGGATTTTACACTTTTTTCAGATGGCCCTTTTGACGGGGGGGAAGTGAGACTTCATTGTAGTGCTGATTTCCTTTGCAAGCTTGCTTGGTTGGCCAAAAAGGGCGTATGCGTTTTTTCCTGAATATATTCAGGAAAAAACGCATACGCCCTTTTTGGCCAAGTGCATCATTGTCGACCTTCTGCCTCTTTTCCTATGCTTTAAATGCAATTCCAGTCTACCTCCTGAAATCGGTTTCCTGCAATTCTGCCCGGCTTTCAAGTCCTCTTGGCAGCCTTACTTCAGTATATTTTTGGATGATAGCTGTCATTTATAACTCTGCAGGTTTGTGAATTACAGTGCCCCTGAGCTCCTTTCTTCAACTCGCTTTCTTGTGAGCTGGCCGCAACACCGCAGGATTGCTTCAGGCCCTAATCTGGTTCCGGCATGGCACGCTGAGCCTTTGGTTAATTCCTCTTCCTGGTGGGAAATGAGAGTTAAATTTTCCCGTCCAGACACCTCCAGCTAGTCTCTCATTGGTTCTCCCTATTCCTGTTCATCTTCCGTGGAATTTGCAAACTGGGCCAAAGAGGAGGTTAAAGGCACTGACTCTCCAAGTCGGGAGAGTGTTAGTAAAGCATCTGGAATGTTGCACCCGAGTACCAGGGGACGAGAACTGAGACATATTTCAACACGTCTCCCGATCACACGGTTGATCATACTCTGGGTTCCACATGCATGTTTTAGCTGAAGGAAGAATCCCTTAAACCTGGAGAGTTGAGACCCGTGGAATGGGTACCATGCAATATGACTTCAAAGGGTCTTCATTTGCTCACCAAAACTCTCCAATCCTATCACTGCTGCGTTTTTGCCCCTGTACTCACGATTGATTCACTTTCAGAGACATAGCAATCCATAGGTTTTAAGATACTTACTAGTCAGGTACATTATTAGGCGTTTAATATGGGGTTTTGAGTCCATTTCGTTGAGCAAGGAGTAGCTCTTGTCTATTACATATTTGGCTTAAGGAACTTTATCTGTGCTCATTTCAATCTCTGGTTTTATGCAGCACCCCAACTCACCTTTCCCCTTAAGCAAGCATAAGTTGGTTTTCTAAATTTGGGACCATGTTCTGTTTGGAAATCCAGTTCCTGTGTAGCCAAGTTTACATTCCGTGTATTAGTGATATCTTATGATGTTTCTTTTTCTGTGTGACTTATTTCAGTTAGAATCATCATACCTGAATCCACTCATTATGCTGCTATGGGCCTGATGACATAGATGTCATTGCTGAGTGATATTGCATTGTACGTAAGTACCACAACTTCTTTATCCATTTTTCGCTTTATGCGATATTGAACTTGTACCGTAAACGAGTTTCTTGTAAACAGAGCCATCCCAAACTTTGGGGTGGCTGTGTCTTTTTGATTTTAATTTCCCTAAGCTATAGGACCATAAGTGGAAGTGCCCTAGGCTCTGTTGCTTTGTTTTTTAGATGTTTCAGGAAACACCATACACTTCTCCCGAGTGGCTGTTGGCAAGTTACATCCCGCCCATCAGCATAACAAGGCTCCCAGTTCTCCATGGCCTGTCCTGCCTTTCTGGATTTTACACTTTTTTCAGATGGCCCTGTTGATGGGGGGGGGGAGTGAGACTTCATTGTAGTGCAGATTTCCTTTGCAAGCTTGCTTGGTTGGCCAAAAAGGGCGTATGCGTTTTTTCCTGAATATATTCAGGAAAAAACGCATACGCCCTTTTTGGCCAAGTGCATCATTGTCGACCTTCTGCCTCTTTTCCTATGCTTTAAATGCAATTCCAGTCTACCTCCTGAAATCGGTTTCCTGCAATTCTGCCCGGCTTTCAAGTCCTCTTGGCAGCCTTACTTCAGTATATTTTTGGATGATAGCTGTCATTTATAACTCTGCAGGTTTGTGAATTACAGTGCCCCTGAGCTCCTTTCTTCAACTCGCTTTCTTGTGAGCTGGCCGCAACACCGCAGGATTGCTTCAGGCCCTAATCTGGTTCCGGCATGGCACGCTGAGCCTTTGGTTAATTCCTCTTCCTGGTGGGAAATGAGAGTTAAATTTTCCCGTCCAGACACCTCCAGCTAGTCTCTCATTGGTTCTCCCTATTCCTGTTCATCTTCCGTGGAATTTGCAAACTGGGCCAAAGAGGAGGTTAAAGGCACTGACTCTCCAAGTCGGGAGAGTGTTAGTAAAGCATCTGGAATGTTGCACCCGAGTACCAGGGGACGAGAACTGAGACATATTTCAACACGTCTCCCGATAACACGGTTGATCATACTCTGGGTTCCACATGCATGTTTTAGCTGAAGGAAGAATCCCTTAAACCTGGAGAGTTGAGACCCGTGGAATGGGTACCATGCAATATGACTTCAAAGGGTCTTCATTTGCTCACCAAAACTCTCCAGTCCTATCACTGCTGCGTTTTTGCCCCTGTACTCACGATTGATTCACTTTCAGAGACATAGCAATCCATAGGTTTTTAGATACTTACTAGTCAGGTACATTATTAGGCGTTTAATATGGGGTTTTGAGTCCATTTCGTTGAGCAAGGAGTAGCTCTTGTCTATTACATATTTGGCTTAAGGAACTTTATCTGTGCTCATTTCAATCTCTGGTTTTATGCAGCACCCCAACTCACCTTTCCCCTTAAGCAAGCATAAGTTGGTTTACTAAATTTGGGACCATGTTCTGTTTTGAAATCCAGTTCCTGTGTAGCCAAGTTTACATTCCGTGTATTAGTGATATCTTATGATGTTTCTTTTTCTGTGTGACTTATTTCAGTTAGAATCATCATACCTGAATCCACTCATTATGCTGCTATGGGCCTGATGACATAGATGTCATTGCTGAGTGATATTGCATTGTACGTAAGTACCACAACTTCTTTATCCATTTTTCGCTTTATGCGATATTGAACTTGTACCGTAAACGAGTTTCTTGTAAACAGAGCCATCCCAAACTTTGGGGTGGCTGTGTCTTTTTGATTTTAATTTCCCTAAGCTATAGGACCATAAGTGGAAGTGCCCTAGGCTCTGTTGCTTTGTTTTTTAGATGTTTCAGGAAACACCATACACTTCTCCCGAGTGGCTGTTGGCAAGTTACATCCCGCCCATCAGCATAACAAGGCTCCCAGTTCTCCATGGCCTGTCCTGCCTTTCTGGATTTTACACTTTTTTCAGATGGCCCTTTTGACGGGGGGGAAGTGAGACTTCATTGTAGTGCAGATTTCCTTTGCAAGCTTGCTTGGTTGGCCAAAAAGGGCGTATGCGTTTTTTCCTGAATATATTCAGGAAAAAACGCATACGCCCTTTTTGGCCAAGTGCATCATTGTCGACCTTCTGCCTCTTTTCCTATGCTTTAAATGCAATTCCAGTCTACCTCCTGAAATCGGTTTCCTGCAATTCTGCCCGGCTTTCAAGTCCTCTTGGCAGCCTTACTTCAGTATATTTTTGGATGATAGCTGTCATTTATAACTCTGCAGGTTTGTGAATTACAGTGCCCCTGAGCTCCTTTCTTCAACTCGCTTTCTTGTGAGCTGGCCGCAACACCGCAGGATTGCTTCAGGCCCTAATCTGGTTCCGGCATGGCACGCTGAGCCTTTGGTTAATTCCTCTTCCTGGTGGGAAATGAGAGTTAAATTTTCCCGTCCAGACACCTCCAGCTAGTCTCTCATTGGTTCTCCCTATTCCTGTTCATCTTCCGTGGAATTTGCAAACTGGGCCAAAGAGGAGGTTAAAGGCACTGACTCTCCAAGTCGGGAGAGTGTTAGTAAAGCATCTGGAATGTTGCACCCGAGTACCAGGGGACGAGAACTGAGACATATTTCAACACGTCTCCCGATCACACGGTTGATCATACTCTGGGTTCCACATGCATGTTTTAGCTGAAGGAAGAATCCCTTAAACCTGGAGAGTTGAGACCCGTGGAATGGGTACCATGCAATATGACTTCAAAGGGTCTTCATTTGCTCACCAAAACTCTCCAATCCTATCACTGCTGCGTTTTTGCCCCTGTACTCACGATTGATTCACTTTCAGAGACATAGCAATCCATAGGTTTTAAGATACTTACTAGTCAGGTACATTATTAGGCGTTTAATATGGGGTTTTGAGTCCATTTCGTTGAGCAAGGAGTAGCTCTTGTCTATTACATATTTGGCTTAAGGAACTTTATCTGTGCTCATTTCAATCTCTGGTTTTATGCAGCACCCCAACTCACCTTTCCCCTTAAGCAAGCATAAGTTGGTTTTCTAAATTTGGGACCATGTTCTGTTTTGAAATCCAGTTCCTGTGTAGCCAAGTTTACATTCCGTGTATTAGTGATATCTTATGATGTTTCTTTTTCTGTGTGACTTATTTCAGTTAGAATCATCATACCTGAATCCACTCATTATGCTGCTATGGGCCTGATGACATAGATGTCATTGCTGAGTGATATTGCATTGTACGTAAGTACCACAACTTCTTTATCCATTTTTCGCTTTATGCGATATTGAACTTGTACCGTAAACGAGTTTCTTGTAAACAGAGCCATCCCAAACTTTGGGGTGGCTGTGTCTTTTTGATTTTAATTTCCCTAAGCTATAGGACCATAAGTGGAAGTGCCCTAGGCTCTGTTGCTTTGTTTTTTAGATGTTTCAGGAAACACCATACACTTCTCCCGAGTGGCTGTTGGCAAGTTACATCCCGCCCATCAGCATAACAAGGCTCCCAGTTCTCCATGGCCTGTCCTGCCTTTCTGGATTTTACACTTTTTTCAGATGGCCCTTTTGACGGGGGGGAAGTGAGACTTCATTGTAGTGCAGATTTCCTTTGCAAGCTTGCTTGGTTGGCCAAAAAGGGCGTATGCGTTTTTTCCTGAATATATTCAGGAAAAAACGCATACGCCCTTTTTGGCCAAGTGCATCATTGTCGACCTTCTGCCTCTTTTCCTATGCTTTAAATGCAATTCCAGTCTACCTCCTGAAATCGGTTTCCTGCAATTCTGCCCGGCTTTCAAGTCCTCTTGGCAGCCTTACTTCAGTATATTTTTGGATGATAGCTGTCATTTATAACTCTGCAGGTTTGTGAATTACAGTGCCCCTGAGCTCCTTTCTTCAACTCGCTTTCTTGTGAGCTGGCCGCAACACCGCAGGATTGCTTCAGGCCCTAATCTGGTTCCGGCATGGCACGCTGAGCCTTTGGTTAATTCCTCTTCCTGGTGGGAAATGAGAGTTAAATTTTCCCGTCCAGACACCTCCAGCTAGTCTCTCATTGGTTCTCCCTATTCCTGTTCATCTTCCGTGGAATTTGCAAACTGGGCCAAAGAGGAGGTTAAAGGCACTGACTCTCCAAGTCGGGAGAGTGTTAGTAAAGCATCTGGAATGTTGCACCCGAGTACCAGGGGACGAGAACTGAGACATATTTCAACACGTCTCCCGATCACACGGTTGATCATACTCTGGGTTCCACATGCATGTTTTAGCTGAAGGAAGAATCCCTTAAACCTGGAGAGTTGAGACCCGTGGAATGGGTACCATGCAATATGACTTCAAAGGGTCTTCATTTGCTCACCAAAACTCTCCAATCCTATCACTGCTGCGTTTTTGCCCCTGTACTCACGATTGATTCACTTTCAGAGACATAGCAATCCATAGGTTTTAAGATACTTACTAGTCAGGTACATTATTAGGCGTTTAATATGGGGTTTTGAGTCCATTTCGTTGAGCAAGGAGTAGCTCTTGTCTATTACATATTTGGCTTAAGGAACTTTATCTGTGCTCATTTCAATCTCTGGTTTTATGCAGCACCCCAACTCACCTTTCCCCTTAAGCAAGCATAAGTTGGTTTTCTAAATTTGGGACCATGTTCTGTTTTGAAATTCAGTTCCTGTGTAGCCAAGTTTACATTCCGTGTATTAGTGATATCTTATGATGTTTCTTTTTCTGTGTGACTTATTTCAGTTAGAATCATCATACCTGAATCCACTCATTATGCTGCTATGGGCCTGATGACATAGATGTCATTGCTGAGTGATATTGCATTGTACGTAAGTACCACAACTTCTTTATCCATTTTTCGCTTTATGCGATATTGAACTTGTACCGTAAACGAGTTTCTTGTAAACAGAGCCATCCCAAACTTTGGGGTGGCTGTGTCTTTTTGATTTTAATTTCCCTAAGCTATAGGACCATAAGTGGAAGTGCCCTAGGCTCTGTTGCTTTGTTTTTTAGATGTTTCAGGAAACACCATACACTTCTCCCGAGTGGCTGTTGGCAAGTTACATCCCGCCCATCAGCATAACAAGGCTCCCAGTTCTCCATGGCCTGTCCTGCCTTCTGGATTTTACACTTTTTTCAGATGGCCCTTTTGATGGGGGGGGGGAAGTGAGACTTCATTGTAGTGCAGATTTCCTTTGCAAGCTTGCTTGATTGGCCAAAAAGGGCGTATGCGTTTTTTCCTGAATATATTCAGGAAAAAACGCATACGCCCTTTTTGGCCAAGTGCATCATTGTCGACCTTCTGCCTCTTTTCCTATGCTTTAAATGCAATTCCAGTCTACCTCCTGAAATCGGTTTCCTGCAATTCTGCCCGGCTTTCAAGTCCTCTTGGCAGCCTTACTTCAGTATATTTTTGGATGATAGCTGTCATTTATAACTCTGCAGGTTTGTGAATTACAGTGCCCCTGAGCTCCTTTCTTCAACTCGCTTTCTTGTGAGCTGGCCGCAACACCGCAGGATTGCTTCAGGCCCTAATCTGGTTCCGGCATGGCACGCTGAGCCTTTGGTTAATTCCTCTTCCTGGTGGGAAATGAGAGTTAAATTTTCCCGTCCAGACACCTCCAGCTAGTCTCTCATTGGTTCTCCCTATTCCTGTTCATCTTCCGTGGAATTTGCAAACTGGGCCAAAGAGGAGGTTAAAGCACTGACTCTCCAAGTCGGGAGAGTGTTAGTAAAGCATCTGGAATGTTGCACCCGAGTACCAGGGGACGAGAACTGAGACATATTTCAACACGTCTCCCGATAACATGGTTGATCATACTCTGGGTTCCACATGCATGTTTTAGCTGAAGGAAGAATCCCTTAAACCTGGAGAGTTGAGACCCGTGGAATGGGTACCATGCAATATGACTTCAAAGGGTCTTCATTTGCTCACCAAAACTCTCCAATCCTATCACTGCTGCGTTTTTGCCCCTGTACTCACGATTGATTCACTTTCAGAGACATAGCAATCCATAGGTTTTAAGATACTTAGTAGTCAGGTACATTATTAGGCGTTTAATATGGGGTTTTGAGTCCATTTCGTTGAGCAAGGAGTAGCTCTTGTCTATTACATATTTGGCTTAAGGAACTTTATCTGTGCTCATTTCAATCTCTGGTTTTATGCAGCACCCCAACTCACCTTTCCCCTTAAGCAAGCATAAGTTGGTTTTCTAAATTTGGGAGCATGTTCTGTTTTGAAATTCAGTTCCTGTGTAGCCAAGTTTACATTCCGTGTATTAGTGATATCTTATGATGTTTCTTTTTCTGTGTGACTTATTTCAGTTAGAATCATCATACCTGAATCCACTCATTATGCTGCTATGGGCCTGATGACATAGATGTCATTGCTGAGTGATATTGCATTGTACGTAAGTACCACAACTTCTTTATCCATTTTTCGCTTTATGCGATATTGAACTTGTACCGTAAACGAGTTTCTTGTAAACAGAGCCATCCCAAACTTTGGGGTGGCTGTGTCTTTTTGATTTTAATTTCCCTAAGCTATAGGACCATAAGTGGAAGTGCCCTAGGCTCTGTTGCTTTGTTTTTTAGATGTTTCAGGAAACACCATACACTTCTCCCGAGTGGCTGTTGGCAAGTTACATCCCGCCCATCAGCATAACAAGGCTCCCAGTTCTCCATGGCCTGTCCTGCCTTCTGGATTTTACACTTTTTTCAGATGGCCCTTTTGATGGGGGGGAGGAAGTGAGACTTCATTATAGTGCAGATTTCCTTTGCAAGCTTGCTTGGTTGGCCAAAAAGGGCGTATGCGTTTTTTCCTGAATATATTCAGGAAAAAACGCATACGCCCTTTTTGGCCAAGTGCATCATTGTCGACCTTCTGCCTCTTTTCCTATGCTTTAAATGCAATTCCAGTCTACCTCCTGAAATCGGTTTCCTGCAATTCTGCCCGGCTTTCAAGTCCTCTTGGCAGCCTTACTTCAGTATATTTTTGGATGATAGCTGTCATTTATAACTCTGCAGGTTTGTGAATTACAGTGCCCCTGAGCTCCTTTCTTCAACTCGCTTTCTTGTGAGCTGGCCGCAACACCGCAGGATTGCTTCAGGCCCTAATCTGGTTCCGGCATGGCACGCTGAGCCTTTGGTTAATTCCTCTTCCTGGTGGGAAATGAGAGTTAAATTTTCCCGTCCAGACACCTCCAGCTAGTCTCTCATTGGTTCTCCCTATTCCTGTTCATCTTCCGTGGAATTTGCAAACTGGGCCAAAGAGGAGGTTAAAGCACTGACTCTCCAAGTCGGGAGAGTGTTAGTAAAGCATCTGGAATGTTGCACCCGAGTACCAGGGGACGAGAACTGAGACATATTTCAACACGTCTCCCGATAACACGGTTGATCATACTCTGGGTTCCACATGCATGTTTTAGCTGAAGGAAGAATCCCTTAAACCTGGAGAGTTGAGACCCGTGGAATGGGTACCATGCAATATGACTTCAAAGGGTCTTCATTTGCTCACCAAAACTCTCCAATCCTATCACTGCTGCGTTTTTGCCCCTGTACTCACGATTGATTCACTTTCAGAGACATAGCAATCCATAGGTTTTAAGATACTTAGTAGTCAGGTACATTATTAGGCGTTTAATATGGGGTTTTGAGTCCATTTCGTTGAGCAAGGAGTAGCTCTTGTCTATTACATATTTGGCTTAAGGAACTTTATCTGTGCTCATTTCAATCTCTGGTTTTATGCAGCACCCCAACTCACCTTTCCCCTTAAGCAAGCATAAGTTGGTTTTCTAAATTTGGGACCATGTTCTGTTTTGAAATCCAGTTCCTGTGTAGCCAAGTTTACATTCCGTGTATTAGTGATATCTTATGATGTTTCTTTTTCTGTGTGACTTATTTCAGTTAGAATCATCATACCTGAATCCACTCATTATGCTGCTATGGGCCTGATGACATAGATGTCATTGCTGAGTGATATTGCATTGTACGTAAGTACCACAACTTCTTTATCCATTTTTCGCTTTATGCGATATTGAACTTGTACCGTAAACGAGTTTCTTGTAAACAGAGCCATCCCAAACTTTGGGGTGGCTGTGTCTTTTTGATTTTAATTTCCCTAAGCTATAGGACCATAAGTGGAAGTGCCCTAGGCTCTGTTGCTTTGTTTTTTAGATGTTTCAGGAAACACCATACACTTCTCCCGAGTGGCTGTTGGCAAGTTACATCCCGCCCATCAGCATAACAAGGCTCCCAGTTCTCCATGGCCTGTCCTGCCTTCTGGATTTTACACTTTTTTCAGATGGCCCTTTTGATGGGGGGGAGGAAGTGAGACTTCATTATAGTGCAGATTTCCTTTGCAAGCTTGCTTGGTTGGCCAAAAAGGGCGTATGCGTTTTTTCCTGAATATATTCAGGAAAAAACGCATACGCCCTTTTTGGCCAAGTGCATCATTGTCGACCTTCTGCCTCTTTTCCTATGCTTTAAATGCAATTCCAGTCTACCTCCTGAAATCGGTTTCCTGCAATTCTGCCCGGCTTTCAAGTCCTCTTGGCAGCCTTACTTCAGTATATTTTTGGATGATAGCTGTCATTTATAACTCTGCAGGTTTGTGAATTACAGTGCCCCTGAGCTCCTTTCTTCAACTCGCTTTCTTGTGAGCTGGCCGCAACACCGCAGGATTGCTTCAGGCCCTAATCTGGTTCCGGCATGGCACGCTGAGCCTTTGGTTAATTCCTCTTCCTGGTGGGAAATGAGAGTTAAATTTTCCCGTCCAGACACCTCCAGCTAGTCTCTCATTGGTTCTCCCTATTCCTGTTCATCTTCCGTGGAATTTGCAAACTGGGCCAAAGAGGAGGTTAAAGCACTGACTCTCCAAGTCGGGAGAGTGTTAGTAAAGCATCTGGAATGTTGCACCCGAGTACCAGGGGACGAGAACTGAGACATATTTCAACACGTCTCCCGATAACACGGTTGATCATACTCTGGGTTCCACATGCATGTTTTAGCTGAAGGAAGAATCCCTTAAACCTGGAGAGTTGAGACCCGTGGAATGGGTACCATGCAATATGACTTCAAAGGGTCTTCATTTGCTCACCAAAACTCTCCAATCCTATCACTGCTGCGTTTTTGCCCCTGTACTCACGATTGATTCACTTTCAGAGACATAGCAATCCATAGGTTTTAAGATACTTAGTAGTCAGGTACATTATTAGGCGTTTAATATGGGGTTTTGAGTCCATTTCGTTGAGCAAGGAGTAGCTCTTGTCTATTACATATTTGGCTTAAGGAACTTTATCTGTGCTCATTTCAATCTCTGGTTTTATGCAGCACCCCAACTCACCTTTCCCCTTAAGCAAGCATAAGTTGGTTTTCTAAATTTGGGACCATGTTCTGTTTTGAAATCCAGTTCCTGTGTAGCCAAGTTTAAATTCCGTGTATTAGTGATATCTTATGATGTTTCTTTTTCTGTGTGACTTATTTCAGTTAGAATCATCATACCTGAATCCACTCATTATGCTGCTATGGGCCTGATGACATAGATGTCATTGCTGAGTGATATTGCATTGTACGTAAGTACCACAACTTCTTTATCCATTTTTCGCTTTATGCGATATTGAACTTGTACCGTAAACGAGTTTCTTGTAAACAGAGCCATCCCAAACTTTGGGGTGGCTGTGTCTTTTTGATTTTAATTTCCCTAAGCTATAGGACCATAAGTGGAAGTGCCCTAGGCTCTGTTGCTTTGTTTTTTAGATGTTTCAGGAAACACCATACACTTCTCCCGAGTGGCTGTTGGCAAGTTACATCCCGCCCATCAGCATAACAAGGCTCCCAGTTCTCCATGGCCTGTCCTGCCTTTCTGGATTTTACACTTTTTTCAGATGGCCCTTTTGACGGGGGGGAAGTGAGACTTCATTGTAGTGCAGATTTCCTTTGCAAGCTTGCTTGGTTGGCCAAAAAGGGCGTATGCGTTTTTTCCTGAATATATTCAGGAAAAAACGCATACGCCCTTTTTGGCCAAGTGCATCATTGTCGACCTTCTGCCTCTTTTCCTATGCTTTAAATGCAATTCCAGTCTACCTCCTGAAATCGGTTTCCTGCAATTCTGCCCGGCTTTCAAGTCCTCTTGGCAGCCTTACTTCAGTATATTTTTGGATGATAGCTGTCATTTATAACTCTGCAGGTTTGTGAATTACAGTGCCCCTGAGCTCCTTTCTTCAACTCGCTTTCTTGTGAGCTGGCCGCAACACCACAGGATTGCTTCAGGCCCTAATCTGGTTCCGGCATGGCACGCTGAGCCTTTGGTTAATTCCTCTTCCTGGTGGGAAATGAGAGTTAAATTTTCCCGTCCAGACACCTCCAGCTAGTCTCTCATTGGTTCTCCCTATTCCTGTTCATCTTCCGCGGAATTTGCAAACTGGGCCAAACAGGAGGTTAAAGGCACTGACTCTCCAAGTCGGGAGAGTGTTAGTAAAGCATCTGGAATGTTGCACCCGAGTACCAGGGGACGAGAACTGAGACATATTTCAACACGTCTCCCGATCACACGGTTGATCATACTCTGGGTTCCACATGCATGTTTTAGCTGAAGGAAGAATCCCTTAAACCTGGAGAGTTGAGACCCGTGGAATGGGTACCATGCAATATGACTTCAAAGGGTCTTCATTTGCTCACCAAAACTCTCCAATCCTATCACTGCTGCGCTTTTGCCCCTGTACTCACGATTGATTCACTTTCAGAGACATAGCAATCCATAGGTTTTAAGATACTTAGTAGTCAGGTACATTATTAGGCGTTTAATATGGGGTTTTGAGTCCATTTCGTTGAGCAAGGAGTAGCTCTTGTCTATTACATATTTGGCTTAAGGAACTTTATCTGTGCTCATTTCAATCTCTGGTTTTATGCAGCACCCCAACTCACCTTTCCCCTTAAGCAAGCATAAGTTGGTTTTCTAAATTTGGGAGCATGTTCTGTTTTGAAATTCAGTTCCTGTGTAGCCAAGTTTACATTCCGTGTATTAGTGATATCTTATGATGTTTCTTTTTCTGTGTGACTTATTTCAGTTAGAATCATCATACCTGAATCCACTCATTATGCTGCTATGGGCCTGATGACATAGATGTCATTGCTGAGTGATATTGCATTGTACGTAAGTACCACAACTTCTTTATCCATTTTTCGCTTTATGCGATATTGAACTTGTACCGTAAACGAGTTTCTTGTAAACAGAGCCATCCCAAACTTTGGGGTGGCTGTGTCTTTTTGATTTTAATTTCCCTAAGCTATAGGACCATAAGTGGAAGTGCCCTAGGCTCTGTTGCTTTGTTTTTTAGATGTTTCAGGAAACACCATACACTTCTCCCGAGTGGCTGTTGGCAAGTAACATCCCGCCCATCAGCATAACAAGGCTCCCAGTTCTCCATGGCCTCTCCTGCCTTTCTGGATTTTACACTTTTTTCAGATGGCCCTTTTGACGGGGGGGAAGTGAGACTTCATTGTAGTGCAGATTTCCTTTGCAAGCTTGCTTGGTTGGCCAAAAAGGGCGTATGCGTTTTTTCCTGAATATATTCAGGAAAAAACGCATACGCCCTTTTTGGCCAAGTGCATCATTGTCGACCTTCTGCCTCTTTTCCTATGCTTTAAATGCAATTCCAGTCTACCTCCTGAAATCGGTTTCCTGCAATTCTGCCCGGCTTTCAAGTCCTCTTGGCAGCCTTACTTCAGTATATTTTTGGATGATAGCTGTCATTTATAACTCTGCAGGTTTGTGAATTACAGTGCCCCTGAGCTCCTTTCTTCAACTCGCTTTCTTGTGAGCTGGCCGCAACACCACAGGATTGCTTCAGGCCCTAATCTGGTTCCGGCATGGCACGCTGAGCCTTTGGTTAATTCCTCTTCCTGGTGGGAAATGAGAGTTAAATTTTCCCGTCCAGACACCTCCAGCTAGTCTCTCATTGGTTCTCCCTATTCCTGTTCATCTTCCGCGGAATTTGCAAACTGGGCCAAACAGGAGGTTAAAGGCACTGACTCTCCAAGTCGGGAGAGTGTTAGTAAAGCATCTGGAATGTTGCACCCGAGTACCAGGGGACGAGAACTGAGACATATTTCAACACGTCTCCCGATCACACGGTTGATCATACTCTGGGTTCCACATGCATGTTTTAGCTGAAGGAAGAATCCCTTAAACCTGGAGAGTTGAGACCCGTGGAATGGGTACCATGCAATATGACTTCAAAGGGTCTTCATTTGCTCACCAAAACTCTCCAATCCTATCACTGCTGCGTTTTTGCCCCTGTACTCACGATTGATTCACTTTCAGAGACATAGCAATCCATAGGTTTTAAGATACTTACTAGTCAGGTACATTATTAGGCGTTTAATATGGGGTTTTGAGTCCATTTCGTTGAGCAAGGAGTAGCTCTTGTCTATTACATATTTGGCTTAAGGAACTTTATCTGTGCTCATTTCAATCTCTGGTTTTATGCAGCACCCCAACTCACCTTTCCCCTTAAGCAAGCATAAGTTGGTTTTCTAAATTTGGGAGCATGTTCTGTTTTGAAATTCAGTTCCTGTGTAGCCAAGTTTACATTCCGTGTATTAGTGATATCTTATGATGTTTCTTTTTCTGTGTGACTTATTTCAGTTAGAATCATCATACCTGAATCCACTCATTATGCTGCTATGGGCCTGATGACATAGATGTCATTGCTGAGTGATATTGCATTGTACGTAAGTACCACAACTTCTTTATCCATTTTTCGCTTTATGCGATATTGAACTTGTACCGTAAACGAGTTTCTTGTAAACAGAGCCATCCCAAACTTTTGGGTGGCTGTGTCTTTTTGATTTTAATTTCCCTAAGCTATAGGACCATAAGTGGAAGTGCCCTAGGCTCTGTTGCTTTGTTTTTTAGATGTTTCAGGAAACACCATACACTTCTCCCGAGTGGCTGTTGGCAATTTACATCCCGCCCATCAGCATAACAAGGCTCCCAGTTCTCCATGGCCTGTCCTGCCTTTCTGGATTTTACACTTTTTTCAGATGGCCCTGTTGATGGGGGGGGGGAGTGAGACTTCATTGTAGTGCAGATTTCCTTTGCAAGCTTGCTTGGTTGGCCAAAAAGGGCGTATGCGTTTTTTCCTGAATATATTCAGGAAAAAACGCATACGCCCTTTTTGGCCAAGTGCATCATTGTCGACCTTCTGCCTCTTTTCCTATGCTTTAAATGCAATTCCAGTCTACCTCCTGAAATCGGTTTCCTGCAATTCTGCCCGGCTTTCAAGTCCTCTTGGCAGCCTTACTTCAGTATATTTTTGGATGATAGCTGTCATTTATAACTCTGCAGGTTTGTGAATTACAGTGCCCCTGAGCTCCTTTCTTCAACTCGCTTTCTTGTGAGCTGGCCGCAACACCGCAGGATTGCTTCAGGCCCTAATCTGGTTCCGGCATGGCACGCTGAGCCTTTGGTTAATTCCTCTTCCTGGTGGGAAATGAGAGTTAAATTTTCCCGTCCAGACACCTCCAGCTAGTCTCTCATTGGTTCTCCCTATTCCTGTTCATCTTCCGTGGAATTTGCAAACTGGGCCAAAGAGGAGGTTAAAGGCACTGACTCTCCAAGTCGGGAGAGTGTTAGTAAAGCATCTGGAATGTTGCACCCGAGTACCAGGGGACGAGAACTGAGACATATTTCAACACGTCTCCCGATAACACGGTTGATCATACTCTGGGTTCCACATGCATGTTTTAGCTGAAGGAAGAATCCCTTAAACCTGGAGAGTTGAGACCCGTGGAATGGGTACCATGCAATATGACTTCAAAGGGTCTTCATTTGCTCACCAAAACTCTCCAATCCTATCACTGCTGCGTTTTTGCCCCTGTACTCACGATTGATTCACTTTCAGAGACATAGTAATCCATAGGTTTTAAGATACTTACTAGTCAGGTACATTATTAGGCGTTTAATATGGGGTTTTGAGTCCATTTCGTTGAGCAAGGAGTAGCTCTTGTCTATTACATATTTGGCTTAAGGAACTTTATCTGTGCTCATTTCAATATCTGGTTTTATGCAGCACCCCAACTCACCTTTCCCCTTAAGCAAGCATAAGTTGATTTTCTAAATTTCGGACCATGTTCTGTTTTGAAATTCAGTTCCTGTGTAGCCAAGTTTACATTCCGTGTATTAGTGATATCTTATGATGTTTCTTTTTCTGTGTGACTTATTTCAGTTAGAATCATCATACCTGAATCCACTCATTATGCTGCTATGGGCCTGATGACATAGATGTCATTGCTGAGTGATATTGCATTGTACGTAAGTACCACAACTTCTTTATCCATTTTTCGCTTTATGCGATATTGAACTTGTACCGTAAACGAGTTTCTTGTAAACAGAGCCATCCCAAACTTTGGGGTGGCTGTGTCTTTTTGATTTTAATTTCCCTAAGCTATAGGACCATAAGTGGAAGTGCCCTAGGCTCTGTTGCTTTGTTTTTTAGATGTTTCAGGAAACACCATACACTTCTCCCGAGTGGCTGTTGGCAAGTTACATCCCGCCCATCAGCATAACAAGGCTCCCAGTTCTCCATGGCCTGTCCTGCCTTTCTGGATTTTACACTTTTTTCAGATGGCCCTTTTGATGGGGGGGAAGTGAGACTTCATTGTAGTGCTGATTTCCTTTGCAAGCTTGCTTGGTTGGCCAAAAAGGGCGTATGCGTTTTTTCCTGAATATATTCAGGAAAAAACGCATACGCCCTTTTTGGCCAAGTGCATCATTGTCGACCTTCTGCCTCTTTTCCTATGCTTTAAATGCAATTCCAGTCTACCTCCTGAAATCGGTTTCCTGCAATTCTGCCCGGCTTTCAAGTCCTCTTGGCAGCCTTACTTCAGTATATTTTTGGATGATAGCTGTCATTTATAACTCTGCAGGTTTGTGAATTACAGTGCCCCTGAGCTCCTTTCTTCAACTCGCTTTCTTGTGAGCTGGCCGCAACACCGCAGGATTGCTTCAGGCCCTAATCTGGTTCCGGCATGGCACGCTGAGCCTTTGGTTAATTCCTCTTCCTGGTGGGAAATGAGAGTTAAATTTTCCCGTCCAGACACCTCCAGCTAGTCTCTCATTGGTTCTCCCTATTCCTGTTCATCTTCCGCGGAATTTGCAAACTGGGCCAAACAGGAGGTTAAAGGCACTGACTCTCCAAGTCGGGAGAGTGTTAGTAAAGCTTCTGGAATGTTGCACCCGAGTACCAGGGGACGAGAACTGAGACATATTTCAACACGTCTCCCGATCACACGGTTGATCATACTCTGGGTTCCACATGCATGTTTTAGCTGAAGGAAGAATCCCTTAAACCTGGAGAGTTGAGACCCGTGGAATGGGTACCATGCAATATGACTTCAAAGGGTCTTCATTTGCTCACCAAAACTCTCCAATCCTATCACTGCTGCGTTTTTGCCCCTGTACTCACGATTGATTCACTTTCAGAGACATAGCAATCCATAGGTTTTAAGATACTTAGTAGTCAGGTACATTATTAGGCGTTTAATATGGGGTTTTGAGTCCATTTCGTTGAGCAAGGAGTAGCTCTTGTCTATTACATATTTGGCTTAAGGAACTTTATCTGTGCTCATTTCAATCTCTGGTTTTATGCAGCACCCCAACTCACCTTTCCCCTTAAGCAAGCATAAGTTGGTTTTCTAAATTTGGGAGCATGTTCTGTTTTGAAATTCAGTTACTGTGTAGCCAAGTTTACATTCCGTGTATTAGTGATATCTTATGATGTTTCTTTTTCTGTGTGACTTATTTCAGTTAGAATCATCATACCTGAATCCACTCATTATGCTGCTATGGGCCTGATGACATAGATGTCATTGCTGAGTGATATTGCATTGTACGTAAGTACCACAACTTCTTTATCCATTTTTCGCTTTATGCGATATTGAACTTGTACCGTAAACGAGTTTCTTGTAAACAGAGCCATCCCAAACTTTGGGGTGGCTGTGTCTTTTTGATTTTAATTTCCCTAAGCTATAGGACCATAAGTGGAAGTGCCCTAGGCTCTGTTGCTTTGTTTTTTAGATGTTTCAGGAAACACCATACACTTCTCCCGAGTGGCTGTTGGCAAGTTACATCCCGCCCATCAGCATAACAAGGCTCCCAGTTCTCCATGGCCTGTCCTGCCTTTCTGGATTTTACACTTTTTTCAGATGGCCCTTTTGACGGGGGGGAAGTGAGACTTCATTGTAGTGCTGATTTCCTTTGCAAGCTTGCTTGGTTGGCCAAAAAGGGCGTATGCGTTTTTTCCTGAATATATTCAGGAAAAAACGCATACGCCCTTTTTGGCCAAGTGCATCATTGTCGACCTTCTGCCTCTTTTCCTATGCTTTAAATGCAATTCCAGTCTACCTCCTGAAATCGGTTTCCTGCAATTCTGCCCGGCTTTCAAGTCCTCTTGGCAGCCTTACTTCAGTATATTTTTGGATGATAGCTGTCATTTATAACTCTGCAGGTTTGTGAATTACAGTGCCCCTGAGCTCCTTTCTTCAACTCGCTTTCTTGTGAGCTGGCCGCAACACCGCAGGATTGCTTCAGGCCCTAATCTGGTTCCGGCATGGCACGCTGAGCCTTTGGTTAATTCCTCTTCCTGGTGGGAAATGAGAGTTAAATTTTCCCGTCCAGACACCTCCAGCTAGTCTCTCATTGGTTCTCCCTATTCCTGTTCATCTTCCGCGGAATTTGCAAACTGGGCCAAACAGGAGGTTAAAGGCACTGACTCTCCAAGTCGGGAGAGTGTTAGTAAAGCTTCTGGAATGTTGCACCCGAGTACCAGGGGACGAGAACTGAGACATATTTCAACACGTCTCCCGATCACACGGTTGATCATACTCTGGGTTCCACATGCATGTTTTAGCTGAAGGAAGAATCCCTTAAACCTGGAGAGTTGAGACCCGTGGAATGGGTACCATGCAATATGACTTCAAAGGGTCTTCATTTGCTCACCAAAACTCTCCAATCCTATCACTGCTGCGTTTTTGCCCCTGTACTCACGATTGATTCACTTTCAGAGACATAGCAATCCATAGGTTTTAAGATACTTAGTAGTCAGGTACATTATTAGGCGTTTAATATGGGGTTTTGAGTCCATTTCGTTGAGCAAGGAGTAGCTCTTGTCTATTACATATTTGGCTTAAGGAACTTTATCTGTGCTCATTTCAATCTCTGGTTTTATGCAGCACCCCAACTCACCTTTCCCCTTAAGCAAGCATAAGTTGGTTTTCTAAATTTGGGACCATGTTCTGTTTGGAAATCCAGTTCCTGTGTAGCCAAGTTTACATTCCGTGTATTAGTGATATCTTATGATGTTTCTTTTTCTGTGTGACTTATTTCAGTTAGAATCATCATACCTGAATCCACTCATTATGCTGCTATGGGCCTGATGACATAGATGTCATTGCTGAGTGATATTGCATTGTACGTAAGTACCACAACTTCTTTATCCATTTTTCGCTTTATGCGATATTGAACTTGTACCGTAAACGAGTTTCTTGTAAACAGAGCCATCCCAAACTTTGGGGTGGCTGTGTCTTTTTGATTTTAATTTCCCTAAGCTATAGGACCATAAGTGGAAGTGCCCTAGGCTCTGTTGCTTTGTTTTTTAGATGTTTCAGGAAACACCATACACTTCTCCCGAGTGGCTGTTGGCAAGTTACATCCCGCCCATCAGCATAACAAGGCTCCCAGTTCTCCATGGCCTGTCCTGCCTTTCTGGATTTTACACTTTTTTCAGATGGCCCTTTTGACGGGGGGGAAGTGAGACTTCATTGTAGTGCAGATTTCCTTTGCAAGCTTGCTTGGTTGGCCAAAAAGGGCGTATGCGTTTTTTCCTGAATATATTCAGGAAAAAACGCATACGCCCTTTTTGGCCAAGTGCATCATTGTCGACCTTCTGCCTCTTTTCCTATGCTTTAAATGCAATTCCAGTCTACCTCCTGAAATCGGTTTCCTGCAATTCTGCCCGGCTTTCAAGTCCTCTTGGCAGCCTTACTTCAGTATATTTTTGGATGATAGCTGTCATTTATAACTCTGCAGGTTTGTGAATTACAGTGTCCCTGAGCTCCTTTCTTCAACTCGCTTTCTTGTGAGCTGGCCGCAACACCGCAGGATTGCTTCAGGCCCTAATCTGGTTCCGGCATGGCACGCTGAGCCTTTGGTTAATTCCTCTTCCTGGTGGGAAATGAGAGTTAAATTTTCCCGTCCAGACACCTCCAGCTAGTCTCTCATTGGTTCTCCCTATTCCTGTTCATCTTCCGCGGAATTTGCAAACTGGGCCAAACAGGAGGTTAAAGGCACTGACTCTCCAAGTCGGGAGAGTGTTAGTAAAGCTTCTGGAATGTTGCACCCGAGTACCAGGGGACGAGAACTGAGACATATTTCAACACGTCTCCCGATCACACGGTTGATCATACTCTGGGTTCCACATGCATGTTTTAGCTGAAGGAAGAATCCCTTAAACCTGGAGAGTTGAGACCCGTGGAATGGGTACCATGCAATATGACTTCAAAGGGTCTTCATTTGCTCACCAAAACTCTCCAATCCTATCACTGCTGCGTTTTTGCCCCTGTACTCACGATTGATTCACTTTCAGAGACATAGCAATCCATAGGTTTTAAGATACTTACTAGTCAGGTATATTATTAGGCGTTTAATATGGGGTTTTGAGTCCATTTCGTTGAGCAAGGAGTAGCTCTTGTCTATTACATATTTGGCTTAAGGAACTTTATCTGTGCTCATTTCAATCTCTGGTTTTATGCAGCACCGCAACTCACCTTTCCCCTTAAGCAAGCATAAGTTGGTTTTCTAAATTTGGGACCATGTTCTGTTTGGAAATCCAGTTCCTGTGTAGCCAAGTTTACATTCCGTGTATTAGTGATATCTTATGATGTTTCTTTTTCTGTGTGACTTATTTCAGTTAGAATCATCATACCTGAATCCACTCATTATGCTGCTATGGGCCTGATGACATAGATGTCATTGCTGAGTGATATTGCATTGTACGTAAGTACCACAACTTCTTTATCCATTTTTCGCTTTATGCGATATTGAACTTGTACCGTAAACGAGTTTCTTGTAAACAGAGCCATCCCAAACTTTGGGGTGGCTGTGTCTTTTTGATTTTAATTTCCCTAAGCTATAGGACCATAAGTGGAAGTGCCCTAGGCTCTGTTGCTTTGTTTTTTAGATGTTTCAGGAAACACCATACACTTCTCCCGAGTGGCTGTTGGCAAGTTACATCCCGCCCATCAGCATAACAAGGCTCCCAGTTCTCCATGGCCTGTCCTGCCTTTCTGGATTTTACACTTTTTTCAGATGGCCCTTTTGACGGGGGGGAAGTGAGACTTCATTGTAGTGCAGATTTCCTTTGCAAGCTTGCTTGGTTGGCCAAAAAGGGCGTATGCGTTTTTTCCTGAATATATTCAGGAAAAAACGCATACGCCCTTTTTGGCCAAGTGCATCATTGTCGACCTTCTGCCTCTTTTCCTATGCTTTAAATGCAATTCCAGTCTACCTCCTGAAATCGGTTTCCTGCAATTCTGCCCGGCTTTCAAGTCCTCTTGGCAGCCTTACTTCAGTATATTTTTGGATGATAGCTGTCATTTATAACTCTGCAGGTTTGTGAATTACAGTGTCCCTGAGCTCCTTTCTTCAACTCGCTTTCTTGTGAGCTGGCCGCAACACCGCAGGATTGCTTCAGGCCCTAATCTGGTTCCGGCATGGCACGCTGAGCCTTTGGTTAATTCCTCTTCCTGGTGGGAAATGAGAGTTAAATTTTCCCGTCCAGACACCTCCAGCTAGTCTCTCATTGGTTCTCCCTATTCCTGTTCATCTTCCGTGGAATTTGCAAACTGGGCCAAAGAGGAGGTTAAAGGCACTGACTCTCCAAGTCGGGAGAGTGTTAGTAAAGCATCTGGAATGTTGCACCCGAGTACCAGGGGACGAGAACTGAGACATATTTCAACACGTCTCCCGATCACACGGTTGATCATACTCTGGGTTCCACATGCATGTTTTAGCTGAAGGAAGAATCCCTTAAACCTGGAGAGTTGAGACCCGTGGAATGGGTACCATGCAATATGACTTCAAAGGGTCTTCATTTGCTCACCAAAACTCTCCAATCCTATCACTGCTGCGTTTTTGCCCCTGTACTCACGATTGATTCACTTTCAGAGACATAGCAATCCATAGGTTTTAAGATACTTACTAGTCAGGTACATTATTAGGCGTTTAATATGGGGTTTTGAGTCCATTTCGTTGAGCAAGGAGTAGCTCATGTCTATTACATATTTGGCTTAAGGAACTTTATCTGTGCTCATTTCAATCTCTGGTTTTATGCAGCACCCCAACTCACCTTTCCCCTTAAGCAAGCATAAGTTGGTTTTCTAAATTTGGGACCATGTTCTGTTTTGAAATTCAGTTCCTGTGTAGCCAAGTTTACATTCCGTGTATTAGTGATATCTTATGATGTTTCTTTTTCTGTGTGACTTATTTCAGTTAGAATCATCATACCTGAATCCACTCATTATGCTGCTATGGGCCTGATGACATAGATGTCATTGCTGAGTGATATTGCATTGTACGTAATTACCACAACTTCTTTATCCATTTTTCGCTTTATGCGATATTGAACTTGTACCGTAAACGAGTTTCTTGTAAACAGAGCCATCCCAAACTTTGGGGTGGCTGTGTCTTTTTGATTTTAATTTCCCTAAGCTATAGGACCATAAGTGGAAGTGCCCTAGGCTCTGTTGCTTTGTTTTTTAGATGTTTCAGGAAACACCATACACTTCTCCCGAGTGGCTGTTGGCAATTTACATCCCGCCCATCAGCATAACAAGGCTCCCAGTTCTCCATGGCCTGTCCTGCCTTTCTGGATTTTACACTTTTTTCAGATGGCCCTTTTGACGGGGGGGAAGTGAGACTTCATTGTAGTGCAGATTTCCTTTGCAAGCTTGCTTGGTTGGCCAAAAAGTGCGTATGCGTTTTTTCCTGAATATATTCAGGAAAAAACGCATACGCCCTTTTTGGCCAAGTGCATCATTGTCGACCTTCTGCCTCTTTTCCTATGCTTTAAATGCAATTCCAGTCTACCTCCTGAAATCGGTTTCCTGCAATTCTGCCCGGCTTTCAAGTCCTCTTGGCAGCCTTACTTCAGTATATTTTTGGATGATAGCTGTCATTTATAACTCTGCAGGTTTGTGAATTACAGTGCCCCTGAGCTCCTTTCTTCAACTCGCTTTCTTGTGAGCTGGCCGCAACACCGCAGGATTGCTTCAGGCCCTAATCTGGTTCCGGCATGGCACGCTGAGCCTTTGGTTAATTCCTCTTCCTGGTGGGAAATGAGAGTTAAATTTTCCCGTCCAGACACATCCAGCTAGTCTCTCATTGGTTCTCCCTATTCCTGTTCATCTTCCGCGGAATTTGCAAACTGGGCCAAACAGGAGGTTAAAGGCACTGACTCTCCAAGTCGGGAGAGTGTTAGTAAAGCATCTGGAATGTTGCACCCGAGTACCAGGGGACGAGAACTGAGACATATTTCAACACGTCTCCCGATCACACGGTTGATCATACTCTGGGTTCCACATGCATGTTTTAGCTGAAGGAAGAATCCCTTAAACCTGGAGAGTTGAGACCCGTGGAATGGGTACCATGCAATATGACTTCAAAGGGTCTTCATTTGCTCACCAAAACTCTCCAATCCTATCACTGCTGCGTTTTTGCCCCTGTACTCACGATTGATTCACTTTCAGAGACATAGCAATCCATAGGTTTTAAGATACTTAGTAGTCAGGTACATTATTAGGCGTTTAATATGGGGTTTTGAGTCCATTTCGTTGAGCAAGGAGTAGCTCTTGTCTATTACATATTTGGCTTAAGGAACTTTATCTGTGCTCATTTCAATCTCTGGTTTTATGCAGCACCCCAACTCACCTTTCCCCTTAAGCAAGCATAAGTTGGTTTTCTAAATTTGGGAGCATGTTCTGTTTTGAAATTCAGTTCCTGTGTAGCCAAGTTTACATTCCGTGTATTAGTGATATCTTATGATGTTTCTTTTTCTGTGTGACTTATTTCAGTTAGAATCATCATACCTGAATCCACTCATTATGCTGCTATGGGCTTGATGACATAGATGTCATTGCTGAGTGATATTGCATTGTACGTAAGTACCACAACTTCTTTATCCATTTTTCGCTTTATGCGATATTGAACTTGTACCGTAAACGAGTTTCTTGTAAACAGAGCCATCCCAAACTTTGGGGTGGCTGTGTCTTTTTGATTTTAATTTCCCTAAGCTATAGGACCATAAGTGGAAGTGCCCTAGGCTCTGTTGCTTTGTTTTTTAGATGTTTCAGGAAACACCATACACTTCTCCCGAGTGGCTGTTGGCAAGTTACATCCCGCCCATCAGCATAACAAGGCTCCCAGTTCTCCATGGCCTGTCCTGCCTTCTGGATTTTACACTTTTTTCAGATGGCCCTTTTGACGGGGGGGGGAAGTGAGACTTCATTGTAGTGCAGATTTCCTTTGCAAGCTTGCTTGCTTGGCCAAAAAGGGCGTATGCGTTTTTTCCTGAATATATTCAGGAAAAAACGCATACGCCCTTTTTGGCCAAGTGCATCATTGTCGACCTTCTGCCTCTTTTCCTATGCTTTAAATGCAATTCCAGTCTACCTCCTGAAATCGGTTTCCTGCAATTCTGCCCGGCTTTCAAGTCCTCTTGGCAGCCTTACTTCAGTATATTTTTGGATGATAGCTGTCATTTATAACTCTGCAGGTTTGTGAATTACAGTGCCCCTGAGCTCCTTTCTTCAACTCGCTTTCTTGTGAGCTGGCCGCAACACCGCAGGATTGCTTCAGGCCCTAATCTGGTTCCGGCATGGCACGCTGAGCCTTTGGTTAATTCCTCTTCCTGGTGGGAAATGAGAGTTAAATTTTCCCGTCCAGACACCTCCAGCTAGTCTCTCATTGGTTCTCCCTATTCCTGTTCATCTTCCGCGGAATTTGCAAACTGGGCCAAACAGGAGGTTAAAGGCACTGACTCTCCAAGTCGGGAGAGTGTTAGTAAAGCATCTGGAATGTTGCACCCGAGTACCAGGGGACGAGAACTGAGACATATTTCAACACGTCTCCCGATCACACGGTTGATCATACTCTGGGTTCCACATGCATGTTTTAGCTGAAGGAAGAATCCCTTAAACCTGGAGAGTTGAGACCCGTGGAATGGGTACCATGCAATATGACTTCAAAGGGTCTTCATTTGCTCACCAAAACTCTCCAATCCTATCACTGCTGCGTTTTTGCCCCTGTACTCACGATTGATTCACTTTCAGAGACATAGCAATCCATAGGTTTTAAGATACTTACTAGTCAGGTACATTATTAGGCGTTTAATATGGGGTTTTGAGTCCATTTCGTTGAGCAAGGAGTAGCTCTTGTCTATTACATATTTGGCTTAAGGAACTTTATCTGTGCTCATTTCAATCTCTGGTTTTATGCAGCACCCCAACTCACCTTTCCCCTTAAGCAAGCATAAGTTGGTTTTCTAAATTTGGGACCATGTTCTGTTTTGAAATTCAGTTCCTGTGTAGCCAAGTTTACATTCCGTGTATTAGTGATATCTTATGATGTTTCTTTTTCTGTGTGACTTATTTCAGTTAGAATCATCATACCTGAATCCACTCATTATGCTGCTATGGGCCTGATGACATAGATGTCATTGCTGAGTGATATTGCATTGTACGTAAGTACCACAACTTCTTTATCCATTTTTCGCTTTATGCGATATTGAACTTGTACCGTAAACGAGTTTCTTGTAAACAGAGCCATCCCAAACTTTGGGGTGGCTGTGTCTTTTTGATTTTAATTTCCCTAAGCTATAGGACCATAAGTGGAAGTGCCCTAGGCTCTGTTGCTTTGTTTTTTAGATGTTTCAGGAAACACCATACACTTCTCCCGAGTGGCTGTTGGCAAGTTACATCCCGCCCATCAGCATAACAAGGCTCCCAGTTCTCCATGGCCTGTCCTGCCTTCTGGATTTTACACTTTTTTCAGATGGCCCTTTTGACGGGGGGGGGAAGTGAGACTTCATTGTAGTGCAGATTTCCTTTGCAAGCTTGCTTGCTTGGCCAAAAAGGGCGTATGCGTTTTTTCCTGAATATATTCAGGAAAAAACGCATACGCCCTTTTTGGCCAAGTGCATCATTGTCGACCTTCTGCCTCTTTTCCTATGCTTTAAATGCAATTCCAGTCTACCTCCTGAAATCGGTTTCCTGCAATTCTGCCCGGCTTTCAAGTCCTCTTGGCAGCCTTACTTCAGTATATTTTTGGATGATAGCTGTCATTTATAACTCTGCAGGTTTGTGAATTACAGTGCCCCTGAGCTCCTTTCTTCAACTCGCTTTCTTGTGAGCTGGCCGCAACACCGCAGGATTGCTTCAGGCCCTAATCTGGTTCCGGCATGGCACGCTGAGCCTTTGGTTAATTCCTCTTCCTGGTGGGAAATGAGAGTTAAATTTTCCCGTCCAGACACCTCCAGCTAGTCTCTCATTGGTTCTCCCTATTCCTGTTCATCTTCCGTGGAATTTGCAAACTGGGCCAAAGAGGAGGTTAAAGCACTGACTCTCCAAGTCGGGAGAGTGTTAGTAAAGCATCTGGAATGTTGCACCCGAGTACCAGGGGACGAGAACTGAGACATATTTCAACACGTCTCCCGATAACACGGTTGATCATACTCTGGGTTCCACATGCATGTTTTAGCTGAAGGAAGAATCCCTTAAACCTGGAGAGTTGAGACCCGTGGAATGGGTACCATGCAATATGACTTCAAAGGGTCTTCATTTGCTCACCAAAACTCTCCAATCCTATCACTGCTGCGTTTTTGCCCCTGTACTCACGATTGATTCACTTTCAGAGACATAGCAATCCATAGGTTTTAAGATACTTAGTAGTCAGGTACATTATTAGGCGTTTAATATGGGGTTTTGAGTCCATTTCGTTGAGCAAGGAGTAGCTCTTGTCTATTACATATTTGGCTTAAGGAACTTTATCTGTGCTCATTTCAATCTCTGGTTTTATGCAGCACCCCAACTCACCTTTCCCCTTAAGCAAGCATAAGTTGGTTTTCTAAATATGGGACCATGTTCTGTTTGGAAATCCAGTTCCTGTGTAGCCAAGTTTACATTCCGTGTATTAGTGATATCTTATGATGTTTCTTTTTCTGTGTGACTTATTTCAGTTAGAATCATCATACCTGAATCCACTCATTATGCTGCTATGGGCCTGATGACATAGATGTCATTGCTGAGTGATATTGCATTGTACGTAAGTACCACAACTTCTTTATCCATTTTTCGCTTTATGCGATATTGAACTTGTACCGTAAACGAGTTTCTTGTAAACAGAGCCATCCCAAACTTTGGGGTGGCTGTGTCTTTTTGATTTTAATTTCCCTAAGCTATAGGACCATAAGTGGAAGTGCCCTAGGCTCTGTTGCTTTGTTTTTTAGATGTTTCAGGAAACACCATACACTTCTCCCGAGTGGCTGTTGGCAAGTTACATCCCGCCCATCAGCATAACAAGGCTCCCAGTTCTCCATGGCCTGTCCTGCCTTCTGGATTTTACACTTTTTTCAGATGGCCCTTTTGACGGGGGGGGGAAGTGAGACTTCATTGTAGTGCAGATTTCCTTTGCAAGCTTGCTTGGTTGGCCAAAAAGGGCGTATGCTTTTTTTCCTGAATATATTCAGGAAAAAACGCATACGCCCTTTTTGGCCAAGTGCATCATTGTCGACCTTCTGCCTCTTTTCCTATGCTTTAAATGCAATTCCAGTCTACCTCCTGAAATCGGTTTCCTGCAATTCTGCCCGGCTTTCAAGTCCTCTTGGCAGCCTTACTTCAGTATATTTTTGGATGATAGCTGTCATTTATAACTCTGCAGGTTTGTGAATTACAGTGCCCCTGAGCTCCTTTCTTCAACTCGCTTTCTTGTGAGCTGGCCGCAACACCGCAGGATTGCTTCAGGCCCTAATCTGGTTCCGGCATGGCACGCTGAGCCTTTGGTTAATTCCTCTTCCTGGTGGGAAATGAGAGTTAAATTTTCCCGTCCAGACACCTCCAGCTAGTCTCTCATTGGTTCTCCCTATTCCTGTTCATCTTCCGCGGAATTTGCAAACTGGGCCAAACAGGAGGTTAAAGGCACTGACTCTCCAAGTCGGGAGAGTGTTAGTAAAGCTTCTGGAATGTTGCACCCGAGTACCAGGGGACGAGAACTGAGACATATTTCAACACGTCTCCCGATCACACGGTTGATCATACTCTGGGTTCCACATGCATGTTTTAGCTGAAGGAAGAATCCCTTAAACCTGGAGAGTTGAGACCCGTGGAATGGGTACCATGCAATATGACTTCAAAGGGTCTTCATTTGCTCACCAAAACTCTCCAATCCTATCACTGCTTCGTTTTTGCCCCTGTACTCACGATTGATTCACTTTCAGAGACATAGCAATCCATAGGTTTTAAGATACTTAGTAGTCAGGTACATTATTAGGCGTTTAATATGGGGTTTTGAGTCCATTTCGTTGAGCAAGGAGTAGCTCTTGTCTATTACATATTTGGCTTAAGGAACTTTATCTGTGCTCATTTCAATCTCTGGTTTTATGCAGCACCCCAACTCACCTTTCCCCTTAAGCAAGCATAAGTTGGTTTTCTAAATTTGGGACCATGTTCTGTTTGGAAATCCAGTTCCTGTGTAGCCAAGTTTACATTCCGTGTATTAGTGATATCTTATGATGTTTCTTTTTCTGTGTGACTTATTTCAGTTAGAATCATCATACCTGAATCCACTCATTATGCTGCTATGGGCCTGATGACATAGATGTCATTGCTGAGTGATATTGCATTGTACGTAAGTACCACAACTTCTTTATCCATTTTTCGCTTTATGCGATATTGAACTTGTACCGTAAACGAGTTTCTTGTAAACAGAGCCATCCCAAACTTTGGGGTGGCTGTGTCTTTTTGATTTTAATTTCCCTAAGCTATAGGACCATAAGTGGAAGTGCCCTAGGCTCTGTTGCTTTGTTTTTTAGATGTTTCAGGAAACACCATACACTTCTCCCGAGTGGCTGTTGGCAAGTTACATCCCGCCCATCAGCATAACAAGGCTCCCAGTTCCCCATGGCCTGTCCTGCCTTTCTGGATTTTACACTTTTTTCAGATGGCCCTTTTGACGGGGGGGAGTGAGACTTCATTGTAGTGCAGATTTCCTTTGCAAGCTTGCTTGGTTGGCCAAAAAGGGCGTATGCGTTTTTTCCTGAATATATTCAGGAAAAAACGCATACGCCCTTTTTGGCCAAGTGCATCATTGTCGACCTTCTGCCTCTTTTCCTATGCTTTAAATGCAATTCCAGTCTACCTCCTGAAATCGGTTTCCTGCAATTCTGCCCGGCTTTCAAGTCCTCTTGGCAGCCTTACTTCAGTATATTTTTGGATGATAGCTGTCATTTATAACTCTGCAGGTTTGTGAATTACAGTGCCCCTGAGCTCCTTTCTTCAACTCGCTTTCTTGTGAGCTGGCCGCAACACCGCAGGATTGCTTCAGGCCCTAATCTGGTTCCGGCATGGCACGCTGAGCCTTTGGTTAATTCCTCTTCCTGGTGGGAAATGAGAGTTAAATTTTCCCGTCCAGACACCTCCAGCTAGTCTCTCATTGGTTCTCCCTATTCCTGTTCATCTTCCGTGGAATTTGCAAACTGGGCCAAAGAGGAGGTTAAAGGCACTGACTCTCCAAGTCGGGAGAGTGTTAGTAAAGCATCTGGAATGTTGCACCCGAGTACCAGGGGACGAGAACTGAGACATATTTCAACACGTCTCCCGATCACACGGTTGATCATACTCTGGGTTCCACATGCATGTTTTAGCTGAAGGAAGAATCCCTTAAACCTGGAGAGTTGAGACCCGTGGAATGGGTACCATGCAATATGACTTCAAAGGGTCTTCATTTGCTCACCAAAACTCTCCAATCCTATCACTGCTGCGTTTTTGCCCCTGTACTCACGATTGATTCACTTTCAGAGACATAGCAATCCATAGGTTTTAAGATACTTACTAGTCAGGTACATTATTAGGCGTTTAATATGGGGTTTTGAGTCCATTTCGTTGAGCAAGGAGTAGCTCTTGTCTATTACATATTTGGCTTAAGGAACTTTATCTGTGCTCATTTCAATCTCTGGTTTTATGCAGCACCCCAACTCACCTTTCCCCTTAAGCAAGCATAAGTTGGTTTTCTAAATTTGGGAGCATGTTCTGTTTTGAAATTCAGTTCCTGTGTAGCCAAGTTTACATTCCGTGTATTAGTGATATCTTATGATGTTTCTTTTTCTGTGTGACTTATTTCAGTTAGAATCATCATACCTGAATCCACTCATTATGCTGCTATGGGCCTGATGACATAGATGTCATTGCTGAGTGATATTGCATTGTACGTAAGTACCACAACTTCTTTATCCATTTTTCGCTTTATGCGATATTGAACTTGTACCGTAAACGAGTTTCTTGTAAACAGAGCCATCCCAAACTTTGGGGTGGCTGTGTCTTTTTGATTTTAATTTCCCTAAGCTATAGGACCATAAGTGGAAGTGCCCTAGGCTCTGTTGCTTTGTTTTTTAGATGTTTCAGGAAACACCATACACTTCTCCCGAGTGGCTGTTGGCAAGTTACATCCCGCCCATCAGCATAACAAGGCTCCCAGTTCTCCATGGCCTGTCCTGCCTTCTGGATTTTACACT
This sequence comes from Orcinus orca, assembly GCF_937001465.1. Lineage (NCBI taxonomy): Eukaryota > Metazoa > Chordata > Mammalia > Artiodactyla > Delphinidae > Orcinus > Orcinus orca. The sequence continues at coordinate 52,737 of NW_026043869.1, forward strand.
TTTTTCAGATGGCCCTTTTGACGGGGGGGGGGAAGTGAGACTTCATTGTAGTGCAGATTTCCTTTGCAAGCTTGCTTGGTTGGCCAAAAAGGGCGTATGCGTTTTTTCCTGAATATATTCAGGAAAAAACGCATACGCCCTTTTTGGCCAAGTGCATCATTGTCGACCTTCTGCCTCTTTTCCTATGCTTTAAATGCAATTCCAGTCTACCTCCTGAAATCGGTTTCCTGCAATTCTGCCCGGCTTTCAAGTCCTCTTGGCAGCCTTACTTCAGTATATTTTTGGATGATAGCTGTCATTTATAACTCTGCAGGTTTGTGAATTACAGTGCCCCTGAGCTCCTTTCTTCAACTCGCTTTCTTGTGAGCTGGCCGCAACACCGCAGGATTGCTTCAGGCCCTAATCTGGTTCCGGCATGGCACGCTGAGCCTTTGGTTAATTCCTCTTCCTGGTGGGAAATGAGAGTTAAATTTTCCCGTCCAGACACCTCCAGCTAGTCTCTCATTGGTTCTCCCTATTCCTGTTCATCTTCCGCGGAATTTGCAAACTGGGCCAAACAGGAGGTTAAAGGCACTGACTCTCCAAGTCGGGAGAGTGTTAGTAAAGCATCTGGAATGTTGCACCCGAGTACCAGTGGACGAGAACTGAGACATATTTCAACACGTCTCCCGATAACACGGTTGATCATACTCTGGGTTCCACATGCATGTTTTAGCTGAAGGAAGAATCCCTTAAACCTGGAGAGTTGAGACCCGTGGAATGGGTACCATGCAATATGACTTCAAAGGGTCTTCATTTGCTCACCAAAACTCTCCAATCCTATCACTGCTGCGTTTTTGCCCCTGTACTCACGATTGATTCACTTTCAGAGACATAGCAATCCATAGGTTTTAAGATACTTACTAGTCAGGTACATTATTAGGCGTTTAATATGGGGTTTTGAGTCCATTTCGTTGAGCAAGGAGTAGCTCTTGTCTATTACATATTTGGCTTAAGGAACTTTATCTGTGCTCATTTCAATCTCTGGTTTTATGCAGCACCCCAACTCACCTTTCCCCTTAAGCAAGCATAAGTTGGTTTTCTAAATTTGGGAGCATGTTCTGTTTGGAAATCCAGTTCCTGTGTAGCCAAGTTTACATTCCGTGTATTAGTGATATCTTATGATGTTTCTTTTTCTGTGTGACTTATTTCAGTTAGAATCATCATACCTGAATCCACTCATTATGCTGCTATGGGCCTGATGACATAGATGTCATTGCTGAGTGATATTGCATTGTACGTAAGTGCCACAACTTCTTTATCCATTTTTCGCTTTATGCGATATTGAACTTGTACCGTAAACGAGTTTCTTGTAAACAGAGCCATCCCAAACTTTGGGGTGGCTGTGTCTTTTTGATTTTAATTTCCCTAAGCTATAGGACCATAAGTGGAAGTGCCCTAGGCTCTGTTGCTTTGTTTTTTAGATGTTTCAGGAAACACCATACACTTCTACCGAGTGGCTGTTGGCAAGTTACATCCCACCCATCAGCATAACAAGGCTCCCAGTTCTCCATGGCCTGTCCTGCCTTCTGGATTTTACACTTTTTTCAGATGGCCCTTTTGACGGGGGGGGGAAGTGAGACTTCATTGTAGTGCAGATTTCCTTTGCAAGCTTGCTTGGTTGGCCAAAAAGGGCGTATGCGTTTTTTCCTGAATATATTCAGGAAAAAACGCATACGCCCTTTTTGGCCAAGTGCATCATTGTCGACCTTCTGCCTTTTTTCCTATGCTTTAAATGCAATTCCAGTCTACCTCCTGAAATCGGTTTCCTGCAATTCTGCCCGGCTTTCAAGTCCTCTTGGCAGCCTTACTTCAGTATATTTTTGGATGATAGCTGTCATTTATAACTCTGCAGGTTTGTGAATTACAGTGCCCCTGAGCTCCTTTCTTCAACTCGCTTTCTTGTGAGCTGGCCGCAACACCGCAGGATTGCTTCAGGCCCTAATCTGGTTCCGGCATGGCACGCTGAGCCTTTGGTTAATTTCTCTTCCTGGTGGGAAATGAGAGTTAAATTTTCCCGTCCAGACACCTCCAGCTAGTCTCTCATTGGTTCTCCCTATTCCTGTTCATCTTCCGCGGAATTTGCAAACTGGGCCAAACAGGAGGTTAAAGGCACTGACTCTCCAAGTCGGGAGAGTGTTAGTAAAGCTTCTGGAATGTTGCACCCGAGTACCAGGGGACGAGAACTGAGACATATTTCAACACGTCTCCCGATCACACGGTTGATCATACTCTGGGTTCCACATGCATGTTTTAGCTGAAGGAAGAATCCCTTAAACCTGGAGAGTTGAGACCCGTGGAATGGGTACCATGCAATATGACTTCAAAGGGTCTTCATTTGCTCACCAAAACTCTCCAATCCTATCACTGCTGCGTTTTTGCCCCTGTACTCACGATTGATTCACTTTCAGAGACATAGCAATCCATAGGTTTTAAGATACTTACTAGTCAGGTACATTATTAGGCGTTTAATATGGGGTTTTGAGTCCATTTCGTTGAGCAAGGAGTAGCTCTTGTCTATTACATATTTGGCTTAAGGAACTTTATCTGTGCTCATTTCAATCTCTGGTTTTATGCAGCACCCCAACTCACCTTTCCCCTTAAGCAAGCATAAGTTGGTTTTCTAAATTTGGGACCATGTTCTGTTTTGAAATTCAGTTCCTGTGTAGCCAAGTTTACATTCCGTGTATTAGTGATATCTTATGATGTTTCTTTTTCTGTGTGACTTATTTCAGTTAGAATCATCATACCTGAATCCACTCATTATGCTGCTATGGGCCTGATGACATAGATGTCATTGCTGAGTGATATTGCATTGTACGTAAGTACCACAACTTCTTTATCCATTTTTCGCTTTATGCGATATTGAACTTGTACCGTAAACGAGTTTCTTGTAAACAGAGCCATCCCAAACTTTGGGGTGGCTGTGTCTTTTTGATTTTAATTTCCCTAAGCTATAGGACCATAAGTGGAAGTGCCCTAGGCTCTGTTGCTTTGTTTTTTAGATGTTTCAGGAAACACCATACACTTCTCCCGAGTGGCTGTTGGCAAGTTACATCCCGCCCATCAGCATAACAAGGCTCCCAGTTCTCCATGGCCTGTCCTGCCTTCTGGATTTTACACTTTTTTCAGATGGCCCTTTTGACGGGGGGGGGGAGTGAGACTTCATTGTAGTGCAGATTTCCTTTGCAAGCTTGCTTGGTTGGCCAAAAAGGGCGTATGCGTTTTTTCCTGAATATATTCAGGAAAAAACGCATACGCCCTTTTTGGCCAAGTGCATCATTGTCGACCTTCTGCCTCTTTTCCTATGCTTTAAATGCAATTCCAGTCTACCTCCTGAAATCGGTTTCCTGCAATTCTGCCCGGCTTTCAAGTCCTCTTGGCAGCCTTACTTCAGTATATTTTTGGATGATAGCTGTCATTTATAACTCTGCAGGTTTGTGAATTACAGTGCCCCTGAGCTCCTTTCTTCAACTCGCTTTCTTGTGAGCTGGCCGCAACACCGCAGGATTGCTTCAGGCCCTAATCTGGTTCCGGCATGGCACGCTGAGCCTTTGGTTAATTCCTCTTCCTGGTGGGAAATGAGAGTTAAATTTTCCCGTCCAGACACCTCCAGCTAGTCTCTCATTGGTTCTCCCTATTCCTGTTCATCTTCCGTGGAATTTGCAAACTGGGCCAAAGAGGAGGTTAAAGGCACTGACTCTCCAAGTCGGGAGAGTGTTAGTAAAGCATCTGGAATGTTGCACCCGAGTACCAGGGGACGAGAACTGAGACATATTTCAACACGTCTCCCGATCACACGGTTGATCATACTCTGGGTTCCACATGCATGTTTTAGCTGAAGGAAGAATCCCTTAAACCTGGAGAGTTGAGACCCGTGGAATGGGTACCATGCAATATGACTTCAAAGGGTCTTCATTTGCTCACCAAAACTCTCCAATCCTATCACTGCTGCGTTTTTGCCCCTGTACTCACGATTGATTCACTTTCAGAGACATAGCAATCCATAGGTTTTAAGATACTTACTAGTCAGGTACATTATTAGGCGTTTAATATGGGGTTTTGAGTCCATTTCGTTGAGCAAGGAGTAGCTCTTGTCTATTACATATTTGGCTTAAGGAACTTTATCTGTGCTCATTTCAATCTCTGGTTTTATGCAGCACCCCAACTCACCTTTCCCCTTAAGCAAGCATAAGTTGGTTTTCTAAATTTGGGAGCATGTTCTGTTTGGAAATCCAGTTCCTGTGTAGCCAAGTTTACATTCCGTGTATTAGTGATATCTTATGATGTTTCTTTTTCTGTGTGACTTATTTCAGTTAGAATCATCATACCTGAATCCACTCATTATGCTGCTATGGGCCTGATGACATAGATGTCATTGCTGAGTGATATTGCATTGTACGTAAGTACCACAACTTCTTTATCCATTTTTCGCTTTATGCGATATTGAACTTGTACCGTAAACGAGTTTCTTGTAAACAGAGCCATCCCAAACTTTGGGGTGGCTGTGTCTTTTTGATTTTAATTTCCCTAAGCTATAGGACCATAAGTGGAAGTGCCCTAGGCTCTGTTGCTTTGTTTTTTAGATGTTTCAGGAAACACCATACACATCTACCGAGTGGCTGTTGGCAAGTTACATCCCACCCATCAGCATAACAAGGCTCCCAGTTCTCCATGGCCTGTCCTGCCTTCTGGATTTTACACTTTTTTCAGATGGCCCTTTTGACGGGGGGGGGAAGTGAGACTTCATTGTAGTGCAGATTTCCTTTGCAAGCTTGCTTGGTTGGCCAAAAAGGGCGTATGCGTTTTTTCCTGAATATATTCAGGAAAAAACGCATACGCCCTTTTTGGCCAAGTGCATCATTGTCGACCTTCTGCCTTTTTTCCTATGCTTTAAATGCAATTCCAGTCTACCTCCTGAAATCGGTTTCCTGCAATTCTGCCCGGCTTTCAAGTCCTCTTGGCAGCCTTACTTCAGTATATTTTTGGATGATAGCTGTCATTTATAACTCTGCAGGTTTGTGAATTACAGTGCCCCTGAGCTCCTTTCTTCAACTCGCTTTCTTGTGAGCTGGCCGCAACACCGCAGGATTGCTTCAGGCCCTAATCTGGTTCCGGCATGGCACGCTGAGCCTTTGGTTAATTCCTCTTCCTGGTGGGAAATGAGAGTTAAATTTTCCCGTCCAGACACCTCCAGCTAGTCTCTCATTGGTTCTCCCTATTCCTGTTCATCTTCCGCGGAATTTGCAAACTGGGCCAAACAGGAGGTTAAAGGCACTGACTCTCCAAGTCGGGAGAGTGTTAGTAAAGCTTCTGGAATGTTGCACCCGAGTACCAGGGGACGAGAACTGAGACATATTTCAACACGTCTCCCGATCACACGGTTGATCATACTCTGGGTTCCACATGCATGTTTTAGCTGAAGGAAGAATCCCTTAAACCTGGAGAGTTGAGACCCGTGGAATGGGTACCATGCAATATGACTTCAAAGGGTCTTCATTTGCTCACCAAAACTCTCCAATCCTATCACTGCTGCGTTTTTGCCCCTGTACTCACGATTGATTCACTTTCAGAGACATAGCAATCCATAGGTTTTAAGATACTTACTAGTCAGGTACATTATTAGGCGTTTAATATGGGGTTTTGAGTCCATTTCGTTGAGCAAGGAGTAGCTCTTGTCTATTACATATTTGGCTTAAGGAACTTTATCTGTGCTCATTTCAATCTCTGGTTTTATGCAGCACCCCAACTCACCTTTCCCCTTAAGCAAGCATAAGTTGGTTTTCTAAATTTGGGACCATGTTCTGTTTTGAAATCCAGTTCCTGTGTAGCCAAGTTTACATTCCGTGTATTAGTGATATCTTATGATGTTTCTTTTTCTGTGTGACTTATTTCAGTTAGAATCATCATACCTGAATCCACTCATTATGCTGCTATGGGCCTGATGACATAGATGTCATTGCTGAGTGATATTGCATTGTACGTAAGTACCACAACTTCTTTATCCATTTTTCGCTTTATGCGATATTGAACTTGTACCGTAAACGAGTTTCTTGTAAACAGAGCCATCCCAAACTTTGGGGTGGCTGTGTCTTTTTGATTTTAATTTCCCTAAGCTATAGGACCATAAGTGGAAGTGCCCTAGGCTCTGTTGCTTTGTTTTTTAGATGTTTCAGGAAACACCATACACTTCTCCCGAGTGGCTGTTGGCAAGTTACATCCCGCCCATCAGCATAACAAGGCTCCCAGTTCCCCATGGCCTGTCCTGCCTTTCTGGATTTTACACTTTTTTCAGATGGCCCTTTTGACGGGGGGGAAGTGAGACTTCATTGTAGTGCAGATTTCCTTTGCAAGCTTGCTTGGTTGGCCAAAAAGGGCGTATGCGTTTTTTCCTGAATATATTCAGGAAAAAACGCATACGCCCTTTTTGGCCAAGTGCATCATTGTCGACCTTCTGCCTCTTTTCCTATGCTTTAAATGCAATTCCAGTCTACCTCCTGAAATCGGTTTCCTGCAATTCTGCCCGGCTTTCAAGTCCTCTTGGCAGCCTTACTTCAGTATATTTTTGGATGATAGCTGTCATTTATAACTCTGCAGGTTTGTGAATTACAGTGCCCCTGAGCTCCTTTCTTCAACTCGCTTTCTTGTGAGCTGGCCGCAACACCGCAGGATTGCTTCAGGCCCTAATCTGGTTCCGGCATGGCACGCTGAGCCTTTGGTTAATTCCTCTTCCTGGTGGGAAATGAGAGTTAAATTTTCCCGTCCAGACACCTCCAGCTAGTCTCTCATTGGTTCTCCCTATTCCTGTTCATCTTCCGTGGAATTTGCAAACTGGGCCAAAGAGGAGGTTAAAGGCACTGACTCTCCAAGTCGGGAGAGTGTTAGTAAAGCATCTGGAATGTTGCACCCGAGTACCAGGGGACGAGAACTGAGACATATTTCAACACGTCTCCCGATCACACGGTTGATCATACTCTGGGTTCCACATGCATGTTTTAGCTGAAGGAAGAATCCCTTAAACCTGGAGAGTTGAGACCCGTGGAATGGGTACCATGCAATATGACTTCAAAGGGTCTTCATTTGCTCACCAAAACTCTCCAATCCTATCACTGCTGCGTTTTTGCCCCTGTACTCACGATTGATTCACTTTCAGAGACATAGCAATCCATAGGTTTTAAGATACTTACTAGTCAGGTACATTATTAGGCGTTTAATATGGGGTTTTGAGTCCATTTCGTTGAGCAAGGAGTAGCTCTTGTCTATTACATATTTGGCTTAAGGAACTTTATCTGTGCTCATTTCAATCTCTGGTTTTATGCAGCACCCCAACTCACCTTTCCCCTTAAGCAAGCATAAGTTGGTTTTCTAAATTTGGGACCATGTTCTGTTTTGAAATCCAGTTCCTGTGTAGCCAAGTTTACATTCCGTGTATTAGTGATATCTTATGATGTTTCTTTTTCTGTGTGACTTATTTCAGTTAGAATCATCATACCTGAATCCACTCATTATGCTGCTATGGGCCTGATGACATAGATGTCATTGCTGAGTGATATTGCATTGTACGTAAGTACCACAACTTCTTTATCCATTTTTCGCTTTATGCGATATTGAACTTGTACCGTAAACGAGTTTCTTGTAAACAGAGCCATCCCAAACTTTGGGGTGGCTGTGTCTTTTTGATTTTAATTTCCCTAAGCTATAGGACCATAAGTGGAAGTGCCCTAGGCTCTGTTGCTTTGTTTTTTAGATGTTTCAGGAAACACCATACACTTCTCCCGAGTGGCTGTTGGCAAGTTACATCCCGCCCATCAGCATAACAAGGCTCCCAGTTCCCCATGGCCTGTCCTGCCTTTCTGGATTTTACACTTTTTTCAGATGGCCCTTTTGACGGGGGGGAAGTGAGACTTCATTGTAGTGCAGATTTCCTTTGCAAGCTTGCTTGGTTGGCCAAAAAGGGCGTATGCGTTTTTTCCTGAATATATTCAGGAAAAAACGCATACGCCCTTTTTGGCCAAGTGCATCATTGTCGACCTTCTGCCTCTTTTCCTATGCTTTAAATGCAATTCCAGTCTACCTCCTGAAATCGGTTTCCTGCAATTCTGCCCGGCTTTCAAGTCCTCTTGGCAGCCTTACTTCAGTATATTTTTGGATGATAGCTGTCATTTATAACTCTGCAGGTTTGTGAATTACAGTGCCCCTGAGCTCCTTTCTTCAACTCGCTTTCTTGTGAGCTGGCCGCAACACCGCAGGATTGCTTCAGGCCCTAATCTGGTTCCGGCATGGCACGCTGAGCCTTTGGTTAATTCCTCTTCCTGGTGGGAAATGAGAGTTCAATTTGCCCGTCCAGACACCTCCAGCTAGTCTCTCATTGGTTCTCCCTATTCCTGTTCATCTTCCGTGGAATTTGCAAACTGGGCCAAACAGGAGGTTAAAGGCACTGACTCTCCAAGTCGGGAGAGTGTTAGTAAAGCATCTGGAATGTTGCACCCGAGTACCAGGGGACGAGAACTGAGACATATTTCAACACGTCTCCCGATCACACGGTTGATCATACTCTGGGTTCCACATGCATGTTTTAGCTGAAGGAAGAATCCCTTAAACCTGGAGAGTTGAGACCCGTGGAATGGGTACCATGCAATATGACTTCAAAGGGTCTTCATTTGCTCACCAAAACTCTCCAATCCTATCACTGCTGCGTTTTTGCCCCTGTACTCACGATTGATTCACTTTCAGAGACATAGCAATCCATAGGTTTTAAGATACTTACTAGTCAGGTACATTATTAGGTGTTTAATATGGGGTTTTGAGTCCATTTCGTTGAGCAAGGAGTAGCTCTTGTCTATTACATATTTGGCTTAAGGAACTTTATCTGTGCTCATTTCAATCTCTGGTTTTATGCAGCACCCCAACTCACCTTTCCCCTTAAGCAAGCATAAGTTGGTTTTCTAAATTTGGGAGCATGTTCTGTTTTGAAATTCAGTTCCTGTGTAGCCAAGTTTACATTCCGTGTATTAGTGATATCTTATGATGTTTCTTTTTCTGTGTGACTTATTTCAGTTAGAATCATCATACCTGAATCCACTCATTATGCTGCTATGGGCCTGATGACATAGATGTCATTGCTGAGTGATATTGCATTGTACGTAAGTACCACAACTTCTTTATCCATTTTTCGCTTTATGCGATATTGAACTTGTACCGTAAACGAGTTTCTTGTAAACAGAGCCATCCCAAACTTTGGGGTGGCTGTGTCTTTTTGATTTTAATTTCCCTAAGCTATAGGACCATAAGTGGAAGTGCCCTAGGCTCTGTTGCTTTGTTTTTTAGATGTTTCAGGAAACACCATACACTTCTCCCGAGTGGCTGTTGGCAATTTACATCCCGCCCATCAGCATAACAAGGCTCCCAGTTCTCCATGGCCTATCCTGCCTTTCTGGATTTTACACTTTTTTCAGATGGCCCTTTTGACAGTGGTGGGGGAGTGAGACTTCATTGTAGTGCAGATTTCCTTTGCAAGCTTGCTTGGTTGGCCAAAAAGGGCGTATGCGTTTTTTCCTGAATATATTCAGGAAAAAACGCATACGCCCTTTTTGGCCAAGTGCATCATTGTCGACCTTCTGCCTCTTTTCCTATGCTTTAAATGCAATTCCCGTCTACCTCCTGAAATCGGTTTCCTGCAATTCTGCCCGGCTTTCAAGTCCTCTTGGCAGCCTTACTTCAGTATATTTTTGGATGATAGCTGTCATTTATAACTCTGCAGGTTTGTGAATTACAGTGCCCCTGAGCTCCTTTCTTCAACTCGCTTTCTTGTGAGCTGGCCGCAAGACCGCAGGATTGCTTCAGGCCCTAATCTGGTTCCGGCATGGCACGCTGAGCCTTTGGTTAATTCCTCTTCCTGGTGGGAAATGAGAGTTAAATTTTCCCGTCCAGACACCTCCAGCTAGTCTCTCATTGGTTCTCCCTATTCCTGTTCATCTTCCGCGGAATTTGCAAACTGGGCCAAACAGGAGGTTAAAGGCACTGACTCTCCAAGTCGGGAGAGTGTTAGTAAAGCATCTGGAATGTTGCACCCGAGTACCAGGAGACGAGAACTGAGACATATTTCAACACGTCTCCCGATCACACGGTTGATCATACTCTGGGTTCCACATGCATGTTTTAGCTGAAGGAAGAATCCCTTAAACCTGGAGAGTTGAGACCCGTGGAATGGGTACCATGCAATATGACTTCAAAGGGTCTTCATTTGCTCACCAAAACTCTCCAATCCTATCACTGCTGCGTTTTTGCCCCTGTACTCACGATTGATTCACTTTCAGAGACATAGCAATCCATAGGTTTTAAGATACTTACTAGTCAGGTACATTATTAGGCGTTTAATATGGGGTTTTGAGTCCATTTCGTTGAGCAAGGAGTAGCTCTTGTCTATTACATATTTGGCTTAAGGAACTTTATCTGTGCTCATTTCAATCTCTGGTTTTATGCAGCACCCCAACTCACCTTTCCCCTTAAGCAAGCATAAGTTGGTTTTCTAAATTTGGGACCATGTTCTGTTTTGAAATTCAGTTCCTGTGTAGCCAAGTTTACATTCCGTGTATTAGTGATATCTTATGATGTTTCTTTTTCTGTGTGACTTATTTCAGTTAGAATCATCATACCTGAATCCACTCATTATGCTGCTATGGGCCTGATGACATAGATGTCATTGCTGAGTGATATTGCATTGTACGTAAGTACCACAACTTCTTTATCCATTTTTTGCTTTATGCGATATTGAACTTGTACCGTAAACGAGTTTCTTGTAAACAGAGCCATCCCAAACTTTGGGGTGGCTGTGTCTTTTTGATTTTAATTTCCCTAAGCTATAGGACCATAAGTGGAAGTGCCCTAGGCTCTGTTGCTTTGTTTTTTAGATGTTTCAGGAAACACCATACACTTCTCCCGAGTGGCTGTTGGCAAGTTACATCCCACCCATCAGCATAACAAGGCTCCCAGTTCTCCATGGCCTGTCCTGCCTTTCTGGATTTTACACTTTTTTCAGATGGCCCTTTTGACGGGGGGGAAGTGAGACTTCATTGTAGTGCAGATTTCCTTTGCAAGCTTGCTTGGTTGGCCAAAAAGTGCGTATGCGTTTTTTCCTGAATATATTCAGGAAAAAACGCATACGCCCTTTTTGGCCAAGTGCATCATTGTCGACCTTCTGCCTCTTTTCCTATGCTTTAAATGCAATTCCAGTCTACCTCCTGAAATCGGTTTCCTGCAATTCTGCCCGGCTTTCAAGTCCTCTTGGCAGCCTTACTTCAGTATATTTTTGGATGATAGCTGTCATTTATAACTCTGCAGGTTTGTGAATTACAGTGCCCCTGAGCTCCTTTCTTCAACTCGCTTTCTTGTGAGCTGGCCGCAACACCGCAGGATTGCTTCAGGCCCTAATCTGGTTCCGGCATGGCACGCTGAGCCTTTGGTTAATTCCTCTTCCTGGTGGGAAATGAGAGTTAAATTTTCCCGTCCAGACACCTCCAGCTAGTCTCTCATTGGTTCTCCCTATTCCTGTTCATCTTCCGCGGAATTTGCAAACTGGGCCAAACAGGAGGTTAAAGGCACTGACTCTCCAAGTCGGGAGAGTGTTAGTAAAGCATCTGGAATGTTGCACCCGAGTACCAGGGGACGAGAACTTAGACATATTTCAACACGTCTCCCGATCACACGGTTGATCATACTCTGGGTTCCACATGCATGTTTTAGCTGAAGGAAGAATCCCTTAAACCTGGAGAGTTGAGACCCGTGGAATGGGTACCATGCAATATGACTTCAAAGGGTCTTCATTTGCTCACCAAAACTCTCCAATCCTATCACTGCTGCGTTTTTGCCCCTGTACTCACGATTGATTCACTTTCAGAGACATAGCAATCCATAGGATTTAAGATACTTACTAGTCAGGTACATTATTAGGCGTTTAATATGGGGTTTTGAGTCCATTTCGTTGAGCAAAGAGTAGCTCTTGTCTATTACATATTTGGCTTAAGGAACTTTATCTGTGCTCATTTCAATCTCTGGTTTTATGCAGCACCCCAACTCACCTTTCCCCTTAAGCAAGCATAAGTTGGTTTTCTAAATTTGGGACCATGTTCTGTTTTGAAATTCAGTTCCTGTGTAGCCAAGTTTACATTCCGTGTATTAGTGATATCTTATGATGTTTCTTTTTCTGTGTGACTTATTTCAGTTAGAATCATCATACCTGAATCCACTCATTATGCTGCTATGGGCTTGATGACATAGATGTCATTGCTGAGTGATATTGCATTGTACGTAAGTACCACAACTTCTTTATCCATTTTTCGCTTTATGCGATATTGAACTTGTACCGTAAACGAGTTTCTTGTAAACAGAGCCATCCCAAACTTTGGGGTGGCTGTGTCTTTTTGATCTTAATTTCCCTAAGCTATAGGACCATAAGTGGAAGTGCCCTAGGCTCTGTTGCTTTGTTTTTTAGATGTTTCAGGAAACACCATACACTTCTCCCGAGTGGCTGTTGGCAAGTTACATCCCGCCCATCAGCATAACAAGGCTCCCAGTTCTCCATGGCCTGTCCTGCCTTTCTGGATTTTACACTTTTTTCAGATGGCCCTTTTGACGGGGGGGTAGTGAGACTTCATTGTAGTGCAGATTTCCTTTGCAAGCTTGCTTGGTTGGCCAAAAAGTGCGTATGCGTTTTTTCCTGAATATATTCAGGAAAAAACGCATACGCCCTTTTTGGCCAAGTGCATCATTGTCGACCTTCTGCCTCTTTTCCTATGCTTTAAATGCAATTCCAGTCTACCTCCTGAAATCGGTTTCCTGCAATTCTGCCCGGCTTTCAAGTCCTCTTGGCAGCCTTACTTCAGTATATTTTTGGATGATAGCTGTCATTTATAACTCTGCAGGTTTGTGAATTACAGTGCCCCTGAGCTCCTTTCTTCAACTCGCTTTCTTGTGAGCTGGCCGCAACACCGCAGGATTGCTTCAGGCCCTAATCTGGTTCCGGCATGGCACGCTGAGCCTTTGGTTAATTCCTCTTCCTGGTGGGAAATGAGAGTTAAATTTTCCCGTCCAGACACCTCCAGCTAGTCTCTCATTGGTTCTCCCTATTCCTGTTCATCTTCCGTGGAATTTGCAAACTGGGCCAAACAGGAGGTTAAAGGCACTGACTCTCCAAGTCGGGAGAGTGTTAGTAAAGCATCTGGAATGTTGCACCCGAGTACCAGGGGACGAGAACTGAGACATATTTCAACACGTCTCCCGATCACACGGTTGATCATACTCTGGGTTCCACATGCATGTTTTAGCTGAAGGAAGAATCCCTTAAACCTGGAGAGTTGAGACCCGTGGAATGGGTACCATGCAATATGACTTCAAAGGGTCTTCATTTGCTCACCAAAACTCTCCAATCCTATCACTGCTGCGTTTTTGCCCCTGTACTCACGATTGATTCACTTTCAGAGACATAGCAATCCATAGGTTTTAAGATACTTACTAGTCAGGTACATTATTAGGCGTTTAATATGGGGTTTTGAGTCCATTTCGTTGAGCAAGGAGTAGCTCTTGTCTATTACATATTTGGCTTAAGGAACTTTATCTGTGCTCATTTCAATCTCTGGTTTTATGCAGCACCCCAACTCACCTTTCCCCTTAAGCAAGCATAAGTTGATTTTCTCAATTTGGGACCATGTTCTGTTTTGAAATTCAGTTCCTGTGTAGCCAAGTTTACATTCCGTGTATTAGTGATATCTTATGATGTTTCTTTTTCTGTGTGACTTATTTCAGTTAGAATCATCATACCTGAATCCACTCATTATGCTGCTATGGACCTGATGACATAGATGTCATTGCTGAGTGATATTGCATTGTACGTAAGTACCACAACTTCTTTATCCATTTTTCGCTTTATGCGATATTGAACTTGTACCGTAAACGAGTTTCTTGTAAACAGAGCCATCCCAAACTTTGGGGTGGCTGTGTCTTTTTGATTTTAATTTCCCTAAGCTATAGGACCATAAGTGGAAGTGCCCTAGGCTCTGTTGCTTTGTTTTTTAGATGTTTCAGGAAACACCATACACTTCTCCCGAGTGGCTGTTGGCAATTTACATCCCGCACATCAGCATAACAAGGCTCCCAGTTCTCCATGGCCTGTCCTGCCTTTCTGGATTTTACACTTTTTTCAGATGGCCCTTTTGATGGGGGGGAAGTGAGACTTCATTGTAGTGCAGATTTCCTTTGCAAGCTTGCTTGGTTGACCAAAAAGGGCGTATGCGTTTTTTCCTGAATATATTCAGGAAAAAACGCATACGCCCTTTTTGGCCAAGTGCATCATTGTCGACCTTCTGCCTCTTTTCCTATGCTTTAAATGCAATTCCAGTCTACCTCCTGAAATCGGTTTCCTGCAATTCTGCCCGGCTTTCAAGTCCTCTTGGCAGCCTTACTTCAGTATATTTTTGGATGATAGCTGTCATTTATAACTCTGAAGGTTTGTGAATTACAGTGCCCCTGAGCTCCTTTCTTCAACTCGCTTTCTTGTGAGCTGGCCGCAACACCGCAGGATTGCTTCAGGCCCTAATCTGGTTCCGGCATGGCACGCTGAGCCTTTGGTTAATTCCTCTTCCTGGTGGGAAATGAGAGTTAAATTTTCCCGTCCAGACACCTCCAGCTAGTCTCTCATTGGTTCTCCCTATTCCTGTTCATCTTCCGCGGAATTTGCAAACTGGGCCAAACAGGAGGTTAAAGGCACTGACTCTCCAAGTCGGGAGAGTGTTAGTAAAGCATCTGGAATGTTGCACCCGAGTACCAGGGGACGAGAACTGAGACATATTTCAACACGTCTCCCGATCACACGGTTGATCATACTCTGGGTTCCACATGCATGTTTTAGCTGAAGGAAGAATCCCTTAAACCTGGAGAGTTGAGACCCGTGGAATGGGTACCATGCAATATGACTTCAAAGGGTCTTCATTTGCTCACCAAAACTCTCCAATCCTATCACTGCTGCGTTTTTGCCCCTGTACTCACGATTGATTCACTTTCAGAGACATAGCAATCCATAGGTTTTAAGATACTTACTAGTCAGGTACATTATTAGGCGTTTAATATGGGGTTTTGAGTCCATTTCGTTGAGCAAGGAGTAGCTCTTGTCTATTACATATTTGGCTTAAGGAACTTTATCTGTGCTCATTTCAATCTCTGGTTTTATGCAGCACCCCAACTCACCTTTCCCCTTAAGCAAGCATAAGTTGATTTTCTCAATTTGGGACCATGTTCTGTTTTGAAATTCAGTTCCTGTGTAGCCAAGTTTACATTCCGTGTATTAGTGATATCTTATGATGTTTCTTTTTCTGTGTGACTTATTTCAGTTAGAATCATCATACCTGAATCCACTCATTATGCTGCTATGGACCTGATGACATAGATGTCATTGCTGAGTGATATTGCATTGTACGTAAGTACCACAACTTCTTTATCCATTTTTCGCTTTATGCGATATTGAACTTGTACCGTAAACGAGTTTCTTGTAAACAGAGCCATCCCAAACTTTGGGGTGGCTGTGTCTTTTTGATTTTAATTTCCCTAAGCTATAGGACCATAAGTGGAAGTGCCCTAGGCTCTGTTGCTTTGTTTTTTAGATGTTTCAGGAAACACCATACACTTCTCCCGAGTGGCTGTTGGCAATTTACATCCCGCACATCAGCATAACAAGGCTCCCAGTTCTCCATGGCCTGTCCTGCCTTTCTGGATTTTACACTTTTTTCAGATGGCCCTTTTGATGGGGGGGAAGTGAGACTTCATTGTAGTGCAGATTTCCTTTGCAAGCTTGCTTGGTTGACCAAAAAGGGCGTATGCGTTTTTTCCTGAATATATTCAGGAAAAAACGCATACGCCCTTTTTGGCCAAGTGCATCATTGTCGACCTTCTGCCTCTTTTCCTATGCTTTAAATGCAATTCCAGTCTACCTCCTGAAATCGGTTTCCTGCAATTCTGCCCGGCTTTCAAGTCCTCTTGGCAGCCTTACTTCAGTATATTTTTGGATGATAGCTGTCATTTATAACTCTGAAGGTTTGTGAATTACAGTGCCCCTGAGCTCCTTTCTTCAACTCGCTTTCTTGTGAGCTGGCCGCAACACCGCAGGATTGCTTCAGGCCCTAATCTGGTTCCGGCATGGCACGCTGAGCCTTTGGTTAATTCCTCTTCCTGGTGGGAAATGAGAGTTAAATTTTCCCGTCCAGACACATCCAGCTAGTCTCTCATTGGTTCTCCCTATTCCTGTTCATCTTCCGCGGAATTTGCAAACTGGGCCAAACAGGAGGTTAAAGGCACTGACTCTCCAAGTCGGGAGAGTGTTAGTAAAGCATCTGGAATGTTGCACCCGAGTACCAGGGGACGAGAACTGAGACATATTTCAACACGTCTCCCGATCACACGGTTGATCATACTCTGGGTTCCACATGCATGTTTTAGCTGAAGGAAGAATCCCTTAAACCTGGAGAGTTGAGACCCGTGGAATGGGTACCATGCAATATGACTTCAAAGGGTCTTCATTTGCTCACCAAAACTCTCCAATCCTATCACTGCTGCGTTTTTGCCCCTGTACTCACGATTGATTCACTTTCAGAGACATAGCAATCCATAGGTTTTAAGATACTTACTAGTCAGGTACATTATTAGGCGTTTAATATGGGGTTTTGAGTCCATTTCGTTGAGCAAGGAGTAGCTCTTGTCTATTACATATTTGGCTTAAGGAACTTTATCTGTGCTCATTTCAATCTCTGGTTTTATGCAGCACCCCAACTCACCTTTCCCCTTAAGCAAGCATAAGTTGGTTTTCTAAATTTGGGACCATGTTCTGTTTTGAAATTCAGTTCCTGTGTAGCCAAGTTTACATTCCGTGTATTAGTGATATCTTATGATGTTTCTTTTTCTGTGTGACTTATTTCAGTTAGAATCATCATACCTGAATCCACTCATTATGCTGCTATGGGCCTGATGACATAGATGTCATTGCTGAGTGATATTGCATTGTACGTAAGTACCACAACTTCTTTATCCATTTTTCGCTTTATGCGATATTGAACTTGTACCATAAACGAGTTTCTTGTAAACAGAGCCATCCCAAACTTTGGGGTGGCTGTGTCTTTTTGATTTTAATTTCCCTAAGCTATAGGACCATAAGTGGAAGTGCCCTAGGCTCTGTTGCTTTGTTTTTTAGATGTTTCAGGAAACACCATACACTTCTCCCGAGTGGCTGTTGGCAATTTACATCCCGCCCATCAGCATAACAAGGCTCCCAGTTCTCCATGGCCTATCCTGCCTTTCTGGATTTTACACTTTTTTCAGATGGCCCTTTTGACGGTGGTGGGGGAGTGAGACTTCATTGTAGTGCAGATTTCCTTTGCAAGCTTGCTTGGTTGGCCAAAAAGGGCGTATGCGTTTTTTCCTGAATATATTCAGGAAAAAACGCATACGCCCTTTTTGGCCAAGTGCATCATTGTCGACCTTCTGCCTCTTTTCCTATGCTTTAAATGCAATTCCAGTCTACCTCCTGAAATCGGTTTCCTGCAATTCTGCCCGGCTTTCAAGTCCTCTTGGCAGCCTTACTTCAGTATATTTTTGGATGATAGCTGTCATTTATAACTCTGCAGGTTTGTGAATTACAGTGCCCCTGAGCTCCTTTCTTCAACTCGCTTTCTTGTGAGCTGGCCGCAACACCGCAGGATTGCTTCAGGCCCTAATCTGGTTCCGGCATGGCACGCTGAGCCTTTGGTTAATTCCTCTTCCTGGTGGGAAATGAGAGTTAAATTTTCCCGTCCAGACACCTCCAGCTAGTCTCTCATTGGTTCTCCCTATTCCTGTTCATCTTCCGCGGAATTTGCAAACTGGGCCAAACAGGAGGTTAAAGGCACTGACTCTCCAAGTCGGGAGAGTGTTAGTAAAGCATCTGGAATGTTGCACCCGAGTACCAGGAGACGAGAACTGAGACATATTTCAACACGTCTCCCGATCACACGGTTGATCATACTCTGGGTTCCACATGCATGTTTTAGCTGAAGGAAGAATCCCTTAAACCTGGAGAGTTGAGACCCGTGGAATGGGTACCATGCAATATGACTTCAAAGGGTCTTCATTTGCTCACCAAAACTCTCCAATCCTATCACTGCTGCGTTTTTGCCCCTGTACTCACGATTGATTCACTTTCAGAGACATAGCAATCCATAGGTTTTAAGATACTTACTAGTCAGGTACATTATTAGGCGTTTAATATGGGGTTTTGAGTCCATTTCGTTGAGCAAGGAGTAGCTCTTGTCTATTACATATTTGGCTTAAGGAACTTTATCTGTGCTCATTTCAATCTCTGGTTTTATGCAGCACCCCAACTCACCTTTCCCCTTAAGCAAGCATAAGTTGGTTTTCTAAATTTGGGACCATGTTCTGTTTTGAAATTCAGTTCCTGTGTAGCCAAGTTTACATTCCGTGTATTAGTGATATCTTATGATGTTTCTTTTTCTGTGTGACTTATTTCAGTTAGAATCATCATACCTGAATCCACTCATTATGCTGCTATGGGCCTGATGACATAGATGTCATTGCTGAGTGATATTGCATTGTACGTAAGTACCACAACTTCTTTATCCATTTTTCGCTTTATGCGATATTGAACTTGTACCGTAAACGAGTTTCTTGTAAACAGAGCCATCCCAAACTTTGGGGTGGCTGTGTCTTTTTGATTTTAATTTCCCTAAGCTATAGGACCATAAGTGGAAGTGCCCTAGGCTCTGTTGCTTTGTTTTTTAGATGTTTCAGGAAACACCATACACTTCTCCCGAGTGGCTGTTGGCAAGTTACATCCCACCCATCAGCATAACAAGGCTCCCAGTTCTCCATGGCCTGTCCTGCCTTTCTGGATTTTACACTTTTTTCAGATGGCCCTTTTGACGGGGGGGAAGTGAGACTTCATTGTAGTGCAGATTTCCTTTGCAAGCTTGCTTGGTTGGCCAAAAAGGGCGTATGCGTTTTTTCCTGAATATATTCAGGAAAAAACGCATACGCCCTTTTTGGCCAAGTGCATCATTGTCGACCTTCTGCCTCTTTTCCTATGCTTTAAATGCAATTCCAGTCTACCTCCTGAAATCGGTTTCCTGCAATTCTGCCCGGCTTTCAAGTCCTCTTGGCAGCCTTACTTCAGTATATTTTTGGATGATAGCTGTCATTTATAACTCTGCAGGTTTGTGAATTACAGTGCCCCTGAGCTCCTTTCTTCAACTCGCTTTCTTGTGAGCTGGCCGCAACACCGCAGGATTGCTTCAGGCCCTAATCTGGTTCCGGCATGGCACGCTGAGCCTTTGGTTAATTCCTCTTCCTGGTGGGAAATGAGAGTTAAATTTTCCCGTCCAGACACCTCCAGCTAGTCTCTCATTGGTTCTCCCTATTCCTGTTCATCTTCCGCGGAATTTGCAAACTGGGCCAAACAGGAGGTTAAAGGCACTGACTCTCCAAGTCGGGAGAGTGTTAGTAAAGCATCTGGAATGTTGCACCCGAGTACCAGGGGACGAGAACTGAGACATATTTCAACACGTCTCCCGATCACACGGTTGATCATACTCTGGGTTCCACATGCATGTTTTAGCTGAAGGAAGAATCCCTTAAACCTGGAGAGTTGAGACCCGTGGAATGGGTACCATGCAATATGACTTCAAAGGGTCTTCATTTGCTCACCAAAACTCTCCAATCCTATCACTGCTGCGTTTTTGCCCCTGTACTCACGATTGATTCACTTTCAGAGACATAGCAATCCATAGGATTTAAGATACTTACTAGTCAGGTACATTATTAGGCGTTTAATATGGGGTTTTGAGTCCATTTCGTTGAGCAAAGAGTAGCTCTTGTCTATTACATATTTGGCTTAAGGAACTTTATCTGTGCTCATTTCAATCTCTGGTTTTATGCAGCACCCCAACTCACCTTTCCCCTTAAGCAAGCATAAGTTGGTTTTCTAAATTTGGGACCATGTTCTGTTTTGAAATTCAGTTCCTGTGTAGCCAAGTTTACATTCCGTGTATTAGTGATATCTTATGATGTTTCTTTTTCTGTGTGACTTATTTCAGTTAGAATCATCATACCTGAATCCACTCATTATGCTGCTATGGGCTTGATGACATAGATGTCATTGCTGAGTGATATTGCATTGTACGTAAGTACCACAACTTCTTTATCCATTTTTCGCTTTATGCGATATTGAACTTGTACCGTAAACGAGTTTCTTGTAAACAGAGCCATCCCAAACTTTGGGGTGGCTGTGTCTTTTTGATCTTAATTTCCCTAAGCTATAGGACCATAAGTGGAAGTGCCCTAGGCTCTGTTGCTTTGTTTTTTAGATGTTTCAGGAAACACCATACACTTCTCCCGAGTGGCTGTTGGCAATTTACATCCCGCACATCAGCATAACAAGGCTCCCAGTTCTCCATGGCCTGTCCTGCCTTTCTGGATTTTACACTTTTTTCAGATGGCCCTTTTGATGGGGGGGAAGTGAGACTTCATTGTAGTGCAGATTTCCTTTGCAAGCTTGCTTGGTTGACCAAAAAGGGCGTATGCGTTTTTTCCTGAATATATTCAGGAAAAAACGCATACGCCCTTTTTGGCCAAGTGCATCATTGTCGACCTTCTGCCTCTTTTCCTATGCTTTAAATGCAATTCCAGTCTACCTCCTGAAATCGGTTTCCTGCAATTCTGCCCGGCTTTCAAGTCCTCTTGGCAGCCTTACTTCAGTATATTTTTGGATGATAGCTGTCATTTATAACTCTGAAGGTTTGTGAATTACAGTGCCCCTGAGCTCCTTTCTTCAACTCGCTTTCTTGTGAGCTGGCCGCAACACCGCAGGATTGCTTCAGGCCCTAATCTGGTTCCGGCATGGCACGCTGAGCCTTTGGTTAATTCCTCTTCCTGGTGCAAATGAGAGTTAAATTTTCCCGTCCAGACACATCCAGCTAGTCTCTCATTGGTTCTCCCTATTCCTGTTCATCTTCCGCGGAATTTGCAAACTGGGCCAAACAGGAGGTTAAAGGCACTGACTCTCCAAGTCGGGAGAGTGTTAGTAAAGCATCTGGAATGTTGCACCCGAGTACCAGGGGACGAGAACTGAGACATATTTCAACACGTCTCCCGATCACACGGTTGATCATACTCTGGGTTCCACATGCATGTTTTAGCTGAAGGAAGAATCCCTTAAACCTGGAGAGTTGAGACCCGTGGAATGGGTACCATGCAATATGACTTCAAAGGGTCTTCATTTGCTCACCAAAACTCTCCAATCCTATCACTGCTGCGTTTTTGCCCCTGTACTCACGATTGATTCACTTTCAGAGACATAGCAATCCATAGGTTTTAAGATACTTACTAGTCAGGTACATTATTAGGCGTTTAATATGGGGTTTTGAGTCCATTTCGTTGAGCAAGGAGTAGCTCTTGTCTATTACATATTTGGCTTAAGGAACTTTATCTGTGCTCATTTCAATCTCTGGTTTTATGCAGCACCCCAACTCACCTTTCCCCTTAAGCAAGCATAAGTTGGTTTTCTAAATTTGGGACCATGTTCTGTTTTGAAATTCAGTTCCTGTGTAGCCAAGTTTACATTCCGTGTATTAGTGATATCTTATGATGTTTCTTTTTCTGTGTGACTTATTTCAGTTAGAATCATCATACCTGAATCCACTCATTATGCTGCTATGGGCCTGATGACATAGATGTCATTGCTGAGTGATATTGCATTGTACGTAAGTACCACAACTTCTTTATCCATTTTTCGCTTTATGCGATATTGAACTTGTACCATAAACGAGTTTCTTGTAAACAGAGCCATCCCAAACTTTGGGGTGGCTGTGTCTTTTTGATTTTAATTTCCCTAAGCTATAGGACCATAAGTGGAAGTGCCCTAGGCTCTGTTGCTTTGTTTTTTAGATGTTTCAGGAAACACCATACACTTCTCCCGAGTGGCTGTTGGCAATTTACATCCCGCCCATCAGCATAACAAGGCTCCCAGTTCTCCATGGCCTATCCTGCCTTTCTGGATTTTACACTTTTTTCAGATGGCCCTTTTGACGGTGGTGGGGGAGTGAGACTTCATTGTAGTGCAGATTTCCTTTGCAAGCTTGCTTGGTTGGCCAAAAAGGGCGTATGCGTTTTTTCCTGAATATATTCAGGAAAAAACGCATACGCCCTTTTTGGCCAAGTGCATCATTGTCGACCTTCTGCCTCTTTTCCTATGCTTTAAATGCAATTCCAGTCTACCTCCTGAAATCGGTTTCCTGCAATTCTGCCCGGCTTTCAAGTCCTCTTGGCAGCCTTACTTCAGTATATTTTTGGATGATAGCTGTCATTTATAACTCTGCAGGTTTGTGAATTACAGTGCCCCTGAGCTCCTTTCTTCAACTCGCTTTCTTGTGAGCTGGCCGCAACACCGCAGGATTGCTTCAGGCCCTAATCTGGTTCCGGCATGGCACGCTGAGCCTTTGGTTAATTCCTCTTCCTGGTGGGAAATGAGAGTTAAATTTTCCCGTCCAGACACCTCCAGCTAGTCTCTCATTGGTTCTCCCTATTCCTGTTCATCTTCCGCGGAATTTGCAAACTGGGCCAAACAGGAGGTTAAAGGCACTGACTCTCCAAGTCGGGAGAGTGTTAGTAAAGCATCTGGAATGTTGCACCCGAGTACCAGGAGACGAGAACTGAGACATATTTCAACACGTCTCCCGATCACACGGTTGATCATACTCTGGGTTCCACATGCATGTTTTAGCTGAAGGAAGAATCCCTTAAACCTGGAGAGTTGAGACCCGTGGAATGGGTACCATGCAATATGACTTCAAAGGGTCTTCATTTGCTCACCAAAACTCTCCAATCCTATCACTGCTGCGTTTTTGCCCCTGTACTCACGATTGATTCACTTTCAGAGACATAGCAATCCATAGGTTTTAAGATACTTACTAGTCAGGTACATTATTAGGCGTTTAATATGGGGTTTTGAGTCCATTTCGTTGAGCAAGGAGTAGCTCTTGTCTATTACATATTTGGCTTAAGGAACTTTATCTGTGCTCATTTCAATCTCTGGTTTTATGCAGCACCCCAACTCACCTTTCCCCTTAAGCAAGCATAAGTTGGTTTTCTAAATTTGGGACCATGTTCTGTTTTGAAATTCAGTTCCTGTGTAGCCAAGTTTACATTCCGTGTATTAGTGATATCTTATGATGTTTCTTTTTCTGTGTGACTTATTTCAGTTAGAATCATCATACCTGAATCCACTCATTATGCTGCTATGGGCCTGATGACATAGATGTCATTGCTGAGTGATATTGCATTGTACGTAAGTACCACAACTTCTTTATCCATTTTTCGCTTTATGCGATATTGAACTTGTACCGTAAACGAGTTTCTTGTAAACAGAGCCATCCCAAACTTTGGGGTGGCTGTGTCTTTTTGATTTTAATTTCCCTAAGCTATAGGACCATAAGTGGAAGTGCCCTAGGCTCTGTTGCTTTGTTTTTTAGATGTTTCAGGAAACACCATACACTTCTCCCGAGTGGCTGTTGGCAAGTTACATCCCACCCATCAGCATAACAAGGCTCCCAGTTCTCCATGGCCTGTCCTGCCTTTCTGGATTTTACACTTTTTTCAGATGGCCCTTTTGACGGGGGGGAAGTGAGACTTCATTGTAGTGCAGATTTCCTTTGCAAGCTTGCTTGGTTGGCCAAAAAGGGCGTATGCGTTTTTTCCTGAATATATTCAGGAAAAAACGCATACGCCCTTTTTGGCCAAGTGCATCATTGTCGACCTTCTGCCTCTTTTCCTATGCTTTAAATGCAATTCCAGTCTACCTCCTGAAATCGGTTTCCTGCAATTCTGCCCGGCTTTCAAGTCCTCTTGGCAGCCTTACTTCAGTATATTTTTGGATGATAGCTGTCATTTATAACTCTGCAGGTTTGTGAATTACAGTGCCCCTGAGCTCCTTTCTTCAACTCGCTTTCTTGTGAGCTGGCCGCAACACCGCAGGATTGCTTCAGGCCCTAATCTGGTTCCGGCATGGCACGCTGAGCCTTTGGTTAATTCCTCTTCCTGGTGGGAAATGAGAGTTAAATTTTCCCGTCCAGACACCTCCAGCTAGTCTCTCATTGGTTCTCCCTATTCCTGTTCATCTTCCGCGGAATTTGCAAACTGGGCCAAACAGGAGGTTAAAGGCACTGACTCTCCAAGTCGGGAGAGTGTTAGTAAAGCATCTGGAATGTTGCACCCGAGTACCAGGGGACGAGAACTGAGACATATTTCAACACGTCTCCCGATCACACGGTTGATCATACTCTGGGTTCCACATGCATGTTTTAGCTGAAGGAAGAATCCCTTAAACCTGGAGAGTTGAGACCCGTGGAATGGGTACCATGCAATATGACTTCAAAGGGTCTTCATTTGCTCACCAAAACTCTCCAATCCTATCACTGCTGCGTTTTTGCCCCTGTACTCACGATTGATTCACTTTCAGAGACATAGCAATCCATAGGATTTAAGATACTTACTAGTCAGGTACATTATTAGGCGTTTAATATGGGGTTTTGAGTCCATTTCGTTGAGCAAAGAGTAGCTCTTGTCTATTACATATTTGGCTTAAGGAACTTTATCTGTGCTCATTTCAATCTCTGGTTTTATGCAGCACCCCAACTCACCTTTCCCCTTAAGCAAGCATAAGTTGGTTTTCTAAATTTGGGACCATGTTCTGTTTTGAAATTCAGTTCCTGTGTAGCCAAGTTTACATTCCGTGTATTAGTGATATCTTATGATGTTTCTTTTTCTGTGTGACTTATTTCAGTTAGAATCATCATACCTGAATCCACTCATTATGCTGCTATGGGCTTGATGACATAGATGTCATTGCTGAGTGATATTGCATTGTACGTAAGTACCACAACTTCTTTATCCATTTTTCGCTTTATGCGATATTGAACTTGTACCGTAAACGAGTTTCTTGTAAACAGAGCCATCCCAAACTTTGGGGTGGCTGTGTCTTTTTGATCTTAATTTCCCTAAGCTATAGGACCATAAGTGGAAGTGCCCTAGGCTCTGTTGCTTTGTTTTTTAGATGTTTCAGGAAACACCATACACTTCTCCCGAGTGGCTGTTGGCAAGTTACATCCCGCCCATCAGCATAACAAGGCTCCCAGTTCTCCATGGCCTGTCCTGCCTTTCTGGATTTTACACTTTTTTCAGATGGCCCTTTTGACGGGGGGGTAGTGAGACTTCATTGTAGTGCAGATTTCCTTTGCAAGCTTGCTTGGTTGGCCAAAAAGGGCGTATGCGTTTTTTCCTGAATATATTCAGGAAAAAACGCATACGCCCTTTTTGGCCAAGTGCATCATTGTCGACCTTCTGCCTCTTTTCCTATGCTTTAAATGCAATTCCAGTCTACCTCCTGAAATCGGTTTCCTGCAATTCTGCCCGGCTTTCAAGTCCTCTTGGCAGCCTTACTTCAGTATATTTTTGGATGATAGCTGTCATTTATAACTCTGCAGGTTTGTGAATTACAGTGTCCCTGAGCTCCTTTCTTCAACTCGCTTTCTTGTGAGCTGGCCGCAACACCGCAGGATTGCTTCAGGCCCTAATCTGGTTCCGGCATGGCACGCTGAGCCTTTGGTTAATTCCTCTTCCTGGTGGGAAATGAGAGTTAAATTTTCCCGTCCAGACACCTCCAGCTAGTCTCTCATTGGTTCTCCCTATTCCTGTTCATCTTCCGTGGAATTTGCAAACTGGGCCAAACAGGAGGTTAAAGGCACTGACTCTCCAAGTCGGGAGAGTGTTAGTAAAGCATCTGGAATGTTGCACCCGAGTACCAGGGGACGAGAACTGAGACATATTTCAACACGTCTCCCGATCACACGGTTGATCATACTCTGGGTTCCACATGCATGTTTTAGCTGAAGGAAGAATCCCTTAAACCTGGAGAGTTGAGACCCGTGGAATGGGTACCATGCAATATGACTTCAAAGGGTCTTCATTTGCTCACCAAAACTCTCCAATCCTATCACTGCTGCGTTTTTGCCCCTGTACTCACGATTGATTCACTTTCAGAGACATAGCAATCCATAGGTTTTAAGATACTTACTAGTCAGGTACATTATTAGGCGTTTAATATGGGGTTTTGAGTCCATTTCGTTGAGCAAGGAGTAGCTCTTGTCTATTACATATTTGGCTTAAGGAACTTTATCTGTGCTCATTTCAATCTCTGGTTTTATGCAGCACCCCAACTCACCTTTCCCCTTAAGCAAGCATAAGTTGATTTTCTCAATTTGGGACCATGTTCTGTTTTGAAATTCAGTTCCTGTGTAGCCAAGTTTACATTCCGTGTATTAGTGATATCTTATGATGTTTCTTTTTCTGTGTGACTTATTTCAGTTAGAATCATCATACCTGAATCCACTCATTATGCTGCTATGGACCTGATGACATAGATGTCATTGCTGAGTGATATTGCATTGTACGTAAGTACCACAACTTCTTTATCCATTTTTCGCTTTATGCGATATTGAACTTGTACCGTAAACGAGTTTCTTGTAAACAGAGCCATCCCAAACTTTGGGGTGGCTGTGTCTTTTTGATTTTAATTTCCCTAAGCTATAGGACCATAAGTGGAAGTGCCCTAGGCTCTGTTGCTTTGTTTTTTAGATGTTTCAGGAAACACCATACACTTCTCCCGAGTGGCTGTTGGCAATTTACATCCCGCACATCAGCATAACAAGGCTCCCAGTTCTCCATGGCCTGTCCTGCCTTTCTGGATTTTACACTTTTTTCAGATGGCCCTTTTGATGGGGGGGAAGTGAGACTTCATTGTAGTGCAGATTTCCTTTGCAAGCTTGCTTGGTTGACCAAAAAGGGCGTATGCGTTTTTTCCTGAATATATTCAGGAAAAAACGCATACGCCCTTTTTGGCCAAGTGCATCATTGTCGACCTTCTGCCTCTTTTCCTATGCTTTAAATGCAATTCCAGTCTACCTCCTGAAATCGGTTTCCTGCAATTCTGCCCGGCTTTCAAGTCCTCTTGGCAGCCTTACTTCAGTATATTTTTGGATGATAGCTGTCATTTATAACTCTGAAGGTTTGTGAATTACAGTGCCCCTGAGCTCCTTTCTTCAACTCGCTTTCTTGTGAGCTGGCCGCAACACCGCAGGATTGCTTCAGGCCCTAATCTGGTTCCGGCATGGCACGCTGAGCTTTGGTTAATTCCTCTTCCTGGTGGGAAATGAGAGTTAAATTTTCCCGTCCAGACACATCCAGCTAGTCTCTCATTGGTTCTCCCTATTCCTGTTCATCTTCCGCGGAATTTGCAAACTGGGCCAAACAGGAGGTTAAAGGCACTGACTCTCCAAGTCGGGAGAGTGTTAGTAAAGCATCTGGAATGTTGCACCCGAGTACCAGGGGACGAGAACTGAGACATATTTCAACACGTCTCCCGATCACACGGTTGATCATACTCTGGGTTCCACATGCATGTTTTAGCTGAAGGAAGAATCCCTTAAACCTGGAGAGTTGAGACCCGTGGAATGGGTACCATGCAATATGACTTCAAAGGGTCTTCATTTGCTCACCAAAACTCTCCAATCCTATCACTGCTGCGTTTTTGCCCCTGTACTCACGATTGATTCACTTTCAGAGACATAGCAATCCATAGGTTTTAAGATACTTACTAGTCAGGTACATTATTAGGCGTTTAATATGGGGTTTTGAGTCCATTTCGTTGAGCAAGGAGTAGCTCTTGTCTATTACATATTTGGCTTAAGGAACTTTATCTGTGCTCATTTCAATCTCTGGTTTTATGCAGCACCCCAACTCACCTTTCCCCTTAAGCAAGCATAAGTTGGTTTTCTAAATTTGGGACCATGTTCTGTTTTGAAATTCAGTTCCTGTGTAGCCAAGTTTACATTCCGTGTATTAGTGATATCTTATGATGTTTCTTTTTCTGTGTGACTTATTTCAGTTAGAATCATCATACCTGAATCCACTCATTATGCTGCTATGGGCCTGATGACATAGATGTCATTGCTGAGTGATATTGCATTGTACGTAAGTACCACAACTTCTTTATCCATTTTTCGCTTTATGCGATATTGAACTTGTACCGTAAACGAGTTTCTTGTAAACAGAGCCATCCCAAACTTTGGGGTGGCTGTGTCTTTTTGATTTTAATTTCCCTAAGCTATAGGACCATAAGTGGAAGTGCCCTAGGCTCTGTTGCTTTGTTTTTTAGATGTTTCAGGAAACACCATACACTTCTCCCGAGTGGCTGTTGGCAATTTACATCCCGCCCATCAGCATAACAAGGCTCCCAGTTCTCCATGGCCTATCCTGCCTTTCTGGATTTTACACTTTTTTCAGATGGCCCTTTTGACGGTGGTGGGGGAGTGAGACTTCATTGTAGTGCAGATTTCCTTTGCAAGCTTGCTTGGTTGGCCAAAAAGGGCGTATGCGTTTTTTCCTGAATATATTCAGGAAAAAACGCATACGCCCTTTTTGGCCAAGTGCATCATTGTCGACCTTCTGCCTCTTTTCCTATGCTTTAAATGCAATTCCAGTCTACCTCCTGAAATCGGTTTCCTGCAATTCTGCCCGGCTTTCAAGTCCTCTTGGCAGCCTTACTTCAGTATATTTTTGGATGATAGCTGTCATTTATAACTCTGCAGGTTTGTGAATTACAGTGCCCCTGAGCTCCTTTCTTCAACTCGCTTTCTTGTGAGCTGGCCGCAACACCGCAGGATTGCTTCAGGCCCTAATCTGGTTCCGGCATGGCACGCTGAGCCTTTGGTTAATTCCTCTTCCTGGTGGGAAATGAGAGTTAAATTTTCCCGTCCAGACACCTCCAGCTAGTCTCTCATTGGTTCTCCCTATTCCTGTTCATCTTCCGCGGAATTTGCAAACTGGGCCAAACAGGAGGTTAAAGGCACTGACTCTCCAAGTCGGGAGAGTGTTAGTAAAGCGTCTGGAATGTTGCACCCGAGTACCAGGAGACGAGAACTGAGACATATTTCAACACGTCTCCCGATCACACGGTTGATCATACTCTGGGTTCCACATGCATGTTTTAGCTGAAGGAAGAATCCCTTAAACCTGGAGAGTTGAGACCCGTGGAATGGGTACCATGCAATATGACTTCAAAGGGTCTTCATTTGCTCACCAAAACTCTCCAATCCTATCACTGCTGCGTTTTTGCCCCTGTACTCACGATTGATTCACTTTCAGAGACATAGCAATCCATAGGTTTTAAGATACTTACTAGTCAGGTACATTATTAGGCGTTTAATATGGGGTTTTGAGTCCATTTCGTTGAGCAAGGAGTAGCTCTTGTCTATTACATATTTGGCTTAAGGAACTTTATCTGTGCTCATTTCAATCTCTGGTTTTATGCAGCACCCCAACTCACCTTTCCCCTTAAGCAAGCATAAGTTGGTTTTCTAAATTTGGGACCATGTTCTGTTTTGAAATTCAGTTCCTGTGTAGCCAAGTTTACATTCCGTGTATTAGTGATATCTTATGATGTTTCTTTTTCTGTGTGACTTATTTCAGTTAGAATCATCATACCTGAATCCACTCATTATGCTGCTATGGGCCTGATGACATAGATGTCATTGCTGAGTGATATTGCATTGTACGTAAGTACCACAACTTCTTTATCCATTTTTTGCTTTATGCGATATTGAACTTGTACCGTAAACGAGTTTCTTGTAAACAGAGCCATCCCAAACTTTGGGGTGGCTGTGTCTTTTTGATTTTAATTTCCCTAAGCTATAGGACCATAAGTGGAAGTGCCCTAGGCTCTGTTGCTTTGTTTTTTAGATGTTTCAGGAAACACCATACACTTCTCCCGAGTGGCTGTTGGCAAGTTACATCCCGCCCATCAGCATAACAAGGCTCCCAGTTCTCCATGGCCTGTCCTGCCTTTCTGGATTTTACACTTTTTTCAGATGGCCCTTTTGATGGGGGGGAAGTGAGACTTCATTGTAGTGCAGATTTCCTTTGCAAGCTTGCTTGGTTGGCCAAAAAGGGCGTATGCGTTTTTTCCTGAATATATTCAGGAAAAAACGCATACGCCCTTTTTGGCCAAGTGCATCATTGTCGACCTTCTGCCTCTTTTCCTATGCTTTAAATGCAATTCCAGTCTACCTCCTGAAATCGGTTTCCTGCAATTCTGCCCGGCTTTCAAGTCCTCTTGGCAGCCTTACTTCAGTATATTTTTGGATGATAGCTGTCATTTATAACTCTGCAGGTTTGTGAATTACAGTGCCCCTGAGCTCCTTTCTTCAACTCGCTTTCTTTTGAGCTGGCCGCAACACCGCAGGATTGCTTCAGGCCCTAATCTGGTTCCGGCATGGCACGCTGAGCCTTTGGTTAATTCCTCTTCCTGGTGGGAAATGAGAGTTAAATTTTCCCGTCCAGACACCTCCAGCTAGTCTCTCATTGGTTCTCCCTATTCCTGTTCATCTTCCGCGGAATTTGCAAACTGGGCCAAACAGGAGGTTAAAGGCACTGACTCTCCAAGTCGGGAGAGTGTTAGTAAAGCATCTGGAATGTTGCACCCGAGTACCAGGGGACGAGAACTGAGACATATTTCAACACGTCTCCCGATCACACGGTTGATCATACTCTGGGTTCCACATGCATGTTTTAGCTGAAGGAAGAATCCCTTAAACCTGGAGAGTTGAGACCCGTGGAATGGGTACCATGCAATATGACTTCAAAGGGTCTTCATTTGCTCACCAAAACTCTCCAATCCTATCACTGCTGCGTTTTTGCCCCTGTACTCACGATTGATTCACTTTCAGAGACATAGCAATCCATAGGTTTTAAGATACTTACTAGTCAGGTACATTATTAGGCGTTTAATATGGGGTTTTGAGTCCATTTCGTTGAGCAAGGAGTAGCTCTTGTCTATTACATATTTGGCTTAAGGAACTTTATCTGTGCTCATTTCAATCTCTGGTTTTATGCAGCACCCCAACTCACCTTTCCCCTTAAGCAAGCATAAGTTGATTTTCTCAATTTGGGACCATGTTCTGTTTTGAAATTCAGTTCCTGTGTAGCCAAGTTTACATTCCGTGTATTAGTGATATCTTATGATGTTTCTTTTTCTGTGTGACTTATTTCAGTTAGAATCATCATACCTGAATCCACTCATTATGCTGCTATGGACCTGATGACATAGATGTCATTGCTGAGTGATATTGCATTGTACGTAAGTACCACAACTTCTTTATCCATTTTTCGCTTTATGCGATATTGAACTTGTACCGTAAACGAGTTTCTTGTAAACAGAGCCATCCCAAACTTTGGGGTGGCTGTGTCTTTTTGATTTTAATTTCCCTAAGCTATAGGACCATAAGTGGAAGTGCCCTAGGCTCTGTTGCTTTGTTTTTTAGATGTTTCAGGAAACACCATACACTTCTCCCGAGTGGCTGTTGGCAATTTACATCCCGCACATCAGCATAACAAGGCTCCCAGTTCTCCATGGCCTGTCCTGCCTTTCTGGATTTTACACTTTTTTCAGATGGCCCTTTTGATGGGGGGGAAGTGAGACTTCATTGTAGTGCAGATTTCCTTTGCAAGCTTGCTTGGTTGACCAAAAAGGGCGTATGCGTTTTTTCCTGAATATATTCAGGAAAAAACGCATACGCCCTTTTTGGCCAAGTGCATCATTGTCGACCTTCTGCCTCTTTTCCTATGCTTTAAATGCAATTCCAGTCTACCTCCTGAAATCGGTTTCCTGCAATTCTGCCCGGCTTTCAAGTCCTCTTGGCAGCCTTACTTCAGTATATTTTTGGATGATAGCTGTCATTTATAACTCTGAAGGTTTGTGAATTACAGTGCCCCTGAGCTCCTTTCTTCAACTCGCTTTCTTGTGAGCTGGCCGCAACACCGCAGGATTGCTTCAGGCCCTAATCTGGTTCCGGCATGGCACGCTGAGCCTTTGGTTAATTCCTCTTCCTGGTGGGAAATGAGAGTTAAATTTTCCCGTCCAGACACATCCAGCTAGTCTCTCATTGGTTCTCCCTATTCCTGTTCATCTTCCGCGGAATTTGCAAACTGGGCCAAACAGGAGGTTAAAGGCACTGACTCTCCAAGTCGGGAGAGTGTTAGTAAAGCATCTGGAATGTTGCACCCGAGTACCAGGGGACGAGAACTGAGACATATTTCAACACGTCTCCCGATCACACGGTTGATCATACTCTGGGTTCCACATGCATGTTTTAGCTGAAGGAAGAATCCCTTAAACCTGGAGAGTTGAGACCCGTGGAATGGGTACCATGCAATATGACTTCAAAGGGTCTTCATTTGCTCACCAAAACTCTCCAATCCTATCACTGCTGCGTTTTTGCCCCTGTACTCACGATTGATTCACTTTCAGAGACATAGCAATCCATAGGTTTTAAGATACTTACTAGTCAGGTACATTATTAGGCGTTTAATATGGGGTTTTGAGTCCATTTCGTTGAGCAAGGAGTAGCTCTTGTCTATTACATATTTGGCTTAAGGAACTTTATCTGTGCTCATTTCAATCTCTGGTTTTATGCAGCACCCCAACTCACCTTTCCCCTTAAGCAAGCATAAGTTGGTTTTCTAAATTTGGGACCATGTTCTGTTTTGAAATTCAGTTCCTGTGTAGCCAAGTTTACATTCCGTGTATTAGTGATATCTTATGATGTTTCTTTTTCTGTGTGACTTATTTCAGTTAGAATCATCATACCTGAATCCACTCATTATGCTGCTATGGGCCTGATGACATAGATGTCATTGCTGAGTGATATTGCATTGTACGTAAGTACCACAACTTCTTTATCCATTTTTCGCTTTATGCGATATTGAACTTGTACCGTAAACGAGTTTCTTGTAAACAGAGCCATCCCAAACTTTGGGGTGGCTGTGTCTTTTTGATTTTAATTTCCCTAAGCTATAGGACCATAAGTGGAAGTGCCCTAGGCTCTGTTGCTTTGTTTTTTAGATGTTTCAGGAAACACCATACACTTCTCCCGAGTGGCTGTTGGCAATTTACATCCCGCCCATCAGCATAACAAGGCTCCCAGTTCTCCATGGCCTATCCTGCCTTTCTGGATTTTACACTTTTTTCAGATGGCCCTTTTGACGGTGGTGGGGGAGTGAGACTTCATTGTAGTGCAGATTTCCTTTGCAAGCTTGCTTGGTTGGCCAAAAAGGGCGTATGCGTTTTTTCCTGAATATATTCAGGAAAAAACGCATACGCCCTTTTTGGCCAAGTGCATCATTGTCGACCTTCTGCCTCTTTTCCTATGCTTTAAATGCAATTCCAGTCTACCTCCTGAAATCGGTTTCCTGCAATTCTGCCCGGCTTTCAAGTCCTCTTGGCAGCCTTACTTCAGTATATTTTTGGATGATAGCTGTCATTTATAACTCTGCAGGTTTGTGAATTACAGTGCCCCTGAGCTCCTTTCTTCAACTCGCTTTCTTGTGAGCTGGCCGCAACACCGCAGGATTGCTTCAGGCCCTAATCTGGTTCCGGCATGGCACGCTGAGCCTTTGGTTAATTCCTCTTCCTGGTGGGAAATGAGAGTTAAATTTTCCCGTCCAGACACCTCCAGCTAGTCTCTCATTGGTTCTCCCTATTCCTGTTCATCTTCCGCGGAATTTGCAAACTGGGCCAAACAGGAGGTTAAAGGCACTGACTCTCCAAGTCGGGAGAGTGTTAGTAAAGCGTCTGGAATGTTGCACCCGAGTACCAGGAGACGAGAACTGAGACATATTTCAACACGTCTCCCGATCACACGGTTGATCATACTCTGGGTTCCACATGCATGTTTTAGCTGAAGGAAGAATCCCTTAAACCTGGAGAGTTGAGACCCGTGGAATGGGTACCATGCAATATGACTTCAAAGGGTCTTCATTTGCTCACCAAAACTCTCCAATCCTATCACTGCTGCGTTTTTGCCCCTGTACTCACGATTGATTCACTTTCAGAGACATAGCAATCCATAGGTTTTAAGATACTTACTAGTCAGGTACATTATTAGGCGTTTAATATGGGGTTTTGAGTCCATTTCGTTGAGCAAGGAGTAGCTCTTGTCTATTACATATTTGGCTTAAGGAACTTTATCTGTGCTCATTTCAATCTCTGGTTTTATGCAGCACCCCAACTCACCTTTCCCCTTAAGCAAGCATAAGTTGGTTTTCTAAATTTGGGACCATGTTCTGTTTTGAAATTCAGTTCCTGTGTAGCCAAGTTTACATTCCGTGTATTAGTGATATCTTATGATGTTTCTTTTTCTGTGTGACTTATTTCAGTTAGAATCATCATACCTGAATCCACTCATTATGCTGCTATGGGCCTGATGACATAGATGTCATTGCTGAGTGATATTGCATTGTACGTAAGTACCACAACTTCTTTATCCATTTTTTGCTTTATGCGATATTGAACTTGTACCGTAAACGAGTTTCTTGTAAACAGAGCCATCCCAAACTTTGGGGTGGCTGTGTCTTTTTGATTTTAATTTCCCTAAGCTATAGGACCATAAGTGGAAGTGCCCTAGGCTCTGTTGCTTTGTTTTTTAGATGTTTCAGGAAACACCATACACTTCTCCCGAGTGGCTGTTGGCAAGTTACATCCCGCCCATCAGCATAACAAGGCTCCCAGTTCTCCATGGCCTGTCCTGCCTTTCTGGATTTTACACTTTTTTCAGATGGCCCTTTTGACGGGGGGGAAGTGAGACTTCATTGTAGTGCAGATTTCCTTTGCAAGCTTGCTTGGTTGGCCAAAAAGGGCGTATGCGTTTTTTCCTGAATATATTCAGGAAAAAACGCATACGCCCTTTTTGGCCAAGTGCATCATTGTCGACCTTCTGCCTCTTTTCCTATGCTTTAAATGCAATTCCAGTCTACCTCCTGAAATCGGTTTCCTGCAATTCTGCCCGGCTTTCAAGTCCTCTTGGCAGCCTTACTTCAGTATATTTTTGGATGATAGCTGTCATTTATAACTCTGCAGGTTTGTGAATTACAGTGCCCCTGAGCTCCTTTCTTCAACTCGCTTTCTTTTGAGCTGGCTGCAACACCGCAGGATTGCTTCAGGCCCTAATCTGGTTCCGGCATGGCACGCTGAGCCTTTGGTTAATTCCTCTTCCTGGTGGGAAATGAGAGTTAAATTTTCCCGTCCAGACACCTCCAGCTAGTCTCTCATTGGTTCTCCCTATTCCTGTTCATCTTCCGCGGAATTTGCAAACTGGGCCAAACAGGAGGTTAAAGGCACTGACTCTCCAAGTCGGGAGAGTGTTAGTAAAGCATCTGGAATGTTGCACCCGAGTACCAGGGGACGAGAACTTAGACATATTTCAACACGTCTCCCGATCACACGGTTGATCATACTCTGGGTTCCACATGCATGTTTTAGCTGAAGGAAGAATCCCTTAAACCTGGAGAGTTGAGACCCGTGGAATGGGTACCATGCAATATGACTTCAAAGGGTCTTCATTTGCTCACCAAAACTCTCCAATCCTATCACTGCTGCGTTTTTGCCCCTGTACTCACGATTGATTCACTTTCAGAGACATAGCAATCCATAGGATTTAAGATACTTACTAGTCAGGTACATTATTAGGCGTTTAATATGGGGTTTTGAGTCCATTTCGTTGAGCAAAGAGTAGCTCTTGTCTATTACATATTTGGCTTAAGGAACTTTATCTGTGCTCATTTCAATCTCTGGTTTTATGCAGCACCCCAACTCACCTTTCCCCTTAAGCAAGCATAAGTTGGTTTTCTAAATTTGGGACCATGTTCTGTTTTGAAATTCAGTTCCTGTGTAGCCAAGTTTACATTCCGTGTATTAGTGATATCTTATGATGTTTCTTTTTCTGTGTGACTTATTTCAGTTAGAATCATCATACCTGAATCCACTCATTATGCTGCTATGGGCTTGATGACATAGATGTCATTGCTGAGTGATATTGCATTGTACGTAAGTACCACAACTTCTTTATCCATTTTTCGCTTTATGCGATATTGAACTTGTACCGTAAACGAGTTTCTTGTAAACAGAGCCATCCCAAACTTTGGGGTGGCTGTGTCTTTTTGATCTTAATTTCCCTAAGCTATAGGACCATAAGTGGAAGTGCCCTAGGCTCTGTTGCTTTGTTTTTTAGATGTTTCAGGAAACACCATACACTTCTCCCGAGTGGCTGTTGGCAAGTTACATCCCGCCCATCAGCATAACAAGGCTCCCAGTTCTCCATGGCCTGTCCTGCCTTTCTGGATTTTACACTTTTTTCAGATGGCCCTTTTGACGGGGGGGTAGTGAGACTTCATTGTAGTGCAGATTTCCTTTGCAAGCTTGCTTGGTTGGCCAAAAAGGGCGTATGCGTTTTTTCCTGAATATATTCAGGAAAAAACGCATACGCCCTTTTTGGCCAAGTGCATCATTGTCGACCTTCTGCCTCTTTTCCTATGCTTTAAATGCAATTCCAGTCTACCTCCTGAAATCGGTTTCCTGCAATTCTGCCCGGCTTTCAAGTCCTCTTGGCAGCCTTACTTCAGTATATTTTTGGATGATAGCTGTCATTTATAACTCTGCAGGTTTGTGAATTACAGTGCCCCTGAGCTCCTTTCTTCAACTCGCTTTCTTGTGAGCTGGCCGCAACACCGCAGGATTGCTTCAGGCCCTAATCTGGTTCCGGCATGGCATGCTGAGCCTTTGGTTAATTCCTCTTCCTGGTGGGAAATGAGAGTTAAATTTTCCCGTCCAGACACCTCCAGCTAGTCTCTCATTGGTTCTCCCTATTCCTGTTCATCTTCCGTGGAATTTGCAAACTGGGCCAAACAGGAGGTTAAAGGCACTGACTCTCCAAGTCGGGAGAGTGTTAGTAAAGCATCTGGAATGTTGCACCCGAGTACCAGGGGACGAGAACTGAGACATATTTCAACACGTCTCCCGATCACACGGTTGATCATACTCTGGGTTCCACATGCATGTTTTAGCTGAAGGAAGAATCCCTTAAACCTGGAGAGTTGAGACCCGTGGAATGGGTACCATGCAATATGACTTCAAAGGGTCTTCATTTGCTCACCAAAACTCTCCAATCCTATCACTGCTGCGTTTTTGCCCCTGTACTCACGATTGATTCACTTTCAGAGACATAGCAATCCATAGGTTTTAAGATACTTACTAGTCAGGTACATTATTAGGCGTTTAATATGGGGTTTTGAGTCCATTTCGTTGAGCAAGGAGTAGCTCTTGTCTATTACATATTTGGCTTAAGGAACTTTATCTGTGCTCATTTCAATCTCTGGTTTTATGCAGCACCCCAACTCACCTTTCCCCTTAAGCAAGCATAAGTTGATTTTCTCAATTTGGGACCATGTTCTGTTTTGAAATTCAGTTCCTGTGTAGCCAAGTTTACATTCCGTGTATTAGTGATATCTTATGATGTTTCTTTTTCTGTGTGACTTATTTCAGTTAGAATCATCATACCTGAATCCACTCATTATGCTGCTATGGGCCTGATGACATAGATGTCATTGCTGAGTGATATTGCATTGTACGTAAGTACCACAACTTCTTTATCCATTTTTCGCTTTATGCGATATTGAACTTGTACCGTAAACGAGTTTCTTGTAAACAGAGCCATCCCAAACTTTGGGGTGGCTGTGTCTTTTTGATTTTAATTTCCCTAAGCTATAGGACCATAAGTGGAAGTGCCCTAGGCTCTGTTGCTTTGTTTTTTAGATGTTTCAGGAAACACCATACACTTCTCCCGAGTGGCTGTTGGCAATTTACATCCCGCACATCAGCATAACAAGGCTCCCAGTTCTCCATGGCCTGTCCTGCCTTTCTGGATTTTACACTTTTTTCAGATGGCCCTTTTGATGGGGGGGAAGTGAGACTTCATTGTAGTGCAGATTTCCTTTGCAAGCTTGCTTGGTTGACCAAAAAGGGCGTATGCGTTTTTTCCTGAATATATTCAGGAAAAAACGCATACGCCCTTTTTGGCCAAGTGCATCATTGTCGACCTTCTGCCTCTTTTCCTATGCTTTAAATGCAATTCCAGTCTACCTCCTGAAATCGGTTTCCTGCAATTCTGCCCGGCTTTCAAGTCCTCTTGGCAGCCTTACTTCAGTATATTTTTGGATGATAGCTGTCATTTATAACTCTGAAGGTTTGTGAATTACAGTGCCCCTGAGCTCCTTTCTTCAACTCGCTTTCTTGTGAGCTGGCCGCAACACCGCAGGATTGCTTCAGGCCCTAATCTGGTTCCGGCATGGCACGCTGAGCCTTTGGTTAATTCCTCTTCCTGGTGGGAAATGAGAGTTAAATTTTCCCGTCCAGACACCTCCAGCTAGTCTCTCATTGGTTCTCCCTATTCCTGTTCATCTTCCGCGGAATTTGCAAACTGGGCCAAACAGGAGGTTAAAGGCACTGACTCTCCAAGTCGGGAGAGTGTTAGTAAAGCATCTGGAATGTTGCACCCGAGTACCAGGGGACGAGAACTTAGACATATTTCAACACGTCTCCCGATCACACGGTTGATCATACTCTGGGTTCCACATGCATGTTTTAGCTGAAGGAAGAATCCCTTAAACCTGGAGAGTTGAGACCCGTGGAATGGGTACCATGCAATATGACTTCAAAGGGTCTTCATTTGCTCACCAAAACTCTCCAATCCTATCACTGCTGCGTTTTTGCCCCTGTACTCACGATTGATTCACTTTCAGAGACATAGCAATCCATAGGATTTAAGATACTTACTAGTCAGGTACATTATTAGGCGTTTAATATGGGGTTTTGAGTCCATTTCGTTGAGCAAAGAGTAGCTCTTGTCTATTACATATTTGGCTTAAGGAACTTTATCTGTGCTCATTTCAATCTCTGGTTTTATGCAGCACCCCAACTCACCTTTCCCCTTAAGCAAGCATAAGTTGGTTTTCTAAATTTGGGACCATGTTCTGTTTTGAAATTCAGTTCCTGTGTAGCCAAGTTTACATTCCGTGTATTAGTGATATCTTATGATGTTTCTTTTTCTGTGTGACTTATTTCAGTTAGAATCATCATACCTGAATCCACTCATTATGCTGCTATGGGCTTGATGACATAGATGTCATTGCTGAGTGATATTGCATTGTACGTAAGTACCACAACTTCTTTATCCATTTTTCGCTTTATGCGATATTGAACTTGTACCGTAAACGAGTTTCTTGTAAACAGAGCCATCCCAAACTTTGGGGTGGCTGTGTCTTTTTGATCTTAATTTCCCTAAGCTATAGGACCATAAGTGGAAGTGCCCTAGGCTCTGTTGCTTTGTTTTTTAGATGTTTCAGGAAACACCATACACTTCTCCCGAGTGGCTGTTGGCAAGTTACATCCCGCCCATCAGCATAACAAGGCTCCCAGTTCTCCATGGCCTGTCCTGCCTTTCTGGATTTTACACTTTTTTCAGATGGCCCTTTTGACGGGGGGGTAGTGAGACTTCATTGTAGTGCAGATTTCCTTTGCAAGCTTGCTTGGTTGGCCAAAAAGGGCGTATGCGTTTTTTCCTGAATATATTCAGGAAAAAACGCATACGCCCTTTTTGGCCAAGTGCATCATTGTCGACCTTCTGCCTCTTTTCCTATGCTTTAAATGCAATTCCAGTCTACCTCCTGAAATCGGTTTCCTGCAATTCTGCCCGGCTTTCAAGTCCTCTTGGCAGCCTTACTTCAGTATATTTTTGGATGATAGCTGTCATTTATAACTCTGCAGGTTTGTGAATTACAGTGCCCCTGAGCTCCTTTCTTCAACTCGCTTTCTTGTGAGCTGGCCGCAACACCGCAGGATTGCTTCAGGCCCTAATCTGGTTCCGGCATGGCACGCTGAGCCTTTGGTTAATTCCTCTTCCTGGTGGGAAATGAGAGTTAAATTTTCCCGTCCAGACACCTCCAGCTAGTCTCTCATTGGTTCTCCCTATTCCTGTTCATCTTCCGTGGAATTTGCAAACTGGGCCAAACAGGAGGTTAAAGGCACTGACTCTCCAAGTCGGGAGAGTGTTAGTAAAGCATCTGGAATGTTGCACCCGAGTACCAGGGGACGAGAACTGAGACATATTTCAACACGTCTCCCGATCACACGGTTGATCATACTCTGGGTTCCACATGCATGTTTTAGCTGAAGGAAGAATCCCTTAAACCTGGAGAGTTGAGACCCGTGGAATGGGTACCATGCAATATGACTTCAAAGGGTCTTCATTTGCTCACCAAAACTCTCCAATCCTATCACTGCTGCGTTTTTGCCCCTGTACTCACGATTGATTCACTTTCAGAGACATAGCAATCCATAGGTTTTAAGATACTTACTAGTCAGGTACATTATTAGGCGTTTAATATGGGGTTTTGAGTCCATTTCGTTGAGCAAGGAGTAGCTCTTGTCTATTACATATTTGGCTTAAGGAACTTTATCTGTGCTCATTTCAATCTCTGGTTTTATGCAGCACGCCAACTCACCTTTCCCCTTAAGCAAGCATAAGTTGATTTTCTCAATTTGGGACCATGTTCTGTTTTGAAATTCAGTTCCTGTGTAGCCAAGTTTACATTCCGTGTATTAGTGATATCTTATGATGTTTCTTTTTCTGTGTGACTTATTTCAGTTAGAATCATCATACCTGAATCCACTCATTATGCTGCTATGGACCTGATGACATAGATGTCATTGCTGAGTGATATTGCATTGTACGTAAGTACCACAAATTCTTTATCCATTTTTCGCTTTATGCGATATTGAACTTGTACCGTAAACGAGTTTCTTGTAAACAGAGCCATCCCAAACTTTGGGGTGGCTGTGTCTTTTTGATTTTAATTTCCCTAAGCTATAGGACCATAAGTGGAAGTGCCCTAGGCTCTGTTGCTTTGTTTTTTAGATGTTTCAGGAAACACCATACACTTCTCCCGAGTGGCTGTTGGCAATTTACATCCCGCACATCAGCATAACAAGGCTCCCAGTTCTCCATGGCCTGTCCTGCCTTTCTGGATTTTACACTTTTTTCAGATGGCCCTTTTGATGGGGGGGGAGTGAGACTTCATTGTAGTGCAGATTTCCTTTGCAAGCTTGCTTGGTTGGCCAAAAAGGGCGTATGCGTTTTTTCCTGAATATATTCAGGAAAAAACGCATACGCCCTTTTTGGCCAAGTGCATCATTGTCGACCTTCTGCCTCTTTTCCTATGCTTTAAATGCAATTCCAGTCTACCTCCTGAAATCGGTTTCCTGCAATTCTGCCCGGCTTTCAAGTCCTCTTGGCAGCCTTACTTCAGTATATTTTTGGATGATAGCTGTCATTTATAACTCTGCAGGTTTGTGAATTACAGTGCCCCTGAGCTCCTTTCTTCAACTCGCTTTCTTGTGAGCTGGCCGCAACACCGCAGGATTGCTTCAGGCCCTAATCTGGTTCCGGCATGGCACGCTGAGCCTTTGGTTAATTCCTCTTCCTGGTGGGAAATGAGAGTTAAATTTTCCCGTCCAGACACCTCCAGCTAGTCTCTCATTGGTTCTCCCTATTCCTGTTCATCTTCCGCGGAATTTGCAAACTGGGCCAAACAGGAGGTTAAAGGCACTGACTCTCCAAGTCGGGAGAGTGTTAGTAAAGCGTCTGGAATGTTGCACCCGAGTACCAGGAGACGAGAACTGAGACATATTTCAACACGTCTCCCGATCACACGGTTGATCATACTCTGGGTTCCACATGCATGTTTTAGCTGAAGGAAGAATCCCTTAAACCTGGAGAGTTGAGACCCGTGGAATGGGTACCATGCAATATGACTTCAAAGGGTCTTCATTTGCTCACCAAAACTCTCCAATCCTATCACTGCTGCGTTTTTGCCCCTGTACTCACGATTGATTCACTTTCAGAGACATAGCAATCCATAGGTTTTAAGATACTTACTAGTCAGGTACATTATTAGGCGTTTAATATGGGGTTTTGAGTCCATTTCGTTGAGCAAGGAGTAGCTCTTGTCTATTACATATTTGGCTTAAGGAACTTTATCTGTGCTCATTTCAATCTCTGGTTTTATGCAGCACCCCAACTCACCTTTCCCCTTAAGCAAGCATAAGTTGGTTTTCTAAATTTGGGACCATGTTCTGTTTTGAAATTCAGTTCCTGTGTAGCCAAGTTTACATTCCGTGTATTAGTGATATCTTATGATGTTTCTTTTTCTGTGTGACTTATTTCAGTTAGAATCATCATACCTGAATCCACTCATTATGCTGCTATGGGCCTGATGACATAGATGTCATTGCTGAGTGATATTGCATTGTACGTAAGTACCACAACTTCTTTATCCATTTTTTGCTTTATGCGATATTGAACTTGTACCGTAAACGAGTTTCTTGTAAACAGAGCCATCCCAAACTTTGGGGTGGCTGTGTCTTTTTGATTTTAATTTCCCTAAGCTATAGGACCATAAGTGGAAGTGCCCTAGGCTCTGTTGCTTTGTTTTTTAGATGTTTCAGGAAACACCATACACTTCTCCCGAGTGGCTGTTGGCAAGTTACATCCCGCCCATCAGCATAACAAGGCTCCCAGTTCTCCATGGCCTGTCCTGCCTTTCTGGATTTTACACTTTTTTCAGATGGCCCTTTTGACGGGGGGGAAGTGAGACTTCATT
This sequence comes from Orcinus orca, assembly GCF_937001465.1. NCBI lineage: Eukaryota > Metazoa > Chordata > Mammalia > Artiodactyla > Delphinidae > Orcinus > Orcinus orca. The sequence continues at coordinate 95,460 of NW_026043869.1, forward strand.
GTAGTGCAGATTTCCTTTGCAAGCTTGCTTGGTTGGCCAAAAAGGGCGTATGCGTTTTTTCCTGAATATATTCAGGAAAAAACGCATACGCCCTTTTTGGCCAAGTGCATCATTGTCGACCTTCTGCCTCTTTTCCTATGCTTTAAATGCAATTCCAGTCTACCTCCTGAAATCGGTTTCCTGCAATTCTGCCCGGCTTTCAAGTCCTCTTGGCAGCCTTACTTCAGTATATTTTTGGATGATAGCTGTCATTTATAACTCTGCAGGTTTGTGAATTACAGTGCCCCTGAGCTCCTTTCTTCAACTCGCTTTCTTTTGAGCTGGCTGCAACACCGCAGGATTGCTTCAGGCCCTAATCTGGTTCCGGCATGGCACGCTGAGCCTTTGGTTAATTCCTCTTCCTGGTGGGAAATGAGAGTTAAATTTTCCCGTCCAGACACCTCCAGCTAGTCTCTCATTGGTTCTCCCTATTCCTGTTCATCTTCCGCGGAATTTGCAAACTGGGCCAAACAGGAGGTTAAAGGCACTGACTCTCCAAGTCGGGAGAGTGTTAGTAAAGCATCTGGAATGTTGCACCCGAGTACCAGGGGACGAGAACTTAGACATATTTCAACACGTCTCCCGATCACACGGTTGATCATACTCTGGGTTCCACATGCATGTTTTAGCTGAAGGAAGAATCCCTTAAACCTGGAGAGTTGAGACCCGTGGAATGGGTACCATGCAATATGACTTCAAAGGGTCTTCATTTGCTCACCAAAACTCTCCAATCCTATCACTGCTGCGTTTTTGCCCCTGTACTCACGATTGATTCACTTTCAGAGACATAGCAATCCATAGGATTTAAGATACTTACTAGTCAGGTACATTATTAGGCGTTTAATATGGGGTTTTGAGTCCATTTCGTTGAGCAAAGAGTAGCTCTTGTCTATTACATATTTGGCTTAAGGAACTTTATCTGTGCTCATTTCAATCTCTGGTTTTATGCAGCACCCCAACTCACCTTTCCCCTTAAGCAAGCATAAGTTGGTTTTCTAAATTTGGGACCATGTTCTGTTTTGAAATTCAGTTCCTGTGTAGCCAAGTTTACATTCCGTGTATTAGTGATATCTTATGATGTTTCTTTTTCTGTGTGACTTATTTCAGTTAGAATCATCATACCTGAATCCACTCATTATGCTGCTATGGGCTTGATGACATAGATGTCATTGCTGAGTGATATTGCATTGTACGTAAGTACCACAACTTCTTTATCCATTTTTCGCTTTATGCGATATTGAACTTGTACCGTAAACGAGTTTCTTGTAAACAGAGCCATCCCAAACTTTGGGGTGGCTGTGTCTTTTTGATCTTAATTTCCCTAAGCTATAGGACCATAAGTGGAAGTGCCCTAGGCTCTGTTGCTTTGTTTTTTAGATGTTTCAGGAAACACCATACACTTCTCCCGAGTGGCTGTTGGCAAGTTACATCCCGCCCATCAGCATAACAAGGCTCCCAGTTCTCCATGGCCTGTCCTGCCTTTCTGGATTTTACACTTTTTTCAGATGGCCCTTTTGACGGGGGGGTAGTGAGACTTCATTGTAGTGCAGATTTCCTTTGCAAGCTTGCTTGGTTGGCCAAAAAGGGCGTATGCGTTTTTTCCTGAATATATTCAGGAAAAAACGCATACGCCCTTTTTGGCCAAGTGCATCATTGTCGACCTTCTGCCTCTTTTCCTATGCTTTAAATGCAATTCCAGTCTACCTCCTGAAATCGGTTTCCTGCAATTCTGCCCGGCTTTCAAGTCCTCTTGGCAGCCTTACTTCAGTATATTTTTGGATGATAGCTGTCATTTATAACTCTGCAGGTTTGTGAATTACAGTGCCCCTGAGCTCCTTTCTTCAACTCGCTTTCTTGTGAGCTGGCCGCAACACCGCAGGATTGCTTCAGGCCCTAATCTGGTTCCGGCATGGCATGCTGAGCCTTTGGTTAATTCCTCTTCCTGGTGGGAAATGAGAGTTAAATTTTCCCGTCCAGACACCTCCAGCTAGTCTCTCATTGGTTCTCCCTATTCCTGTTCATCTTCCGTGGAATTTGCAAACTGGGCCAAACAGGAGGTTAAAGGCACTGACTCTCCAAGTCGGGAGAGTGTTAGTAAAGCATCTGGAATGTTGCACCCGAGTACCAGGGGACGAGAACTGAGACATATTTCAACACGTCTCCCGATCACACGGTTGATCATACTCTGGGTTCCACATGCATGTTTTAGCTGAAGGAAGAATCCCTTAAACCTGGAGAGTTGAGACCCGTGGAATGGGTACCATGCAATATGACTTCAAAGGGTCTTCATTTGCTCACCAAAACTCTCCAATCCTATCACTGCTGCGTTTTTGCCCCTGTACTCACGATTGATTCACTTTCAGAGACATAGCAATCCATAGGTTTTAAGATACTTACTAGTCAGGTACATTATTAGGCGTTTAATATGGGGTTTTGAGTCCATTTCGTTGAGCAAGGAGTAGCTCTTGTCTATTACATATTTGGCTTAAGGAACTTTATCTGTGCTCATTTCAATCTCTGGTTTTATGCAGCACCCCAACTCACCTTTCCCCTTAAGCAAGCATAAGTTGATTTTCTCAATTTGGGACCATGTTCTGTTTTGAAATTCAGTTCCTGTGTAGCCAAGTTTACATTCCGTGTATTAGTGATATCTTATGATGTTTCTTTTTCTGTGTGACTTATTTCAGTTAGAATCATCATACCTGAATCCACTCATTATGCTGCTATGGGCCTGATGACATAGATGTCATTGCTGAGTGATATTGCATTGTACGTAAGTACCACAACTTCTTTATCCATTTTTCGCTTTATGCGATATTGAACTTGTACCGTAAACGAGTTTCTTGTAAACAGAGCCATCCCAAACTTTGGGGTGGCTGTGTCTTTTTGATTTTAATTTCCCTAAGCTATAGGACCATAAGTGGAAGTGCCCTAGGCTCTGTTGCTTTGTTTTTTAGATGTTTCAGGAAACACCATACACTTCTCCCGAGTGGCTGTTGGCAATTTACATCCCGCACATCAGCATAACAAGGCTCCCAGTTCTCCATGGCCTGTCCTGCCTTTCTGGATTTTACACTTTTTTCAGATGGCCCTTTTGATGGGGGGGAAGTGAGACTTCATTGTAGTGCAGATTTCCTTTGCAAGCTTGCTTGGTTGACCAAAAAGGGCGTATGCGTTTTTTCCTGAATATATTCAGGAAAAAACGCATACGCCCTTTTTGGCCAAGTGCATCATTGTCGACCTTCTGCCTCTTTTCCTATGCTTTAAATGCAATTCCAGTCTACCTCCTGAAATCGGTTTCCTGCAATTCTGCCCGGCTTTCAAGTCCTCTTGGCAGCCTTACTTCAGTATATTTTTGGATGATAGCTGTCATTTATAACTCTGAAGGTTTGTGAATTACAGTGCCCCTGAGCTCCTTTCTTCAACTCGCTTTCTTGTGAGCTGGCCGCAACACCGCAGGATTGCTTCAGGCCCTAATCTGGTTCCGGCATGGCACGCTGAGCCTTTGGTTAATTCCTCTTCCTGGTGGGAAATGAGAGTTAAATTTTCCCGTCCAGACACCTCCAGCTAGTCTCTCATTGGTTCTCCCTATTCCTGTTCATCTTCCGCGGAATTTGCAAACTGGGCCAAACAGGAGGTTAAAGGCACTGACTCTCCAAGTCGGGAGAGTGTTAGTAAAGCATCTGGAATGTTGCACCCGAGTACCAGGGGACGAGAACTTAGACATATTTCAACACGTCTCCCGATCACACGGTTGATCATACTCTGGGTTCCACATGCATGTTTTAGCTGAAGGAAGAATCCCTTAAACCTGGAGAGTTGAGACCCGTGGAATGGGTACCATGCAATATGACTTCAAAGGGTCTTCATTTGCTCACCAAAACTCTCCAATCCTATCACTGCTGCGTTTTTGCCCCTGTACTCACGATTGATTCACTTTCAGAGACATAGCAATCCATAGGATTTAAGATACTTACTAGTCAGGTACATTATTAGGCGTTTAATATGGGGTTTTGAGTCCATTTCGTTGAGCAAAGAGTAGCTCTTGTCTATTACATATTTGGCTTAAGGAACTTTATCTGTGCTCATTTCAATCTCTGGTTTTATGCAGCACCCCAACTCACCTTTCCCCTTAAGCAAGCATAAGTTGGTTTTCTAAATTTGGGACCATGTTCTGTTTTGAAATTCAGTTCCTGTGTAGCCAAGTTTACATTCCGTGTATTAGTGATATCTTATGATGTTTCTTTTTCTGTGTGACTTATTTCAGTTAGAATCATCATACCTGAATCCACTCATTATGCTGCTATGGGCTTGATGACATAGATGTCATTGCTGAGTGATATTGCATTGTACGTAAGTACCACAACTTCTTTATCCATTTTTCGCTTTATGCGATATTGAACTTGTACCGTAAACGAGTTTCTTGTAAACAGAGCCATCCCAAACTTTGGGGTGGCTGTGTCTTTTTGATCTTAATTTCCCTAAGCTATAGGACCATAAGTGGAAGTGCCCTAGGCTCTGTTGCTTTGTTTTTTAGATGTTTCAGGAAACACCATACACTTCTCCCGAGTGGCTGTTGGCAAGTTACATCCCGCCCATCAGCATAACAAGGCTCCCAGTTCTCCATGGCCTGTCCTGCCTTTCTGGATTTTACACTTTTTTCAGATGGCCCTTTTGACGGGGGGGTAGTGAGACTTCATTGTAGTGCAGATTTCCTTTGCAAGCTTGCTTGGTTGGCCAAAAAGGGCGTATGCGTTTTTTCCTGAATATATTCAGGAAAAAACGCATACGCCCTTTTTGGCCAAGTGCATCATTGTCGACCTTCTGCCTCTTTTCCTATGCTTTAAATGCAATTCCAGTCTACCTCCTGAAATCGGTTTCCTGCAATTCTGCCCGGCTTTCAAGTCCTCTTGGCAGCCTTACTTCAGTATATTTTTGGATGATAGCTGTCATTTATAACTCTGCAGGTTTGTGAATTACAGTGCCCCTGAGCTCCTTTCTTCAACTCGCTTTCTTGTGAGCTGGCCGCAACACCGCAGGATTGCTTCAGGCCCTAATCTGGTTCCGGCATGGCACGCTGAGCCTTTGGTTAATTCCTCTTCCTGGTGGGAAATGAGAGTTAAATTTTCCCGTCCAGACACCTCCAGCTAGTCTCTCATTGGTTCTCCCTATTCCTGTTCATCTTCCGTGGAATTTGCAAACTGGGCCAAACAGGAGGTTAAAGGCACTGACTCTCCAAGTCGGGAGAGTGTTAGTAAAGCATCTGGAATGTTGCACCCGAGTACCAGGGGACGAGAACTGAGACATATTTCAACACGTCTCCCGATCACACGGTTGATCATACTCTGGGTTCCACATGCATGTTTTAGCTGAAGGAAGAATCCCTTAAACCTGGAGAGTTGAGACCCGTGGAATGGGTACCATGCAATATGACTTCAAAGGGTCTTCATTTGCTCACCAAAACTCTCCAATCCTATCACTGCTGCGTTTTTGCCCCTGTACTCACGATTGATTCACTTTCAGAGACATAGCAATCCATAGGTTTTAAGATACTTACTAGTCAGGTACATTATTAGGCGTTTAATATGGGGTTTTGAGTCCATTTCGTTGAGCAAGGAGTAGCTCTTGTCTATTACATATTTGGCTTAAGGAACTTTATCTGTGCTCATTTCAATCTCTGGTTTTATGCAGCACCCCAACTCACCTTTCCCCTTAAGCAAGCATAAGTTGATTTTCTCAATTTGGGACCATGTTCTGTTTTGAAATTCAGTTCCTGTGTAGCCAAGTTTACATTCCGTGTATTAGTGATATCTTATGATGTTTCTTTTTCTGTGTGACTTATTTCAGTTAGAATCATCATACCTGAATCCACTCATTATGCTGCTATGGACCTGATGACATAGATGTCATTGCTGAGTGATATTGCATTGTACGTAAGTACCACAACTTCTTTATCCATTTTTCGCTTTATGCGATATTGAACTTGTACCGTAAACGAGTTTCTTGTAAACAGAGCCATCCCAAACTTTGGGGTGGCTGTGTCTTTTTGATTTTAATTTCCCTAAGCTATAGGACCATAAGTGGAAGTGCCCTAGGCTCTGTTGCTTTGTTTTTTAGATGTTTCAGGAAACACCATACACTTCTCCCGAGTGGCTGTTGGCAATTTACATCCCGCACATCAGCATAACAAGGCTCCCAGTTCTCCATGGCCTGTCCTGCCTTTCTGGATTTTACACTTTTTTCAGATGGCCCTTTTGATGGGGGGGAAGTGAGACTTCATTGTAGTGCAGATTTCCTTTGCAAGCTTGCTTGGTTGACCAAAAAGGGCGTATGCGTTTTTTCCTGAATATATTCAGGAAAAAACGCATACGCCCTTTTTGGCCAAGTGCATCATTGTCGACCTTCTGCCTCTTTTCCTATGCTTTAAATGCAATTCCAGTCTACCTCCTGAAATCGGTTTCCTGCAATTCTGCCCGGCTTTCAAGTCCTCTTGGCAGCCTTACTTCAGTATATTTTTGGATGATAGCTGTCATTTATAACTCTGAAGGTTTGTGAATTACAGTGCCCCTGAGCTCCTTTCTTCAACTCGCTTTCTTGTGAGCTGGCCGCAACACCGCAGGATTGCTTCAGGCCCTAATCTGGTTCCGGCATGGCACGCTGAGCCTTTGGTTAATTCCTCTTCCTGGTGGGAAATGAGAGTTAAATTTTCCCGTCCAGACACCTCCAGCTAGTCTCTCATTGGTTCTCCCTATTCCTGTTCATCTTCCGCGGAATTTGCAAACTGGGCCAAACAGGAGGTTAAAGGCACTGACTCTCCAAGTCGGGAGAGTGTTAGTAAAGCATCTGGAATGTTGCACCCGAGTACCAGGGGACGAGAACTGAGACATATTTCAACACGTCTCCCGATCACACGGTTGATCATACTCTGGGTTCCACATGCATGTTTTAGCTGAAGGAAGAATCCCTTAAACCTGGAGAGTTGAGACCCGTGGAATGGGTACCATGCAATATGACTTCAAAGGGTCTTCATTTGCTCACCAAAACTCTCCAATCCTATCACTGCTGCGTTTTTGCCCCTGTACTCACGATTGATTCACTTTCAGAGACATAGCAATCCATAGGTTTTAAGATACTTACTAGTCAGGTACATTATTAGGCGTTTAATATGGGGTTTTGAGTCCATTTCGTTGAGCAAGGAGTAGCTCTTGTCTATTACATATTTGGCTTAAGGAACTTTATCTGTGCTCATTTCAATCTCTGGTTTTATGCAGCACCCCAACTCACCTTTCCCCTTAAGCAAGCATAAGTTGGTTTTCTAAATTTGGGACCATGTTCTGTTTTGAAATTCAGTTCCTGTGTAGCCAAGTTTACATTCCGTGTATTAGTGATATCTTATGATGTTTCTTTTTCTGTGTGACTTATTTCAGTTAGAATCATCATACCTGAATCCACTCATTATGCTGCTATGGGCTTGATGACATAGATGTCATTGCTGAGTGATATTTCATTGTACGTAAGTACCACAACTTCTTTATCCATTTTTCGCTTTATGCGATATTGAACTTGTACCGTAAACGAGTTTCTTGTAAACAGAGCCATCCCAAACTTTGGGGTGGCTGTGTCTTTTTGATTTTAATTTCCCTAAGCAACAGGACCATAAGTGGAAGTGCCCTAGGCTCTGTTGCTTTGTTTTTTAGATGTTTCAGGAAACACCATACACTTCTCCCGAGTGGCTGTTGGCAATTTACATCCCGCCCATCAGCATAACAAGGCTCCCAGTTCTCCATGGCCTGTCCTGCCTTTCTGGATTTTACACTTTTTTCAGATGGCCCTTTTGACGGGGGGCGGGGGATTGAGACTTCATTGTAGTGCAGATTTCCTTTGCAAGCTTGCTTGGTTGGCCAAAAAGGGCATATGCGTTTTTTCCTGAATATATTCAGGAAAAAACGCATACGCCCTTTTTGGCCAAGTGCATCATTGTCGACCTTCTGCCTCTTTTCCTATGCTTTAAATGCAATTCCAGTCTACCTCCTGAAATCGGTTTCCTGCAATTCTGCCCGGCTTTCAAGTCCTCTTGGCAGCCTTACTTCAGTATATTTTTGGATGATAGCTGTCATTTATAACTCTGCAGGTTTGTGAATTACAGTGCCCCTGAGCTCCTTTCTTCAACTCGCTTTCTTGTGAGCTGGCCGCAACACCGCAGGATTGCTTCAGGCCCTAATCTGGTTCCGGCATGGCACGCTGAGCCTTTGGTTAATTCCTCTTCCTGGTGGGAAATGAGAGTTAAATTTTCCCGTCCAGACACCTCCAGCTAGTCTCTCATTGGTTCTCCCTATTCCTGTTCATCTTCCGCGGAATTTGCAAATTGGGCCAAACAGGAGGTTAAAGGCACTGACTCTCCAAGTCGGGAGAGTGTTAGTAAAGCATCTGGAATGTTGTACCCGAGTACCAGGGGACGAGAACTGAGACATATTTCAACACGTCTCCCGATCACACGGTTGATCATACTCTGGGTTCCACATGCATGTTTTAGCTGAAGGAAGAATCCCTTAAACCTGGAGATTTGAGACCCGTGGAATGGGTACCATGCAATATGACTTCAAAGGGTCTTCATTTGCTCACCAAAACTCTCCAATCCTATCACTGCTGCGTTTTTGCCCCTGTACTCACGATTGATTCACTTTCAGAGACATAGCAATCCATAGGTTTTAAGATACTTACTAGTCAGGTACATTATTAGGCGTTTAATATGGGGTTTTGAGTCCATTTCGTTGAGCAAGGAGTAGCTCTTGTCTATTACATATTTGGCTTAAGGAACTTTATCTGTGCTCATTTCAATCTCTGGTTTTATGCAGCACCCCAACTCACCTTTCCCCTTAAGCAAGCATAAGTTGGTTTTCTAAATTTGGGACCATGTTCTGTTTTGAAATTCAGTTCCTGTGTAGCCAAGTTTACATTCCGTGTATTAGTGATATCTTATGATGTTTCTTTTTCTGTGTGACTTATTTCAGTTAGAATCATCATACCTGAATCCACTCATTATGCTGCTATGGACCTGATGACATAGATGTCATTGCTGAGTGATATTGCATTGTACGTAAGTACCACAACTTCTTTATCCATTTTTCGCTTTATGCGATATTGAACTTGTACCGTAAACGAGTTTCTTGTAAACAGAGCCATCCCAAACTTTGGGGTGGCTGTGTCTTTTTGATTTTAATTTCCCTAAGCTATAGGACCATAAGTGGAAGTGCCCTAGGCTCTGTTGCTTTGTTTTTTAGATGTTTCAGGAAACACCATACACTTCTCCCGAGTGGCTGTTGGCAATTTACATCCCGCCCATCAGCATAACAAGGCTCCCAGTTCTCCATGGCCTGTCCTGCCTTTCTGGATTTTACACTTTTTTCAGATGGCCCTTTTGATGGGGGGGAAGTGAGACTTCATTGTAGTGCAGATTTCCTTTGCAAGCTTGCTTGGTTGACCAAAAAGGGCGTATGCGTTTTTTCCTGAATATATTCAGGAAAAAACGCATACGCCCTTTTTGGCCAAGTGCATCATTGTCGACCTTCTGCCTCTTTTCCTATGCTTTAAATGCAATTCCAGTCTACCTCCTGAAATCGGTTTCCTGCAATTCTGCCCGGCTTTCAAGTCCTCTTGGCAGCCTTACTTCAGTATATTTTTGGATGATAGCTGTCATTTATAACTCTGAAGGTTTGTGAATTACAGTGCCCCTGAGCTCCTTTCTTCAACTCGCTTTCTTGTGAGCTGGCCGCAACACCGCAGGATTGCTTCAGGCCCTAATCTGGTTCCGGCATGGCACGCTGAGCCTTTGGTTAATTCCTCTTCCTGGTGGGAAATGAGAGTTAAATTTTCCCGTCCAGACACCTCCAGCTAGTCTCTCATTGGTTCTCCCTATTCCTGTTCATCTTCCGCGGAATTTGCAAACTGGGCCAAACAGGAGGTTAAAGGCACTGACTCTCCAAGTCGGGAGAGTGTTAGTAAAGCATCTGGAATGTTGCACCCGAGTACCAGGGGACGAGAACTGAGACATATTTCAACACGTCTCCCGATCACACGGTTGATCATACTCTGGGTTCCACATGCATGTTTTAGCTGAAGGAAGAATCCCTTAAACCTGGAGAGTTGAGACCCGTGGAATGGGTACCATGCAATATGACTTCAAAGGGTCTTCATTTGCTCACCAAAACTCTCCAATCCTATCACTGCTGCGTTTTTGCCCCTGTACTCACGATTGATTCACTTTCAGAGACATAGCAATCCATAGGTTTTAAGATACTTACTAGTCAGGTACATTATTAGGCGTTTAATATGGGGTTTTGAGTCCATTTCGTTGAGCAAGGAGTAGCTCTTGTCTATTACATATTTGGCTTAAGGAACTTTATCTGTGCTCATTTCAATCTCTGGTTTTATGCAGCACCCCAACTCACCTTTCCCCTTAAGCAAGCATAAGTTGGTTTTCTAAATTTGGGACCATGTTCTGTTTTGAAATTCAGTTCCTGTGTAGCCAAGTTTACATTCCGTGTATTAGTGATATCTTATGATGTTTCTTTTTCTGTGTGACTTATTTCAGTTAGAATCATCATACCTGAATCCACTCATTATGCTGCTATGGGCTTGATGACATAGATGTCATTGCTGAGTGATATTGCATTGTACGTAAGTACCACAACTTCTTTATCCATTTTTCGCTTTATGCGATATTGAACTTGTACCGTAAACGAGTTTCTTGTAAACAGAGCCATCCCAAACTTTGGGGTGGCTGTGTCTTTTTGATTTTAATTTCCCTAAGCTATAGGACCATAAGTGGAAGTGCCCTAGGCTCTGTTGCTTTGTTTTTTAGATGTTTCAGGAAACACCATACACTTCTCCCAAGTGGCTGTTGGCAATTTACATCCCGCCCATCAGCATAACAAGGCTCCCAGTTCTCCATGGCCTGTCCTGCCTTTCTGGATTTTACACTTTTTTCAGATGGCCCTTTTGACGGGGGGCGGGGGAGTGAGACTTCATTGTAGTGCAGATTTCCTTTGCAAGCTTGCTTGGTTGGCCAAAAAGGGCATATGCGTTTTTTCCTGAATATATTCAGGAAAGCCCTTTTTGGCCAAGTGCATCATTGTCGACCTTCTGCCTCTTTTCCTATGCTTTAAATGCAATTCCAGTCTACCTCCTGAAATCGGTTTCCTGCAATTCTGCCCGGCTTTCAAGTCCTCTTGGCAGCCTTACTTCAGTATATTTTTGGATGATAGCTGTCATTTATAACTCTGCAGGTTTGTGAATTACAGTGCCCCTGAGCTCCTTTCTTCAACTCGCTTTCTTGTGAGCTGGCCGCAACACCGCAGGATTGCTTCAGGCCCTAATCTGGTTCCGGCATGGCACGCTGAGCCTTTGGTTAATTCCTCTTCCTGGTGGGAAATGAGAGTTCAATTTGCCCGTCCAGACACCTCCAGCTAGTCTCTCATTGGTTCTCCCTATTCCTGTTCATCTTCCGCGGAATTTGCAAACTGGGCCAAACAGGAGGTTAAAGGCACTGACTCTCCAAGTCGGGAGAGTGTTAGTAAAGCATCTGGAATGTTGTACCCGAGTACCAGGGGACAAGAACTGAGACATATTTCAACACGTCTCCCGATCACACGGTTGATCATACTCTGTGTTTCACATGCATGTTTTAGCTGAAGGAAGAATCCCTTAAACCTGGAGAGTTGAGACCCGTGGAATGGGTACCATGCAATATGACTTCAAAGGGTCTTAATTTGCTCACCAAAACTCTCCAATCCTATCACTGCTGCGTTTTTGCCCCTGTACTCACGATTGATTCACTTTCAGAGACATAGCAATCCATAGGTTTTAAGATACTTACTAGTCAGGTACATTATTAGGCGTTTAATATGGGGTTTTGAGTCCATTTCGTTGAGCAAGGAGTAGCTCTTGTCTATTACATATTTGGCTTAAGGAACTTTATCTGTGCTCATTTCAATCTCTGGTTTTATGCAGCACCCCAACTCACCTTTCTCCTTAAGCAAGCATAAGTTGATTTTCTCAATTTGGGACCTTGTTCTGTTTTGAAATTCAGTTCCTGTGTAGCCAAGTTTACATTCCGTGTATTAGTGATATCTTATGATGTTTCTTTATCTGTGTGACTTATTTCAGTTAGAATCATCATACCTGAATCCACTCATTATGCTGCTATGGACCTGATGACATAGATGTCATTGCTGAGTGATATTGCATTGTACGTAAGTACCACAACTTCTTTATCCATTTTTCGCTTTATGCGATATTGAACTTGTACCGTAAACGAGTTTCTTGTAAACAGAGCCATCCCAAACTTTGGGGTGGCTGTGTCTTTTTGATTTTAATTTCCCTAAGCTATAGGACCATAAGTGGAAGTGCCCTAGGCTCTGTTGCTTTGTTTTTTAGATGTTTCAGGAAACACCATACACTTCTCCCGAGTGGCTGTTGGCAATTTACATCCCGCACATCAGCATAACAAGGCTCCCAGTTCTCCATGGCCTGTCCTGCCTTTCTGGATTTTACACTTTTTTCAGATGGCCCTTTTGATGGGGGGGAAGTGAGACTTCATTGTAGTGCAGATTTCCTTTGCAAGCTTGCTTGGTTGACCAAAAAGGGCGTATGCGTTTTTTCCTGAATATATTCAGGAAAAAACGCATACGCCCTTTTTGGCCAAGTGCATCATTGTCGACCTTCTGCCTCTTTTCCTATGCTTTAAATGCAATTCCAGTCTACCTCCTGAAATCGGTTTCCTGCAATTCTGCCCGGCTTTCAAGTCCTCTTGGCAGCCTTACTTCAGTATATTTTTGGATGATAGCTGTCATTTATAACTCTGAAGGTTTGTGAATTACAGTGCCCCTGAGCTCCTTTCTTCAACTCGCTTTCTTGTGAGCTGGCCGCAACACCGCAGGATTGCTTCAGGCCCTAATCTGGTTCCGGCATGGCACGCTGAGCCTTTGGTTAATTCCTCTTCCTGGTGGGAAATGAGAGTTAAATTTTCCCGTCCAGACACCTCCAGCTAGTCTCTCATTGGTTCTCCCTATTCCTGTTCATCTTCCGCGGAATTTGCAAACTGGGCCAAACAGGAGGTTAAAGGCACTGACTCTCCAAGTCGGGAGAGTGTTAGTAAAGCATCTGGAATGTTGCACCCGAGTACCAGGGGACGAGAACTGAGACATATTTCAACACGTCTCCCGATCACACGGTTGATCATACTCTGGGTTCCACATGCATGTTTTAGCTGAAGGAAGAATCCCTTAAACCTGGAGAGTTGAGACCCGTGGAATGGGTACCATGCAATATGACTTCAAAGGGTCTTCATTTGCTCACCAAAACTCTCCAATCCTATCACTGCTGCGTTTTTGCCCCTGTACTCACGATTGATTCACTTTCAGAGACATAGCAATCCATAGGTTTTAAGATACTTACTAGTCAGGTACATTATTAGGCGTTTAATATGGGGTTTTGAGTCCATTTCGTTGAGCAAGGAGTAGCTCTTGTCTATTACATATTTGGCTTAAGGAACTTTATCTGTGCTCATTTCAATCTCTGGTTTTATGCAGCACCCCAACTCACCTTTCCCCTTAAGCAAGCATAAGTTGGTTTTCTAACTTTGGGACCATGTTCTGTTTTGAAATTCAGTTCCTGTGTAGCCAAGTTTACATTCCGTGTATTAGTGATATCTTATGATGTTTCTTTTTCTGTGTGACTTATTTCAGTTAGAATCATCATACCTGAATCCACTCATTATGCTGCTATGGGCTTGATGACATAGATGTCATTGCTGAGTGATATTGCATTGTACGTAAGTACCACAACTTCTTTATCCATTTTTCGCTTTATGCGATATTGAACTTGTACCGTAAACGAGTTTCTTGTAAACGGAGCCATCCCAAACTTTGGGGTGGCTGTGTCTTTTTGATTTTAATTTCCCTAAGCTATAGGACCATAAGTGGAAGTGCCCTAGGCTCTGTTGCTTTGTTTTTTAGATGTTTCAGGAAACACCATACACTTCTCCCAAGTGGCTGTTGGCAATTTACATCCCGACCATCAGCATAACAAGGCTCCCAGTTCTCCATGGCCTGTCCTGCCTTTCTGGATTTTACACTTTTTTCAGATGGCCCTTTTGACGGGGGGCGGGGGAGTGAGACTTCATTGTAGTGCAGATTTCCTTTGCAAGCTTGCTTGGTTGGCCAAAAAGGGCATATGCGTTTTTTCCTGAATATATTCAGGAAAGCCCTTTTTGGCCAAGTGCATCATTGTCGACCTTCTGCCTCTTTTCCTATGCTTTAAATGCAATTCCAGTCTACCTCCTGAAATCGGTTTCCTGCAATTCTGCCCGGCTTTCAAGTCCTCTTGGCAGCCTTACTTCAGTATATTTTTGGATGACAGCTGTCATTTATAACTCTGCAGGTTTGTGAATTACAGTGCCCCTGAGCTCCTTTCTTCAACTCGCTTTCTTGTGAGCTGGCCGCAACACCGCAGGATTGCTTCAGGCCCTAATCTGGTTCCGGCATGGCACGCTGAGCCTTTGGTTAATTCCTCTTCCTGGTGGGAAATGAGAGTTAAATTTTCCCGTCCAGACACCTCCAGCTAGTCTCTCATTGGTTCTCCCTATTCCTGTTCATCTTCCGCGGAATTTGCAAACTGGGCCAAACAGGAGGTTAAAGGCACTGACTCTCCAAGTCGGGAGAGTGTTAGTAAAGCATCTGGAATGTTGCACCCGAGTACCAGGGGACGAGAACTGAGACATATTTCAACACGTCTCCCGATCACACGGTTGATCATACTCTGGGTTCCACATGCATGTTTTAGCTGAAGGAAGAATCCCTTAAACCTGGAGAGTTGAGACCCGTGGAATGGGTACCATGCAATATGACTTCAAAGGGTCTTCATTTGCTCACCAAAACTCTCCAATCCTATCACTGCTGCGTTTTTGCCCCTGTACTCACGATTGATTCACTTTCAGAGACATAGCAATCCATAGGTTTTAAGATACTTACTAGTCAGGTACATTATTAGGCGTTTAATATGGGGTTTTGAGTCCATTTCGTTGAGCAAGGAGTAGCTCTTGTCTATTACATATTTGGCTTAAGGAACTTTATCTGTGCTCATTTCAATCTCTGGTTTTATGCAGCACCCCAACTCACCTTTCCCCTTAAGCAAGCATAAGTTGGTTTTCTAAATTTGGGACCATGTTCTGTTTTGAAATTCAGTTCCTGTGTAGCCAAGTTTACATTCCGTGTATTAGTGATATCTTATGATGTTTCTTTTTCTGTGTGACTTATTTCAGTTAGAATCATCATACCTGAATCCACTCATTATGCTGCTATGGGCTTGATGACATAGATGTCATTGCTGAGTGATATTGCATTGTACGTAAGTACCACAACTTCTTTATCCATTTTTCGCTTTATGCGATATTGAACTTGTACCGTAAACGAGTTTCTTGTAAACAGAGCCATCCCAAACTTTGGGGTGGCTGTGTCTTTTTGATTTTAATTTCCCTAAGCAACAGGACCATAAGTGGAAGTGCCCTAGGCTCTGTTGCTTTGTTTTTTAGATGTTTCAGGAAACACCATACACTTCTCCCGAGTGGCTGTTGGCAATTTACATCCCGCCCATCAGCATAACAAGGCTCCCAGTTCTCCATGGCCTGTCCTGCCTTTCTGGATTTTACACTTTTTTCAGATGGCCCTTTTGACGGGGGGCGGGGGATTGAGACTTCATTGTAGTGCAGATTTCCTTTGCAAGCTTGCTTGGTTGGCCAAAAAGGGCATATGCGTTTTTTCCTGAATATATTCAGGAAAAAACGCATATGCCCTTTTTGGCCAAGTGCATCATTGTCGACCTTCTGCCTCTTTTCCTATGCTTTAAATGCAATTCCAGTCTACCTCCTGAAATCGGTTTCCTGCAATTCTGCCCGGCTTTCAAGTCCTCTTGGCAGCCTTACTTCAGTATATTTTTGGATGATAGCTGTCATTTATAACTCTGCAGGTTTGTGAATTACAGTGCCCCTGAGCTCCTTTCTTCAACTCGCTTTCTTGTGAGCTGGCCGCAACACCGCAGGATTGCTTCAGGCCCTAATCTGGTTCCGGCATGGCACGCTGAGCCTTTGGTTAATTCCTCTTCCTGGTGGGAAATGAGAGTTAAATTTTCCCGTCCAGACACCTCCAGCTAGTCTCTCATTGGTTCTCCCTATTCCTGTTCATCTTCCGCGGAATTTGCAAACTGGGCCAAACAGGAGGTTAAAGGCACTGACTCTCCAAGTCGGGAGAGTGTTAGTAAAGCATCTGGAATGTTGTACCCGAGTACCAGGGGACGAGAACTGAGACATATTTCAACACGTCTCCCGATCACACGGTTGATCATACTCTGGGTTCCACATGCATGTTTTAGCTGAAGGAAGAATCCCTTAAACCTGGAGATTTGAGACCTGTGGAATGGGTACCATGCAATATGACTTCAAAGGGTCTTCATTTGCTCACCAAAACTCTCCAATCCTATCACTGCTGCGTTTTTGCCCCTGTACTCACGATTGATTCACTTTCAGAGACATAGCAATCCATAGGTTTTAAGATACTTACTAGTCAGGTACATTATTAGGCGTTTAATATGGGGTTTTGAGTCCATTTCGTTGAGCAAGGAGTAGCTCTTGTCTATTACATATTTGGCTTAAGGAACTTTATCTGTGCTCATTTCAATCTCTGGTTTTATGCAGCACCCCAACTCACCTTTCCCCTTAAGCAAGCATAAGTTGGTTTTCTAAATTTGGGACCATGTTCTGTTTTGAAATTCAGTTCCTGTGTAGCCAAGTTTACATTCCGTGTATTAGTGATATCTTATGATGTTTCTTTTTCTGTGTGACTTATTTCAGTTAGAATCATCATACCTGAATCCACTCATTATGCTGCTATGGGCCTGATGACATAGATGTCATTTCTGAGTGATATTGCATTGTATGTAAGTACCACAACTTCTTTATCCATTTTTCGCTTTATGCGATATTGAACTTGTACCGTAAACGAGTTTCTTGTAAACAGAGCCATCCCAAACTTTGGGGTGGCTGTGTCTTTTTGATTTTAATTTCCCTAAGCAACAGGACCATAAGTGGAAGTGCCCTAGGCTCTGTTGCTTTGTTTTTTAGATGTTTCAGGAAACACCATACACTTCTCCGGAGTGGCTGTTGGCAATTTACATCCCGCCCATCAGCATAACAAGGCTCCCAGTTCTCCATGGCCTGTCCTGCCTTTCTGGATTTTACACTTTTTTCAGATGGCCCTTTTGACGGGGGCGGGGGGGGGGAAGTGAGACTTCATTGTAGTGCAGATTTCCTTTGCAAGCTTGCTTGGTTGGCCAAAAAGGGCGTATGCGTTTTTTCCTGAATATATTCAGGAAAAAACGCATACGCCCTTTTTGGCCAAGTGCATCATTGTCGACCTTCTGCCTCTTTTCCTATGCTTTAAATGCAATTCCAGTCTACCTCCTGAAATCGGTTTCCTGCAATTCTGCCCGGCTTTCAAGTCCTCTTGGCAGCCTTACTTCAGTATATTTTTGGATGATAGCTGTCATTTATAACTCTGCAGGTTTGTGAATTACAGTGCCCCTGAGCTCCTTTCTTCAACTCGCTTTCTTGTGAGCTGGCCGCAACACCGCAGGATTGCTTCAGGCCCTAATCTGGTTCCGGCATGGCACGCTGAGCCTTTGGTTAATTCCTCTTCCTGGTGGGAAATGAGAGTTAAATTTTCCCGTCCAGACACCTCCAGCTAGTCTCTCATTGGTTCTCCCTATTCCTGTTCATCTTCCGCGGAATTTGCAAACTGGGCCAAACAGGAGGTTAAAGGCACTGACTCTCCAAGTCGGGAGAGTGTTAGTAAAGCATCTGGAATGTTGTACCCGAGTACCAGGGGACGAGAACTGAGACATATTTCAACACGTCTCCCGATCACACGGTTGATCATACTCTGGGTTCCACATGCATGTTTTAGCTGAAGGAAGAATCCCTTAAACCTGGAGATTTGAGACCTGTGGAATGGGTACCATGCAATATGACTTCAAAGGGTCTTCATTTGCTCACCAAAACTCTCCAATCCTATCACTGCTGCGTTTTTGCCCCTGTACTCACGATTGATTCACTTTCAGAGACATAGCAATCCATAGGTTTTAAGATACTTACTAGTCAGGTACATTATTAGGCGTTTAATATGGGGTTTTGAGTCCATTTCGTTGAGCAAGGAGTAGCTCTTGTCTATTACATATTTGGCTTAAGGAACTTTATCTGTGCTCATTTCAATCTCTGGTTTTATGCAGCACCCCAACTCACCTTTCCCCTTAAGCAAGCATAAGTTGGTTTTCTAAATTTGGGACCATGTTCTGTTTTGAAATTCAGTTCCTGTGTAGCCAAGTTTACATTCCGTGTATTAGTGATATCTTATGATGTTTCTTTTTCTGTGTGACTTATTTCAGTTAGAATCATCATACCTGAATCCACTCATTATGCTGCTATGGGCCTGATGACATAGATGTCATTTCTGAGTGATATTGCATTGTATGTAAGTACCACAACTTCTTTATCCATTTTTCGCTTTATGCGATATTGAACTTGTACCGTAAACGAGTTTCTTGTAAACAGAGCCATCCCAAACTTTGGGGTGGCTGTGTCTTTTTGATTTTAATTTCCCTAAGCAACAGGACCATAAGTGGAAGTGCCCTAGGCTCTGTTGCTTTGTTTTTTAGATGTTTCAGGAAACACCATACACTTCTCCGGAGTGGCTGTTGGCAATTTACATCCCGCCCATCAGCATAACAAGGCTCCCAGTTCTCCATGGCCTGTCCTGCCTTTCTGGATTTTACACTTTTTTCAGATGGCCCTTTTGACGGGGGCGGGGGGGGGGAAGTGAGACTTCATTGTAGTGCAGATTTCCTTTGCAAGCTTGCTTGGTTGGCCAAAAAGGGCGTATGCGTTTTTTCCTGAATATATTCAGGAAAAAACGCATACGCCCTTTTTGGCCAAGTGCATCATTGTCGACCTTCTGCCTCTTTTCCTATGCTTTAAATGCAATTCCAGTCTACCTCCTGAAATCGGTTTCCTGCAATTCTGCCCGGCTTTCAAGTCCTCTTGGCAGCCTTACTTCAGTATATTTTTGGATGATAGCTGTCATTTATAACTCTGCAGGTTTGTGAATTACAGTGCCCCTGAGCTCCTTTCTTCAACTCGCTTTCTTGTGAGCTGGCCGCAACACCGCAGGATTGCTTCAGGCCCTAATCTGGTTCCGGCATGGCACGCTGAGCCTTTGGTTAATTCCTCTTCCTGGTGGGAAATGAGAGTTAAATTTTCCCGTCCAGACACCTCCAGCTAGTCTCTCATTG
Source organism: Orcinus orca (assembly GCF_937001465.1). NCBI lineage: Eukaryota > Metazoa > Chordata > Mammalia > Artiodactyla > Delphinidae > Orcinus > Orcinus orca. Next base: position 114,894 of record NW_026043869.1, read on the forward strand.
GTTCTCCCTATTCCTGTTCATCTTCCGCGGAATTTGCAAACTGGGCCAAACAGGAGGTTAAAGGCACTGACTCTCCAAGTCGGGAGAGTGTTAGTAAAGCATCTGGAATGTTGCACCCGAGTACCAGGGGACGAGAACTGAGACATATTTCAACACGTCTCCCGATCACACGGTTGATCATACTCTGGGTTCCACATGCATGTTTTAGCTGAAGGAAGAATCCCTTAAACCTGGAGAGTTGAGACCCGTGGAATGGGTACCATGCAATATGACTTCAAAGGGTCTTCATTTGCTCACCAAAACTCTCCAATCCTATCACTGCTGCGTTTTTGCCCCTGTACTCACGATTGATTCACTTTCAGAGACATAGCAATCCATAGGTTTTAAGATACTTACTAGTCAGGTACATTATTAGGCGTTTAATATGGGGTTTTGAGTCCATTTCGTTGAGCAAGGAGTAGCTCTTGTCTATTACATATTTGGCTTAAGGAACTTTATCTGTGCTCATTTCAATCTCTGGTTTTATGCAGCACCCCAACTCACCTTTCCCCTTAAGCAAGCATAAGTTGGTTTTCTAAATTTGGGACCATGTTCTGTTTTGAAATTCAGTTCCTGTGTAGCCAAGTTTACATTCCGTGTATTAGTGATATCTTATGATGTTTCTTTTTCTGTGTGACTTATTTCAGTTAGAATCATCATACCTGAATCCACTCATTATGCTGCTATGGGCTTGATGACATAGATGTCATTGCTGAGTGATATTGCATTGTACGTAAGTACCACAACTTCTTTATCCATTTTTCGCTTTATGCGATATTGAACTTGTACCGTAAACGAGTTTCTTGTAAACAGAGCCATCCCAAACTTTGGGGTGGCTGTGTCTTTTTGATTTTAATTTCCCTAAGCTATAGGACCATAAGTGGAAGTGCCCTAGGCTCTGTTGCTTTGTTTTTTAGATGTTTCAGGAAACACCATACCCTTCTCCCTAGTGGCTGTTGGCAATTTACATCCCGCCCATCAGCATAACAAGGCTCCCAGTTCTCCATGGCCTGTCCTGCCTTTCTGGATTTTACACTTTTTTCAGATGGCCCTTTTGACGGGGGGGAAGTGAGACTTCATTGTAGTGCAGATTTCCTTTGCAAGCTTGCTTGGTTGACCAAAAAGGGCGTATGCGTTTTTTCCTGAATATATTCAGGAAAAAACGCATACGCCCTTTTTGGCCAAGTGCATCATTGTCGACCTTCTGCCTCTTTTCCTATGCTTTAAATGCAATTCCAGTCTACCTCCTGAAATCGGTTTCCTGCAATTCTGCCCGGCTTTCAAGTCCTCTTGGCAGCCTTACTTCAGTATATTTTTGGATGATAGCTGTCATTTATAACTCTGAAGGTTTGTGAATTACAGTGCCCCTGAGCTCCTTTCTTCAACTCGCTTTCTTGTGAGCTGGCCGCAACACCGCAGGATTGCTTCAGGCCCTAATCTGGTTCCGGCATGGCACGCTGAGCCTTTGGTTAATTCCTCTTCCTGGTGGGAAATGAGAGTTAAATTTTCCCGTCCAGACACCTCCAGCTAGTCTCTCATTGGTTCTCCCTATTCCTGTTCATCTTCCGCGGAATTTGCAAACTGGGCCAAACAGGAGGTTAAAGGCACTGACGCTCCAAGTCGGGAGAGTGTTAGTAAAGCATCTGGAATGTTGCACCCGAGTACCAGGGGACGAGAACTGAGACATATTTCAACACGTCTCCCGATCACATGGTTGATCATACTCTGGGTTCCACATGCATGTTTTAGCTGAAGGAAGAATCCCTTAAACCTGGAGAGTTGAGACCCGTGGAATGGGTACCATGCAATATGACTTCAAAGGGTCTTCATTTGCTCACCAAAACTCTCCAATCCTATCACTGCTGCGTTTTTGCCCCTGTACTCACGATTGATTCACTTTCAGAGACATAGCAATCCATAGGTTTTAAGATACTTACTAGTCAGGTACATTATTAGGCGTTTAATATGGGGTTTTGAGTCCATTTCGTTGAGCAAGGAGTAGCTCTTGTCTATTACATATTTGGCTTAAGGAACTTTATCTGTGCTCATTTCAATCTCTGGTTTTATGCAGCACCCCAACTCACCTTTCCCCTTAAGCAAGCATAAGTTGATTTTCTAAATTTGGGACCATGTTCTGTTTTGAAATTCAGTTCCTGTGTAGCCAAGTTTACATTCCGTGTATTAGTGATATCTTATGATGTTTCTTTTTCTGTGTGACTTATTTCAGTTAGAATCATCATACCTGAATCCACTCATTATGCTGCTATGGGCCTGATGACATAGATGTCATTGCTGAGTGATATTGCATTGTACGTAAGTACCACAACTTCTTTATCCATTTTTCGCTTTATGCGATATTGAACTTGTACCGTAAACGAGTTTCTTGTAAACAGAGCCATCCCAAACTTTGGGGTGGCTGTGTCTTTTTGATTTTAATTTCCCTAAGCTATAGGACCATAAGTGGAAGTGCCCTAGGCTCTGTTGCTTTGTTTTTTAGATGTTTCAGGAAACACCATACACTTCTCCCGAGTGGCTGTTGGCAATTTACATCCCGACCATCAGCATAACAAGGCTCCCAGTTCTCCATGGCCTGTCCTGCCTTTCTGGATTTTACACTTTTTTCAGATGGCCCTTTTGACGGGGGGGGGGGGGAGTGAGACTTCATTGTAGTGCAGATTTCCTTTGCAAGCTTGCTTGGTTGGCCAAAAAGGGCGTATGCGTTTTTTCCTGAATATATTCAGGAAAAAACGCATACGCCCTTTTTGGCCAAGTGCATCATTGTCGACCTTCTGCCTCTTTTCCTATGCTTTAAATGCAATTCCAGTCTACCTCCTGAAATCGGTTTCCTGCAATTCTGCCCGGCTTTCAAGTCCTCTTGGCAGCCTTACTTCAGTATATTTTTGGATGATAGCTATCATTTATAACTCTGCAGGTTTGTGAATTACAGTGCCCCTGAGCTCCTTTCTTCAACTCGCTTTCTTGTGAGCTGGCCGCAACACCGCAGGATTGCTTCAGGCCCTAATCTGGTTCCGGCATGGCACGCTGAGCCTTTGGTTAATTCCTCTTCCTGGTGGGAAATGAGAGTTAAATTTTCCCGTCCAGACACCTCCAGCTAGTCTCTCATTGGTTCTCCCTATTCCTGTTCATCTTCCGCGGAATTTGCAAACTGGGCCAAACAGGAGGTTAAAGGCACTGACTCTCCAAGTCGGGAGAGTGTTAGTAAAGCATCTGGAATGTTGTACCCGAGTACCAGGGGACAAGAACTGAGACATATTTCAACACGTCTCCCGATCACACGGTTGATCATACTCTGTGTTTCACATGCATGTTTTAGCTGAAGGAAGAATCCCTTAAACCTGGAGATTTGAGACCCGTGGAATGGGTACCATGCAATATGACTTCAAAGGGTCTTCATTTGCTCACCAAAACTCTCCAATCCTATCACTGCTGCGTTTTTGCCCCTGTACTCACGATTGATTCACTTTCAGAGACATAGCAATCCATAGGTTTTAAGATACTTACTAGTCAGGTACATTATTAGGCGTTTAATATGGGGTTTTGAGTCCATTTCGTTGAGCAAGGAGTAGCTCTTGTCTATTACATATTTGGCTTAAGGAACTTTATCTGTGCTCATTTCAATCTCTGGTTTTATGCAGCACCCCAACTCACCTTTCCCCTTAAGCAAGCATAAGTTGGTTTTCTAAATTTGGGACCATGTTCTGTTTTGAAATTCAGTTCCTGTGTAGCCAAGTTTACATTCCGTGTATTAGTGATATCTTATGATGTTTCTTTTTCTGTGTGACTTATTTCAGTTAGAATCATCATACCTGAATCCACTCATTATGCTGCTATGGGCCTGATGACATAGATGTCATTGCTGAGTGATATTGCATTGTATGTAAGTACCACAACTTCTTTATCCATTTTTCGCTTTATGCGATATTGAACTTGTACCGTAAACGAGTTTCTTGTAAACAGAGCCATCCCAAACTTTGGGGTGGCTGTGTCTTTTTGATTTTAATTTTCCTAAGCTACAGGACCATAAGTGGAAGTGCCCTAGGCTCTGTTGCTTTGTTTTTTAGATGTTTCAGGAAACACCATACACTTCTCCGGAGTGGCTGTTGGCAATTTACATCCCGCCCATCAGCATAACAAGGCTCCCAGTTCTCCATGGCCTGTCCTGCCTTTCTGGATTTTACACTTTTTTCAGATGGCCCTTTTGACGGGGGGGAAGTGAGACTTCATTGTAGTGCAGATTTCCTTTGCAAGCTTGCTTGGTTGGCCAAAAAGGGCGTATACGTTTTTTCCTGAATATATTCAGGAAAAAACGCATACGCCCTTTTTGGCCAAGTGCATCATTGTCGACCTTCTGCCTCTTTTCCTATGCTTTAAATGCAATTCCAGTCTACCTCCTGAAATCGGTTTCCTGCAATTCTGCCCGGCTTTCAAGTCCTCTTGGCAGCCTTACTTCAGTATATTTTTGGATGATAGCTATCATTTATAACTCTGCAGGTTTGTGAATTACAGTGCCCCTGAGCTCCTTTCTTCAACTCGCTTTCTTGTGAGCTGGCCGCAACACCGCAGGATTGCTTCAGGCCCTAATCTGGTTCCGGCATGGCACGCTGAGCCTTTGGTTAATTCCTCTTCCTGGTGGGAAATGAGAGTTAAATTTTCCCGTCCAGACACCTCCAGCTAGTCTCTCATTGGTTCTCCCTATTCCTGTTCATCTTCCGCGGAATTTGCAAACTGGGCCAAACAGGAGGTTAAAGGCACTGACTCTCCAAGTCGGGAGAGTGTTAGTAAAGCATCTGGAATGTTGTACCCGAGTACCAGGGGACAAGAACTGAGACATATTTCAACACGTCTCCCGATCACACGGTTGATCATACTCTGTGTTTCACATGCATGTTTTAGCTGAAGGAAGAATCCCTTAAACCTGGAGATTTGAGACCCGTGGAATGGGTACCATGCAATATGACTTCAAAGGGTCTTCATTTGCTCACCAAAACTCTCCAATCCTATCACTGCTGCGTTTTTGCCCCTGTACTCACGATTGATTCACTTTCAGAGACATAGCAATCCATAGGTTTTAAGATACTTACTAGTCAGGTACATTATTAGGCGTTTAATATGGGGTTTTGAGTCCATTTCGTTGAGCAAGGAGTAGCTCTTGTCTATTACATATTTGGCTTAAGGAACTTTATCTGTGCTCATTTCAATCTCTGGTTTTATGCAGCACCCCAACTCACCTTTCCCCTTAAGCAAGCATAAGTTGGTTTTCTAAATTTGGGACCATGTTCTGTTTTGAAATTCAGTTCCTGTGTAGCCAAGTTTACATTCCGTGTATTAGTGATATCTTATGATGTTTCTTTTTCTGTGTGACTTATTTCAGTTAGAATCATCATACCTGAATCCACTCATTATGCTGCTATGGGCCTGATGACATAGATGTCATTGCTGAGTGATATTGCATTGTATGTAAGTACCACAACTTCTTTATCCATTTTTCGCTTTATGCGATATTGAACTTGTACCGTAAACGAGTTTCTTGTAAACAGAGCCATCCCAAACTTTGGGGTGGCTGTGTCTTTTTGATTTTAATTTTCCTAAGCTACAGGACCATAAGTGGAAGTGCCCTAGGCTCTGTTGCTTTGTTTTTTAGATGTTTCAGGAAACACCATACACTTCTCCGGAGTGGCTGTTGGCAATTTACATCCCGCCCATCAGCATAACAAGGCTCCCAGTTCTCCATGGCCTGTCCTGCCTTTCTGGATTTTACACTTTTTTCAGATGGCCCTTTTGACGGGGGGGAAGTGAGACTTCATTGTAGTGCAGATTTCCTTTGCAAGCTTGCTTGGTTGGCCAAAAAGGGCGTATACGTTTTTTCCTGAATATATTCAGGAAAAAACGCATACGCCCTTTTTGGCCAAGTGCATCATTGTCGACCTTCTGCCTCTTTTCCTATGCTTTAAATGCAATTCCAGTCTACCTCCTGAAATCGGTTTCCTGCAATTCTGCCCGGCTTTCAAGTCCTCTTGGCAGCCTTACTTCAGTATATTTTTGGATGATAGCTGTCATTTATAACTCTGCAGGTTTGTGAATTACAGTGCCCCAGAGCTCCTTTCTTCAACTCGCTTTCTTGTGAGCTGGCCGCAACACCGCAGGATTGCTTCAGGCCCTAATCTGGTTCCGGCATGGCACGCTGAGCCTTTGGTTAATTCCTCTTCCTGGTGGGAAATGAGAGTTAAATTTTCCCGTCCAGACACCTCCAGCTAGTCTCTCATTGGTTCTCCCTATTCCTGTTCATCTTCCGCGGAATTTGCAAACTGGGCCAAACAGGAGGTTAAAGGCACTGACTCTCCAAGTCGGGAGAGTGTTAGTAAAGCATCTGGAATGTTGCACCCGAGTACCAGGGGACGAGAACTGAGACATATTTCAACACGTCTCCCGATCACACGGTTGATCATACTCTGGGTTCCACATGCATGTTTTAGCTGAAGGAAGAATCCCTTAAACCTGGAGAGTTGAGACCCGTGGAATGGGTACCATGCAATATGACTTCAAAGGGTCTTCATTTGCTCACCAAAACTCTCCAATCCTATCACTGCTGCGTTTTTGCCCCTGTACTCACGATTGATTCACTTTCAGAGACATAGCAATCCATAGGTTTTAAGATACTTACTAGTCAGGTACATTATTAGGCGTTTAATATGGGGTTTTGAGTCCATTTCGTTGAGCAAGGAGTAGCTCTTGTCTATTACATATTTGGCTTAAGGAACTTTATCTGTGCTCATTTCAATCTCTGGTTTTATGCAGCACCCCAACTCACCTTTCCCCTTAAGCAAGCATAAGTTGGTTTTCTAAATTTGGGACCATGTTCTGTTTTGAAATTCAGTTCCTGTGTAGCCAAGTTTACATTCCGTGTATTAGTGATATCTTATGATGTTTCTTTTTCTGTGTGACTTATTTCAGTTAGAATCATCATACCTGAATCCACTCATTATGCTGCTATGGGCTTGATGACATAGATGTCATTGCTGAGTGATATTGCATTGTACGTAAGTACCACAACTTCTTTATCCATTTTTCGCTTTATGCGATATTGAACTTGTACCGTAAACGAGTTTCTTGTAAACAGAGCCATCCCAAACTTTGGGGTGGCTGTGTCTTTTTGATTTTAATTTCCCTAAGCTATAGGACCATAAGTGGAAGTGCCCTAGGCTCTGTTGCTTTGTTTTTTAGATGTTTCAGGAAACACCATACACTTCTCCCGAGTGGCTGTTGGCAAGTTACATCCCGCCCATCAGCATAACAAGGCTCCCAGTTCTCCATGGCCTGTCCTGCCTTTCTGGATTTTACACTTTTTTCAGATGCCCCTTTTGACGGGGGGGAAGTGAGACTTCATTGTAGTGCAGATTTCCTTTGCAAGCTTGCTTGGTTGGCCAAAAAGGGCGTATGCGTTTTTTCCTGAATATATTCAGGAAAAAACGCATACGCCCTTTTTGGCCAAGTGCATCATTGTCGACCTTCTGCCTCTTTTCCTATGCTTTAAATGCAATTCCAGTCTACCTCCTGAAATCGGTTTCCTGCAATTCTGCCCGGCTTTCAAGTCCTCTTGGCAGCCTTACTTCAGTATATTTTTGGATGATAGCTGTCATTTATAACTCTGCAGGTTTGTGAATTACAGTGCCCCTGAGCTCCTTTCTTCAACTCGCTTTCTTGTGAGCTGGCCGCAACACCGCAGGATTGCTTCAGGCCCTAATCTGGTTCCGGCATGGCACGCTGAGCCTTTGGTTAATTCCTCTTCCTGGTGGGAAATGAGAGTTAAATTTTCCCGTCCAGACACCTCCAGCTAGTCTCTCATTGGTTCTCCCTATTCCTGTTCATCTTCCGCGGAATTTGCAAACTGGGCCAAACAGGAGGTTAAAGGCACTGACTCTCCAAGTCGGGAGAGTGTTAGTAAAGCATCTGGAATGTTGCACCCGAGTACCAGGGGACGAGAACTGAGACATATTTCAACATGTCTCCCGATCACACGGTTGATCATACTCTGGGTTCCACATGCATGTTTTAGCTGAAGGAAGAATCCCTTAAACCTGGAGAGTTGAGACCCGTGGAATGGGTACCATGCAATATGACTTCAAAGGGTCTTCATTTGCTCACCAAAACTCTCCAATCCTATCACTGCTGCGTTTTTGCCCCTGTACTCACGATTGATTCATTTTCAGAGACATAGCAATCCATAGGTTTTAAGATACTTACTAGTCAGGTACATTATTAGGCGTTTAATATGGGGTTTTGAGTCCATTTCGTTGAGCAAGGAGTAGCTCTTGTCTATTACATATTTGGCTTAAGGAACTTTATCTGTGCTCATTTCAATCTCTGGTTTTATGCAGCACCCCAACTCACCTTTCCCCTTAAGCAAGCATAAGTTGATTTTCTAAATTTGGGACCATGTTCTGTTTTGAAATTCAGTTCCTGTGTAGCCAAGTTTACATTCCGTGTATTAGTGATATCTTATGATGTTTCTTTTTCTGTGTGACTTATTTCAGTTAGAATCATCATACCTGAATCCACTCATTATGCTGCTATGGGCCTGATGACATAGATGTCATTGCTGAGTGATATTGCATTGTACGTAAGTACCACAACTTCTTTATCCATTTTTCGCTTTATGCGATATTGAACTTGTACCGTAAACGAGTTTCTTGTAAACAGAGCCATCCCAAACTTTGGGGTGGCTGTGTCTTTTTGATTTTAATTTCCCTAAGCTATAGGACCATAAGTGGAAGTGCCCTAGGTTCTGTTGCTTTGTTTTTTAGATGTTTCAGGAAACACCATACACTTCTCCCGAGTGGCTGTTGGCAATTTACATCCCGCCCATCAGCATAACAAGGCTCCCAGTTCTCCATGGCCTGTCCTGCCTTTCTGGATTTTACACTTTTTTCAGATGGCCCTTTTGATGGGGGCGGGGGGAGGTGAGACTTCATTGTAGTGCAGATTTCCTTTGCAAGCTTGCTTGGTTGGCCAAAAAGGGCGTATGCGTTTTTTCCTGAATATATTCAGGAAAAAACGCATATGCCCTTTTTGGCCAAGTGCATCATTGTCGACCTTCTGCCTCTTTTCCTATGCTTTAAATGCAATTCCAGTCTACCTCCTGAAATCGGTTTCCTGCAATTCTGCCCGGCTTTCAAGTCCTCTTGGCAGCCTTACTTCAGTATATTTTTGGATGATAGCTGTCATTTATAACTCTGCAAGTTTGTGAATTACAGTGCCCCTGAGCTCCTTTCTTCAACTCGCTTTCTTGTGAGCTGGCCGCAACACCGCAGGATTGCTTCAGGCCCTAATCTGGTTCCGGCATGGCACGCTGAGCCTTTGGTTAATTCCTCTTCCTGGTGGGAAATGAGAGTTAAATTTTCCCGTCCAGACACCTCCAGCTAGTCTCTCATTGGTTCTCCCTATTCCTGTTCATCTTCCGTGGAATTTGCAAACTGGGCCAAACAGGAGGTTAAAGGCACTGACTCTCCAAGTCGGGAGAGTGTTAGTAAAGCATCTGGAATGTTGCACCCGAGTACCAGGGGACGAGAACTGAGACATATTTCAACACGTCTCCCGATCACACGGTTGATCATACTCTGGGTTCCACATGCATGTTTTAGCTGAAGGAAGAATCCCTTAAACCTGGAGAGTTGAGACCCGTGGAATGGGTACCATGCAATATGACTTCAAAGGGTCTTCATTTGCTCACCAAAACTCTCCAATCCTATCACTGCTGCGTTTTTGCCCCTGTACTCACGATTGATTCACTTTCAGAGACATAGCAATCCATAGGTTTTAAGATACTTACTAGTCAGGTACATTATTAGGCGTTTAATATGGGGTTTTGAGTCCATTTCGTTGAGCAAGGAGTAGCTCTTGTCTATTACATATTTGGCTTAAGGAACTTTATCTGTGCTCATTTCAATCTCTGGTTTTATGCAGCACCCCAACTCACCTTTCCCCTTAAGCAAGCATAAGTTGATTTTCTAAATTTGGGACCATGTTCTGTTTTGAAATTCAGTTCCTGTGTAGCCAAGTTTACATTCCGTGTATTAGTGATATCTTATGATGTTTCTTTTTCTGTGTGACTTATTTCAGTTAGAATCATCATACCTGAATCCACTCATTATGCTGCTATGGGCCTGATGACATAGATGTCATTGCTGAGTGATATTGCATTGTACGTAAGTACCACAACTTCTTTATCCATTTTTCGCTTTATGCGATATTGAACTTGTACCGTAAACGAGTTTCTTGTAAACAGAGCCATCCCAAACTTTGGGGTGGCTGTGTCTTTTTGATTTTAATTTCCCTAAGCTATAGGACCATAAGTGGCAGTGCCCTAGGCTCTGTTACTTTGTTTTTGAGATGTTTCAGGAAACACCATACACTTCTCCCGAGTGGCTGTTGGCAATTTACATCCCGCCCATCAGCATAACAAGGCTCCCAGTTCTCCATGGCCTGTCCTGCCTTTCTGGATTTTACACTTTTTTCAGATGGCCCTTTTGACGGGGGGCGGGTGGAGAGTGAGACTTCATTGTAGTGCAGATTTCCTTTGCAAGTTTGCTTGGTTGGCCAAAAAGGGCGTATGCGTTTTTTCCTGAATATATTCAGGAAAAAACGCATACGCCCTTTTTGGCCAAGTGCATCATTGTCGACCTTCTGCCTCTTTTCCTATGCTTTAAATGCAATTCCAGTCTACCTCCTGAAATCGGTTTCCTGCAATTCTGCCCGGCTTTCAAGTCCTCTTGGCAGCCTTACTTCAGTATATTTTTGGATGATAGCTGTCATTTATAACTCTGCAGGTTTGTGAATTACAGTGCCCCTGAGCTCCTTTCTTCAACTCGCTTTCTTGTGAGCTGGCCGCAACACCGCAGGATTGCTTCAGGCCCTAATCTGGTTCCGGCATGGCACGCTGAGCCTTTGGTTAATTCCTCTTCCTGGTGGGAAATGAGAGTTAAATTTTCCCGTCCAGACACCTCCAGCTAGTCTCTCATTGGTTCTCCCTATTCCTGTTCATCTTCCGCGGAATTTGCAAACTGGGCCAAACAGGAGGTTAAAGGCACTGACTCTCCAAGTCGGGAGAGTGTTAGTAAAGCATCTGGAATGTTGCACCCGAGTACCAGGGGACGAGAACTGAGACATATTTCAACACGTCTCCCGATCACACGGTTGATCATACTCTGGGTTCCACATGCATGTTTTAGCTGAAGGAAGAATCCCTTAAACCTGGAGAGTTGAGACCCGTGGAATGGGTACCATGCAATATGACTTCAAAGGGTCTTCATTTGCTCACCAAAACTCTCCAATCCTATCACTGCTGCGTTTTTGCCCCTGTACTCACGATTGATTCACTTTCAGAGACATAGCAATCCATAGGTTTTAAGATACTTACTAGTCAGGTACATTATTAGGCGTTTAATATGGGGTTTTGAGTCCATTTCGTTGAGCAAGGAGTAGCTCTTGTCTATTACATATTTGGCTTAAGGAACTTTATCTGTGCTCATTTCAATCTCTGGTTTTATGCAGCACCCCAACTCACCTTTCCCCTTAAGCAAGCATAAGTTGGTTTTCTAAATTTGGGACCATGTTCTGTTTTGAAATTCAGTTCCTGTGTAGCCAAGTTTACATTCCGTGTATTAGTGATATCTTATGATGTTTCTTTTTCTGTGTGACTTATTTCAGTTAGAATCATCATACCTGAATCCACTCATTATGCTGCTATGGGCCTGATGACATAGATGTCATTGCTGAGTGATATTGCATTGTACGTAAGTACCACAACTTCTTTATCCATTTTTCGCTTTATGCGATATTGAACTTGTACCGTAAACGAGTTTCTTGTAAACAGAGCCATCCCAAACTTTGGGGTGGCTGTGTCTTTTTGATTTTAATTTCCCTAAGCTGCAGGACCATAAGTGGAAGTGCCCTAGGCTCTGTTGCTTTGTTTTTTAGATGTTTCAGGAAACACCATACACTTCTCCCGAGTGGCTGTTGGCAATTTACATCCTGCCCATCAGCATAACAAGGCTCCCAGTTCTCCATGGCCTGTCCTGCCTTTCTGGATTTTACACTTTTTTCAGATGGCCCTTTTGACGGGGGGAAGTGAGACTTCATTGTAGTGCAGATTTCCTTTGCAAGCTTGCTTGGTTGACCAAAAAGGGCGTATGCGTTTTTTCCTGAATATATTCAGGAAAAAACGCATACGCCCTTTTTGGCCAAGTGCATCATTGTCGACCTTCTGCCTCTTTTCCTATGCTTTAAATGCAATTCCAGTCTACCTCCTGAAATCGGTTTCCTGCAATTCTGCCCGGCTTTCAAGTCCTCTTGGCAGCCTTACTTCAGTATATTTTTGGATGATAGCTGTCATTTATAACTCTGCAGGTTTGTGAATTACAGTGCCCCTGAGCTCCTTTCTTCAACTCGCTTTCTTGTGAGCTGGCCGCAACACCGCAGGATTGCTTCAGGCCCTAATCTGGTTCCGGCATGGCACGCTGAGCCTTTGGTTAATTCCTCTTCCTGGTGGGAAATGAGAGTTAAATTTTCCCGTCCAGACACCTCCAGCTAGTCTCTCATTGGTTCTCCCTATTCCTGTTCATCTTCCGCGGAATTTGCAAACTGGGCCAAACAGGAGGTTAAAGGCACTGACTCTCCAAGTCGGGAGAGTGTTAGTAAAGCATCTGGAATGTTGCACCCGAGTACCAGGGGACGAGAACTGAGACATATTTCAACACGTCTCCCGATCACATGGTTGATCATACTCTGGGTTCCTCATGCATGTTTTAGCTGAAGGAAGAATCCCTTAAACCTGGAGAGTTGAGACCCGTGGAATGGGTACCATGCAATATGACTTCAAAGGGTCTTCATTTGCTCACCAAAACTCTCCAATCCTATCACTGCTGCGTTTTTGCCCCTGTACTCACGATTGATTCACTTTCAGAGACATAGCAATCCATAGGTTTTAAGATACTTACTAGTCAGGTACATTATTAGGCGTTTAATATGGGGTTTTGAGTCCATTTCGTTGAGCAAGGAGTAGCTCTTGTCTATTACATATTTGGCTTAAGGAACTTTATCTGTGCTCATTTCAATCTCTGGTTTTATGCAGCACCCCAACTCACCTTTCCCCTTAAGCAAGCATAAGTTGATTTTCTAAATTTGGGACCATGTTCTGTTTTGAAATTCAGTTCCTGTGTAGCCAAGTTTACATTCCGTGTATTAGTGATATCTTATGATGTTTCTTTTTCTGTGTGACTTATTTCAGTTAGAATCATCATACCTGAATCCACTCATTATGCTGCTATGGGCCTGATGACATAGATGTCATTGCTGAGTGATATTGCATTGTACGTAAGTACCACAACTTCTTTATCCATTTTTCGCTTTATGCAATATTGAACTTGTACCGTAAACGAGTTTCTTGTAAACAGAGCCATCCCAAACTTTGGGGTGGCTGTGTCTTTTTGATTTTAATTTCCCTAAGCTATAGGACCATAAGTGGAAGTGCCCTAGGCTCTGTTGCTTTGTTTTTTAGATGTTTCAGGAAACACCATACACTTCTCCCGAGTGGCTGTTGGCAATTTACATCCCGCCCATCAGCATAACAAGGCTCCCAGTTCTCCATGGCCTGTCCTGCCTTTCTGGATTTTACACTTTTTTCAGATGGCCCTTTTGACGGGGGGGAAGTGAGACTTCATTGTAGTGCAGATTTCCTTTGCAAGCTTGCTTGGTTGGCCAAAAAGGGCGTATGCGTTTTTTCCTGAATATATTCAGGAAAAAACGCATACGCCCTTTTTGGCCAAGTGCATCATTGTCGACCTTCTGCCTCTTTTCCTATGCTTTAAATGCAATTCCAGTCTACCTCCTGAAATCGGTTTCCTGCAATTCTGCCCGGCTTTCAAGTCCTCTTGGCAGCCTTACTTCAGTATATTTTTGGATGATAGCTGTCATTTATAACTCTGCAGGTTTGTGAATTACAGTGCCCCTGAGCTCCTTTCTTCAACTCGCTTTCTTGTGAGCTGGCCGCAACACCGCAGGATTGCTTCAGGCCCTAATCTGGTTCCGGCATGGCACGCTGAGCCTTTGGTTAATTCCTCTTCCTGGTGGGAAATGAGAGTTAAATTTTCCCGTCCAGACACCTCCAGCTAGTCTCTCATTGGTTCTCCCTATTCCTGTTCATCTTCCGCGGAATTTGCAAACTGGGCCAAACAGGAGGTTAAAGGCACTGACTCTCCAAGTCGGGAGAGTGTTAGTAAAGCATCTGGAATGTTGCACCCGAGTACCAGGGGACGAGAACTGAGACATATTTCAACACGTCTCCCGATCACACGGTTGATCATACTCTGGGTTCCACATGCATGTTTTAGCTGAAGGAAGAATCCCTTAAACCTGGAGAGTTGAGACCCGTGGAATGGGTACCATGCAATATGACTTCAAAGGGTCTTCATTTGCTCACCAAAACTCTCCAATCCTATCACTGCTGCGTTTTTGCCCCTGTACTCACGATTGATTCACTTTCAGAGACATAGCAATCCATAGGTTTTAAGATACTTACTAGTCAGGTACATTATTAGGCGTTTAATATGGGGTTTTGAGTCCATTTCGTTGAGCAAGGAGTAGCTCTTGTCTATTACATATTTGGCTTAAGGAACTTTATCTGTGCTCATTTCAATCTCTGGTTTTATGCAGCACCCCAACTCACCTTTCCCCTTAAGCAAGCATAAGTTGATTTTCTAAATTTGGGACCATGTTCTGTTTTGAAATTCAGTTCCTGTGTAGCCAAGTTTACATTCCGTGTATTAGTGATATCTTATGATGTTTCTTTTTCTGTGTGACTTATTTCAGTTAGAATCATCATACCTGAATCCACTCATTATGCTGCTATGGGCCTGATGACATAGATGTCATTGCTGAGTGATATTGCATTGTACGTAAGTACCACAACTTCTTTATCCATTTTTCGCTTTATGCGATATTGAACTTGTACCGTAAACGAGTTTCTTGTAAACAGAGCCATCCCAAACTTTGGGGTGGCTGTGTCTTTTTGATTTTAATTTCCCTAAGCTATAGGACCATAAGTGGCAGTGCCCTAGGCTCTGTTACTTTGTTTTTGAGATGTTTCAGGAAACACCATACACTTCTCCCGAGTGGCTGTTGGCAAGTTACATCCCGGCCATCAGCATAACAAGGCTCCCAGTTCTCCATGGCCTGTCCTGCCTTTCTGGATTTTACACTTTTTTCAGATGGCCCTTTTGACGGGGGGCGGGTGGAGAGTGAGACTTCATTGTAGTGCAGATTTCCTTTGCAAGTTTGCTTGGTTGGCCAAAAAGGGCGTATGCGTTTTTTCCTGAATATATTCAGGAAAAAACGCATACGCCCTTTTTGGCCAAGTGCATCATTGTCGACCTTCTGCCTCTTTTCCTATGCTTTAAATGCAATTCCAGTCTACCTCCTGAAATCGGTTTCCTGCAATTCTGCCCGGCTTTCAAGTCCTCTTGGCAGCCTTACTTCAGTATATTTTTGGATGATAGCTGTCATTTATAACTCTGCAGGTTTGTGAATTACAGTGCCCCTGAGCTCCTTTCTTCAACTCGCTTTCTTGTGAGCTGGCCGCAACACCGCAGGATTGCTTCAGGCCCTAATCTGGTTCTGGCATGGCACGCTGAGCCTTTGGTTAATTCCTCTTCCTGGTGGGAAATGAGAGTTAAATTTTCCCGTCCAGACACCTCCAGCTAGTCTCTCATTGGTTCTCCCTATTCCTGTTCATCTTCCGCGGAATTTGCAAACTGGGCCAAACAGGAGGTTAAAGGCACTGACTCTCCAAGTCGGGAGAGTGTTAGTAAAGCATCTGGAATGTTGCACCCGAGTACCAGGGGACGAGAACTGAGACATATTTCAACACGTCTCCCGATCACACGGTTGATCATACTCTGGGTTCCACATGCATGTTTTAGCTGAAGGAAGAATCCCTTAAACCTGGAGAGTTGAGACCCGTGGAATGGGTACCATGCAATATGACTTCAAAGGGTCTTCATTTGCTCACCAAAACTCTCCAATCCTATCACTGCTGCGTTTTTGCCCCTGTACTCACGATTGATTCACTTTCAGAGATATAGCAATCCATAGGTTTTAAGATACTTACTAGTCAGGTACATTATTAGGCGTTTAATATGGGGTTTTGAGTCCATTTCGTTGAGCAAGGAGTAGCTCTTGTCTGTTACATATTTGGCTTAAGGAACTTTATCTGTGCTCATTTCAATCTCTGGTTTTATGCAGCACCCCAACTCACCTTTCCCCTTAAGCAAGCATAAGTTGGTTTTCTAAATTTGGGACCATGTTCTGTTTTGAAATTCAGTTCCTGTGTAGCCAAGTTTACATTCCGTGTATTAGTGATATCTTATGATGTTTCTTTTTCTGTGTGACTTATTTCAGTTAGAATCATCATACCTGAATCCACTCATTATGCTGCTATGGGCCTGATGACATAGATGTCATTGCTGAGTGATATTGCATTGTACGTAAGTACCACAACTTCTTTATCCATTTTTCGCTTTATGCGATATTGAACTTGTACCGTAAACGAGTTTCTTGTAAACAGAGCCATCCCAAGCTTTGGGGTGCCTGTGTCTTTTTGATTTTAATTTCCCTAAGCTATAGGACCATAAGTGGAAGTGCCCTAGGCTCTGTTGCTTTGTTTTTTAGATGTTTCAGGAAACACCATACACTTCTCCCGAGTGGCTGTTGGCAATTTACATCCTGCCCATCAGCATAACAAGGCTCCCAGTTCTCCATGGCCTGTCCTGCCTTTCTGGATTTTACACTTTTTTCAGATGGCCCTTTTGATGGGGGGAAGTGAGACTTCATTGTAGTGCAGATTTCCTTTGCAAGCTTGCTTGGTTGACCAAAAAGGGCGTATGCGTTTTTTCCTGAATATATTCAGGAAAAAACGCATACGCCCTTTTTGGCCAAGTGCATCATTGTCGACCTTCTGCCTCTTTTCCTATGCTTTAAATGCAATTCCAGTCTACCTCCTGAAATCGGTTTCCTGCAATTCTGCCCGGCTTTCAAGTCCTCTTGGCAGCCTTACTTCAGTATATTTTTGGATGATAGCTGTCATTTATAACTCTGCAGGTTTGTGAATTACAGTGCCCCTGAGCTCCTTTCTTCAACTCGCTTTCTTGTGAGCTGGCCGCAACACCGCAGGATTGCTTCAGGCCCTAATCTGGTTCCGGCATGGCACGCTGAGCCTTTGGTTAATTCCTCTTCCTGGTGGGAAATGAGAGTTAAATTTTCCCGTCCAGACACCTCCAGCTAGTCTCTCATTGGTTCTCCCTATTCCTGTTCATCTTCCGCGGAATTTGCAAACTGGGCCAAACAGGAGGTTAAAGGCACTGACTCTCCAAGTCGGGAGAGTGTTAGTAAAGCATCTGGAATGTTGCACCCGAGTACCAGGGGACGAGAACTGAGACATATTTCAACACGTCTCCCGATCACACGGTTGATCATACTCTGGGTTCCACATGCATGTTTTAGCTGAAGGAAGAATCCCTTAAACCTGGAGAGTTGAGACCCGTGGAATGGGTACCATGCAATATGACTTCAAAGGGTCTTCATTTGCTCACCAAAACTCTCCAATCCTATCACTGCTGCGTTTTTGCCCCTGTACTCACGATTGATTCACTTTCAGAGACATAGCAATCCATAGGTTTTAAGATACTTACTAGTCAGGTACATTATTAGGCGTTTAATATGGGGTTTTGAGTCCATTTCGTTGAGCAAGGAGTAGCTCTTGTCTATTACATATTTGGCTTAAGGAACTTTATCTGTGCTCATTTCAATCTCTGGTTTTATGCAGCACCCCAACTCACCTTTCCCCTTAAGCAAGCATAAGTTGATTTTCTAAATTTGGGACCATGTTCTGTTTTGAAATTCAGTTCCTGTGTAGCCAAGTTTACATTCCGTGTATTAGTGATATCTTATGATGTTTCTTTTTCTGTGTGACTTATTTCAGTTAGAATCATCATACCTGAATCCACTCATTATGCTGCTATGGGCCTGATGACATAGATGTCATTGCTGAGTGATATTGCATTGTACGTAAGTACCACAACTTCTTTATCCATTTTTCGCTTTATGCGATATTGAACTTGTACCGTAAACGAGTTTCTTGTAAACAGAGCCATCCCAAACTTTGGGGTGGCTGTGTCTTTTTGATTTTAATTTCCCTAAGCTATAGGACCATAAGTGGCAGTGCCCTAGGCTCTGTTACTTTGTTTTTGAGATGTTTCAGGAAACACCATACACTTCTCCCGAGTGGCTGTTGGCAAGTTACATCCCGGCCATCAGCATAACAAGGCTCCCAGTTCTCCATGGCCTGTCCTGCCTTTCTGGATTTTACACTTTTTTCAGATGGCCCTTTTGACGGGGGGCGGGTGGAGAGTGAGACTTCATTGTAGTGCAGATTTCCTTTGCAAGTTTGCTTGGTTGGCCAAAAAGGGCGTATGCGTTTTTTCCTGAATATATTCAGGAAAAAACGCATACGCCCTTTTTGGCCAAGTGCATCATTGTCGACCTTCTGCCTCTTTTCCTATGCTTTAAATGCAATTCCAGTCTACCTCCTGAAATCGGTTTCCTGCAATTCTGCCCGGCTTTCAAGTCCTCTTGGCAGCCTTACTTCAGTATATTTTTGGATGATAGCTGTCATTTATAACTCTGCAGGTTTGTGAATTACAGTGCCCCTGAGCTCCTTTCTTCAACTCGCTTTCTTGTGAGCTGGCCGCAACACCGCAGGATTGCTTCAGGCCCTAATCTGGTTCTGGCATGGCACGCTGAGCCTTTGGTTAATTCCTCTTCCTGGTGGGAAATGAGAGTTAAATTTTCCCGTCCAGACACCTCCAGCTAGTCTCTCATTGGTTCTCCCTATTCCTGTTCATCTTCCGCGGAATTTGCAAACTGGGCCAAACAGGAGGTTAAAGGCACTGACTCTCCAAGTCGGGAGAGTGTTAGTAAAGCATCTGGAATGTTGCACCCGAGTACCAGGGGACGAGAACTGAGACATATTTCAACACGTCTCCCGATCACACGGTTGATCATACTCTGGGTTCCACATGCATGTTTTAGCTGAAGGAAGAATCCCTTAAACCTGGAGAGTTGAGACCCGTGGAATGGGTACCATGCAATATGACTTCAAAGGGTCTTCATTTGCTCACCAAAACTCTCCAATCCTATCACTGCTGCGTTTTTGCCCCTGTACTCACGATTGATTCACTTTCAGAGATATAGCAATCCATAGGTTTTAAGATACTTACTAGTCAGGTACATTATTAGGCGTTTAATATGGGGTTTTGAGTCCATTTCGTTGAGCAAGGAGTAGCTCTTGTCTGTTACATATTTGGCTTAAGGAACTTTATCTGTGCTCATTTCAATCTCTGGTTTTATGCAGCACCCCAACTCACCTTTCCCCTTAAGCAAGCATAAGTTGGTTTTCTAAATTTGGGACCATGTTCTGTTTTGAAATTCAGTTCCTGTGTAGCCAAGTTTACATTCCGTGTATTAGTGATATCTTATGATGTTTCTTTTTCTGTGTGACTTATTTCAGTTAGAATCATCATACCTGAATCCACTCATTATGCTGCTATGGGCCTGATGACATAGATGTCATTGCTGAGTGATATTGCATTGTACGTAAGTACCACAACTTCTTTATCCATTTTTCGCTTTATGCGATATTGAACTTGTACCGTAAACGAGTTTCTTGTAAACAGAGCCATCCCAAGCTTTGGGGTGCCTGTGTCTTTTTGATTTTAATTTCCCTAAGCTATAGGACCATAAGTGGAAGTGCCCTAGGCTCTGTTGCTTTGTTTTTTAGATGTTTCAGGAAACACCATACACTTCTCCCGAGTGGCTGTTGGCAATTTACATCCTGCCCATCAGCATAACAAGGCTCCCAGTTCTCCATGGCCTGTCCTGCCTTTCTGGATTTTACACTTTTTTCAGATGGCCCTTTTGATGGGGGGAAGTGAGACTTCATTGTAGTGCAGATTTCCTTTGCAAGCTTGCTTGGTTGACCAAAAAGGGCGTATGCGTTTTTTCCTGAATATATTCAGGAAAAAACGCATACGCCCTTTTTGGCCAAGTGCATCATTGTCGACCTTCTGCCTCTTTTCCTATGCTTTAAATGCAATTCCAGTCTACCTCCTGAAATCGGTTTCCTGCAATTCTGCCCGGCTTTCAAGTCCTCTTGGCAGCCTTACTTCAGTATATTTTTGGATGATAGCTGTCATTTATAACTCTGCAGGTTTGTGAATTACAGTGCCCCTGAGCTCCTTTCTTCAACTCGCTTTCTTGTGAGCTGGCCGCAACACCGCAGGATTGCTTCAGGCCCTAATCTGGTTCCGGCATGGCACGCTGAGCCTTTGGTTAATTCCTCTTCCTGGTGGGAAATGAGAGTTAAATTTTCCCGTCCAGACACCTCCAGCTAGTCTCTCATTGGTTCTCCCTATTCCTGTTCATCTTCCGCGGAATTTGCAAACTGGGCCAAACAGGAGGTTAAAGGCACTGACTCTCCAAGTCGGGAGAGTGTTAGTAAAGCATCTGGAATGTTGCACCCGAGTACCAGGGGACGAGAACTGAGACATATTTCAACACGTCTCCCGATCACACGGTTGATCATACTCTGGGTTCCACATGCATGTTTTAGCTGAAGGAAGAATCCCTTAAACCTGGAGAGTTGAGACCCGTGGAATGGGTACCATGCAATATGACTTCAAAGGGTCTTCATTTGCTCACCAAAACTCTCCAATCCTATCACTGCTGCGTTTTTGCCCCTGTACTCACGATTGATTCACTTTCAGAGACATAGCAATCCATAGGTTTTAAGATACTTACTAGTCAGGTACATTATTAGGCGTTTAATATGGGGTTTTGAGTCCATTTCGTTGAGCAAGGAGTAGCTCTTGTCTGTTACATATTTGGCTTAAGGAACTTTATCTGTGCTCATTTCAATCTCTGGTTTTATGCAGCACCCCAACTCACCTTTCCCCTTAAGCAAGCATAAGTTGGTTTTCTAAATTTGGGACCATGTTCTGTTTTGAAATTCAGTTCCTGTGTAGCCAAGTTTACATTCCGTGTATTAGTGATATCTTATGATGTTTCTTTTTCTGTGTGACTTATTTCAGTTAGAATCATCATACCTGAATCCACTCATTATGCTGCTATGGGCCTGATGACATAGATGTCATTGCTGAGTGATATTGCATTGTACGTAAGTACCACAACTTCTTTATCCATTTTTCGCTTTATGCGATATTGAACTTGTACCGTAAACGAGTTTCTTGTAAACAGAGCCATCCCAAGCTTTGGGGTGCCTGTGTCTTTTTGATTTTAATTTCCCTAAGCTATAGGACCATAAGTGGAAGTGCCCTAGGCTCTGTTGCTTTGTTTTTTAGATGTTTCAGGAAACACCATACACTTCTCCCGAGTGGCTGTTGGCAATTTACATCCCGCCCATCAGCATAACAAGGCTCCCAGTTCTCCATGGCCTGTCCTGCCTTTCTGGATTTTACACTTTTTTCAGATGGCCCTTTTGACGGGGGGGAAGTGAGACTTCATTGTAGTGCAGATTTCCTTTGCAAGCTTGCTTGGTTGGCCAAAAAGGGCGTATGCGTTTTTTCCTGAATATATTCAGGAAAAAACGCATACGCCCTTTTTGGCCAAGTGCATCATTGTCGACCTTCTGCCTCTTTTCCTATGCTTTAAATGCAATTCCAGTCTACCTCCTGAAATCGGTTTCCTGCAATTCTGCCCGGCTTTCAAGTCCTCTTGGTAGCCTTACTTCAGTATATTTTTGGATGATAGCTGTCATTTATAACTCTGCAGGTTTGTGAATTACAGTGCCCCTGAGCTCCTTTCTTCAACTCGCTTTCTTGTGAGCTGGCCGCAACACCGCAGGATTGCTTCAGGCCCTAATCTGGTTCCGGCATGGCACGCTGAGCCTTTGGTTAATTCCTCTTCCTGGTGGGAAATGAGAGTTAAATTTTCCCGTCCAGACACCTCCAGCTAGTCTCTCATTGGTTCTCCCTATTCCTGTTCATCTTCCGCGGAATTTGCAAACTGGGCCAAACAGGAGGTTAAAGGCACTGACTCTCCAAGTCGGGAGAGTGTTAGTAAAGCATCTGGAATGTTGCACCCGAGTACCAGGGGACGAGAACTGAGACATATTTCAACACGTCTCCCGATCACACGGTTGATCATACTCTGGGTTCCACATGCATGTTTTAGCTGAAGGAAGAATCCCTTAAACCTGGAGAGTTGAGACCCGTGGAATGGGTACCATGCAATATGACTTCAAAGGGTCTTCATTTGCTCACCAAAACTCTCCAATCCTATCACTGCTGCGTTTTTGCCCCTGTACTCACGATTGATTCACTTTCAGAGACATAGCAATCCATAGGTTTTAAGATACTTACTAGTCAGGTACATTATTAGGCGTTTAATATGGGGTTTTGAGTCCATTTCGTTGAGCAAGGAGTAGCTCTTGTCTGTTACATATTTGGCTTAAGGAACTTTATCTGTGCTCATTTCAATCTCTGGTTTTATGCAGCACCCCAACTCACCTTTCCCCTTAAGCAAGCATAAGTTGGTTTTCTAAATTTGGGACCATGTTCTGTTTTGAAATTCAGTTCCTGTGTAGCCAAGTTTACATTCCGTGTATTAGTGATATCTTATGATGTTTCTTTTTCTGTGTGACTTATTTCAGTTAGAATCATCATACCTGAATCCACTCATTATGCTGCTATGGGCCTGATGACATAGATGTCATTGCTGAGTGATATTGCATTGTACGTAAGTACCACAACTTCTTTATCCATTTTTCGCTTTATGCGATATTGAACTTGTACCGTAAACGAGTTTCTTGTAAACAGAGCCATCCCAAGCTTTGGGGTGCCTGTGTCTTTTTGATTTTAATTTCCCTAAGCTATAGGACCATAAGTGGAAGTGCCCTAGGCTCTGTTGCTTTGTTTTTTAGATGTTTCAGGAAACACCATACACTTCTCCCGAGTGGCTGTTGGCAATTTACATCCCGCCCATCAGCATAACAAGGCTCCCAGTTCTCCATGGCCTGTCCTGCCTTTCTGGATTTTACACTTTTTTCAGATGGCCCTTTTGACGGGGGGGAAGTGAGACTTCATTGTAGTGCAGATTTCCTTTGCAAGCTTGCTTGGTTGGCCAAAAAGGGCGTATGCGATTTTTCCTGAATATATTCAGGAAAAAACGCATACGCCCTTTTTGGCCAAGTGCATCATTGTCGACCTTCTGCCTCTTTTAATATGCTTTAAATGCAATTCCAGTCTACCTCCTGAAATCGGTTTCCTGCAATTCTGCCCGGCTTTCAAGTCCTCTTGGCAGCCTTACTTCAGTATATTTTTGGATGATAGCTGTCATTTATAACTCTGCAGGTTTGTGAATTACAGTGCCCCTGAGCTCCTTTCTTCAACTCGCTTTCTTGTGAGCTGGCCGCAACACCGCAGGATTGCTTCAGGCCCTAATCTGGTTCCGGCATGGCACGCTGAGCCTTTGGTTAATTCCTCTTCCTGGTGGGAAATGAGAGTTAAATTTTCCCGTCCAGACACCTCCAGCTAGTCTCTCATTGGTTCTCCCTATTCCTGTTCATCTTCCGCGGAATTTGCAAACTGGGCCAAACAGGAGGTTAAAGGCACTGACTCTCCAAGTCGGGAGAGTGTTAGTAAAGCATCTGGAATGTTGCACCCGAGTACCAGGGGACGAGAACTGAGACATATTTCAACACGTCTCCCGATCACACGGTTGATCATACTCTGGGTTCCACATGCATGTTTTAGCTGAAGGAAGAATCCCTTAAACCTGGAGAGTTGAGACCCGTGGAATGGGTACCATGCAATATGACTTCAAAGGGTCTTCATTTGCTCACCAAAACTCTCCAATCCTATCACTCCTGCGTTTTTGCCCCTGTACTCACGATTGATTCACTTTCAGAGACATAGCAATCCATAGGTTTTAAGATACTTACTAGTCAGGTACATTATTAGGCGTTTAATATGGGGTTTTGAGTCCATTTCGTTGAGCAAGGAGTAGCTCTTGTCTGTTACATATTTGGCTTAAGGAACTTTATCTGTGCTCATTTCAATCTCTGGTTTTATGCAGCACCCCAACTCACCTTTCCCCTTAAGCAAGCATAAGTTGGTTTTCTAAATTTGGGACCATGTTCTGTTTTGAAATTCAGTTCCTGTGTAGCCAAGTTTACATTCCGTGTATTAGTGATATCTTATGATGTTTCTTTTTCTGTGTGACTTATTTCAGTTAGAATCATCATACCTGAATCCACTCATTATGCTGCTATGGGCCTGATGACATAGATGTCATTGCTGAGTGATATTGCATTGTACGTAAGTACCACAACTTCTTTATCCATTTTTCGCTTTATGCGATATTGAACTTGTACCGTAAACGAGTTTCTTGTAAACAGAGCCATCCCAAACTTTGGGGTGCCTTGTCTTTTTGATTTTAATTTCCCTAAGCTGCAGGACCATAAGTGGAAGTGCCCTAGGCTCTGTTGCTTTGTTTTTTAGATGTTTCAGGAAACACCATACACTTCTCCCGAGTGGCTGTTGGCAATTTACATCCTGCCCATCAGCATAACAAGGCTCCCAGTTCTCCATGGCCTGTCCTGCCTTTCTGGATTTTACACTTTTTTCAGATGGCCCTTTTGATGGGGGGAAGTGAGACTTCATTGTAGTGCAGATTTCCTTTGCAAGCTTGCTTGGTTGACCAAAAAGGGCGTATGCGTTTTTTCCTGAATATATTCAGGAAAAAACGCATATGCCCTTTTTGGCCAAGTGCATCATT
Organism: Orcinus orca; assembly: GCF_937001465.1. NCBI lineage: Eukaryota > Metazoa > Chordata > Mammalia > Artiodactyla > Delphinidae > Orcinus > Orcinus orca. The sequence continues at coordinate 139,854 of NW_026043869.1, forward strand.
GTCGACCTTCTGCCTCTTTTCCTATGCTTTAAATGCAATTCCAGTCTACCTCCTGAAATCGGTTTCCTGCAATTCTGCCCGGCTTTCAAGTCCTCTTGGCAGCCTTACTTCAGTATATTTTTGGATGATAGCTGTCATTTATAACTCTGCAGGTTTGTGAATTACAGTGCCCCTGAGCTCCTTTCTTCAACTCGCTTTCTTGTGAGCTGGCCGCAACACCGCAGGATTGCTTCAGGCCCTAATCTGGTTCCGGCATGGCACGCTGAGCCTTTGGTTAATTCCTCTTCCTGGTGGGAAATGAGAGTTAAATTTTCCCGTCCAGACACCTCCAGCTAGTCTCTCATTGGTTCTCCCTATTCTTGTTCATCTTCCGCGGAATTTGCAAACTGGGCCAAACAGGAGGTTAAAGGCACTGACTCTCCAAGTCGGGAGAGTGTTAGTAAAGCATCTGGAATGTTGCACCCGAGTACCAGGGGACGAGAACTGAGACATATTTCAACACGTCTCCCGATCACACGGTTGATCATACTCTGGGTTCCTCATGCATGTTTTAGCTGAAGGAAGAATCCCTTAAACCTGGAGAGTTGAGACCCGTGGAATGGGTACCATGCAATATGACTTCAAAGGGTCTTCATTTGCTCACCAAAACTCTCCAATCCTATCACTCCTGCGTTTTTGCCCCTGTACTCACGATTGATTCACTTTCAGAGACATAGCAATCCATAGGTTTTAAGATACTTACTAATCAGGTACATTATTAGGCGTTTAATATGGGGTTTTGAGTCCATTTCGTTGAGCAAGGAGTAGCTCTTGTCTATTACATATTTGGCTTAAGGAACTTTATCTGTGCTCATTTCAATCTCTGGTTTTATGCAGCACCCCAACTCACCTTTCCCCTTAAGCAAGCATAAGTTGGTTTTCTAAATTTGGGAGCATGTTCTGTTTTGAAATTCAGTTCCTGTGTAGCCAAGTTTACATTCCGTGTATTAGTGATATCTTATGATGTTTCTTTTTCTGTGTGACTTATTTCAGTTAGAATCATCATACCTGAATCCACTCATTATGCTGCTATGGGCCTGATGACATAGATGTCATTGCTGAGTGATATTGCATTGTACGTAAGTACCACAACTTCTTTATCCATTTTTCGCTTTATGCGATATTGAACTTGTACCGTAAACGAGTTTCTTGTAAACAGAGCCATCCCAAGCTTTGGGGTGCCTGTGTCTTTTTGATTTTAATTTCCCTAAGCTATAGGACCATAAGTGGAAGTGCCCTAGGCTCTGTTGCTTTGTTTTTTAGATGTTTCAGGAAACACCATACACTTCTCCCGAGTGGCTGTTGGCAATTTACATCCCGCCCATCAGCATAACAAGGCTCCCAGTTCTCCATGGCCTGTCCTGCCTTTCTGGATTTTACACTTTTTTCAGATGGCCCTTTTGACGGGGGGGAAGTGAGACTTCATTGTAGTGCAGATTTCCTTTGCAAGCTTGCTTGGTTGGCCAAAAAGGGCGTATGCGATTTTTCCTGAATATATTCAGGAAAAAACGCATACGCCCTTTTTGGCCAAGTGCATCATTGTCGACATTCTGCCTCTTTTCCTATGCTTTAAATGCAATTCCAGTCTACCTCCTGAAATCGGTTTCCTGCAATTCTGCCCGGCTTTCAAGTCCTCTTGGCAGCCTTACTTCAGTATATTTTTGGATGATAGCTGTCATTTATAACTCTGCAGGTTTGTGAATTACAGTGCCCCTGAGCTCCTTTCTTCAACTCGCTTTCTTGTGAGCTGGCCGCAACACCGCAGGATTGCTTCAGGCCCTAATCTGGTTCCGGCATGGCACGCTGAGCCTTTGGTTAATTCCTCTTCCTGGTGGGAAATGAGAGTTAAATTTTCCCGTCCAGACACCTCCAGCTAGTCTCTCATTGGTTCTCCCTATTCCTGTTCATCTTCCGCGGAATTTGCAAACTGGGCCAAACAGGAGGTTAAAGGCACTGACTCTCCAAGTCGGGAGAGTGTTAGTAAAGCATCTGGAATGTTGCACCCGAGTACCAGGGGACGAGAACTGAGACATATTTCAACACGTCTCCCGATCACACGGTTGATCATACTCTGGGTTCCTCATGCATGTTTTAGCTGAAGGAAGAATCCCTTAAACCTGGAGAGTTGAGACCCGTGGAATGGGTACCATGCAATATGACTTCAAAGGGTCTTCATTTGCTCACCAAAACTCTCCAATCCTATCACTGCTGCGTTTTTGCCCCTGTACTCACGATTGATTCACTTTCAGAGACATAGCAATCCATAGGTTTTAAGATACTTACTAGTCAGGTACATTATTAGGCGTTTAATATGGGGTTTTGAGTCCATTTCGTTGAGCAAGGAGTAGCTCTTGTCTATTACATATTTGGCTTAAGGAACTTTATCTGTGCTCATTTCAATCTCTGGTTTTATGCAGCACCCCAACTCACCTTTCCCCTTAAGCAAGCATAAGTTGGTTTTCTAAATTTGGGACCATGTTCTGTTTTGAAATTCAGTTCCTGTGTAGCCAAGTTTACATTCCGTGTATTAGTGATATCTTATGATGTTTCTTTTTCTGTGTGACTTATTTCAGTTAGAATCATCATACCTGAATCCACTCATTATGCTGCTATGGGCCTGATGACATAGATGTCATTGCTGAGTGATATTGCATTGTACGTAAGTACCACAACTTCTTTATCCATTTTTCGCTTTATGCGATATTGAACTTGTACCGTAAACGAGTTTCTTGTAAACAGAGCCATCCCAAGCTTTGGGGTGCCTGTGTCTTTTTGATTTTAATTTCCCTAAGCTATAGGACCATAAGTGGAAGTGCCCTAGGCTCTGTTGCTTTGTTTTTTAGATGTTTCAGGAAACACCATACACTTCTCCCCAGTGGCTGTTGGCAAGTTACATCCCGCCCATCAGCATAACAAGGCTCCCAGTTCTCCATGGCCTGTCCTGCCTTTCTGGATTTTACACTTTTTTCAGATGGCCCTTTTGACGGGGGGGAAGTGAGACTTCATTGTAGTGCAGATTTCCTTTGCAAGCTTGCTTGGTTGGCCAAAAAGGGCGTATGCGATTTTTCCTGAATATATTCGGGAAAAAACGCATACGCCCTTTTTGGCCAAGTGCATCATTGTCGACCTTCTGCCTCTTTTAATATGCTTTAAATGCAATTCCAGTCTACCTCCTGAAATCGGTTTCCTGCAATTCTGCCCGGCTTTCAAGTCCTCTTGGCAGCCTTACTTCAGTATATTTTTGGATGATAGCTGTCATTTATAACTCTGCAGGTTTGTGAATTACAGTGCCCCTGAGCTCCTTTCTTCAACTCGCTTTCTTGTGAGCTGGCCGCAACACCGCAGGATTGCTTCAGGCCCTAATCTGGTTCCGGCATGGCACGCTGAGCCTTTGGTTAATTCCTCTTCCTGGTGGGAAATGAGAGTTAAATTTTCCCGTCCAGACACCTCCAGCTAGTCTCTCATTGGTTCTCCCTATTCCTGTTCATCTTCCGCGGAATTTGCAAACTGGGCCAAACAGGAGGTTAAAGGCACTGACTCTCCAAGTCGGGAGAGTGTTAGTAAAGCATCTGGAATGTTGCACCCGAGTACCAGGGGACGAGAACTGAGACATATTTCAACACGTCTCCCGATCACACGGTTGATCATACTCTGGGTTCCACATGCATGTTTTAGCTGAAGGAAGAATCCCTTAAACCTGGAGAGTTGAGACCCGTGGAATGGGTACCATGCAATATGACTTCAAAGGGTCTTCATTTGCTCACCAAAACTCTCCAATCCTATCACTGCTGCGTTTTTGCCCCTGTACTCACGATTGATTCACTTTCAGAGACATAGCAATCCATAGGTTTTAAGATACTTACTAGTCAGGTACATTATTAGGCGTTTAATATGGGGTTTTGAGTCCATTTCGTTGAGCAAGGAGTAGCTCTTGTCTGTTACATATTTGGCTTAAGGAACTTTATCTGTGCTCATTTCAATCTCTGGTTTTATGCAGCACCCCAACTCACCTTTCCCCTTAAGCAAGCATAAGTTGGTTTTCTAAATTTGGGACCATGTTCTGTTTTGAAATTCAGTTCCTGTGTAGCCAAGTTTACATTCCGTGTATTAGTGATATCTTATGATGTTTCTTTTTCTGTGTGACTTATTTCAGTTAGAATCATCATACCTGAATCCACTCATTATGCTGCTATGGGCCTGATGACATAGATGTCATTGCTGAGTGATATTGCATTGTACGTAAGTACCACAACTTCTTTATCCATTTTTCGCTTTATGCGATATTGAACTTGTACCGTAAACGAGTTTCTTGTAAACAGAGCCATCCCAAACTTTGGGGTGCCTTGTCTTTTTGATTTTAATTTCCCTAAGCTGCAGGACCATAAGTGGAAGTGCCCTAGGCTCTGTTGCTTTGTTTTTTAGATGTTTCAGGAAACACCATACACTTCTCCCGAGTGGCTGTTGGCAATTTACATCCTGCCCATCAGCATAACAAGGCTCCCAGTTCTCCATGGCCTGTCCTGCCTTTCTGGATTTTACACTTTTTTCAGATGGCCCTTTTGATGGGGGGAAGTGAGACTTCATTGTAGTGCAGATTTCCTTTGCAAGCTTGCTTGGTTGACCAAAAAGGGCGTATGCGTTTTTTCCTGAATATATTCAGGAAAAAACGCATATGCCCTTTTTGGCCAAGTGCATCATTGTCGACCTTCTGCCTCTTTTCCTATGCTTTAAATGCAATTCCAGTCTACCTCCTGAAATCGGTTTCCTGCAATTCTGCCCGGCTTTCAAGTCCTCTTGGCAGCCTTACTTCAGTATATTTTTGGATGATAGCTGTCATTTATAACTCTGCAGGTTTGTGAATTACAGTGCCCCTGAGCTCCTTTCTTCAACTCGCTTTCTTGTGAGCTGGCCGCAACACCGCAGGATTGCTTCAGGCCCTAATCTGGTTCCGGCATGGCACGCTGAGCCTTTGGTTAATTCCTCTTCCTGGTGGGAAATGAGAGTTAAATTTTCCCGTCCAGACACCTCCAGCTAGTCTCTCATTGGTTCTCCCTATTCTTGTTCATCTTCCGCGGAATTTGCAAACTGGGCCAAACAGGAGGTTAAAGGCACTGACTCTCCAAGTCGGGAGAGTGTTAGTAAAGCATCTGGAATGTTGCACCCGAGTACCAGGGGACGAGAACTGAGACATATTTCAACACGTCTCCCGATCACACGGTTGATCATACTCTGGGTTCCTCATGCATGTTTTAGCTGAAGGAAGAATCCCTTAAACCTGGAGAGTTGAGACCCGTGGAATGGGTACCATGCAATATGACTTCAAAGGGTCTTCATTTGCTCACCAAAACTCTCCAATCCTATCACTCCTGCGTTTTTGCCCCTGTACTCACGATTGATTCACTTTCAGAGACATAGCAATCCATAGGTTTTAAGATACTTACTAATCAGGTACATTATTAGGCGTTTAATATGGGGTTTTGAGTCCATTTCGTTGAGCAAGGAGTAGCTCTTGTCTATTACATATTTGGCTTAAGGAACTTTATCTGTGCTCATTTCAATCTCTGGTTTTATGCAGCACCCCAACTCACCTTTCCCCTTAAGCAAGCATAAGTTGGTTTTCTAAATTTGGGAGCATGTTCTGTTTTGAAATTCAGTTCCTGTGTAGCCAAGTTTACATTCCGTGTATTAGTGATATCTTATGATGTTTCTTTTTCTGTGTGACTTATTTCAGTTAGAATCATCATACCTGAATCCACTCATTATGCTGCTATGGGCCTGATGACATAGATGTCATTGCTGAGTGATATTGCATTGTACGTAAGTACCACAACTTCTTTATCCATTTTTCGCTTTATGCGATATTGAACTTGTACCGTAAACGAGTTTCTTGTAAACAGAGCCATCCCAAGCTTTGGGGTGCCTGTGTCTTTTTGATTTTAATTTCCCTAAGCTATAGGACCATAAGTGGAAGTGCCCTAGGCTCTGTTGCTTTGTTTTTTAGATGTTTCAGGAAACACCATACACTTCTCCCGAGTGGCTGTTGGCAATTTACATCCCGCCCATCAGCATAACAAGGCTCCCAGTTCTCCATGGCCTGTCCTGCCTTTCTGGATTTTACACTTTTTTCAGATGGCCCTTTTGACGGGGGGGAAGTGAGACTTCATTGTAGTGCAGATTTCCTTTGCAAGCTTGCTTGGTTGGCCAAAAAGGGCGTATGCGATTTTTCCTGAATATATTCAGGAAAAAACGCATACGCCCTTTTTGGCCAAGTGCATCATTGTCGACATTCTGCCTCTTTTCCTATGCTTTAAATGCAATTCCAGTCTACCTCCTGAAATCGGTTTCCTGCAATTCTGCCCGGCTTTCAAGTCCTCTTGGCAGCCTTACTTCAGTATATTTTTGGATGATAGCTGTCATTTATAACTCTGAAGGTTTGTGAATTACAGTGCCCCTGAGCTCCTTTCTTCAACTCGCTTTCTTGTGAGCTGGCCGCAACACCGCAGGATTGCTTCAGGCCCTAATCTGGTTCCGGCATGGCACGCTGAGCCTTTGGTTAATTCCTCTTCCTGGTGGGAAATGAGAGTTAAATTTTCCCGTCCAGACACCTCCAGCTAGTCTCTCATTGGTTCTCCCTATTCCTGTTCATCTTCCGCGGAATTTGCAAACTGGGCCAAACAGGAGGTTAAAGGCACTGACTCTCCAAGTCGGGAGAGTGTTAGTAAAGCATCTGGAATGTTGCACCCGAGTACCAGGGGACGAGAACTGAGACATATTTCAACACGTCTCCCGATCACACGGTTGATCATACTCTGGGTTCCTCATGCATGTTTTAGCTGAAGGAAGAATCCCTTAAACCTGGAGAGTTGAGACCCGTGGAATGGGTACCATGCAATATGACTTCAAAGGGTCTTCATTTGCTCACCAAAACTCTCCAATCCTATCACTCCTGCGTTTTTGCCCCTGTACTCACGATTGATTCACTTTCAGAGACATAGCAATCCATAGGTTTTAAGATACTTACTAGTCAGGTACATTATTAGGCGTTTAATATGGGGTTTTGAGTCCATTTCGTTGAGCAAGGAGTAGCTCTTGTCTATTACATATTTGGCTTAAGGAACTTTATCTGTGCTCATTTCAATCTCTGGTTTTATGCAGCACCCCAACTCACCTTTCCCCTTAAGCAAGCATAAGTTGGTTTTCTAAATTTGGGACCATGTTCTGTTTTGAAATTCAGTTCCTGTGTAGCCAAGTTTACATTCCGTGTATTAGTGATATCTTATGATGTTTCTTTTTCTGTGTGACTTATTTCAGTTAGAATCATCATACCTGAATCCACTCATTATGCTGCTATGGGCCTGATGACATAGATGTCATTGCTGAGTGATATTGCATTGTACGTAAGTACCACAACTTCTTTATCCATTTTTCGCTTTATGCGATATTGAACTTGTACCGTAAACGAGTTTCTTGTAAACAGAGCCATCCCAAGCTTTGGGGTGCCTGTGTCTTTTTGATTTTAATTTCCCTAAGCTATAGGACCATAAGTGGAAGTGCCCTAGGCTCTGTTGCTTTGTTTTTTAGATGTTTCAGGAAACACCATACACTTCTCCCCAGTGGCTGTTGGCAAGTTACATCCCGCCCATCAGCATAACAAGGCTCCCAGTTCTCCATGGCCTGTCCTGCCTTTCTGGATTTTACACTTTTTTCAGATGGCCCTTTTGACGGGGGGGAAGTGAGACTTCATTGTAGTGCAGATTTCCTTTGCAAGCTTGCTTGGTTGGCCAAAAAGGGCGTATGCGATTTTTCCTGAATATATTCAGGAAAAAACGCATACGCCCTTTTTGGCCAAGTGCATCATTGTCGACCTTCTGCCTCTTTTAATATGCTTTAAATGCAATTCCAGTCTACCTCCTGAAATCGGTTTCCTGCAATTCTGCCCGGCTTTCAAGTCCTCTTGGCAGCCTTACTTCAGTATATTTTTGGATGATAGCTGTCATTTATAACTCTGCAGGTTTGTGAATTACAGTGCCCCTGAGCTCCTTTCTTCAACTCGCTTTCTTGTGAGCTGGCCGCAACACCGCAGGATTGCTTCAGGCCCTAATCTGGTTCCGGCATGGCACGCTGAGCCTTTGGTTAATTCCTCTTCCTGGTGGGAAATGAGAGTTAAATTTTCCCGTCCAGACACCTCCAGCTAGTCTCTCATTGGTTCTCCCTATTCCTGTTCATCTTCCGCGGAATTTGCAAACTGGGCCAAACAGGAGGTTAAAGGCACTGACTCTCCAAGTCGGGAGAGTGTTAGTAAAGCATCTGGAATGTTGCACCCGAGTACCAGGGGACGAGAACTGAGACATATTTCAACACGTCTCCCGATCACACGGTTGATCATACTCTGGGTTCCACATGCATGTTTTAGCTGAAGGAAGAATCCCTTAAACCTGGAGAGTTGAGACCCGTGGAATGGGTACCATGCAATATGACTTCAAAGGGTCTTCATTTGCTCACGAAAACTCTCCAATCCTATCACTGCTGCGTTTTTGCCCCTGTACTCACGATTGATTCACTTTCAGAGACATAGCAATCCATAGGTTTTAAGATACTTACTAGTCAGGTACATTATTAGGCGTTTAATATGGGGTTTTGAGTCCATTTCGTTGAGCAAGGAGTAGCTCTTGTCTGTTACATATTTGGCTTAAGGAACTTTATCTGTGCTCATTTCAATCTCTGGTTTTATGCAGCACCCCAACTCACCTTTCCCCTTAAGCAAGCATAAGTTGGTTTTCTAAATTTGGGACCATGTTCTGTTTTGAAATTCAGTTCCTGTGTAGCCAAGTTTACATTCCGTGTATTAGTGATATCTTATGATGTTTCTTTTTCTGTGTGACTTATTTCAGTTAGAATCATCATACCTGAATCCACTCATTATGCTGCTATGGGCCTGATGACATAGATGTCATTGCTGAGTGATATTGCATTGTACGTAAGTACCACAACTTCTTTATCCATTTTTCGCTTTATGCGATATTGAACTTGTACCGTAAACGAGTTTCTTGTAAACAGAGACATCCCAAACTTTGGGGTGCCTTGTCTTTTTGATTTTAATTTCCCTAAGCTGCAGGACCATAAGTGGAAGTGCCCTAGGCTCTGTTGCTTTGTTTTTTAGATGTTTCAGGAAACACCATACACTTCTCCCGAGTGGCTGTTGGCAATTTACATCCTGCCCATCAGCATAACAAGGCTCCCAGTTCTCCATGGCCTGTCCTGCCTTTCTGGATTTTACACTTTTTTCAGATGGCCCTTTTGATGGGGGGAAGTGAGACTTCATTGTAGTGCAGATTTCCTTTGCAAGCTTGCTTGGTTGACCAAAAAGGGCGTATGCGTTTTTTCCTGAATATATTCAGGAAAAAACGCATACGCCCTTTTTGGCCAAGTGCATCATTGTCGACCTTCTGCCTCTTTTCCTATGCTTTAAATGCAATTCCAGTCTACCTCCTGAAATCGGTTTCCTGCAATTCTGCCCGGCTTTCAAGTCCTCTTGGCAGCCTTACTTCAGTATATTTTTGGATGATAGCTGTCATTTATAACTCTGCAGGTTTGTGAATTACAGTGCCCCTGAGCTCCTTTCTTCAACTCGCTTTCTTGTGAGCTGGCCGCAACACCGCAGGATTGCTTCAGGCCCTAATCTGGTTCTGGCATGGCACGCTGAGCCTTTGGTTAATTCCTCTTCCTGGTGGGAAATGAGAGTTAAATTTTCCCGTCCAGACACCTCCAGCTAGTCTCTCATTGGTTCTCCCTATTCCTGTTCATCTTCCGCGGAATTTGCAAACTGGGCCAAACAGGAGGTTAAAGGCACTGACTCTCCAAGTCGGGAGAGTGTTAGTAAAGCATCTGGAATGTTGCACCCGAGTACCAGGGGACGAGAACTGAGACATATTTCAACACGTCTCCCGATCACACGGTTGATCATACTCTGGGTTCCTCATGCATGTTTTAGCTGAAGGAAGAATCCCTTAAACCTGGAGAGTTGAGACCCGTGGAATGGGTACCATGCAATATGACTTCAAAGGGTCTTCATTTGCTCACCAAAACTCTCCAATCCTATCACTCCTGCGTTTTTGCCCCTGTACTCACGATTGATTCACTTTCAGAGACATAGCAATCCATAGGTTTTAAGATACTTACTAATCAGGTACATTATTAGGCGTTTAATATGGGGTTTTGAGTCCATTTCGTTGAGCAAGGAGTAGCTCTTGTCTATTACATATTTGGCTTAAGGAACTTTATCTGTGCTCATTTCAATCTCTGGTTTTATGCAGCACCCCAACTCACCTTTCCCCTTAAGCAAGCATAAGTTGGTTTTCTAAATTTGGGACCATGTTCTGTTTTGAAATTCAGTTCCTGTGTAGCCAAGTTTACATTCCGTGTATTAGTGATATCTTATGATGTTTCTTTTTCTGTGTGACTTATTTCAGTTAGAATCATCATACCTGAATCCACTCATTATGCTGCTATGGGCCTGATGACATAGATGTCATTGCTGAGTGATATTGCATTGTACGTAAGTACCACAACTTCTTTATCCATTTTTCGCTTTATGCGATATTGAACTTGTACCGTAAACGAGTTTCTTGTAAACAGAGCCATCCCAAGCTTTGGGGTGCCTGTGTCTTTTTGATTTTAATTTCCCTAAGCTATAGGACCATAAGTGGAAGTGCCCTAGGCTCTGTTGCTTTGTTTTTTAGATGTTTCAGGAAACACCATACACTTCTCCCGAGTGGCTGTTGGCAATTTACATCCCGCCCATCAGCATAACAAGGCTCCCAGTTCTCCATGGCCTGTCCTGCCTTTCTGGATTTTACACTTTTTTCAGATGGCCCTTTTGACGGGGGGGAAGTGAGACTTCATTGTAGTGCAGATTTCCTTTGCAAGCTTGCTTGGTTGGCCAAAAAGGGCGTATGCGATTTTTCCTGAATATATTCAGGAAAAAACGCATACGCCCTTTTTGGCCAAGTGCATCATTGTCGACATTCTGCCTCTTTTCCTATGCTTTAAATGCAATTCCAGTCTACCTCCTGAAATCGGTTTCCTGCAATTCTGCCCGGCTTTCAAGTCCTCTTGGCAGCCTTACTTCAGTATATTTTTGGATGATAGCTGTCATTTATAACTCTGCAGGTTTGTGAATTACAGTGCCCCTGAGCTCCTTTCTTCAACTCGCTTTCTTGTGAGCTGGCCGCAACACCGCAGGATTGCTTCAGGCCCTAATCTGGTTCCGGCATGGCACGCTGAGCCTTTGGTTAATTCCTCTTCCTGGTGGGAAATGAGAGTTAAATTTTCCCGTCCAGACACCTCCAGCTAGTCTCTCATTGGTTCTCCCTATTCCTGTTCATCTTCCGCGGAATTTGCAAACTGGGCCAAACAGGAGGTTAAAGGCACTGACTCTCCAAGTCGGGAGAGTGTTAGTAAAGCATCTGGAATGTTGCACCCGAGTACCAGGGGACGAGAACTGAGACATATTTCAACACGTCTCCCGATCACACGGTTGATCATACTCTGGGTTCCTCATGCATGTTTTAGCTGAAGGAAGAATCCCTTAAACCTGGAGAGTTGAGACCCGTGGAATGGGTACCATGCAATATGACTTCAAAGGGTCTTCATTTGCTCACCAAAACTCTCCAATCCTATCACTCCTGCGTTTTTGCCCCTGTACTCACGATTGATTCACTTTCAGAGACATAGCAATCCATAGGTTTTAAGATACTTACTAGTCAGGTACATTATTAGGCGTTTAATATGGGGTTTTGAGTCCATTTCGTTGAGCAAGGAGTAGCTCTTGTCTATTACATATTTGGCTTAAGGAACTTTATCTGTGCTCATTTCAATCTCTGGTTTTATGCAGCACCCCAACTCACCTTTCCCCTTAAGCAAGCATAAGTTGGTTTTCTAAATTTGGGACCATGTTCTGTTTTGAAATTCAGTTCCTGTGTAGCCAAGTTTACATTCCGTGTATTAGTGATATCTTATGATGTTTCTTTTTCTGTGTGACTTATTTCAGTTAGAATCATCATACCTGAATCCACTCATTATGCTGCTATGGGCCTGATGACATAGATGTCATTGCTGAGTGATATTGCATTGTACGTAAGTACCACAACTTCTTTATCCATTTTTCGCTTTATGCGATATTGAACTTGTACCGTAAACGAGTTTCTTGTAAACAGAGCCATCCCAAGCTTTGGGGTGCCTGTGTCTTTTTGATTTTAATTTCCCTAAGCTATAGGACCATAAGTGGAAGTGCCCTAGGCTCTGTTGCTTTGTTTTTTAGATGTTTCAGGAAACACCATACACTTCTCCCGAGTGGCTGTTGGCAATTTACATCCCGCCCATCAGCATAACAAGGCTCCCAGTTCTCCATGGCCTGTCCTGCCTTTCTGGATTTTACACTTTTTTCAGATGGCCCTTTTGACGGGGGGGAAGTGAGACTTCATTGTAGTGCAGATTTCCTTTGCAAGCTTGCTTGGTTGGCCAAAAAGGGCGTATGCGATTTTTCCTGAATATATTCAGGAAAAAACGCATACGCCCTTTTTGGCCAAGTGCATCATTGTCGACCTTCTGCCTCTTTTAATATGCTTTAAATGCAATTCCAGTCTACCTCCTGAAATCGGTTTCCTGCAATTCTGCCCGGCTTTCAAGTCCTCTTGGCAGCCTTACTTCAGTATATTTTTGGATGATAGCTGTCATTTATAACTCTGCAGGTTTGTGAATTACAGTGCCCCTGAGCTCCTTTCTTCAACTCGCTTTCTTGTGAGCTGGCCGCAACACCGCAGGATTGCTTCAGGCCCTAATCTGGTTCCGGCATGGCACGCTGAGCCTTTGGTTAATTCCTCTTCCTGGTGGGAAATGAGAGTTAAATTTTCCCGTCCAGACACCTCCAGCTAGTCTCTCATTGGTTCTCCCTATTCCTGTTCATCTTCCGCGGAATTTGCAAACTGGGCCAAACAGGAGGTTAAAGGCACTGACTCTCCAAGTCGGGAGAGTGTTAGTAAAGCATCTGGAATGTTGCACCCGAGTACCAGGGGACGAGAACTGAGACATATTTCAACACGTCTCCCGATCACACGGTTGATCATACTCTGGGTTCCACATGCATGTTTTAGCTGAAGGAAGAATCCCTTAAACCTGGAGAGTTGAGACCCGTGGAATGGGTACCATGCAATATGACTTCAAAGGGTCTTCATTTGCTCACCAAAACTCTCCAATCCTATCACTGCTGCGTTTTTGCCCCTGTACTCACGATTGATTCACTTTCAGAGACATAGCAATCCATAGGTTTTAAGATACTTACTAGTCAGGTACATTATTAGGCGTTTAATATGGGGTTTTGAGTCCATTTCGTTGAGCAAGGAGTAGCTCTTGTCTATTACATATTTGGCTTAAGGAACTTTATCTGTGCTCATTTCAATCTCTGGTTTTATGCAGCACCCCAACTCACCTTTCCCCTTAAGCAAGCATAAGTTGGTTTTCTAAATTTGGGAGCATGTTCTGTTTTGAAATTCAGTTCCTGTGTAGCCAAGTTTACATTCCGTGTATTAGTGATATCTTATGATGTTTCTTTTTCTGTGTGACTTATTTCAGTTAGAATCATCATACCTGAATCCACTCATTATGCTGCTATGGGCCTGATGACATAGATGTCATTGCTGAGTGATATTGCATTGTACGTAAGTACCACAACTTCTTTATCCATTTTTCGCTTTATGCGATATTGAACTTGTACCGTAAACGAGTTTCTTGTAAACAGAGCCATCCCAAACTTTGGGGTGCCTTGTCTTTTTGATTTTAATTTCCCTAAGCTGCAGGACCATAAGTGGAAGTGCCCTAGGCTCTGTTGCTTTGTTTTTTAGATGTTTCAGGAAACACCATACACTTCTCCCGAGTGGCTGTTGGCAATTTACATCCTGCCCATCAGCATAACAAGGCTCCCAGTTCTCCATGGCCTGTCCTGCCTTTCTGGATTTTACACTTTTTTCAGATGGCCCTTTTGATGGGGGGAAGTGAGACTTCATTGTAGTGCAGATTTCCTTTGCAAGCTTGCTTGGTTGACCAAAAAGGGCGTATGCGTTTTTTCCTGAATATATTCAGGAAAAAACGCATACGCCCTTTTTGGCCAAGTGCATCATTGTCGACCTTCTGCCTCTTTTCCTATGCTTTAAATGCAATTCCAGTCTACCTCCTGAAATCGGTTTCCTGCAATTCTGCCCGGCTTTCAAGTCCTCTTGGCAGCCTTACTTCAGTATATTTTTGGATGATAGCTGTCATTTATAACTCTGCAGGTTTGTGAATTACAGTGCCCCTGAGCTCCTTTCTTCAACTCGCTTTCTTGTGAGCTGGCCGCAACACCGCAGGATTGCTTCAGGCCCTAATCTGGTTCCGGCATGGCACGCTGAGCCTTTGGTTAATTCCTCTTCCTGGTGGGAAATGAGAGTTAAATTTTCCCGTCCAGACACCTCCAGCTAGTCTCTCATTGGTTCTCCCTATTCCTGTTCATCTTCCACGGAATTTGCAAACTGGGCCAAACAGGAGGTTAAAGGCACTGACTCTCCAAGTCGGGAGAGTGTTAGTAAAGCATCTGGAATGTTGCACCCGAGTACCAGGGGACGAGAACTGAGACATATTTCAACACGTCTCCCGATCACACGGTTGATCATACTCTGGGTTCCACATGCATGTTTTAGCTGAAGGAAGAATCCCTTAAACCTGGAGAGTTGAGACCCGTGGAATGGGTACCATGCAATATGACTTCAAAGGGTCTTCATTTGCTCACCAAAACTCTCCAATCCTATCACTGCTGCGTTTTTGCCCCTGTACTCACGATTGATTCACTTTCAGAGACATAGCAATCCATAGGTTTTAAGATACTTACTAGTCAGGTACATTATTAGGCGTTTAATATGGGGTTTTGAGTCCATTTCGTTGAGCAAGGAGTAGCTCTTGTCTGTTACATATTTGGCTTAAGGAACTTTATCTGTGCTCATTTCAATCTCTGGTTTTATGCAGCACCCCAACTCACCTTTCCCCTTAAGCAAGCATAAGTTGGTTTTCTAAATTTGGGACCATGTTCTGTTTTGAAATTCAGTTCCTGTGTAGCCAAGTTTACATTCCGTGTATTAGTGATATCTTATGATGTTTCTTTTTCTGTGTGACTTATTTCAGTTAGAATCATCATACCTGAATCCACTCATTATGCTGCTATGGGCCTGATGACATAGATGTCATTGCTGAGTGATATTGCATTGTACGTAAGTACCACAACTTCTTTATCCATTTTTCGCTTTATGCGATATTGAACTTGTACCGTAAACGAGTTTCTTGTAAACAGAGCCATCCCAAGCTTTGGGGTGCCTTGTCTTTTTGATTTTAATTTCCCTAAGCTGCAGGACCATAAGTGGAAGTGCCCTAGGCTCTGTTGCTTTGTTTTTTAGATGTTTCAGGAAACACCATACACTTCTCCCGAGTGGCTGTTGGCAATTTACATCCTGCCCATCAGCATAACAAGGCTCCCAGTTCTCCATGGCCTGTCCTGCCTTTCTGGATTTTACACTTTTTTCAGATGGCCCTTTTGATGGGGGGAAGTGAGACTTCATTGTAGTGCAGATTTCCTTTGCAAGCTTGCTTGGTTGACCAAAAAGGGCGTATGCGTTTTTTCCTGAATATATTCAGGAAAAAACGCATACGCCCTTTTTGGCCAAGTGCATCATTGTCGACCTTCTGCCTCTTTTCCTATGCTTTAAATGCAATTCCAGTCAACCTCCTGAAATCGGTTTCCTGCAATTCTGCCCGGCTTTCAAGTCCTCTTGGCAGCCTTACTTCAGTATATTTTTGGATGATAGCTGTCATTTATAACTCTGCAGGTTTGTGAATTACAGTGCCCCTGAGCTCCTTTCTTCAACTCGCTTTCTTGTGAGCTGGCCGCAACACCGCAGGATTGCTTCAGGCCCTAATCTGGTTCCGGCATGGCACGCTGAGCCTTTGGTTAATTCCTCTTCCTGGTGGGAAATGAGAGTTAAATTTTCCCGTCCAGACACCTCCAGCTAGTCTCTCATTGGTTCTCCCTATTCCTGTTCATCTTCCGCGGAATTTGCAAACTGGGCCAAACAGGAGGTTAAAGGCACTGACTCTCCAAGTCGGGAGAGTGTTAGTAAAGCATCTGGAATGTTGCACCCGAGTACCAGGGGACGAGAACTGAGACATATTTCAACACGTCTCCCGATCACACGGTTGATCATACTCTGGGTTCCACATGCATGTTTTAGCTGAAGGAAGAATCCCTTAAACCTGGAGAGTTGAGACCCGTGGAATGGGTACCATGCAATATGACTTCAAAGGGTCTTCATTTGCTCACCAAAACTCTCCAATCCTATCACTGCTGCGTTTTTGCCCCTGTACTCACGATTGATTCACTTTCAGAGACATAGCAATCCATAGGTTTTAAGATACTTACTAGTCAGGTACATTATTAGGCGTTTAATATGGGGTTTTGAGTCCATTTCGTTGAGCAAGGAGTAGCTCTTGTCTGTTACATATTTGGCTTAAGGAACTTTATCTGTGCTCATTTCAATCTCTGGTTTTATGCAGCACCCCAACTCACCTTTCCCCTTAAGCAAGCATAAGTTGGTTTTCTAAATTTGGGACCATGTTCTGTTTTGAAATTCAGTTCCTGTGTAGCCAAGTTTACATTCCGTGTATTAGTGATATCTTATGATGTTTCTTTTTCTGTGTGACTTATTTCAGTTAGAATCATCATACCTGAATCCACTCATTATGCTGCTATGGGCCTGATGACATAGATGTCATTGCTGAGTGATATTGCATTGTACGTAAGTACCACAACTTCTTTATCCATTTTTCGCTTTATGCGATATTGAACTTGTACCGTAAACGAGTTTCTTGTAAACAGAGCCATCCCAAGCTTTGGGGTGCCTGTGTCTTTTTGATTTTAATTTCCCTAAGCTATAGGACCATAAGTGGAAGTGCCCTAGGCTCTGTTGCTTTGTTTTTTAGATGTTTCAGGAAACACCATACACTTCTCCCGAGTGGCTGTTGGCAATTTACATCCTGCCCATCAGCATAACAAGGCTCCCAGTTCTCCATGGCCTGTCCTGCCTTTCTGGATTTTACACTTTTTTCAGATGGCCCTTTTGATGGGGGGAAGTGAGACTTCATTGTAGTGCAGATTTCCTTTGCAAGGTTGCTTGGTTGACCAAAAAGGGCGTATGCGTTTTTTCCTGAATATATTCAGGAAAAAACGCATACGCCCTTTTTGGCCAAGTGCATCATTGTCGACCTTCTGCCTCTTTTCCTATGCTTTAAATGCAATTCCAGTCTACCTCCTGAAATCGGTTTCCTGCAATTCTGCCCGGCTTTCAAGTCCTCTTGGCAGCCTTACTTCAGTATATTTTTGGATGATAGCTGTCATTTATAACTCTGCAGGTTTGTGAATTACAGTGCCCCTGAGCTCCTTTCTTCAACTCGCTTTCTTGTGAGCTGGCCGCAACACCGCAGGATTGCTTCAGGCCCTAATCTGGTTCCGGCATGGCACGCTGAGCCTTTGGTTAATTCCTCTTCCTGGTGGGAAATGAGAGTTAAATTTTCCCGTCCAGACACCTCCAGCTAGTCTCTCATTGGTTCTCCCTATTCCTGTTCATCTTCCGCGGAATTTGCAAACTGGGCCAAACAGGAGGTTAAAGGCACTGACTCTCCAAGTCGGGAGAGTGTTAGTAAAGCATCTGGAATGTTGCACCCGAGTACCAGGGGACGAGAACTGAGACATATTTCAACACGTCTCCCGATCACACGGTTGATCATACTCTGGGTTCCACATGCATGTTTTAGCTGAAGGAAGAATCCCTTAAACCTGGAGAGTTGAGACCCGTGGAATGGGTACCATGCAATATGACTTCAAAGGGTCTTCATTTGCTCACCAAAACTCTCCAATCCTATCACTGCTGCGTTTTTGCCCCTGTACTCACGATTGATTCACTTTCAGAGACATAGCAATCCATAGGTTTTAAGATACTTACTAGTCAGGTACATTATTAGGCGTTTAATATGGGGTTTTGAGTCCATTTCGTTGAGCAAGGAGTAGCTCTTGTCTGTTACATATTTGGCTTAAGGAACTTTATCTGTGCTCATTTCAATCTCTGGTTTTATGCAGCACCCCAACTCACCTTTCCCCTTAAGCAAGCATAAGTTGGTTTTCTAAATTTGGGACCATGTTCTGTTTTGAAATTCAGTTCCTGTGTAGCCAAGTTTACATTCCGTGTATTAGTGATATCTTATGATGTTTCTTTTTCTGTGTGACTTATTTCAGTTAGAATCATCATACCTGAATCCACTCATTATGCTGCTATGGGCCTGATGACATAGATGTCATTGCTGAGTGATATTGCATTGTACGTAAGTACCACAACTTCTTTATCCATTTTTCGCTTTATGCGATATTGAACTTGTACCGTAAACGAGTTTCTTGTAAACAGAGCCATCCCAAGCTTTGGGGTGCCTGTGTCTTTTTGATTTTAATTTCCCTAAGCTATAGGACCATAAGTGGAAGTGCCCTAGGCTCTGTTGCTTTGTTTTTTAGATGTTTCAGGAAACACCATACACTTCTCCCGAGTGGCTGTTGGCAATTTACATCCTGCCCATCAGCATAACAAGGCTCCCAGTTCTCCATGGCCTGTCCTGCCTTTCTGGATTTTACACTTTTTTCAGATGGCCCTTTTGATGGGGGGAAGTGAGACTTCATTGTAGTGCAGATTTCCTTTGCAAGCTTGCTTGGTTGACCAAAAAGGGCGTATGCGTTTTTTCCTGAATATATTCAGGAAAAAACGCATACGCCCTTTTTGGCCAAGTGCATCATTGTCGACCTTCTGCCTCTTTTCCTATGCTTTAAATGCAATTCCAGTCTACCTCCTGAAATCGGTTTCCTGCAATTCTGCCCGGCTTTCAAGTCCTCTTGGCAGCCTTACTTCAGTATATTTTTGGATGATAGCTGTCATTTATAACTCTGCAGGTTTGTGAATTACAGTGCCCCTGAGCTCCTTTCTTCAACTCGCTTTCTTGTGAGCTGGCCGCAACACCGCAGGATTGCTTCAGGCCCTAATCTGGTTCCGGCATGGCACGCTGAGCCTTTGGTTAATTCCTCTTCCTGGTGGGAAATGAGAGTTAAATTTTCCCGTCCAGACACCTCCAGCTAGTCTCTCATTGGTTCTCCCTATTCCTGTTCATCTTCCGCGGAATTTGCAAACTGGGCCAAACAGGAGGTTAAAGGCACTGACTCTCCAAGTCGGGAGAGTGTTAGTAAAGCATCTGGAATGTTGCACCCGAGTACCAGGGGACGAGAACTGAGACATATTTCAACACGTCTCCCGATCACACGGTTGATCATACTCTGGGTTCCACATGCATGTTTTAGCTGAAGGAAGAATCCCTTAAACCTGGAGAGTTGAGACCCGTGGAATGGGTACCATGCAATATGACTTCAAAGGGTCTTCATTTGCTCACCAAAACTCTCCAATCCTATCACTGCTGCGTTTTTGCCCCTGTACTCACGATTGATTCACTTTCAGAGACATAGCAATCCATAGGTTTTAAGATACTTACTAGTCAGGTACATTATTAGGCGTTTAATATGGGGTTTTGAGTCCATTTCGTTGAGCAAGGAGTAGCTCTTGTCTGTTACATATTTGGCTTAAGGAACTTTATCTGTGCTCATTTCAATCTCTGGTTTTATGCAGCACCCCAACTCACCTTTCCCCTTAAGCAAGCATAAGTTGGTTTTCTAAATTTGGGACCATGTTCTGTTTTGAAATTCAGTTCCTGTGTAGCCAAGTTTACATTCCGTGTATTAGTGATATCTTATGATGTTTCTTTTTCTGTGTGACTTATTTCAGTTAGAATCATCATACCTGAATCCACTCATTATGCTGCTATGGGCCTGATGACATAGATGTCATTGCTGAGTGATATTGCATTGTACGTAAGTACCACAACTTCTTTATCCATTTTTCGCTTTATGCGATATTGAACTTGTACCGTAAACGAGTTTCTTGTAAACAGAGCCATCCCAAGCTTTGGGGTGCCTGTGTCTTTTTGATTTTAATTTCCCTAAGCTATAGGACCATAAGTGGAAGTGCCCTAGGCTCTGTTGCTTTGTTTTTTAGATGTTTCAGGAAACACCATACACTTCTCCCGAGTGGCTGTTGGCAATTTACATCCCGCCCATCAGCATAACAAGGCTCCCAGTTCTCCATGGCCTGTCCTGCCTTTCTGGATTTTACACTTTTTTCAGATGGCCCTTTTGACGGGGGGGAAGTGAGACTTCATTGTAGTGCAGATTTCCTTTGCAAGCTTGCTTGGTTGGCCAAAAAGGGCGTATACGATTTTTCCTGAATATATTCAGGAAAAAACGCATACGCCCTTTTTGGCCAAGTGCATCATTGTCGACCTTCTGCCTCTTTTAATATGCTTTAAATGCAATTCCAGTCTACCTCCTGAAATCGGTTTCCTGCAATTCTGCCCGGCTTTCAAGTCCTCTTGGCAGCCTTACTTCAGTATATTTTTGGATGATAGCTGTCATTTATAACTCTGCAGGTTTGTGAATTACAGTGCCCCTGAGCTCCTTTCTTCAACTCGCTTTCTTGTGAGCTGGCCGCAACACCACAGGATTGCTTCAGGCCCTAATCTGGTTCCGGCATGGCACGCTGAGCCTTTGGTTAATTCCTCTTCCTGGTGGGAAATGAGAGTTAAATTTTCCCGTCCAGACACCTCCAGCTAGTCTCTCATTGGTTCTCCCTATTCCTGTTCATCTTCCGCGGAATTTGCAAACTGGGCCAAACAGGAGGTTAAAGGCACTGACTCTCCAAGTCGGGAGAGTGTTAGTAAAGCATCTGGAATGTTGCACCCGAGTACCAGGGGACGAGAACTGAGACATATTTCAACACGTCTCCCGATAACACGGTTGATCATACTCTGGGTTCCACATGCATGTTTTAGCTGAAGGAAGAATCCCTTAAACCTGGAGAGTTGAGACCCGTGGAATGGGTACCATGCAATATGACTTCAAAGGGTCTTCATTTGCTCACCAAAACTCTCCAATCCTATCACTGCTGCGTTTTTGCCCCTGTACTCACGATTGATTCACTTTCAGAGACATAGCAATCCATAGGTTTTAAGATACTTACTAGTCAGGTACATTATTAGGCGTTTAATATGGGGTTTTGAGTCCATTTCGTTGAGCAAGGAGTAGCTCTTGTCTGTTACATATTTGGCTTAAGGAAGTTTATCTGTGCTCATTTCAATCTCTGGTTTTATGCAGCACCCCAACTCACCTTTCCCCTTAAGCAAGCATAAGTTGGTTTTCTAAATTTGGGACCATGTTCTGTTTTGAAATTCAGTTCCTGTGTAGCCAAGTTTACATTCCGTGTATTAGTGATATCTTATGATGTTTCTTTTTCTGTGTGACTTATTTCAGTTAGAATCATCATACCTGAATCCACTCATTATGCTGCTATGGGCCTGATGACATAGATGTCATTGCTGAGTGATATTGCATTGTACGTAAGTACCACAACTTCTTTATCCATTTTTCGCTTTATGCGATATTGAACTTGTACCGTAAACGAGTTTCTTGTAAACAGAGCCATCCCAAGCTTTGGGGTGCCTGTGTCTTTTTGATTTTAATTTCCCTAAGCTATAGGACCATAAGTGGAAGTGCCCTAGGCTCTGTTGCTTTGTTTTTTAGATGTTTCAGGAAACACCATACACTTCTCCCGAGTGGCTGTTGGCAATTTACATCCCGCCCATCAGCATAACAAGGCTCCCAGTTCTCCATGGCCTGTCCTGCCTTTCTGGATTTTACACTTTTTTCAGATGGCCCTTTTGACGGGGGGGAAGTGAGACTTCATTGTAGTGCAGATTTCCTTTGCAAGCTTGCTTGGTTGGCCAAAAAGGGCGTATGCGATTTTTCCTGAATATATTCAGGAAAAAACGCATACGCCCTTTTTGGCCAAGTGCATCATTGTCGACCTTCTGCCTCTTTTAATATGCTTTAAATGCAATTCCAGTCTACCTCCTGAAATCGGTTTCCTGCAATTCTGCCCGGCTTTCAAGTCCTCTTGGCAGCCTTACTTCAGTATATTTTTGGATGATAGCTGTCATTTATAACTCTGCAGGTTTGTGAATTACAGTGCCCCTGAGCTCCTTTCTTCAACTCGCTTTCTTGTGAGCTGGCCGCAACACCGCAGGATTGCTTCAGGCCCTAATCTGGTTCCGGCATGGCACGCTGAGCCTTTGGTTAATTCCTCTTCCTGGTGGGAAATGAGAGTTAAATTTTCCCGTCCAGACACCTCCAGCTAGTCTCTCATTGGTTCTCCCTATTCCTGTTCATCTTCCGCGGAATTTGCAAACTGGGCCAAACAGGAGGTTAAAGGCACTGACTCTCCAAGTCGGGAGAGTGTTAGTAAAGCATCTGGAATGTTGCACCCGAGTACCAGGGGACGAGAACTGAGACATATTTCAACACGTCTCCCGATAACACGGTTGATCATACTCTGGGTTCCACATGCATGTTTTAGCTGAAGGAAGAATCCCTTAAACCTGGAGAGTTGAGACCCGTGGAATGGGTACCATGCAATATGACTTCAAAGGGTCTTCATTTGCTCACCAAAACTCTCCAATCCTATCACTGCTGCGTTTTTGCCCCTGTACTCACGATTGATTCACTTTCAGAGACATAGCAATCCATAGGTTTTAAGATACTTACTAGTCAGGTACATTATTAGGCGTTTAATATGGGGTTTTGAGTCCATTTCGTTGAGCAAGGAGTAGCTCTTGTCTATTACATATTTGGCTTAAGGAACTTTATCTGTGCTCATTTCAATCTCTGGTTTTATGCAGCACCCCAACTCACCTTTCCCCTTAAGCAAGCATAAGTTGGTTTTCTAAATTTGGGAGCATGTTCTGTTTTGAAATTCAGTTCCTGTGTAGCCAAGTTTACATTCCGTGTATTAGTGATATCTTATGATGTTTCTTTTTCTGTGTGACTTATTTCAGTTAGAATCATCATACCTGAATCCACTCATTATGCTGCTATGGGCCTGATGACATAGATGTCATTGCTGAGTGATATTGCATTGTACGTAAGTACCACAACTTCTTTATCCATTTTTCGCTTTATGCGATATTGAACTTGTACCGTAAACGAGTTTCTTGTAAACAGAGCCATCCCAAGCTTTGGGGTGCCTGTGTCTTTTTGATTTTAATTTCCCTAAGCTATAGGACCATAAGTGGAAGTGCCCTAGGCTCTGTTGCTTTGTTTTTTAGATGTTTCAGGAAACACCATACACTTCTCCCGAGTGGCTGTTGGCAATTTACATCCCGCCCATCAGCATAACAAGGCTCCCAGTTCTCCATGGCCTGTCCTGCCTTTCTGGATTTTACACTTTTTTCAGATGGCCCTTTTGACGGGGGGGAAGTGAGACTTCATTGTAGTGCAGATTTCCTTTGCAAGCTTGCTTGGTTGGCCAAAAAGGGCGTATGCGATTTTTCCTGAATATATTCAGGAAAAAACGCATACGCCCTTTTTGGCCAAGTGCATCATTGTCGACCTTCTGCCTCTTTTAATATGCTTTAAATGCAATTCCAGTCTACCTCCTGAAATCGGTTTCCTGCAATTCTGCCCGGCTTTCAAGTCCTCTTGGCAGCCTTACTTCAGTATATTTTTGGATGATAGCTGTCATTTATAACTCTGCAGGTTTGTGAATTACAGTGCCCCTGAGCTCCTTTCTTCAACTCGCTTTCTTGTGAGCTGGCCGCAACACCGCAGGATTGCTTCAGGCCCTAATCTGGTTCCGGCATGGCACGCTGAGCCTTTGGTTAATTCCTCTTCCTGGTGGGAAATGAGAGTTAAATTTTCCCGTCCAGACACCTCCAGCTAGTCTCTCATTGGTTCTCCCTATTCCTGTTCATCTTCCGCGGAATTTGCAAACTGGGCCAAACAGGAGGTTAAAGGCACTGACTCTCCAAGTCGGGAGAGTGTTAGTAAAGCATCTGGAATGTTGCACCCGAGTACCAGGGGACGAGAACTGAGACATATTTCAACACGTCTCCCGATCACACGGTTGATCATACTCTGGGTTCCACATGCATGTTTTAGCTGAAGGAAGAATCCCTTAAACCTGGAGAGTTGAGACCCGTGGAATGGGTACCATGCAATATGACTTCAAAGGGTCTTCATTTGCTCACCAAAACTCTCCAATCCTATCACTGCTGCGTTTTTGCCCCTGTACTCACGATTGATTCACTTTCAGAGACATAGCAATCCATAGGTTTTAAGATACTTACTAGTCAGGTACATTATTAGGCGTTTAATATGGGGTTTTGAGTCCATTTCGTTGAGCAAGGAGTAGCTCTTGTCTATTACATATTTGGCTTAAGGAACTTTATCTGTGCTCATTTCAATCTCTGGTTTTATGCAGCACCCCAACTCACCTTTCCCCTTAAGCAAGCATAAGTTGGTTTTCTAAATTTGGGAGCATGTTCTGTTTTGAAATTCAGTTCCTGTGTAGCCAAGTTTACATTCCGTGTATTAGTGATATCTTATGATGTTTCTTTTTCTGTGTGACTTATTTCAGTTAGAATCATCATACCTGAATCCACTCATTATGCTGCTATGGGCCTGATGACATAGATGTCATTGCTGAGTGATATTGCATTGTACGTAAGTACCACAACTTCTTTATCCATTTTTCGCTTTATGCGATATTGAACTTGTACCGTAAACGAGTTTCTTGTAAACAGAGCCATCCCAAACTTTGGGGTGCCTTGTCCTTTTGATTTTAATTTCCCTAAACTGCAGGACCATAAGTGGAAGTGCCCTAGGCTCTGTTGCTTTGTTTTTTAGATGTTTCAGGAAACACCATACACTTCTCCCGAGTGGCTGTTGGCAATTTACATCCTGCCCATCAGCATAACAAGGCTCCCAGTTCTCCATGGCCTGTCCTGCCTTTCTGGATTTTACACTTTTTTCAGATGGCCCTTTTGACGGGGGGAAGTGAGACTTCATTGTAGTGCAGATTTCCTTTGCAAGCTTGCTTGGTTGACCAAAAAGGGCGTATGCGTTTTTTCCTGAATATATTCAGGAAAAAACGCATACGCCCTTTTTGGCCAAGTGCATCATTGTCGACCTTCTGCCTCTTTTCCTATGCTTTAAATGCAATTCCAGTCTACCTCCTGAAATCGGTTTCCTGCAATTCTGCCCGGCTTTCAAGTCCTCTTGGCAGCCTTACTTCAGTATATTTTTGGATGATAGCTGTCATTTATAACTCTGCAGGTTTGTGAATTACAGTGCCCCTGAGCTCCTTTCTTCAACTCGCTTTCTTGTGAGCTGGCCGCAACACCGCAGGATTGCTTCAGGCCCTAATCTGGTTCCGGCATGGCACGCTGAGCCTTTGGTTAATTCCTCTTCCTGGTGGGAAATGAGAGTTAAATTTTCCCGTCCAGACACCTCCAGCTAGTCTCTCATTGGTTCTCCCTATTCCTGTTCATCTTCCGCGGAATTTGCAAACTGGGCCAAACAGGAGGTTAAAGGCACTGACTCTCCAAGTCGGGAGAGTGTTAGTAAAGCATCTGGAATGTTGCACCCGAGTACCAGGGGACGAGAACTGAGACATATTTCAACACGTCTCCCGATCACATGGTTGATCATACTCTGGGTTCCTCATGCATGTTTTAGCTGAAGGAAGAATCCCTTAAACCTGGAGAGTTGAGACCCGTGGAATGGGTACCATGCAATATGACTTCAAAGGGTCTTCATTTGCTCACCAAAACTCTCCAATCCTATCACTCCTGCGTTTTTGCCCCTGTACTCACGATTGATTCACTTTCAGAGACATAGCAATCCATAGGTTTTAAGATACTTACTAGTCAGGTACATTATTAGGCGTTTAATATGGGGTTTTGAGTCCATTTCGTTGAGCAAGGAGTAGCTCTTGTCTATTACATATTTGGCTTAAGGAACTTTATCTGTGCTCATTTCAATCTCTGGTTTTATGCAGCACCCCAACTCACCTTTCCCCTTAAGCAAGCATAAGTTGATTTTCTAAATTTGGGACCATGTTCTATTTTGAAATTCAGTTCCTGTGTAGCCAAGTTTACATTCCGTGTATTAGTGATATCTTATGATGTTTCTTTTTCTGTGTGACTTATTTCAGTTAGAATCATCATACCTGAATCCACTCATTATGCTGCTATGGGCCTGATGACATAGATGTCATTGCTGAGTGATATTGCATTGTACGTAAGTACCACAACTTCTTTATCCATTTTTCGCTTTATGCGATATTGAACTTGTACCGTAAACGAGTTTCTTGTAAACAGAGCCATCCCAAACTTTGGGGTGGCTGTGTCTTTTTGATTTTAATTTCCCTAAGCTATAGGACCATAAGTGGAAGTGCCCTAGGCTCTGTTGCTTTGTTTTTTAGATGTTTCAGGAAACACCATAGACTTCTCCCGAGTGGCTGTTGGCAATTTACATCCCGCCCATCAGCATAACAAGGCTCCCAGTTCTCCATGGCCTGTCCTGCCTTTCTGGATTTTACACTTTTTTCAGATGGCCCTTTTGACGGGGGGGAAGTGAGACTTCATTGTAGTGCAGATTTCCTTTGCAAGCTTGCTTGGTTGGCCAAAAAGGGCGTATGCGTTTTTTCCTGAATATATTCAGGAAAAAACGCATACGCCCTTTTTGGCCAAGTGCATCATTGTCGACCTTCTGCCTCTTTTCCTATGCTTTAAATGCAATTCCAGTCTACCTCCTGAAATCGGTTTCCTGCAATTCTGCCCGGCTTTCAAGTCCTCTTGGCAGCCTTACTTCAGTATATTTTTGGATGATAGCTGTCATTTATAACTCTGCAGGTTTGTGAATTACAGTGCCCCTGAGCTCCTTTCTTCAACTCGCTTTCTTGTGAGCTGGCCGCAACACCGCAGGATTGCTTCAGGCCCTAATCTGGTTCCGGCATGGCACGCTGAGCCTTTGGTTAATTCCTCTTCCTGGTGGGAAATGAGAGTTAAATTTTCCCGTCCAGACACCTCCAGCTAGTCTCTCATTGGTTCTCCCTATTCCTGTTCATCTTCCGCGGAATTTGCAAACTGGGCCAAACAGGAGGTTAAAGGCACTGACTCTCCAAGTCGGGAGAGTGTTAGTAAAGCATCTGGAATGTTGCACCCGAGTACCAGGGGACGAGAACTGAGACATATTTCAACACGTCTCCCGATCACACGGTTGATCATACTCTGGGTTCCACATGCATGTTTTAGCTGAAGGAAGAATCCCTTAAACCTGGAGAGTTGAGACCCGTGGAATGGGTACCATGCAATATGACTTCAAAGGGTCTTCATTTGCTCACCAAAACTCTCCAATCCTATCACTGCTGCGTTTTTGCCCCTGTACTCACGATTGATTCACTTTCAGAGACATAGCAATCCATAGGTTTTAAGATACTTACTAGTCAGGTACATTATTAGGCGTTTAATATGGGGTTTTGAGTCCATTTCGTTGAGCAAGGAGTAGCTCTTGTCTATTACATATTTGGCTTAAGGAACTTTATCTGTGCTCATTTCAATCTCTGGTTTTATGCAGCACCCCAACTCACCTTTCCCCTTAAGCAAGCATAAGTTGGTTTTCTAAATTTGGGAGCATGTTCTGTTTTGAAATTCAGTTCCTGTGTAGCCAAGTTTACATTCCGTGTATTAGTGATATCTTATGATGTTTCTCTTTCTGTGTGACTTATTTCAGTTAGAATCATCATACCTGAATCCACTCATTATGCTGCTATGGGCCTGATGACATAGATGTCATTGCTGAGTGATATTGCATTGTACGTAAGTACCACAACTTCTTTATCCATTTTTCGCTTTATGCGATATTGAACTTGTACCGTAAACGAGTTTCTTGTAAACAGAGCCATCCCAAGCTTTGGGGTGCCTGTGTCTTTTTGATTTTAATTTCCCTAAGCTATAGGACCATAAGTGGAAGTGCCCTAGGCTCTGTTGCTTTGTTTTTTAGATGTTTCAGGAAACACCATACACTTCTCCCGAGTGGCTGTTGGCAATTTACATCCCGCCCATCAGCATAACAAGGCTCCCAGTTCTCCATGGCCTGTCCTGCCTTTCTGGATTTTACACTTTTTTCAGATGGCCCTTTTGACGGGGGGGAAGTGAGACTTCATTGTAGTGCAGATTTCCTTTGCAAGCTTGCTTGGTTGGCCAAAAAGGGCGTATGCGATTTTTCCTGAATATATTCAGGAAAAAACGCATACGCCCTTTTTGGCCAAGTGCATCATTGTCGACCTTCTGCCTCTTTTAATATGCTTTAAATGCAATTCCAGTCTACCTCCTGAAATCGGTTTCCTGCAATTCTGCCCGGCTTTCAAGTCCTCTTGGCAGCCTTACTTCAGTATATTTTTGGATGATAGCTGTCATTTATAACTCTGCAGGTTTGTGAATTACAGTGCCCCTGAGCTCCTTTCTTCAACTCGCTTTCTTGTGAGCTGGCCGCAACACCGCAGGATTGCTTCAGGCCCTAATCTGGTTCCGGCATGGCACGCTGAGCCTTTGGTTAATTCCTCTTCCTGGTGGGAAATGAGAGTTAAATTTTCCCGTCCAGACACCTCCAGCTAGTCTCTCATTGGTTCTCCCTATTCCTGTTCATCTTCCGCGGAATTTGCAAACTGGGCCAAACAGGAGGTTAAAGGCACTGACTCTCCAAGTCGGGAGAGTGTTAGTAAAGCATCTGGAATGTTGCACCCGAGTACCAGGGGACGAGAACTGAGACATATTTCAACACGTCTCCCGATCACACGGTTGATCATACTCTGGGTTCCACATGCATGTTTTAGCTGAAGGAAGAATCCCTTAAACCTGGAGAGTTGAGACCCGTGGAATGGGTACCATGCAATATGACTTCAAAGGGTCTTCATTTGCTCACCAAAACTCTCCAATCCTATCACTGCTGCGTTTTTGCCCCTGTACTCACGATTGATTCACTTTCAGAGACATAGCAATCCATAGGTTTTAAGATACTTACTAGTCAGGTACATTATTAGGCGTTTAATATGGGGTTTTGAGTCCATTTCGTTGAGCAAGGAGTAGCTCTTGTCTATTACATATTTGGCTTAAGGAACTTTATCTGTGCTCATTTCAATCTCTGGTTTTATGCAGCACCCCAACTCACCTTTCCCCTTAAGCAAGCATAAGTTGGTTTTCTAAATTTGGGAGCATGTTCTGTTTTGAAATTCAGTTCCTGTGTAGCCAAGTTTACATTCCGTGTATTAGTGATATCTTATGATGTTTCTTTTTCTGTGTGACTTATTTCAGTTAGAATCATCATACCTGAATCCACTCATTATGCTGCTATGGGCCTGATGACATAGATGTCATTGCTGAGTGATATTGCATTGTACGTAAGTACCACAACTTCTTTATCCATTTTTCGCTTTATGCGATATTGAACTTGTACCGTAAACGAGTTTCTTGTAAACAGAGCCATCCCAAACTTTGGGGTGCCTTGTCCTTTTGATTTTAATTTCCCTAAACTGCAGGACCATAAGTGGAAGTGCCCTAGGCTCTGTTGCTTTGTTTTTTAGATGTTTCAGGAAACACCATACACTTCTCCCGAGTGGCTGTTGGCAATTTACATCCTGCCCATCAGCATAACAAGGCTCCCAGTTCTCCATGGCCTGTCCTGCCTTTCTGGATTTTACACTTTTTTCAGATGGCCCTTTTGACGGGGGGAAGTGAGACTTCATTGTAGTGCAGATTTCCTTTGCAAGCTTGCTTGGTTGACCAAAAAGGGCGTATGCGTTTTTTCCTGAATATATTCAGGAAAAAACGCATACGCCCTTTTTGGCCAAGTGCATCATTGTCGACCTTCTGCCTCTTTTCCTATGCTTTAAATGCAATTCCAGTCTACCTCCTGAAATCGGTTTCCTGCAATTCTGCCCGGCTTTCAAGTCCTCTTGGCAGCCTTACTTCAGTATATTTTTGGATGATAGCTGTCATTTATAACTCTGCAGGTTTGTGAATTACAGTGCCCCTGAGCTCCTTTCTTCAACTCGCTTTCTTGTGAGCTGGCCGCAACACCGCAGGATTGCTTCAGGCCCTAATCTGGTTCCGGCATGGCACGCTGAGCCTTTGGTTAATTCCTCTTCCTGGTGGGAAATGAGAGTTAAATTTTCCCGTCCAGACACCTCCAGCTAGTCTCTCATTGGTTCTCCCTATTCCTGTTCATCTTCCGCGGAATTTGCAAACTGGGCCAAACAGGAGGTTAAAGGCACTGACTCTCCAAGTCGGGAGAGTGTTAGTAAAGCATCTGGAATGTTGCACCCGAGTACCAGGGGACGAGAACTGAGACATATTTCAACACGTCTCCCGATCACATGGTTGATCATACTCTGGGTTCCTCATGCATGTTTTAGCTGAAGGAAGAATCCCTTAAACCTGGAGAGTTGAGACCCGTGGAATGGGTACCATGCAATATGACTTCAAAGGGTCTTCATTTGCTCACCAAAACTCTCCAATCCTATCACTCCTGCGTTTTTGCCCCTGTACTCACGATTGATTCACTTTCAGAGACATAGCAATCCATAGGTTTTAAGATACTTACTAGTCAGGTACATTATTAGGCGTTTAATATGGGGTTTTGAGTCCATTTCGTTGAGCAAGGAGTAGCTCTTGTCTATTACATATTTGGCTTAAGGAACTTTATCTGTGCTCATTTCAATCTCTGGTTTTATGCAGCACCCCAACTCACCTTTCCCCTTAAGCAAGCATAAGTTGATTTTCTAAATTTGGGACCATGTTCTATTTTGAAATTCAGTTCCTGTGTAGCCAAGTTTACATTCCGTGTATTAGTGATATCTTATGATGTTTCTTTTTCTGTGTGACTTATTTCAGTTAGAATCATCATACCTGAATCCACTCATTATGCTGCTATGGGCCTGATGACATAGATGTCATTGCTGAGTGATATTGCATTGTACGTAAGTACCACAACTTCTTTATCCATTTTTCGCTTTATGCGATATTGAACTTGTACCGTAAACGAGTTTCTTGTAAACAGAGCCATCCCAAACTTTGGGGTGGCTGTGTCTTTTTGATTTTAATTTCCCTAAGCTATAGGACCATAAGTGGAAGTGCCCTAGGCTCTGTTGCTTTGTTTTTTAGATGTTTCAGGAAACACCATAGACTTCTCCCGAGTGGCTGTTGGCAATTTACATCCCGCCCATCAGCATAACAAGGCTCCCAGTTCTCCATGGCCTGTCCTGCCTTTCTGGATTTTACACTTTTTTCAGATGGCCCTTTTGACGGGGGGGAAGTGAGACTTCATTGTAGTGCAGATTTCCTTTGCAAGCTTGCTTGGTTGGCCAAAAAGGGCGTATGCGTTTTTTCCTGAATATATTCAGGAAAAAACGCATACGCCCTTTTTGGCCAAGTGCATCATTGTCGACCTTCTGCCTCTTTTCCTATGCTTTAAATGCAATTCCAGTCTACCTCCTGAAATCGGTTTCCTGCAATTCTGCCCGGCTTTCAAGTCCTCTTGGCAGCCTTACTTCAGTATATTTTTGGATGATAGCTGTCATTTATAACTCTGCAGGTTTGTGAATTACAGTGCCCCTGAGCTCCTTTCTTCAACTCGCTTTCTTGTGAGCTGGCCGCAACACCGCAGGATTGCTTCAGGCCCTAATCTGGTTCCGGCATGGCACGCTGAGCCTTTGGTTAATTCCTCTTCCTGGTGGGAAATGAGAGTTAAATTTTCCCGTCCAGACACCTCCAGCTAGTCTCTCATTGGTTCTCCCTATTCCTGTTCATCTTCCGCGGAATTTGCAAACTGGGCCAAACAGGAGGTTAAAGGCACTGACTCTCCAAGTCGGGAGAGTGTTAGTAAAGCATCTGGAATGTTGCACCCGAGTACCAGGGGACGAGAACTGAGACATATTTCAACACGTCTCCCGATCACACGGTTGATCATACTCTGGGTTCCACATGCATGTTTTAGCTGAAGGAAGAATCCCTTAAACCTGGAGAGTTGAGACCCGTGGAATGGGTACCATGCAATATGACTTCAAAGGGTCTTCATTTGCTCACCAAAACTCTCCAATCCTATCACTGCTGCGTTTTTGCCCCTGTACTCACGATTGATTCACTTTCAGAGACATAGCAATCCATAGGTTTTAAGATACTTACTAGTCAGGTACATTATTAGGCGTTTAATATGGGGTTTTGAGTCCATTTCGTTGAGCAAGGAGTAGCTCTTGTCTATTACATATTTGGCTTAAGGAACTTTATCTGTGCTCATTTCAATCTCTGGTTTTATGCAGCACCCCAACTCACCTTTCCCCTTAAGCAAGCATAAGTTGGTTTTCTAAATTTGGGAGCATGTTCTGTTTTGAAATTCAGTTCCTGTGTAGCCAAGTTTACATTCCGTGTATTAGTGATATCTTATGATGTTTCTCTTTCTGTGTGACTTATTTCAGTTAGAATCATCATACCTGAATCCACTCATTATGCTGCTATGGGCCTGATGACATAGATGTCATTGCTGAGTGATATTGCATTGTACGTAAGTACCACAACTTCTTTATCCATTTTTCGCTTTATGCGATATTGAACTTGTACCGTAAACGAGTTTCTTGTAAACAGAGCCATCCCAAACTTTGGGGTGCCTTGTCTTTTTGATTTTAATTTCCCTAAGCTGCAGGACCATAAGTGGAAGTGCCCTAGGCTCTGTTGCTTTGTTTTTTAGATGTTTCAGGAAACACCATACAATTCTCCCGAGTGGCTGTTGGCAATTTACATCCTGCCCATCAGCATAACAAGGCTCCCAGTTCTCCATGGCCTGTCCTGCCTTTCTGGATTTTACACTTTTTTCAGATGGCCCTTTTGATGGGGGGAAGTGAGACTTCATTGTAGTGCAGATTTCCTTTGCAAGCTTGCTTGGTTGACCAAAAAGGGCGTATGCGTTTTTTCCTGAATATATTCAGGAAAAAACGCATACGCCCTTTTTGGCCAAGTGCATCATTGTCGACCTTCTGCCTCTTTTCCTATGCTTTAAATGCAATTCCAGTCTACCTCCTGAAATCGGTTTCCTGCAATTCTGCCCGGCTTTCAAGTCCTCTTGGCAGCCTTACTTCAGTATATTTTTGGATGATAGCTGTCATTTATAACTCTGCAGGTTTGTGAATTACAGTGCCCCTGAGCTCCTTTCTTCAACTCGCTTTCTTGTGAGCTGGCCGCAACACCGCAGGATTGCTTCAGGCCCTAATCTGGTTCCGGCATGGCACGCTGAGCCTTTGGTTAATTCCTCTTCCTGGTGGGAAATGAGAGTTAAATTTTCCCGTCCAGACACCTCCAGCAAGTCTCTCATTGGTTCTCCCTATTCCTGTTCATCTTCCGCGGAATTTGCAAACTGGGCCAAACAGGAGGTTAAAGGCACTGACTCTCCAAGTCGGGAGAGTGTTAGTAAAGCATCTGGAATGTTGCACCCGAGTACCAGGGGACGAGAACTGAGACATATTTCAACACGTCTCCCGATCACACGGTTGATCATACTCTGGGTTCCACATGCATGTTTTAGCTGAAGGAAGAATCCCTTAAACCTGGAGAGTTGAGACCCGTGGAATGGGTACCATGCAATATGACTTCAAAGGGTCTTCATTTGCTCACCAAAACTCTCCAATCCTATCACTGCTGCGTTTTTGCCCCTGTACTCACGATTGATTCACTTTCAGAGACATAGCAATCCATAGGTTTTAAGATACTTACTAGTCAGGTACATTATTAGGCGTTTAATATGGGGTTTTGAGTCCATTTCGTTGAGCAAGGAGTAGCTCTTGTCTATTACATATTTGGCTTAAGGAACTTTATCTGTGCTCATTTCAATCTCTGGTTTTATGCAGCACCCCAACTCACCTTTCCCCTTAAGCAAGCATAAGTTGGTTTTCTAAATTTGGGACCATGTTCTGTTTTGAAATCCAGTTCCTGTGTAGCCAAGTTTACATTCCGTGTATTAGTGATATCTTATGATGTTTCTTTTTCTGTGTGACTTATTTCAGTTAGAATCATCATACCTGAATCCACTCATTATGCTGCTATGGGCCTGATGACATAGATGTCATTGCTGAGTGATATTGCATTGTACGTAAGTACCACAACTTCTTTATCCATTTTTCGCTTTATGCGATATTGAACTTGTACCGTAAACGAGTTTCTTGTAAACAGAGCCATCCCAAACTTTGGGGTGGCTGTGTCTTTTTGATTTTAATTTCCCTAAGCTGCAGGACCATAAGTGGAAGTGCCCTAGGCTCTGTTGCTTTGTTTTTTAGATGTTTCAGGAAACACCATACACTTCTCCCGAGTGGCTGTTGGCAATTTACATCCCGCCCATCAGCATAACAAGGCTCCCAGTTCTCCATGGCCTGTCCTGCCTTTCTGGATTTTACACTTTTTTCAGATGGCCCTTTTGACGGGGGGGAAGTGAGACTTCATTGTAGTGCAGATTTCCTTTGCAAGCTTGCTTGGTTGGCCAAAAAGGGCGTATGCGTTTTTTCCTGAATATATTCAGGAAAAAACGCATACGCCCTTTTTGGCCAAGTGCATCATTGTCGACCTTCTGCCTCTTTTCCTATGCTTTAAATGCAATTCCAGTCTACCTCCTGAAATCGGTTTCCTGCAATTCTGCCCGGCTTTCAAGTCCTCTTGGCAGCCTTACTTCAGTATATTTTTGGATGATAGCTGTCATTTATAACTCTGCAGGTTTGTGAATTACAGTGCCCCTGAGCTCCTTTCTTCAACTCGCTTTCTTGTGAGCTGGCCGCAACACCGCAGGATTGCTTCAGGCCCTAATCTGGTTCCGGCATGGCACGCTGAGCCTTTGGTTAATTCCTCTTCCTGGTGGGAAATGAGAGTT
Organism: Orcinus orca; assembly: GCF_937001465.1. Classification (NCBI taxonomy): domain Eukaryota; kingdom Metazoa; phylum Chordata; class Mammalia; order Artiodactyla; family Delphinidae; genus Orcinus; species Orcinus orca. The sequence continues at coordinate 174,904 of NW_026043869.1, forward strand.
AAATTTTCCCGTCCAGACACCTCCAGCTAGTCTCTCATTGGTTCTCCCTATTCCTGTTCATCTTCCGCGGAATTTGCAAACTGGGCCAAACAGGAGGTTAAAGGCACTGACTCTCCAAGTCGGGAGAGTGTTAGTAAAGCATCTGGAATGTTGCACCCGAGTACCAGGGGACGAGAACTGAGACATATTTCAACACGTCTCCCGATCACACGGTTGATCATACTCTGGGTTCCACATGCATGTTTTAGCTGAAGGAAGAATCCCTTAAACCTGGAGAGTTGAGACCCGTGGAATGGGTACCATGCAATATGACTTCAAAGGGTCTTCATTTGCTCACCAAAACTCTCCAATCCTATCACTGCTGCGTTTTTGCCCCTGTACTCACGATTGATTCACTTTCAGAGACATAGCAATCCATAGGTTTTAAGATACTTACTAGTCAGGTACATTATTAGGCGTTTAATATGGGGTTTTGAGTCCATTTCGTTGAGCAAGGAGTAGCTCTTGTCTATTACATATTTGGCTTAAGGAACTTTATCTGTGCTCATTTCAATCTCTGGTTTTATGCAGCACCCCAACTCACCTTTCCCCTTAAGCAAGCATAAGTTGATTTTCTAAATTTGGGACCATGTTCTGTTTTGAAATCCAGTTCCTGTGTAGCCAAGTTTACATTCCGTGTATTAGTGATATCTTATGATGTTTCTTTTTCTGTGTGACTTATTTCAGTTAGAATCATCATACCTGAATCCACTCATTATGCTGCTGTGGGCCTGATGACATAGATGTCATTGCTGAGTGATATTGCATTGTACGTAAGTACCACAACTTCTTTATCCATTTTTCGCTTTATGCGATATTGAACTTGTACCGTAAACGAGTTTCTTGTAAACAGAGCCATCCCAAACTTTGGGGTGGCTGTGTCTTTTTGATTTTAATTTCCCTAAGCTGCAGGACCATAAGTGGAAGTGCCCTAGGCTCTGTTGCTTTGTTTTTTAGATGTTTCAGGAAACACCATACACTTCTCCCGAGTGGCTGTTGGCAATTTACATCCCGCCCATCAGCATAACAAGGCTCCCAGTTCTCCATGGCCTGTCCTGCCTTTCTGGATTTTACACTTTTTTCAGATGGCCCTTTTGACCAGGGGGAATGAGACTTCATTGTGGTGCAGATTTCCTTTGCAAGCTTGCTTGGTTGGCCAAAAAGGGCGTATGCGTTTTTTCCTGAATATATTCAGGAAAAAACGCATACGCCCTTTTTGACCAAGTGCATCATTGTCGACCTTCTGCCTCTTTTCCTATGCTTTAAATGCAATTCCAGTCTACCTCCTGAAATCGGTTTCCTGCAATTCTGCCCGGCTTTCAAGTCCTCTTGGCAGCCTTACTTCAGTATATTTTTGGATGATAGCTGTCATTTATAACTCTGCAGGTTTGTGAATTACAGTGCCCCTGAGCTCCTTTCTTCAACTCGCTTTCTTGTGAGCTGGCCGCAACACCGCAGGATTGCTTCAGGCCCTAATCTGGTTCCGGCATGGCACGCTGAGCCTTTGGTTAATTCCTCTTCCTGGTGGGAAATGAGAGTTAAATTTTCCCGTCCAGACACCTCCAGCTAGTCTCTCATTGGTTCTCCCTATTCCTGTTCATCTTCCGCGGAATTTGCAAACTGGGCCAAACAGGAGGTTAAAGGCACTGACTCTCCAAGTCGGGAGAGTGTTAGTAAAGCATCTGGAATGTTGCACCCGAGTACCAGGGGACGAGAACTGAGACATATTTCAACACGTCTCCCGATCACACGGTTGATCATACTCTGGGTTCCACATGCATGTTTTAGCTGAAGGAAGAATCCCTTAAACCTGGAGAGTTGAGACCCGTGGAATGGGTACCATGCAATATGACTTCAAAGGGTCTTCATTTGCTCACCAAAACTCTCCAATCCTATCACTGCTGCGTTTTTGCCCCTGTACTCACGATTGATTCACTTTCAGAGACATAGCAATCCATAGGTTTTAAGATACTTACTAGTCAGGTACATTATTAGGCGTTTAATATGGGGTTTTGAGTCCATTTCGTTGAGCAAGGAGTAGCTCTTGTCTATTACATATTTGGCTTAAGGAACTTTATCTGTGCTCATTTCAATCTCTGGTTTTATGCAGCACCCCAACTCACCTTTCCCCTTAAGCAAGCATAAGTTGATTTTCTAAATTTGGGACCATGTTCTGTTTTGAAATCCAGTTCCTGTGTAGCCAAGTTTACATTCCGTGTATTAGTGATATCTTATGATGTTTCTTTTTCTGTGTGACTTATTTCAGTTAGAATCATCATACCTGAATCCACTCATTATGCTGCTGTGGGCCTGATGACATAGATGTCATTGCTGAGTGATATTGCATTGTACGTAAGTACCACAACTTCTTTATCCATTTTTCGCTTTATGCGATATTGAACTTGTACCGTAAACGAGTTTCTTGTAAACAGAGCCATCCCAAACTTTGGGGTGGCTGTGTCTTTTTGATTTTAATTTCCCTAAGCTGCAGGACCATAAGTGGAAGTGCCCTAGGCTCTGTTGCTTTGTTTTTTAGATGTTTCAGGAAACACCATACACTTCTCCCCAGTGGCTGTTGGCAATTTACATCCCGCCCATCAGCATAACAAGGCTCCCAGTTCTCCATGGCCTGTCCTGCCTTTCTGGATTTTACACTTTTTTCAGATGGCCCTTTTGACCAGGGGGAATGAGACTTCATTGTGGTGCAGATTTCCTTTGCAAGCTTGCTTGGTTGGCCAAAAAGGGCGTATGCGTTTTTTCCTGAATATATTCAGGAAAAAACGCATACGCCCTTTTTGACCAAGTGCATCATTGTCGACCTTCTGCCTCTTTTCCTATGCTTTAAATGCAATTCCAGTCTACCTCCTGAAATCGGTTTCCTGCAATTCTGCCCGGCTTTCAAGTCCTCTTGGCAGCCTTACTTCAGTATATTTTTGGATGATAGCTGTCATTTATAACTCTGCAGGTTTGTGAATTACAGTGCCCCTGAGCTCCTTTCTTCAACTCGCTTTCTTGTGAGCTGGCCGCAACACCGCAGGATTGCTTCAGGCCCTAATCTGGTTCCGGCATGGCACGCTGAGCCTTTGGTTAATTCCTCTTCCTGGTGGGAAATGAGAGTTAAATTTTCCCGTCCAGACACCTCCAGCTAGTCTCTCATTGGTTCTCCCTATTCATGTTCATCTTCCGCGGAATTTGCAAACTGGGCCAAACAGGAGGTTAGAGGCACTGACTCTCCAAGTCGGGAGAGTGTTAGTAAAGCATCTGGAATGTTGCACCCGAGTACCAGGGGACGAGAACTGAGACATATTTCAACACGTCTCCCGATCACACGGTTGATCATACTCTGGGTTCCACATGCATGTTTTAGCTGAAGGAAGAATCCCTTAAACCTGGAGAGTTGAGACCCGTGGAATGGGTACCATGCAATATGACTTCAAAGGGTCTTCATTTGCTCACCAAAACTCTCCAATTCTATCACTGCTGCGTTTTTGCACCTGTACTCACGATTGATTCACTTTCAGAGACATAGCAATCCATAGGTTTTAAGATACTTACTAGTCAGGTACATTATTAGGCGTTTAATATGGGGTTTTGAGTCCATTTCGTTGAGCAAGGAGTAGCTCTTGTCTATTACATATTTGGCTTAAGGAGCTTTATCTGTGCTCATTTCAATCTCTGGTTTTATGCAGCACCCCAACTCACCTTTCCCCTTAAGCAAGCATAAGTTGGTTTTGTAAATATGGGACCATGTTCTGTTTTGAAATCCAGTTCATGTGTAGCCAAGTTTACATTCCGTGTATTAGTGATATCTTATGATGTTTCTTTTTCTGTGTGACTTATTTCAGTTAGAATCATCATACCTGAATCCACTCATTATGCTGCTATGGGCCTGATGACATAGATGTCATTGCTGAGTGATATTGCATTGTACGTAAGTACCACAACTTCTTTATCCATTTTTCGCTTTATGCGATATTGAACTTGTACCGTAAACGAGTTTCTTGTAAACAGAGCCATCCCAAACTTTGGGGTGGCTGTGTCTTTTTGATTTTAATTTCCCTAAGCTGCAGGACCATAAGTGGAAGTGCCCTAGGCTCTGTTGCTTTGTTTTTTAGATGTTTCAGGAAACACCATACACTTCTCCCGAGTGGCTGTTGGCAATTTACATCCCGCCCATCAGCATAACAAGGCTCCCAGTTCTCCATGGCCTGTCCTGCCTTTCTGGATTTTACACTTTTTTCAGATGGCCCTTTTGACGGGGGGGAAGTGAGACTTCATTGTAGTGCAGATTTCCTTTGCAAGCTTGCTTGGTTGGCCAAAAAGGGCGTATGCGTTTTTTCCTGAATATATTCAGGAAAAAACGCATACGCCCTTTTTGGCCAAGTGCATCATTGTCGACCTTCTGCCTCTTTTCCTATGCTTTAAATGCAATTCCAGTCTACCTCCTGAAATCGGTTTCCTGCAATTCTGCCCGGCTTTCAAGTCCTCTTGGCAGCCTTACTTCAGTATATTTTTGGATGATAGCTGTCATTTATAACTCTGCAGGTTTGTGAATTACAGTGCCCCTGAGCTCCTTTCTTCAACTCGCTTTCTTGTGAGCTGGCTGCAACACCGCAGGATTGCTTCAGGCCCTAATCTGGTTCCGGCATGGCACGCTGAGCCTTTGGTTAATTCCTCTTCCTGGTGGGAAATGAGAGTTAAATTTTCCCGTCCAGACACCTCCAGCTAGTCTCTCATTGGTTCTCCCTATTCATGTTCATCTTCCACGGAATTTGTAAACTGGGCCAAACAGGAGGTTAAAGGCACTGACTCTCCAAGTCGGGAGAGTGTTAGTAAAGCATCTGGAATGTTGCACCCGAGTACCAGGGGACGAGAACTGAGACATATTTCAACACGTCTCCCGATCACACGGTTGATCATACTCTGGGTTCCACATGCATGTTTTAGCTGAAGGAAGAATCCCTTAAACCTGGAGAGTTGAGACCCGTGGAATGGGTACCATGCAATATGACTTCAAAGGGTCTTCATTTGCTCACCAAAACTCTCCAATCCTATCACTGCTGCGTTTTTGCCCCTGTACTCACGATTGATTCACTTTCAGAGACATAGCAATCCATAGGTTTTAAGATACTTACTAGTCAGGTACATTATTAGGCGTTTAATATGGGGTTTTGAGTCCATTTCGTTGAGCAAGGAGTAGCTCTTGTCTATTACATATTTGGCTTAAGGAACTTTATCTGTGCTCATTTCAATCTCTGGTTTTATGCAGCACCCCAACTCACCTTTCCCCTTAAGCAAGCATAAGTTGGTTTTCTAAATTTGGGACCATGTTCTGTTTTGAAATTCAGTTCCTGTGTAGCCAAGTTTACATTCCGTGTATTAGTGATATCTTATGATGTTTCTTTTTCTGTGTGACTTATTTCAGTTAGAATCATCATACCTGAATCCACTCATTATGCTGCTATGGGCTTGAAGACATAGATGTCATTGCTGAGTGATATTGCATTGTACGTAAGTACCACAACTTCTTTATCCATTTTTCGCTTTATGCGATATTGAACTTGTACCGTAAACGAGTTTCTTGTAAACAGAGCCATCCCAAACTTTGGGGTGGCTGTGTCTTTTTGATTTTAATTTCCCTAAGCTATAGGACCATAAGTGGAAGTGCCCTAGGCTCTGTTGCTTTGTTTTTTAGATGTTTCAGGAAACACCATACACTTCTCCCGAGTGGCTGTTGGCAAGTTACATCCCGGCCATCAGCATAACAAGGCTCCCAGTTCTCCATGGCCTGTCCTGCCTTTCTGGATTTTACACTTTTTTCAGATGGCCCTTTTTACGGGGGGGGAGTGAGACTTCATTGTAGTGCAGATTTCCTTTGCAAGCTTGCTTGGTTGGCCAAAAAGGGCGTATGCGTTTTTTCCTGAATATATTCAGGAAAAAACGCATACGCCCTTTTTGGCCAAGTGCATCATTGTCGACCTTCTGCCTCTTTTCCTATGCTTTAAATGCAATTCCAGTCTACCTCCTGAAATCGGTTTCCTGCAATTCTGCCCGGCTTTCAAGTCCTCTTGGCAGCCTTACTTCAGTATATTTTTGGATGATAGCTGTCATTTATAACTCTGCAGGTTTGTGAATTACAGTGCCCCTGAGCTCCTTTCTTCAACTCGCTTTCTTGTGAGCTGGCCGCAACACCGCAGGATTGCTTCAGGCCCTAATCTGGTTCCGGCATGGCACGCTGAGCCTTTGGTTAATTCCTCTTCCTGGTGGGAAATGAGAGTTAAATTTTCCCGTCCAGACACCTCCAGCTAGTCTCTCATTGGTTCTCCCTATTCCTGTTCATCTTCCGTGTAATTTGCAAACTGGGCCAAAGAGGAGGGTAAAGGCACTGACTCTCCAAGTCGGGAGAGTGTTAGTAAAGCATCTGGAATGTTGCACCCGAGTACCAGGGGACGAGAACTGAGACATATTTCAACACGTCTCCCGATCACACGGTTGATCATACTCTGGGTTCCACATGCATGTTTTAGCTGAAGGAAGAATCCCTTAAACCTGGAGAGTTGAGACCCGTGGAATGGGTACCATGCAATATGACTTCAAAGGGTCTTCATTTGCTCACCAAAACTCTCCAATCCTATCACTGCTGCGTTTTTGCCCCTGTACTCACGATTGATTCACTTTCAGAGACATAGCAATCCATAGGTTTTAAGATACTTACTAGTCAGGTACATTATTAGGCGTTTAATATGGGGTTTTGAGTCCATTTCGTTGAGCAAGGAGTAGCTCTTGTCTATTACATATTTGGCTTAAGGAACTTTATCTGTGCTCATTTCAATCTCTGGTTTTATGCAGCACCCCAACTCACCTTTCCCCTTAAGCAAGCATAAGTTGGTTTTCTAAATTTGGGACCATGTTCTGTTTTGAAATTCAGTTCCTGTGTAGCCAAGTTTACATTCCGTGTATTAGTGATATCTTATGATGTTTCTTTTTCTGTGTGACTTATTTCAGTTAGAATCATCATACCTGAATCCACTCATTATGCTGCTATGGGCTTGAAGACATAGATGTCATTGCTGAGTGATATTGCATTGTACGTAAGTACCACAACTTCTTTATCCATTTTTCGCTTTATGCGATATTGAACTTGTACCGTGAACGAGTTTCTTGTAAACAGAGCCATCCCAAACTTTGGGGTGGCTGTGTCTTTTTGATTTTAATTTCCCTAAGCTATAGGACCATAAGTGGAAGTGCCCTAGGCTCTGTTGCTTTGTTTTTTAGATGTTTCAGGAAATACCATACACTTCTCCCGAGTGTCTGTTGGCAAGTTACATCCCGCCCATCAGCATAACAAGGCTCCCAGTTCTCCATGGCCTGTCCTGCCTTTCTGGATTTTACACTTTTTTCAGATGGCCCTTTTGACGGGGGGGAAGTGAGACTTCATTGTAGTGCAGATTTCCTTTGCAAGCTTGCTTGGTTGGCCAAAAAGGGCGTATGCGTTTTTTCCTGAATATATTCAGGAAAAAACGCATACGCCCTTTTTGGCCAAGTGCATCATTGTCGACCTTCTGCCTCTTTTCCTATGCTTTAAATGCAATTCCAGTCTACCTCCTGAAATCGGTTTCCTGCAATTCTGCCCGGCTTTCAAGTCCTCTTGGCAGCCTTACTTCAGTATATTTTTGGATGATAGCTGTCATTTATAACTCTGCAGGTTTGTGAATTACAGTGCCCCTGAGCTCCTTTCTTCAACTCGCTTTCTTGTGAGCTGGCCGCAACACCGCAGGATTGCTTCAGGCCCTAATCTGGTTCCGGCATGGCACGCTGAGCCTTTGGTTAATTCCTCTTCCTGGTGGGAAATGAGAGTTAAATTTTCCCGTCCAGACACCTCCAGCTAGTCTCTCATTGGTTCTCCCTATTCCTGTTCATCTTCCGTGGAATTTGCAAACTGGGCCAAAGAGGAGGGTAAAGGCACTGACTCTCCAAGTCGGGAGAGTGTTAGTAAAGCATCTGGAATGTTGCACCCGAGTACCAGGGGACGAGAACTGAGACATATTTCAACACGTCTCCCGATCACACGGTTGATCATACTCTGGGTTCCACATGCATGTTTTAGCTGAAGGAAGAATCCCTTAAACCTGGAGAGTTGAGACCCGTGGAATGGGTACCATGCAATATGACTTCAAAGGGTCTTCATTTGCTCACCAAAACTCTCCAATCCTATCACTGCTGCGTTTTTGCCCCTGTACTCACGATTGATTCACTTTCAGAGACATAGCAATCCATAGGTTTTAAGATACTTACTAGTCAGGTACATTATTAGGCGTTTAATATGGGGTTTTGAGTCCATTTCGTTGAGCAAGGAGTAGCTCTTGTCTATTACATATTTGGCTTAAGGAACTTTATCTGTGCTCATTTCAATCTCTGGTTTTATGCAGCACCCCAACTCACCTTTCCCCTTAAGCAAGCATAAGTTGATTTTCTAAATTTGGGACCATGTTCTGTTTTGAAATTCAGTTCCTGTGTAGCCAAGTTTACATTCCGTGTATTAGTGATATCTTATGATGTTTCTTTTTCTGTGTGACTTATTTCAGTTAGAATCATCATACCTGAATCCACTCATTATGCTGCTATGGGCCTGATGACATAGATGTCATTGCTGAGTGATATTGCATTGTACGTAAGTACCACAACTTCTTTATCCATTTTTCGCTTTATGCGATATTGAACTTGTACCGTAAACGAGTTTCTTGTAAACAGAGCCATCCCAAACTTTGGGGTGGCTGTGTCTTTTTGATTTTAATTTCCCTAAGCTATAGGACCATAAGTGGAAGTGCCCTAGGCTCTGTTGCTTTGTTTTTTAGATGTTTCAGGAAACACCATAGACTTCTCCCGAGTGGCTGTTGGCAATTTACATCCCGCCCATCAGCATAACAAGGCTCCCAGTTCTCCATGGCCTGTCCTGCCTTTCTGGATTTTACACTTTTTTCAGATGGCCCTTTTGACGGGGGGGAAGTGAGACTTCATTGTAGTGCAGATTTCCTTTGCAAGCTTGCTTGGTTGGCCAAAAAGTGCGTATGCGTTTTTTCCTGAATATATTCAGGAAAAAACGCATACGCCCTTTTTGGCCAAGTGCATCATTGTCGACCTTCTGCCTCTTTTCCTATGCTTTAAATGCAATTCCAGTCTACCTCCTGAAATCGGTTTCCTGCAATTCTGCCCGGCTTTCAAGTCCTCTTGGCAGCCTTACTTCAGTATATTTTTGGATGATAGCTGTCATTTATAACTCTGCAGGTTTGTGAATTACAGTGCCCCTGAGCTCCTTTCTTCAACTCGCTTTCTTGTGAGCTGGCCGCAACACCGCAGGATTGCTTCAGGCCCTAATCTGGTTCCGGCATGGCACGCTGAGCCTTTGGTTAATTCCTCTTCCTGGTGGGAAATGAGAGTTAAATTTTCCCGTCCAGACACCTCCAGCTAGTCTCTCATTGGTTCTCCCTATTCCTGTTCATCTTCCGCGGAATTTGCAAACTGGGCCAAACAGGAGGTTAAAGGCACTGACTCTCCAAGTCGGGAGAGTGTTAGTAAAGCATCTGGAATGTTGCACCCGAGTACCAGGGGACGAGAACTGAGACATATTTCAACACGTCTCCCGATCACACGGTTGATCATACTCTGGGTTCCACATGCATGTTTTAGCTGAAGGAAGAATCCCTTAAACCTGGAGAGTTGAGACCCGTGGAATGGGTACCATGCAATATGACTTCAAAGGGTCTTCATTTGCTCACCAAAACTCTCCAATCCTATCACTGCTGCGTTTTTGCCCCTGTACTCACGATTGATTCACTTTCAGAGACATAGCAATCCATAGGTTTTAAGATACTTACTAGTCAGGTACATTATTAGGCGTTTAATATGGGGTTTTGAGTCCATTTCGTTGAGCAAGGAGTAGCTCTTGTCTATTACATATTTGGCTTAAGGAACTTTATCTGTGCTCATTTCAATCTCTGGTTTTATGCAGCACCCCAACTCACCTTTCCCCTTAAGCAAGCATAAGTTGGTTTTCTAAATTTGGGACCATGTTCTGTTTTGAAATCCAGTTCCTGTGTAGCCAAGTTTACATTCCGTGTATTAGTGATATCTTATGATGTTTCTTTTTCTGTGTGACTTATTTCAGTTAGAATCATCATACCTGAATCCACTCATTATGCTGCTATGGGCCTGATGACATAGATGTCATTGCTGAGTGATATTGCATTGTACGTAAGTACCACAACTTCTTTATCCATTTTTCGCTTTATGCGATATTGAACTTGTACCGTAAACGAGTTTCTTGTAAACAGAGCCATCCCAAACTTTGGGGTGGCTGTGTCTTTTTGATTTTAATTTCCCTAAGCTGCAGGACCATAAGTGGAAGTGCCCTAGGCTCTGTTGCTTTGTTTTTTAGATGTTTCAGGAAACACCATACACTTCTCCCGAGTGGCTGTTGGCAATTTACATCCCGCCCATCAGCATAACAAGGCTCCCAGTTCTCCATGGCCTGTCCTGCCTTTCTGGATTTTACACTTTTTTCAGATGGCCCTTTTGACGGGGGGGAAGTGAGACTTCATTGTAGTGCAGATTTCCTTTGCAAGCTTGCTTGGTTGGCCAAAAAGGGCGTATGCGTTTTTTCCTGAATATATTCAGGAAAAAACGCATACGCCCTTTTTGGCCAAGTGCATCATTGTCGACCTTCTGCCTCTTTTCCTATGCTTTAAATGCAATTCCAGTCTACCTCCTGAAATCGGTTTCCTGCAATTCTGCCCGGCTTTCAAGTCCTCTTGGCAGCCTTACTTCAGTATATTTTTGGATGATAGCTGTCATTTATAACTCTGCAGGTTTGTGAATTACAGTGCCCCTGAGCTCCTTTCTTCAACTCGCTTTCTTGTGAGCTGGCCGCAACACCGCAGGATTGCTTCAGGCCCTAATCTGGTTCCGGCATGGCACGCTGAGCCTTTGGTTAATTCCTCTTCCTGGTGGGAAATGAGAGTTAAATTTTCCCGTCCAGACACCTCCAGCTAGTCTCTCATTGGTTCTCCCTATTCCTGTTCATCTTCCGCGGAATTTGCAAACTGGGCCAAACAGGAGGTTAAAGGCACTGACTCTCCAAGTCGGGAGAGTGTTAGTAAAGCATCTGGAATGTTGCACCCGAGTACCAGGGGACGAGAACTGAGACATATTTCAACACGTCTCCCGATCACACGGTTGATCATACTCTGGGTTCCACATGCATGTTTTAGCTGAAGGAAGAATCCCTTAAACCTGGAGAGTTGAGACCCGTGGAATGGGTACCATGCAATATGACTTCAAAGGGTCTTCATTTGCTCACCAAAACTCTCCAATCCTATCACTGCTGCGTTTTTGCCCCTGTACTCACGATTGATTCACTTTCAGAGACATAGCAATCCATAGGTTTTAAGATACTTACTAGTCAGGTACATTATTAGGCGTTTAATATGGGGTTTTGAGTCCATTTCGTTGAGCAAGGAGTAGCTCTTGTCTATTACATATTTGGCTTAAGGAACTTTATCTGTGCTCATTTCAATCTCTGGTTTTATGCAGCACCCCAACTCACCTTTCCCCTTAAGCAAGCATAAGTTGATTTTCTAAATTTGGGACCATGTTCTGTTTTGAAATCCAGTTCCTGTGTAGCCAAGTTTACATTCCGTGTATTAGTGATATCTTATGATGTTTCTTTTTCTGTGTGACTTATTTCAGTTAGAATCATCATACCTGAATCCACTCATTATGCTGCTGTGGGCCTGATGACATAGATGTCATTGCTGAGTGATATTGCATTGTACGTAAGTACCACAACTTCTTTATCCATTTTTCGCTTTATGCGATATTGAACTTGTACCGTAAACGAGTTTCTTGTAAACAGAGCCATCCCAAACTTTGGGGTGGCTGTGTCTTTTTGATTTTAATTTCCCTAAGCTGCAGGACCATAAGTGGAAGTGCCCTAGGCTCTGTTGCTTTGTTTTTTAGATGTTTCAGGAAACACCATACACTTCTCCCGAGTGGCTGTTGGCAATTTACATCCCGCCCATCAGCATAACAAGGCTCCCAGTTCTCCATGGCCTGTCCTGCCTTTCTGGATTTTACACTTTTTTCAGATGGCCCTTTTGACCAGGGGGAATGAGACTTCATTGTGGTGCAGATTTCCTTTGCAAGCTTGCTTGGTTGGCCAAAAAGGGCGTATGCGTTTTTTCCTGAATATATTCAGGAAAAAACGCATACGCCCTTTTTGACCAAGTGCATCATTGTCGACCTTCTGCCTCTTTTCCTATGCTTTAAATGCAATTCCAGTCTACCTCCTGAAATCGGTTTCCTGCAATTCTGCCCGGCTTTCAAGTCCTCTTGGCAGCCTTACTTCAGTATATTTTTGGATGATAGCTGTCATTTATAACTCTGCAGGTTTGTGAATTACAGTGCCCCTGAGCTCCTTTCTTCAACTCGCTTTCTTGTGAGCTGGCCGCAACACCGCAGGATTGCTTCAGGCCCTAATCTGGTTCCGGCATGGCACGCTGAGCCTTTGGTTAATTCCTCTTCCTGGTGGGAAATGAGAGTTAAATTTTCCCGTCCAGACACCTCCAGCTAGTCTCTCATTGGTTCTCCCTATTCATGTTCATCTTCCGCGGAATTTGCAAACTGGGCCAAACAGGAGGTTAGAGGCACTGACTCTCCAAGTCGGGAGAGTGTTAGTAAAGCATCTGGAATGTTGCACCCGAGTACCAGGGGACGAGAACTGAGACATATTTCAACACGTCTCCCGATCACACGGTTGATCATACTCTGGGTTCCACATGCATGTTTTAGCTGAAGGAAGAATCCCTTAAACCTGGAGAGTTGAGACCCGTGGAATGGGTACCATGCAATATGACTTCAAAGGGTCTTCATTTGCTCACCAAAACTCTCCAATTCTATCACTGCTGCGTTTTTGCACCTGTACTCACGATTGATTCACTTTCAGAGACATAGCAATCCATAGGTTTTAAGATACTTACTAGTCAGGTACCTTATTAGGCGTTTAATATGGGGTTTTGAGTCCATTTCGTTGAGCAAGGAGTAGCTCTTGTCTATTACATATTTGGCTTAAGGAGCTTTATCTGTGCTCATTTCAATCTCTGGTTTTATGCAGCACCCCAACTCACCTTTCCCCTTAAGCAAGCATAAGTTGGTTTTCTAAATATGGGACCATGTTCTGTTTTGAAATCCAGTTCATGTGTAGCCAAGTTTACATTCCGTGTATTAGTGATATCTTATGATGTTTCTTTTTCTGTGTGACTTATTTCAGTTAGAATCATCATACCTGAATCCACTCATTATGCTGCTATGGGCCTGATGACATAGATGTCATTGCTGAGTGATATTGCATTGTACGTAAGTACCACAACTTCTTTATCCATTTTTCGCTTTATGCGATATTGAACTTGTACCGTAAACGAGTTTCTTGTAAACAGAGCCATCCCAAACTTTGGGGTGGCTGTGTCTTTTTGATTTTAATTTCCCTAAGCTGCAGGACCATAAGTGGAAGTGCCCTAGGCTCTGTTGCTTTGTTTTTTAGATGTTTCAGGAAACACCATACACTTCTCCCGAGTGGCTGTTGGCAATTTACATCCCGCCCATCAGCATAACAAGGCTCCCAGTTCTCCATGGCCTGTCCTGCCTTTCTGGATTTTACACTTTTTTCAGATGGCCCTTTTGACGGGGGGGAAGTGAGACTTCATTGTAGTGCAGATTTCCTTTGCAAGCTTGCTTGGTTGGCCAAAAAGGGCGTATGCGTTTTTTCCTGAATATATTCAGGAAAAAACGCATACGCCCTTTTTGGCCAAGTGCATCATTGTCGACCTTCTGCCTCTTTTCCTATGCTTTAAATGCAATTCCAGTCTACCTCCTGAAATCGGTTTCCTGCAATTCTGCCCGGCTTTCAAGTCCTCTTGGCAGCCTTACTTCAGTATATTTTTGGATGATAGCTGTCATTTATAACTCTGCAGGTTTGTGAATTACAGTGCCCCTGAGCTCCTTTCTTCAACTCGCTTTCTTGTGAGCTGGCCGCAACACCGCAGGATTGCTTCAGGCCCTAATCTGGTTCCGGCATGGCACGCTGAGCCTTTGGTTAATTCCTCTTCCTGGTGGGAAATGAGAGTTAAATTTTCCCGTCCAGACACCTCCAGCTAGTCTCTCATTGGTTCTCCCTATTCATGTTCATCTTCCACGGAATTTGTAAACTGGGCCAAACAGGAGGTTAAAGGCACTGACTCTCCAAGTCGGGAGAGTGTTAGTAAAGCATCTGGAATGTTGCACCCGAGTACCAGGGGACGAGAACTGAGACATATTTCAACACGTCTCCCGATCACACGGTTGATCATACTCTGGGTTCCACATGCATGTTTTAGCTGAAGGAAGAATCCCTTAAACCTGGAGAGTTGAGACCCGTGGAATGGGTACCATGCAATATGACTTCAAAGGGTCTTCATTTGCTCACCAAAACTCTCCAATCCTATCACTGCTGCGTTTTTGCCCCTGTACTCACGATTGATTCACTTTCAGAGACATAGCAATCCATAGGTTTTAAGATACTTACTAGTCAGGTACATTATTAGGCGTTTAATATGGGGTTTTGAGTCCATTTCGTTGAGCAAGGAGTAGCTCTTGTCTATTACATATTTGGCTTAAGGAACTTTATCTGTGCTCATTTCAATCTCTGGTTTTATGCAGCACCCCAACTCACCTTTCCCCTTAAGCAAGCATAAGTTGGTTTTCTAAATTTGGGACCATGTTCTGTTTTGAAATTCAGTTCCTGTGTAGCCAAGTTTACATTCCGTGTATTAGTGATATCTTATGATGTTTCTTTTTCTGTGTGACTTATTTCAGTTAGAATCATCATACCTGAATCCACTCATTATGCTGCTATGGGCTTGAAGACATAGATGTCATTGCTGAGTGATATTGCATTGTACGTAAGTACCACAACTTCTTTATCCATTTTTCGCTTTATGCGATATTGAACTTGTACCGTAAACGAGTTTCTTGTAAACAGAGCCATCCCAAACTTTGGGGTGGCTGTGTCTTTTTGATTTTAATTTCCCTAAGCTATAGGACCATAAGTGGAAGTGCCCTAGGCTCTGTTGCTTTGTTTTTTAGATGTTTCAGGAAACACCATACACTTCTCCCGAGTGGCTGTTGGCAAGTTACATCCCGGCCATCAGCATAACAAGGCTCCCAGTTCTCCATGGCCTGTCCTGCCTTTCTGGATTTTACACTTTTTTCAGATGGCCCTTTTGACGGGGGGGGAGTGAGACTTCATTGTAGTGCAGATTTCCTTTGCAAGCTTGCTTGGTTGGCCAAAAAGGGCGTATGCGTTTTTTCCTGAATATATTCAGGAAAAAACGCATACGCCCTTTTTGGCCAAGTGCATCATTGTCGACCTTCTGCCTCTTTTCCTATGCTTTAAATGCAATTCCAGTCTACCTCCTGAAATCGGTTTCCTGCAATTCTGCCCGGCTTTCAAGTCCTCTTGGCAGCCTTACTTCAGTATATTTTTGGATGATAGCTGTCATTTATAACTCTGCAGGTTTGTGAATTACAGTGCCCCTGAGCTCCTTTCTTCAACTCGCTTTCTTGTGAGCTGGCCGCAACACCGCAGGATTGCTTCAGGCCCTAATCTGGTTCCGGCATGGCACGCTGAGCCTTTGGTTAATTCCTCTTCCTGGTGGGAAATGAGAGTTAAATTTTCCCGTCCAGACACCTCCAGCTAGTCTCTCATTGGTTCTCCCTATTCCTGTTCATCTTCCGTGTAATTTGCAAACTGGGCCAAAGAGGAGGGTAAAGGCACTGACTCTCCAAGTCGGGAGAGTGTTAGTAAAGCATCTGGAATGTTGCACCCGAGTACCAGGGGACGAGAACTGAGACATATTTCAACACGTCTCCCGATCACACGGTTGATCATACTCTGGGTTCCACATGCATGTTTTAGCTGAAGGAAGAATCCCTTAAACCTGGAGAGTTGAGACCCGTGGAATGGGTACCATGCAATATGACTTCAAAGGGTCTTCATTTGCTCACCAAAACTCTCCAATCCTATCACTGCTGCGTTTTTGCCCCTGTACTCACGATTGATTCACTTTCAGAGACATAGCAATCCATAGGTTTTAAGATACTTACTAGTCAGGTACATTATTAGGCGTTTAATATGGGGTTTTGAGTCCATTTCGTTGAGCAAGGAGTAGCTCTTGTCTATTACATATTTGGCTTAAGGAACTTTATCTGTGCTCATTTCAATCTCTGGTTTTATGCAGCACCCCAACTCACCTTTCCCCTTAAGCAAGCATAAGTTGGTTTTCTAAATTTGGGACCATGTTCTGTTTTGAAATTCAGTTCCTGTGTAGCCAAGTTTACATTCCGTGTATTAGTGATATCTTATGATGTTTCTTTTTCTGTGTGACTTATTTCAGTTAGAATCATCATACCTGAATCCACTCATTATGCTGCTATGGGCTTGAAGACATAGATGTCATTGCTGAGTGATATTGCATTGTACGTAAGTACCACAACTTCTTTATCCATTTTTCGCTTTATGCGATATTGAACTTGTACCGTGAACGAGTTTCTTGTAAACAGAGCCATCCCAAACTTTGGGGTGGCTGTGTCTTTTTGATTTTAATTTCCCTAAGCTATAGGACCATAAGTGGAAGTGCCCTAGGCTCTGTTGCTTTGTTTTTTAGATGTTTCAGGAAATACCATACACTTCTCCCGAGTGGCTGTTGGCAAGTTACATCCCGCCCATCAGCATAACAAGGCTCCCAGTTCTCCATGGCCTGTCCTGCCTTTCTGGATTTTACACTTTTTTCAGATGGCCCTTTTGACGGGGGGGAAGTGAGACTTCATTGTAGTGCAGATTTCCTTTGCAAGCTTGCTTGGTTGGCCAAAAAGGGCGTATGCGTTTTTTCCTGAATATATTCAGGAAAAAACGCATACGCCCTTTTTGGCCAAGTGCATCATTGTCGACCTTCTGCCTCTTTTCCTATGCTTTAAATGCAATTCCAGTCTACCTCCTGAAATCGGTTTCCTGCAATTCTGCCCGGCTTTCAAGTCCTCTTGGCAGCCTTACTTCAGTATATTTTTGGATGATAGCTGTCATTTATAACTCTGCAGGTTTGTGAATTACAGTGCCCCTGAGCTCCTTTCTTCAACTCGCTTTCTTGTGAGCTGGCCGCAACACCGCAGGATTGCTTCAGGCCCTAATCTGGTTCCGGCATGGCACGCTGAGCCTTTGGTTAATTCCTCTTCCTGGTGGGAAATGAGAGTTAAATTTTCCCGTCCAGACACCTCCAGCTAGTCTCTCATTGGTTCTCCCTATTCCTGTTCATCTTCCGTGGAATTTGCAAACTGGGCCAAAGAGGAGGGTAAAGGCACTGACTCTCCAAGTCGGGAGAGTGTTAGTAAAGCATCTGGAATGTTGCACCCGAGTACCAGGGGACGAGAACTGAGACATATTTCAACACGTCTCCCGATCACACGGTTGATCATACTCTGGGTTCCACATGCATGTTTTAGCTGAAGGAAGAATCCCTTAAACCTGGAGAGTTGAGACCCGTGGAATGGGTACCATGCAATATGACTTCAAAGGGTCTTCATTTGCTCACCAAAACTCTCCAATCCTATCACTGCTGCGTTTTTGCCCCTGTACTCACGATTGATTCACTTTCAGAGACATAGCAATCCATAGGTTTTAAGATACTTACTAGTCAGGTACATTATTAGGCGTTTAATATGGGGTTTTGAGTCCATTTCGTTGAGCAAGGAGTAGCTCTTGTCTATTACATATTTGGCTTAAGGAACTTTATCTGTGCTCATTTCAATCTCTGGTTTTATGCAGCACCCCAACTCACCTTTCCCCTTAAGCAAGCATAAGTTGGTTTTCTAAATTTGGGACCATGTTCTGTTTTGAAATTCAGTTCCTGTGTAGCCAAGTTTACATTCCGTGTATTAGTGATATCTTATGATGTTTCTTTTTCTGTGTGACTTATTTCAGTTAGAATCATCATACCTGAATCCACTCATTATGCTGCTATGGGCCTGAAGACATAGATGTCATTGCTGAGTGATATTGCATTGTACGTAAGTACCACAACTTCTTTATCCATTTTTCGCTTTATGCGATATTGAACTTGTACCGTAAACGAGTTTCTTGTAAACAGAGCCATCCCAAACTTTGGGGTGGCTGTGTCTTTTTGATTTTAATTTCCCTAAGCTATAGGACCATAAGTGGAAGTGCCCTAGGCTCTGTTGCTTTGTTTTTTAGATGTTTCAGGAAACACCATACACTTCTCCCGAGTGGCTGTTGGCAAGTTACATCCCGCCCATCAGCATAACAAGGCTCCCAGTTCTCCATGGCCTGTCCTGCCTTTCTGGATTTTACACTTTTTTCAGATGGCCCTTTTGACGGGGGGGGGGGGGAGAGTGAGACTTCATTGTAGTGCAGATTTCCTTTGCAAGCTTGCTTGGTTGGCCAAAAAGGGCGTATGCGTTTTTTCCTGAATATATTCAGGAAAAAACGCATACGCCCTTTTTGGCCAAGTGCATCATTGTCGACCTTCTGCCTCTTTTCCTATGCTTTAAATGCAATTCCAGTCTACCTCCTGAAATCGGTTTCCTGCAATTCTGCCCGGCTTTCAAGTCCTCTTGGCAGCCTTACTTCAGTATATTTTTGGATGATAGCTGTCATTTATAACTCTGCAGGTTTGTGAATTACAGTGCCCCTGAGCTCCTTTCTTCAACTCGCTTTCTTGTGAGCTGGCCGCAACACCGCAGGATTGCTTCAGGCCCTAATCTGGTTCCGGCATGGCACGCTGAGCCTTTGGTTAATTCCTCTTCCTGGTGGGAAATGAGAGTTAAATTTTTCCGTCCAGACACCTCCAGCTAGTCTCTCATTGGTTCTCCCTATTCCTGTTCATCTTCCGCGGAATTTGCAAACTGGGCCAAACAGAAGGTTAAAGGCACTGACTCTCCAAGTCGGGAGAGTGTTAGTAAAGCATCTGGAATGTTGCACCCGAGTACCAGGGGACGAGAACTGAGACATATTTCAACACGTCTCCCGATCACACGGTTGATCATACTCTGGGTTCCACATGCATGCTTTTGCTGAAGGAAGAATCCCTTAAACCTGGAGAGTTGAGACCCGTGGAATGGGTACCATGCAATATGACTTCAAAGGGTCTTCATTTGCTCACCAAAACTCTCCAATCCTATCACTGCTGCGTTTTTGCCCCTGTACTCACGATTGATTCACTTTCAGAGACATAGCAATCCATAGGTTTTAAGATACTTACTAGTCAGGTACATTATTAGGCGTTTAATATGGGGTTTTGAGTCCATTTCGTTGAGCAAGGAGTAGCTCTTGTCTATTACATATTTGGCTTAAGGAACTTTATCTGTGCTCATTTCAATCTCTGGTTTTATGCAGCACCCCAACTCACCTTTCCCCTTAAGCAAGCATAAGTTGGTTTTCTAAATTTGGGACCATGTTCTGTTTTGAAATTCAGTTCCTGTGTAGCCAAGTTTACATTCCGTGTATTAGTGATATCTTATGATGTTTCTTTTTCTGTGTGACTTATTTCAGTTAGAATCATCATACCTGAATCCACTCATTATGCTGCTATGGGCCTGATGACATAGATGTCATTGCTGAGTGATATTGCATTGTACGTAAGTACCACAACTTCTTTATCCATTTTTCGCTTTATGCGATATTGAACTTGTACCGTAAACGAGTTTCTTGTAAACAGAGCCATCCCAAACTTTGGGGTGGCTGTGTCTTTTTGATTTTAATTTCCCTAAGCTGCAGGACCATAAGTGGAAGTGCCCTAGGCTCTGTTGCTTTGTTTTTTAGATGTTTCAGGAAACACCATACACTTATCCCGAGTGGCTGTTGGCAATTTACATCCCACCCATCAGCATAACAAGGCTCCCAGTTCTCCATGGCCTGTCCTGCCTTTCTGGATTTTACACTTTTTTCAGATGGCCCTTTTGACGGGGGGGGGAAGTGAGACTTCATTGTAGTGCAGATTTCCTTTGCAAGCTTGCTTGGTTGGCCAAAAAGGGCGTATGCGTTTTTTCCTGAATATATTCAGGAAAAAACGCATTCGCCCTTTTTGGCCAAGTGCATCATTGTCGACCTTCTGCCTCTTTTCCTATGCTTTAAATGCAATTCCAGTCTACCTCCTGAAATCGGTTTCCTGCAATTCTGCCCGGCTTTCAAGTCCTCTTCGCAGCCTTACTTCAGTATATTTTTGGATGATAGCTGTCATTTATAACTCTGCAGGTTTGTGAATTACAGTGCCCCTGAGCTCCTTTCTTCAACTCGCTTTCTTGTGAGCTGGCCGCAACACCGCAGGATTGCTTCAGGCCCTAATCTGGTTCCGGCATGGCACGCTGAGCCTTTGGTTAATTCCTCTTCCTGGTGGGAAATGAGAGTTAAATTTTCCCGTCCAGACACCTCCAGCTAGTCTCTCATTGGTTCTCCCTATTCCTGTTCATCTTCCGCGGAATTTGCAAACTGGGCCAAACAGGAGGTTAGAGGCACTGACTCTCCAAGTCGGGAGAGTGTTAGTAAAGCATCTGGAATGTTGCACCCGAGTACCAGGGGACGAGAACTGAGACATATTTCAACACGTCTCCCGATCACACGGTTGATCATAATCTGGGTTCCACATGCATGTTTTAGCTGAAGGAAGAATCCCTTAAACCTGGAGAGTTGAGACCCGTGGAATGGGTACCATGCAATATGACTTCAAAAGGTCTTCATTTGCTCACCAAAACTCTCCAATCCTATCACTGCTGCGTTTTTGCCCCTGTACTCACGATTGATTCACTTTCAGAGACATAGCAATCCATAGGTTTTAAGATACTTACTAGTCAGGTACATTATTAGGCGTTTAATATGGGGTTTTGAGTCCATTTCGTTGAGCAAGGAGTAGCTCTTGTCTATTACATATTTGGCTTAAGGAACTTTATCTGTGCTCATTTCAATCTCTGGTTTTATGCAGCACCCCAACTCACCTTTCCCCTTAAGCAAGCATAAGTTGGTTTTCTAAATTTGGGACCATGTTCTGTTTTGAAATTCAGTTCCTGTGTAGCCAAGTTTACATTCCTTGTATTAGTGATATCTTATGATGTTTCTTTTTCTGTGTGACTTATTTCAGTTAGAATCATCATACCTGAATCCACTCATTATGCTGCTATGGGCCTGATGACATAGATGTCATTGCTGAGTGATATTGCATTGTACGTAAGTACCACAACTTCTTTATCCATTTTTCGCTTTATGCGATATTGAACTTGTACCGTAAACGAGTTTCTTGTAAACAGAGCCATCCCAAACTTTGGGGTGGCTGTGTCTTTTTGATTTTAATTTCCCTAAGCTGCAGGACCATAAGTGGAAGTGCCCTAGGCTCTGTTGCTTTGTTTTTTAGATGTTTCAGGAAACACCATACACTTCTCCCGAGTGGCTGTTGGGAATTTACCTCCCGCCCATCAGCATAACAAGGCTCCCAGTTCTCCATGGCCTGTCCTGCCTTTCTGGATTTTACACTTTTTTCAGATGGCCCTTTTGACGGGGGGGAAGTGAGACTTCATTGTAGTGCAGATTTCCTTTGCAAGCTTGCTTGGTTGGCCAAAAAGGGCGTATGCGTTTTTTCCTGAATATATTCAGGAAAAAACGCATACGCCCTTTTTGGCCAAGTGCATCATTGTCGACCTTCTGCCTCTTTTCCTATGCTTTAAATGCAATTCCAGTCTACCTCCTGAAATCGGTTTCCTGCAATTCTGCCCGGCTTTCAAGTCCTCTTGGCAGCCTTACTTCAGTATATTTTTGGATGATAGCTGTCATTTATAACTCTGCAGGTTTGTGAATTACAGTGCCCCTGAGCTCCTTTCTTCAACTCGCTTTCTTGTGAGCTGGCCGCAACACCGCAGGATTGCTTCAGGCCCTAATCTGGTTCCGGCATGGCACGCTGAGCCTTTGGTTAATTCCTCTTCCTGGTGGGAAATGAGAGTTAAATTTTCCCGTCCAGACACCTCCAGCTAGTCTCTCATTGGTTCTCCCTATTCCTGTTCATCTTCCACGGAATTTGCAAACTGGGCCAAACAGGAGGTTAGAGGCACTGACTCTCCAAGTCGGGAGAGTGTTAGTAAAGCATCTGGAATGTTGCACCCGAGTACCAGGGGACGAGAACTGAGACATATTTCAACACGTCTCCCGATCACACGGTTGATCATACTCTGGGTTCCACATGCATGTTTTAGCTGAAGGAAGAATCCCTTAAACCTGGAGAGTTGAGACCCGTGGAATGGGTACCATGCAATATGACTTCAAAGGGTCTTCATTTGCTCACCAAAACTCTCCAATCCTATCACTGCTGCGTTTCTGCCCCTGTACTCACGATTGATTCACTTTCAGAGACATAGCAATCCATAGGTTTTAAGATACTTACTAGTCAGGTACATTATTAGGCGTTTAATATGGGGTTTTGAGTCCATTTCGTTGAGCAAGGAGTAGCTCTTGTCTATTACATATTTGGCTTAAGGAACTTTATCTGTGCTCATTTCAATCTCTGGTTTTATGCAGCACCCCAACTCACCTTTCCCCTTAAGCAGGCATAAATTGATTTTCTAAATTTGGGACCATGTTCTGTTTTGAAATTCAGTTCCTGTGTAGCCAAGTTTACATTCCGTGTATTAGTGATATCTTATGATGTTTCTTTTTCTGTGTGACTTATTTCAGTTAGAATCATCATACCTGAATCCACTCATTATGCTGCTATGGGCCTGATGACATAGATGTCATTGCTGAGTGATATTGCATTGTACGTAAGTACCACAACTTCTTTATCCATTTTTCGCTTTATGCGATATTGAACTTGTACCGTAAACGAGTTTCTTGTAATCAGAGCCATCCCAAACTTTGGGGTGGCTGTGTCTTTTTGATTTTAATTTCCCTAAGCTGCAGGACCATAAGTGGAAGTGCCCTAGGCTCTGTTGCTTTGTTTTTTAGATGTTTCAGGAAACACCATACACTTCTCCCGAGTGGCTGTTGGCAATTTACATCCCGCCCATCAGCATAACAAGGCTCCCAGTTCTCCATGGCCTGTCCTGCCTTTCTGGATTTTACACTTTTTTCAGATGGCCCTTTTGACGGGGGGGAAGTGAGACTTCATTGTAGTGCAGATTTCCTTTGCAAGCTTGCTTGGTTGGCCAAAAAGGGCGTATGCGTTTTTTCCTGAATATATTCAGGAAAAAACGCATACGCCCTTTTTGGCCAAGTGCATCATTGTCGACCTTCTGCCTCTTTTCCTATGCTTTAAATGCAATTCCAGTCTACCTCCTGAAATCGGTTTCCTGCAATTCTGCCCGGCTTTCAAGTCCTCTTGGCAGCCTTACTTCAGTATATTTTTGGATGATAGCTGTCATTTATAACTCTGCAGGTTTGTGAATTACAGTGCCCCTGAGCTCCTTTCTTCAACTCGCTTTCTTGTGAGCTGGCCGCAACACCGCAGGATTGCTTCAGGCCCTAATCTGGTTCCGGCATGGCACGCTGAGCCTTTGGTTAATTCCTCTTCCTGGTGGGAAATGAGAGTTCAATTTGCCCGTCCAGACACCTCCAGCTAGTCTCTCATTGGTTCTCCCTATTCCTGTTCATCTTCCGCGGAATTTGCAAACTGGGCCAAACAGGAGGTTAAAGGCACTGACTCTCCAAGTCGGGAGAGTGTTAGTAAAGCATCTGGAATGTTGCACCCGAGTACCAGGGGACGAGAACTGAGACATATTTCAACACGTCTCCCGATCACACGGTTGATCATACTCTGGGTTCCACATGCATGTTTTAGCTGAAGGAAGAATCCCTTAAACCTGGAGAGTTGAGACCCGTGGAATGGGTACCATGCAATATGACTTCAAAGGGTCTTCATTTGCTCACCAAAACTCTCCAATCCTATCACTGCTGCGTTTTTGCCCCTGTACTCACGATTGATTCACTTTCAGAGACATAGCAATCCATAGGTTTTAAGATACTTACTAGTCAGGTACATTATTAGGCGTTTAATATGGGGTTTTGAGTCCATTTCGTTGAGCAAGGAGTAGCTCTTGTCTATTACATATTTGGCTTAAGGAGCTTTATCTGTGCTCATTTCAATCTCTGGTTTTATGCAGCACCCCAACTCACCTTTCCCCTTAAGCAGGCATAAGTTGATTTTCTAAATTTGGGACCATGTTCTGTTTTGAAATTCAGTTCCTGTGTAGCCAAGTTTACATTCCGTGTATTAGTGATATCTTATGATGTTTCTTTTTCTGTGTGACTTATTTCAGTTAGAATCATCATACCTGAATCCACTCATTATGCTGCTATGGGCCTGATGACATAGATGTCATTGCTGAGTGATATTGCATTGTACGTAAGTACCACAACTTCTTTATCCATTTTTCGCTTTATGCGATATTGAACTTGTACCGTAAACGAGTTTCTTGTAATCAGAGCCATCCCAAACTTTGGGGTGGCTGTGTCTTTTTGATTTTAATTTCCCTAAGCTGCAGGACCATAAGTGGAAGTGCCCTAGGCTCTGTTGCTTTGTTTTTTAGATGTTTCAGGAAACACCATACACTTCTCCCGAGTGGCTGTTGGCAATTTACATCCCGCCCATCAGCATAACAAGGCTCCCAGTTCTCCATGGCCTGTCCTGCCTTTCTGGATTTTACACTTTTTTCAGATGGCCCTTTTGACGGGGGGGAAGTGAGACTTCATTGTAGTGCAGATTTCCTTTGCAAGCTTGCTTGGTTGGCCAAAAAGGGCGTATGCGTTTTTTCCTGAATATATTCAGGAAAAAACGCATACGCCCTTTTTGGCCAAGTGCATCATTGTCGACCTTCTGCCTCTTTTCCTATGCTTTAAATGCAATTCCAGTCTACCTCCTGAAATCGGTTTCCTGCAATTCTGCCCGGCTTTCAAGTCCTCTTGGCAGCCTTACTTCAGTATATTTTTGGATGATAGCTGTCATTTATAACTCTGCAGGTTTGTGAATTACAGTGCCCCTGAGCTCCTTTCTTCAACTCGCTTTCTTGTGAGCTGGCCGCAACACCGCAGGATTGCTTCAGGCCCTAATCTGGTTCCGGCATGGCACGCTGAGCCTTTGGTTAATTCCTCTTCCTGGTGGGAAATGAGAGTTCAATTTGCCCGTCCAGACACCTCCAGCTAGTCTCTCATTGGTTCTCCCTATTCCTGTTCATCTTCCGCGGAATTTGCAAACTGGGCCAAACAGGAGGTTAAAGGCACTGACTCTCCAAGTCGGGAGAGTGTTAGTAAAGCATCTGGAATGTTGCACCCGAGTACCAGGGGACGAGAACTGAGACATATTTCAACACGTCTCCCGATCACACGGTTGATCATACTCTGGGTTCCACATGCATGTTTTAGCTGAAGGAAGAATCCCTTAAACCTGGAGAGTTGAGACCCGTGGAATGGGTACCATGCAATATGACTTCAAAGGGTCTTCATTTGCTCACCAAAACTCTCCAATCCTATCACTGCTGCGTTTTTGCCCCTGTACTCACGATTGATTCACTTTCAGAGACATAGCAATCCATAGGTTTTAAGATACTTACTAGTCAGGTACATTATTAGGCGTTTAATATGGGGTTTTGAGTCCATTTCGTTGAGCAAGGAGTAGCTCTTGTCTATTACATATTTGGCTTAAGGAGCTTTATCTGTGCTCATTTCAATCTCTGGTTTTATGCAGCACCCCAACTCACCTTTCCCCTTAAGCAGGCATAAGTTGATTTTCTAAATTTGGGACCATGTTCTGTTTTGAAATTCAGTTCCTGTGTAGCCAAGTTTACATTCCGTGTATTAGTGATATCTTATGATGTTTCTTTTTCTGTGTGACTTATTTCAGTTAGAATCATCATACCTGAATCCACTCATTATGCTGCTATGGGCCTGATGACATAGATGTCATTGCTGAGTGATATTGCATTGTACGTAAGTACCACAACTTCTTTATCCATTTTTCGCTTTATGCGATATTGAACTTGTACCGTAAACGAGTTTCTTGTAATCAGAGCCATCCCAAACTTTGGGGTGGCTGTGTCTTTTTGATTTTAATTTCCCTAAGCTGCAGGACCATAAGTGGAAGTGCCCTAGGCTCTGTTGCTTTGTTTTTTAGATGTTTCAGGAAACACCATACACTTCTCCCGAGTGGCTGTTGGCAATTTACATCCCGCCCATCAGCATAACAAGGCTCCCAGTTCTCCATGGCCTGTCCTGCCTTTCTGGATTTTACACTTTTTTCAGATGGCCCTTTTGACGGGGGGGAAGTGAGACTTCATTGTAGTGCAGATTTCCTTTGCAAGCTTGCTTGGTTGGCCAAAAAGGGCGTATGCATTTTTTCCTGAATATATTCAGGAAAAAACGCATACGCCCTTTTTGGCCAAGTGCATCATTGTCGACCTTCTGCCTCTTTTCCTATGCTTTAAATGCAATTCCAGTCTACCTCCTGAAATCGGTTTCCTGCAATTCTGCCCGGCTTTCAAGTCCTCTTGGCAGCCTTACTTCAGTATATTTTTGGATGATAGCTGTCATTTATAACTCTGCAGGTTTGTGAATTACAGTGCCCCTGAGCTCCTTTCTTCAACTCGCTTTCTTGTGAGCTGGCCGCAACACCGCAGGATTGCTTCAGGCCCTAATCTGGTTCCGGCATGGCACGCTGAGCCTTTGGTTAATTCCTCTTCCTGGTGGGAAATGAGAGTTAAATTTTCCCGTCCAGACACCTCCAGCTAGTCTCTCATTGGTTCTCCCTATTCCTGTTCATCTTCCACGGAATTTGCAAACTGGGCCAAACAGGAGGTTAGAGGCACTGACTCTCCAAGTCGGGAGAGTGTTAGTAAAGCATCTGGAATGTTGCACCCGAGTACCAGGGGACGAGAACTGAGACATATTTCAACACGTCTCCCGATCACACGGTTGATCATACTCTGGGTTCCACATGCATGTTTTAGCTGAAGGAAGAATCCCTTAAACCTGGAGAGTTGAGACCCGTGGAATGGGTACCATGCAATATGACTTCAAAGGGTCTTCATTTGCTCACCAAAACTCTCCAATCCTATCACTGCTGCGTTTCTGCCCCTGTACTCACGATTGATTCACTTTCAGAGACATAGCAATCCATAGGTTTTAAGATACTTACTAGTCAGGTACATTATTAGGCGTTTAATATGGGGTTTTGAGTCCATTTCGTTGAGCAAGGAGTAGCTCTTGTCTATTACATATTTGGCTTAAGGAACTTTATCTGTGCTCATTTCAATCTCTGGTTTTATGCAGCACCCCAACTCACCTTTCCCCTTAAGCAGGCATAAATTGATTTTCTAAATTTGGGACCATGTTCTGTTTTGAAATTCAGTTCCTGTGTAGCCAAGTTTACATTCCGTGTATTAGTGATATCTTATGATGTTTCTTTTTCTGTGTGACTTATTTCAGTTAGAATCATCATACCTGAATCCACTCATTATGCTGCTATGGGCCTGATGACATAGATGTCATTGCTGAGTGATATTGCATTGTACGTAAGTACCACAACTTCTTTATCCATTTTTCGCTTTATGCGATATTGAACTTGTACCGTAAACGAGTTTCTTGTAATCAGAGCCATCCCAAACTTTGGGGTGGCTGTGTCTTTTTGATTTTAATTTCCCTAAGCTGCAGGACCATAAGTGGAAGTGCCCTAGGCTCTGTTGCTTTGTTTTTTAGATGTTTCAGGAAACACCATACACTTCTCCCGAGTGGCTGTTGGCAAGTTACATCCCGCCCATCAGCATAACAAGGCTCCCAGTTCTCCATGGCCTGTCCTGCCTTTCTGGATTTTACACTTTTTTCAGATGGCCCTTTTGACGGGGGGGAAGTGAGACTTCATTGTAGTGCAGATTTCCTTTGCAAGCTTGCTTGGTTGGCCAAAAAGGGCGTATGCGTTTTTTCCTGAATATATTCAGGAAAAAACGCATACGCCCTTTTTGGCCAAGTGCATCATTGTCGACCTTCTGCCTCTTTTCCTATGCTTTAAATGCAATTCCAGTCTACCTCCTGAAATCGGTTTCCTGCAATTCTGCCCGGCTTTCAAGTCCTCTTGGCAGCCTTACTTCAGTATATTTTTGGATGATAGCTGTCATTTATAACTCTGCAGGTTTGTGAATTACAGTGCCCCTGAGCTCCTTTCTTCAACTCGCTTTCTTGTGAGCTGGCCGCAACACCGCAGGATTGCTTCAGGCCCTAATCTGGTTCCGGCATGGCACGCTGAGCCTTTGGTTAATTCCTCTTCCTGGTGGGAAATGAGAGTTAAATTTTCCCGTCCAGACACCTCCAGCTAGTCTCTCATTGGTTCTCCCTATTCCTGTTCATCTTCCACGGAATTTGCAAACTGGGCCAAACAGGAGGTTAGAGGCACTGACTCTCCAAGTCGGGAGAGTGTTAGTAAAGCATCTGGAATGTTGCACCCGAGTACCAGGGGACGAGAACTGAGACATATTTCAACACGTCTCCCGATCACACGGTTGATCATACTCTGGGTTCCACATGCATGTTTTAGCTGAAGGAAGAATCCCTTAAACCTGGAGAGTTGAGACCCGTGGAATGGGTACCATGCAATATGACTTCAAAGGGTCTTCATTTGCTCACCAAAACTCTCCAATCCTATCACTGCTGCGTTTCTGCCCCTGTACTCACGATTGATTCACTTTCAGAGACATAGTAATCCATAGGTTTTAAGATACTTACTAGTCAGGTACATTATTAGGCGTTTAATATGGGGTTTTGAGTCCATTTCGTTGAGCAAGGAGTAGCTCTTGTCTATTACATATTTGGCTTAAGGAACTTTATCTGTGCTCATTTCAATCTCTGGTTTTATGCAGCACCCCAACTCACCTTTCCCCTTAAGCAGGCATAAATTGATTTTCTAAATTTGGGACCATGTTCTGTTTTGAAATTCAGTTCCTGTGTAGCCAAGTTTACATTCCGTGTATTAGTGATATCTTATGATGTTTCTTTTTCTGTGTGACTTATTTCAGTTAGAATCATCATACCTGAATCCACTCATTATGCTGCTATGGGCCTGATGACATAGATGTCATTGCTGAGTGATATTGCATTGTACGTAAGTACCACAACTTCTTTATCCATTTTTCGCTTTATGCGATATTGAACTTGTACCGTAAACGAGTTTCTTGTAATCAGAGCCATCCCAAACTTTGGGGTGGCTGTGTCTTTTTGATTTTAATTTCCCTAAGCTGCAGGACCATAAGTGGAAGTGCCCTAGGCTCTGTTGCTTTGTTTTTTAGATGTTTCAGGAAACACCATACACTTCTCCCTAGTGGCTGTTGGCAATTTACATCCCGCCCATCAGCATAACAAGGCTCCCAGTTCTCCATGGCCTGTCCTGCCTTTCTGGATTTTACACTTTTTTCAGATGGCCCTTTTGACGGGGGGGAAGTGAGACTTCATTGTAGTGCAGATTTCCTTTGCAAGCTTGCTTGGTTGGCCAAAAAGGGCGTATGCGTTTTTTCCTGAATATATTCAGGAAAAAACGCATACGCCCTTTTTGGCCAAGTGCATCATTGTCGACCTTCTGCCTCTTTTCCTATGCTTTAAATGCAATTCCAGTCTACCTCCTGAAATCGGTTTCCTGCAATTCTGCCCGGCTTTCAAGTCCTCTTGGCAGCCTTACTTCAGTATATTTTTGGATGATAGCTGTCATTTATAACTCTGCAGGTTTGTGAATTACAGTGCCCCTGAGCTCCTTTCTTCAACTCGCTTTCTTGTGAGCTGGCCGCAACACCGCAGGATTGCTTCAGGCCCTAATCTGGTTCCGGCATGGCACGCTGAGCCTTTGGTTAATTCCTCTTCCTGGTGGGAAATGAGAGTTAAATTTTCCCGTCCAGACACCTCCAGCTAGTCTCTCATTGGTTCTCCCTATTCCTGTTCATCTTCCACGGAATTTGCAAACTGGGCCAAACAGGAGGTTAGAGGCACTGACTCTCCAAGTCGGGAGAGTGTTAGTAAAGCATCTGGAATGTTGCACCCGAGTACCAGGGGACGAGAACTGAGACATATTTCAACACGTCTCCCGATCACACGGTTGATCATACTCTGGGTTCCACATGCATGTTTTAGCTGAAGGAAGAATCCCTTAAACCTGGAGAGTTGAGACCCGTGGAATGGGTACCATGCAATATGACTTCAAAGGGTCTTCATTTGCTCACCAAAACTCTCCAATCCTATCACTGCTGCGTTTCTGCCCCTGTACTCACGATTGATTCACTTTCAGAGACATAGCAATCCATAGGTTTTAAGATACTTACTAGTCAGGTACATTATTAGGCGTTTAATATGGGGTTTTGAGTCCATTTCGTTGAGCAAGGAGTAGCTCTTGTCTATTACATATTTGGCTTAAGGAGCTTTATCTGTGCTCATTTCAATCTCTGGTTTTATGCAGCACCCCAACTCACCTTTCCCCTTAAGCAGGCATAAGTTGATTTTCTAAATTTGGGACCATGTTCTGTTTTGAAATTCAGTTCCTGTGTAGCCAAGTTTACATTCCGTGTATTAGTGATATCTTATGATGTTTCTTTTTCTGTGTGACTTATTTCAGTTAGAATCATCATACCTGAATCCACTCATTATGCTGCTATGGGCCTGATGACATAGATGTCATTGCTGAGTGATATTGCATTGTACGTAAGTACCACAACTTCTTTATCCATTTTTCGCTTTATGCGATATTGAACTTGTACCGTAAACGAGTTTCTTGTAATCAGAGCCATCCCAAACTTTGGGGTGGCTGTGTCTTTTTGATTTTAATTTCCCTAAGCTGCAGGACCATAAGTGGAAGTGCCCTAGGCTCTGTTGCTTTGTTTTTTAGATGTTTCAGGAAACACCATACACTTCTCCCGAGTGGCTGTTGGCAATTTACATCCCGCCCATCAGCATAACAAGGCTCCCAGTTCTCCATGGCCTGTCCTGCCTTTCTGGATTTTACACTTTTTTCAGATGGCCCTTTTGACGGGGGGGAAGTGAGACTTCATTGTAGTGCAGATTTCCTTTGCAAGCTTGCTTGGTTGGCCAAAAAGGGCGTATGCGTTTTTTCCTGAATATATTCAGGAAAAAACGCATACGCCCTTTTTGGCCAAGTGCATCATTGTCGACCTTCTGCCTCTTTTCCTATGCTTTAAATGCAATTCCAGTCTACCTCCTGAAATCGGTTTCCTGCAATTCTGCCCGGCTTTCAAGTCCTCTTGGCAGCCTTACTTCAGTATATTTTTGGATGATAGCTGTCATTTATAACTCTGCAGGTTTGTGAATTACAGTGCCCCTGAGCTCCTTTCTTCAACTCGCTTTCTTGTGAGCTGGCCGCAACACCGCAGGATTGCTTCAGGCCCTAATCTGGTTCCGGCATGGCACGCTGAGCCTTTGGTTAATTCCTCTTCCTGGTGGGAAATGAGAGTTAAATTTTCCCGTCCAGACACCTCCAGCTAGTCTCTCATTGGTTCTCCCTATTCCTGTTCATCTTCCGCGGAATTTGCAAACTGGGCCAAACAGGAGGTTAGAGGCACTGACTCTCCAAGTCGGGAGAGTGTTAGTAAAGCATCTGGAATGTTGCACCCGAGTACCAGGGGACGAGAACTGAGACATATTTCAACACGTCTCCCGATCACACGGTTGATCATACTCTGGGTTCCACATGCATGTTTTAGCTGAAGGAAGAATCCCTTAAACCTGGAGAGTTGAGACCCGTGGAATGGGTACCATGCAATATGACTTCAAAGGGTCTTCATTTGCTCACCAAAACTCTCCAATCCTATCACTGCTGCGTTTCTGCCCCTGTACTCACGATTGATTCACTTTCAGAGACATAGCAATCCATAGGTTTTAAGATACTTACTAGTCAGGTACATTATTAGGCGTTTAATATGGGGTTTTGAGTCCATTTCGTTGAGCAAGGAGTAGCTCTTGTCTATTACATATTTGGCTTAAGGAGCTTTATCTGTGCTCATTTCAATCTCTGGTTTTATGCAGCACCCCACCTCACCTTTCCCCTTAAGCAGGCATAAGTTGATTTTCTAAATTTGGGACCATGTTCTGTTTTGAAATTCAGTTCCTGTGTAGCCAAGTTTACATTCCGTGTATTAGTGATATCTTATGATGTTTCTTTTTCTGTGTGACTTATTTCAGTTAGAATCATCATACCTGAATCCACTCATTATGCTGCTATGGGCGTGATGACATAGATGTCATTGCTGAGTGATATTGCATTGTACGTAAGTACCACAACTTCTTTATCCATTTTTCGCTTTATGCGATATTGAACTTGTACCGTAAACGAGTTTCTTGTAAACAGAGCCATCCCAAACTTTGGGGTGGCTGTGTCTTTTTGATTTTAATTTCCCTAAGCTGCAGGACCATAAGTGGAAGTGCCCTAGGCTCTGTTGCTTTGTTTTTCAGATGTTTCAGGAAACACCATACACTTCTCCCCAGTGGCTGTTGGCAATTTACATCCCGCCCATCAGCATAACAAGGCTCCCAGTTCTCCATGGCCTGTCCTGCCTTTCTGGATTTTACACTTTTTTCAGATGGCCCTTTTGACGGGGGGGAAGTGAGACTTCATTGTAGTGCAGATTTCCTTTGCAAGCTTGCTTGGTTGGCCAAAAAGGGCGTATGCGTTTTTTCCTGAATATATTCAGGAAAAAACGCATACGCCCTTTTTGGCCAAGTGCATCATTGTCGACCTTCTGCCTCTTTTCCTATGCTTTAAATGCAATTCCAGTCTACCTCCTGAAATCGGTTTCCTGCAATTCTGCCCGGCTTTCAAGTCCTCTTGGCAGCCTTACTTCAGTATATTTTTGGATGATAGCTGTCATTTATAACTCTGCAGGTTTGTGAATTACAGTGCCCCTGAGCTCCTTTCTTCAACTCGCTTTCTTGTGAGCTGGCCGCAACACCGCAGGATTGCTTCAGGCCCTAATCTGGTTCCGGCATGGCACGCTGAGCCTTTGGTTAATTCCTCTTCCTGGTGGGAAATGAGAGTTCAATTTGCCCGTCCAGACACCTCCAGCTAGTCTCTCATTGGTTCTCCCTATTCCTGTTCATCTTCCGCGGAATTTGCAAACTGGGCCAAACAGGAGGTTAAAGGCACTGACTCTCCAAGTCGGGAGAGTGTTAGTAAAGCATCTGGAATGTTGCACCCGAGTACCAGGGGACGAGAACTGAGACATATTTCAACACGTCTCCCGATCACACGGTTGATCATACTCTGGGTTCCACATGCATGTTTTAGCTGAAGGAAGAATCCCTTAAACCTGGAGAGTTGAGACCCGTGGAATGGGTACCATGCAATATGACTTCAAAGGGTCTTCATTTGCTCACCAAAACTCTCCAATCCTATCACTGCTGCGTTTTTGCCCCTGTACTCACGATTGATTCACTTTCAGAGACATAGCAATCCATAGGTTTTAAGATACTTACTAGTCAGGTACATTATTAGGCGTTTAATATGGGGTTTTGAGTCCATTTCGTTGAGCAAGGAGTAGCTCTTGTCTATTACATATTTGGCTTAAGGAGCTTTATCTGTGCTCATTTCAATCTCTGGTTTTATGCAGCACCCCAACTCACCTTTCCCCTTAAGCAGGCATAAGTTGATTTTCTAAATTTGGGACCATGTTCTGTTTTGAAATTCAGTTCCTGTGTAGCCAAGTTTACATTCCGTGTATTAGTGATATCTTATGATGTTTCTTTTTCTGTGTGACTTATTTCAGTTAGAATCATCATACCTGAATCCACTCATTATGCTGCTATGGGCCTGATGACATAGATGTCATTGCTGAGTGATATTGCATTGTACGTAAGTACCACAACTTCTTTATCCATTTTTCGCTTTATGCGATATTGAACTTGTACCGTAAACGAGTTTCTTGTAATCAGAGCCATCCCAAACTTTGGGGTGGCTGTGTCTTTTTGATTTTAATTTCCCTAAGCTGCAGGACCATAAGTGGAAGTGCCCTAGGCTCTGTTGCTTTGTTTTTTAGATGTTTCAGGAAACACCATACACTTCTCCCGAGTGGCTGTTGGCAATTTACATCCCGCCCATCAGCATAACAAGGCTCCCAGTTCTCCATGGCCTGTCCTGCCTTTCTGGATTTTACACTTTTTTCAGATGGCCCTTTTGACGGGGGGGAAGTGAGACTTCATTGTAGTGCAGATTTCCTTTGCAAGCTTGCTTGGTTGGCCAAAAAGGGCGTATGCGTTTTTTCCTGAATATATTCAGGAAAAAACGCATACGCCCTTTTTGGCCAAGTGCATCATTGTCGACCTTCTGCCTCTTTTCCTATGCTTTAAATGCAATTCCAGTCTACCTCCTGAAATCGGTTTCCTGCAATTCTGCCCGGCTTTCAAGTCCTCTTGGCAGCCTTACTTCAGTATATTTTTGGATGATAGCTGTCATTTATAACTCTGCAGGTTTGTGAATTACAGTGCCCCTGAGCTCCTTTCTTCAACTCGCTTTCTTGTGAGCTGGCCGCAACACCGCAGGATTGCTTCAGGCCCTAATCTGGTTCCGGCATGGCACGCTGAGCCTTTGGTTAATTCCTCTTCCTGGTGGGAAATGAGAGTTAAATTTGCCCGTCCAGACACCTCCAGCTAGTCTCTTATTGGTTCTCCCTATTCCTGTTCATCTTCCGCGGAATTTGCAAACTGGGCCAAACAGGAGGTTAAAGGCACTGACTCTCCAAGTCGGGAGAGTGTTAGTAAAGCATCTGGAATGTTGCACCCGAGTACCAGGGGACGAGAACTGAGACATATTTCAACACGTCTCCCGATCACACGGTTGATCATACTCTGGGTTCCACATGCATGTTTTAGCTGAAGGAAGAATCCCTTAAACCTGGAGAGTTGAGACCCGTGGAATGGGTACCATGCAATATGACTTCAAAGGGTCTTCATTTGCTCACCAAAACTCTCCAATCCTATCACTGCTGCGTTTTTGCCCCTGTACTCACGATTGATTCACTTTCAGAGACATAGCAATCCATAGGTTTTAAGATACTTACTAGTCAGGTACATTATTAGGCGTTTAATATGGGGTTTTGAGTCCATTTCGTTGAGCAAGGAGTAGCTCTTGTCTATTACATATTTGGCTTAAGGAGCTTTATCTGTGCTCATTTCAATCTCTGGTTTTATGCAGCACCCCAACTCACCTTTCCCCTTAAGCAGGCATAAGTTGATTTTCTAAATTTGGGACCATGTTCTGTTTTGAAATTCAGTTCCTGTGTAGCCAAGTTTACATTCCGTGTATTAGTGATATCTTATGATGTTTCTTTTTCTGTGTGACTTATTTCAGTTAGAATCATCATACCTGAATCCACTCATTATGCTGCTATGGGCCTGATGACATAGATGTCATTGCTGAGTGATATTGCATTGTACGTAAGTACCACAACTTCTTTATCCATTTTTCGCTTTATGCGATATTGAACTTGTACCGTAAACGAGTTTCTTGTAATCAGAGCCATCCCAAACTTTGGGGTGGCTGTGTCTTTTTGATTTTAATTTCCCTAAGCTGCAGGACCATAAGTGGAAGTGCCCTAGGCTCTGTTGCTTTGTTTTTTAGATGTTTCAGGAAACACCATAGACTTCTCCCGAGTGGCTGTTGGCAATTTACATCCCGCCCATCAGCATAACAAGGCTCCCAGTTCTCCATGGCCTGTCCTGCCTTTCTGGATTTTACACTTTTTTCAGATGGCCCTTTTGACGGGGGGGAAGTGAGACTTCATTGTAGTGCAGATTTCCTTTGCAAGCTTGCTTGGTTGGCCAAAAAGGGCGTATGCATTTTTTCCTGAATATATTCAGGAAAAAACGCATACGCCCTTTTTGGCCAAGTGCATCATTGTCGACCTTCTGCCTCTTTTCCTATGCTTTAAATGCAATTCCAGTCTACCTCCTGAAATCGGTTTCCTGCAATTCTGCCCGGCTTTCAAGTCCTCTTGGCAGCCTTACTTCAGTATATTTTTGGATGATAGCTGTCATTTATAACTCTGCAGGTTTGTGAATTACAGTGCCCCTGAGCTCCTTTCTTCAACTCGCTTTCTTGTGAGCTGGCCGCAACACCGCAGGATTGCTTCAGGCCCTAATCTGGTTCCGGCATGGCACGCTGAGCCTTTGGTTAATTCCTCTTCCTGGTGGGAAATGAGAGTTAAATTTTCCCGTCCAGACACCTCCAGCTAGTCTCTCATTGGTTCTCCCTATTCCTGTTCATCTTCCACGGAATTTGCAAACTGGGCCAAACAGGAGGTTAGAGGCACTGACTCTCCAAGTCGGGAGAGTGTTAGTAAAGCATCTGGAATGTTGCACCCGAGTACCAGGGGACGAGAACTGAGACATATTTCAACACGTCTCCCGATCACACGGTTGATCATACTCTGGGTTCCACATGCATGTTTTAGCTGAAGGAAGAATCCCTTAAACCTGGAGAGTTGAGACCCGTGGAATGGGTACCATGCAATATGACTTCAAAGGGTCTTCATTTGCTCACCAAAACTCTCCAATCCTATCACTGCTGCGTTTCTGCCCCTGTACTCACGATTGATTCACTTTCAGAGACATAGCAATCCATAGGTTTTAAGATACTTACTAGTCAGGTACATTATTAGGCGTTTAATATGGGGTTTTGAGTCCATTTCGTTGAGCAAGGAGTAGCTCTTGTCTATTACATATTTGGCTTAAGGAACTTTATCTGTGCTCATTTCAATCTCTGGTTTTATGCAGCACCCCAACTCACCTTTCCCCTTAAGCAAGCATAAGTTGGTTTTCTAAATTTGGGACCATGTTCTGTTTTGAAATTCAGTTCCTGTGTAGCCAAGTTTACATTCCGTGTATTAGTGATATCTTATGATGTTTCTTTTTCTGTGTGACTTATTTCAGTTAGAATCATCATACCTGAATCCACTCATTATGCTGCTATGGGCTTGAAGACATAGATGTCATTGCTGAGTGATATTGCATTGTACGTAAGTACCACAACTTCTTTATCCATTTTTCGCTTTATGCGATATTGAACTTGTACCGTGAACGAGTTTCTTGTAAACAGAGCCATCCCAAACTTTGGGGTGGCTGTGTCTTTTTGATTTTAATTTCCCTAAGCTATAGGACCATAAGTGGAAGTGCCCTAGGCTCTGTTGCTTTGTTTTTTAGATGTTTCAGGAAATACCATACACTTCTCCCGAGTGGCTGTTGGCAAGTTACATCCCGCCCATCAGCATAACAAGGCTCCCAGTTCTCCATGGCCTGTCCTGCCTTTCTGGATTTTACACTTTTTTCAGATGGCCCTTTTGACGGGGGGGAAGTGAGACTTCATTGTAGTGCAGATTTCCTTTGCAAGCTTGCTTGGTTGGCCAAAAAGGGCGTATGCGTTTTTTCCTGAATATATTCAGGAAAAAACGCATACGCCCTTTTTGGCCAAGTGCATCATTGTCGACCTTCTGCCTCTTTTCCTATGCTTTAAATGCAATTCCAGTCTACCTCCTGAAATCGGTTTCCTGCAATTCTGCCCGGCTTTCAAGTCCTCTTGGCAGCCTTACTTCAGTATATTTTTGGATGATAGCTGTCATTTATAACTCTGCAGGTTTGTGAATTACAGTGCCCCTGAGCTCCTTTCTTCAACTCGCTTTCTTGTGAGCTGGCCGCAACACCGCAGGATTGCTTCAGGCCCTAATCTGGTTCCGGCATGGCACGCTGAGCCTTTGGTTAATTCCTCTTCCTGGTGGGAAATGAGAGTTAAATTTTCCCGTCCAGACACCTCCAGCTAGTCTCTCATTGGTTCTCCCTATTCCTGTTCATCTTCCGTGGAATTTGCAAACTGGGCCAAAGAGGAGGGTAAAGGCACTGACTCTCCAAGTCGGGAGAGTGTTAGTAAAGCATCTGGAATGTTGCACCCGAGTACCAGGGGACGAGAACTGAGACATATTTCAACACGTCTCCCGATCACACGGTTGATCATACTCTGGGTTCCACATGCATGTTTTAGCTGAAGGAAGAATCCCTTAAACCTGGAGAGTTGAGACCCGTGGAATGGGTACCATGCAATATGACTTCAAAGGGTCTTCATTTGCTCACCAAAACTCTCCAATCCTATCACTGCTGCGTTTTTGCCCCTGTACTCACGATTGATTCACTTTCAGAGACATAGCAATCCATAGGTTTTAAGATACTTACTAGTCAGGTACATTATTAGGCGTTTAATATGGGGTTTTGAGTCCATTTCGTTGAGCAAGGAGTAGCTCTTGTCTATTACATATTTGGCTTAAGGAACTTTATCTGTGCTCATTTCAATCTCTGGTTTTATGCAGCACCCCAACTCACCTTTCCCCTTAAGCAAGCATAAGTTGGTTTTCTAAATTTGGGACCATGTTCTGTTTTGAAATTCAGTTCCTGTGTAGCCAAGTTTACATTCCGTGTATTAGTGATATCTTATGATGTTTCTTTTTCTGTGTGACTTATTTCAGTTAGAATCATCATACCTGAATCCACTCATTATGCTGCTATGGGCCTGAAGACATAGATGTCATTGCTGAGTGATATTGCATTGTACGTAAGTACCACAACTTCTTTATCCATTTTTCGCTTTATGCGATATTGAACTTGTACCGTAAACGAGTTTCTTGTAAACAGAGCCATCCCAAACTTTGGGGTGGCTGTGTCTTTTTGATTTTAATTTCCCTAAGCTATAGGACCATAAGTGGAAGTGCCCTAGGCTCTGTTGCTTTGTTTTTTAGATGTTTCAGGAAACACCATACACTTCTCCCGAGTGGCTGTTGGCAAGTTACATCCCGCCCATCAGCATAACAAGGCTCCCAGTTCTCCATGGCCTGTCCTGCCTTTCTGGATTTTACACTTTTTTCAGATGGCCCTTTTGACGGGGGGGAAGTGAGACTTCATTATAGTGCAGATTTCCTTTGCAAGCTTGCTTGGTTGGCCAAAAAGGGCGTATGCGTTTTTTCCTGAATATATTCAGGAAAAAACGCATACGCCCTTTTTGGCCAAGTGCATCATTGTCGACCTTCTGCCTCTTTTCCTATGCTTTAAATGCAATTCCAGTCTACCTCCTGAAATCGGTTTCCTGCAATTCTGCCCGGCTTTCAAGTCCTCTTGGCAGCCTTACTTCAGTATATTTTTGGATGATAGCTGTCATTTATAACTCTGCAGGTTTGTGAATTACAGTGCCCCTGAGCTCCTTTCTTCAACTCGCTTTCTTGTGAGCTGGCCGCAACACCGCAGGATTGCTTCAGGCCCTAATCTGGTTCCGGCATGGCACGCTGAGCCTTTGGTTAATTCCTCTTCCTGGTGGGAAATGAGAGTTCAATTTGCCCGTCCAGACACCTCCAGCTAGTCTCTCATTGGTTCTCCCTATTCCTGTTCATCTTCCACGGAATTTGCAAACTGGGCAAAAGAGGAGGGTAAAGGCACTGACTCTCCAAGTCGGGAGAGTGTTAGTAAAGCATCTGGAATGTTGCACCCGAGTACCAGGGGACGAGAACTGAGACATATTTCAACACGTCTCCCGATCACACGGTTGATCATACTCTGGGTTCCACATGCATGTTTTAGCTGAAGGAAGAATCCCTTAAACCTGGAGAGTTGAGACCCGTGGAATGGGTACCATGCAATATGACTTCAAAGGGTCTTCATTTGCTCACCAAAACTCTCCAATCCTATCACTGCTGCGTTTTTGCCCCTGTACTCACGATTGATTCACTTTCAGAGACATAGCAATCCATAGGTTTTAAGATACTTACTAGTCAGGTACATTATTAGGCGTTTAATATGGGGTTTTGAGTCCATTTCGTTGAGCAAGGAGTAGCTCTTGTCTATTACATATTTGGCTTAAGGAACTTTATCTGTGCTCATTTCAATCTCTGGTTTTATGCAGCACCCCAACTCACCTTTCCCCTTAAGCAAGCATAAGTTGGTTTTCTAAATTTGGGACCATGTTCTGTTTTGAAATTCAGTTCCTGTGTAGCCAAGTTTACATTCCGTGTATTAGTGATATCTTATGATGTTTCTTTTTCTGTGTGACTTATTTCAGTTAGAATCATCATACCTGAATCCACTCATTATGCTGCTATGGGCCTGAAGACATAGATGTCATTGCTGAGTGATATTGCATTGTACGTAAGTACCACAACTTCTTTATCCATTTTTCGCTTTATGCGATATTGAACTTGTACCGTAAACGAGTTTCTTGTAAACAGAGCCATCCCAAACTTTGGGGTGGCTGTGTCTTTTTGATTTTAATTTCCCTAAGCTATAGGACCATAAGTGGAAGTGCCCTAGGCTCTGTTGCTTTGTTTTTTAGATGTTTCAGGAAACACCATACACTTCTCCCGAGTGGCTGTTGGCAAGTTACATCCCGCCCATCAGCATAACAAGGCTCCCAGTTCTCCATGGCCTGTCCTGCCTTTCTGGATTTTACACTTTTTTCAGATGGCCCTTTTGACGGGGGGGGGGGGGGGGA
The DNA here is from genome assembly GCF_937001465.1 of Orcinus orca. Lineage (NCBI taxonomy): Eukaryota > Metazoa > Chordata > Mammalia > Artiodactyla > Delphinidae > Orcinus > Orcinus orca. Next base: position 215,565 of record NW_026043869.1, read on the forward strand.
GAGTGAGACTTCATTGTAGTGCAGATTTCCTTTGCAAGCTTGCTTGGTTGGCCAAAAAGGGCGTATGCGTTTTTTCCTGAATATATTCAGGAAAAAACGCATACGCCCTTTTTGGCCAAGTGCATCATTGTCGACCTTCTGCCTCTTTTCCTATGCTTTAAATGCAATTCCAGTCTACCTCCTGAAATCGGTTTCCTGCAATTCTGCCCGGCTTTCAAGTCCTCTTGGCAGCCTTACTTCAGTATATTTTTGGATGATAGCTGTCATTTATAACTCTGCAGGTTTGTGAATTACAGTGCCCCTGAGCTCCTTTCTTCAACTCGCTTTCTTGTGAGCTGGCCGCAACACCGCAGGATTGCTTCAGGCCCTAATCTGGTTCCGGCATGGCACGCTGAGCCTTTGGTTAATTCCTCTTCCTGGTGGGAAATGAGAGTTAAATTTTTCCGTCCAGACACCTCCAGCTAGTCTCTCATTGGTTCTCCCTATTCCTGTTCATCTTCCGCGGAATTTGCAAACTGGGCCAAACAGAAGGTTAAAGGCACTGACTCTCCAAGTCGGGAGAGTGTTAGTAAAGCATCTGGAATGTTGCACCCGAGTACCAGGGGACGAGAACTGAGACATATTTCAACACGTCTCCCGATCACACGGTTGATCATACTCTGGGTTCCACATGCATGCTTTTGCTGAAGGAAGAATCCCTTAAACCTGGAGAGTTGAGACCCGTGGAATGGGTACCATGCAATATGACTTCAAAGGGTCTTCATTTGCTCACCAAAACTCTCCAATCCTATCACTGCTGCGTTTTTGCCCCTGTACTCACGATTGATTCACTTTCAGAGACATAGCAATCCATAGGTTTTAAGATACTTACTAGTCAGGTACATTATTAGGCGTTTAATATGGGGTTTTGAGTCCATTTCGTTGAGCAAGGAGTAGCTCTTGTCTATTACATATTTGGCTTAAGGAACTTTATCTGTGCTCATTTCAATCTCTGGTTTTATGCAGCACCCCAACTCACCTTTCCCCTTAAGCAAGCATAAGTTGGTTTTCTAAATTTGGGACCATGTTCTGTTTTGAAATTCAGTTCCTGTGTAGCCAAGTTTACATTCCGTGTATTAGTGATATCTTATGATGTTTCTTTTTCTCTGTGACTTATTTCAGTTAGAATCATCATACCTGAATCCACTCATTATGCTGCTATGGGCCTGATGACATAGATGTCATTGCTGAGTGATATTGCATTGTACGTAAGTACCACAACTTCTTTATCCATTTTTCGCTTTATGCGATATTGAACTTGTACCGTAAACGAGTTTCTTGTAAACAGAGCCATCCCAAACTTTGGGGTGGCTGTGTCTTTTTGATTTTAATTTCCCTAAGCTGCAGGACCATAAGTGGAAGTGCCCTAGGCTCTGTTGCTTTGTTTTTTAGATGTTTCAGGAAACACCATACACTTCTCCCGAGTGGCTGTTGGGAATTTACCTCCCGCCCATCAGCATAACAAGGCTCCCAGTTCTCCATGGCCTGTCCTGCCTTTCTGGATTTTACACTTTTTTCAGATGGCCCTTTTGACGGGGGGGAAGTGAGACTTCATTGTAGTGCAGATTTCCTTTGCAAGCTTGCTTGGTTGGCCAAAAAGGGCGTATGCGTTTTTTCCTGAATATATTCAGGAAAAAACGCATACGCCCTTTTTGGCCAAGTGCATCATTGTCGACCTTCTGCCTCTTTTCCTATGCTTTAAATGCAATTCCAGTCTACCTCCTGAAATCGGTTTCCTGCAATTCTGCCCGGCTTTCAAGTCCTCTTGGCAGCCTTACTTCAGTATATTTTTGGATGATAGCTGTCATTTATAACTCTGCAGGTTTGTGAATTACAGTGCCCCTGAGCTCCTTTCTTCAACTCGCTTTCTTGTGAGCTGGCCGCAACACCGCAGGATTGCTTCAGGCCCTAATCTGGTTCCGGCATGGCACGCTGAGCCTTTGGTTAATTCCTCTTCCTGGTGGGAAATGAGAGTTAAATTTTCCCGTCCAGACACCTCCAGCTAGTCTCTCATTGGTTCTCCCTATTCCTGTTCATCTTCCACGGAATTTGCAAACTGGGCCAAACAGGAGGTTAGAGGCACTGACTCTCCAAGTCGGGAGAGTGTTAGTAAAGCATCTGGAATGTTGCACCCGAGTACCAGGGGACGAGAACTGAGACATATTTCAACACGTCTCCCGATCACACGGTTGATCATACTCTGGGTTCCACATGCATGTTTTAGCTGAAGGAAGAATCCCTTAAACCTGGAGAGTTGAGACCCGTGGAATGGGTACCATGCAATATGACTTCAAAGGGTCTTCATTTGCTCACCAAAACTCTCCAATCCTATCACTGCTGCGTTTCTGCCCCTGTACTCACGATTGATTCACTTTCAGAGACATAGCAATCCATAGGTTTTAAGATACTTACTAGTCAGGTACATTATTAGGCGTTTAATATGGGGTTTTGAGTCCATTTCGTTGAGCAAGGAGTAGCTCTTGTCTATTACATATTTGGCTTAAGGAACTTTATCTGTGCTCATTTCAATCTCTGGTTTTATGCAGCACCCCAACTCACCTTTCCCCTTAAGCAGGCATAAATTGATTTTCTAAATTTGGGACCATGTTCTGTTTTGAAATTCAGTTCCTGTGTAGCCAAGTTTACATTCCGTGTATTAGTGATATCTTATGATGTTTCTTTTTCTGTGTGACTTATTTCAGTTAGAATCATCATACCTGAATCCACTCATTATGCTGCTATGGGCCTGATGACATAGATGTCATTGCTGAGTGATATTGCATTGTACGTAAGTACCACAACTTCTTTATCCATTTTTCGCTTTATGCGATATTGAACTTGTACCGTAAACGAGTTTCTTGTAATCAGAGCCATCCCAAACTTTGGGGTGGCTGTGTCTTTTTGATTTTAATTTCCCTAAGCTGCAGGACCATAAGTGGAAGTGCCCTAGGCTCTGTTGCTTTGTTTTTTAGATGTTTCAGGAAACACCATACACTTCTCCCGAGTGGCTGTTGGCAATTTACATCCCGCCCATCAGCATAACAAGGCTCCCAGTTCTCCATGGCCTGTCCTGCCTTTCTGGATTTTACACTTTTTTCAGATGGCCCTTTTGACGGGGGGGAAGTGAGACTTCATTGTAGTGCAGATTTCCTTTGCAAGCTTGCTTGGTTGGCCAAAAAGGGCGTATGCGTTTTTTCCTGAATATATTCAGGAAAAAACGCATACGCCCTTTTTGGCCAAGTGCATCATTGTCGACCTTCTGCCTCTTTTCCTATGCTTTAAATGCAATTCCAGTCTACCTCCTGAAATCGGTTTCCTGCAATTCTGCCCGGCTTTCAAGTCCTCTTGGCAGCCTTACTTCAGTATATTTTTGGATGATAGCTGTCATTTATAACTCTGCAGGTTTGTGAATTACAGTGCCCCTGAGCTCCTTTCTTCAACTCGCTTTCTTGTGAGCTGGCCGCAACACCGCAGGATTGCTTCAGGCCCTAATCTGGTTCCGGCATGGCACGCTGAGCCTTTGGTTAATTCCTCTTCCTGGTGGGAAATGAGAGTTAAATTTTCCCGTCCAGACACCTCCAGCTAGTCTCTCATTGGTTCTCCCTATTCCTGTTCATCTTCCACGGAATTTGCAAACTGGGCCAAACAGGAGGTTAGAGGCACTGACTCTCCAAGTCGGGAGAGTGTTAGTAAAGCATCTGGAATGTTGCACCCGAGTACCAGGGGACGAGAACTGAGACATATTTCAACACGTCTCCCGATCACACGGTTGATCATACTCTGGGTTCCACATGCATGTTTTAGCTGAAGGAAGAATCCCTTAAACCTGGAGAGTTGAGACCCGTGGAATGGGTACCATGCAATATGACTTCAAAGGGTCTTCATTTGCTCACCAAAACTCTCCAATCCTATCACTGCTGCGTTTTTGCCCCTGTACTCACGATTGATTCACTTTCAGAGACATAGCAATCCATAGGTTTTAAGATACTTACTAGTCAGGTACATTATTAGGCGTTTAATATGGGGTTTTGAGTCCATTTCGTTGAGCAAGGAGTAGCTCTTGTCTATTACATATTTGGCTTAAGGAACTTTATCTGTGCTCATTTCAATCTCTGGTTTTATGCAGCACCCCAACTCACCTTTCCCCTTAAGCAAGCATAAGTTGATTTTCTAAATTTGGGACCATGTTCTGTTTTGAAATTCAGTTCCTGTGTAGCCAAGTTTACATTCCGTGTATTAGTGATATCTTATGATGTTTCTTTTTCTGTGTGACTTATTTCAGTTAGAATCATCTTACCTGAATCCACTCATTATGCTGCTATGGGCCTGATGACATAGATGTCATTGCTGAGTGATATTGCATTGTACGTAAGTACCACAACTTCTTTATCCATTTTTCGCTTTATGCGATATTGAACTTGTACCGTAAACGAGTTTCTTGTAAACAGAGCCATTCCAAACTTTGGGGTGGCTGTGTCTTTTTGATTTTAATTTCCCTAAGCTGCAGGACCATAAGTGGAAGTGCCCTAGGCTCTGTTGCTTTGTTTTTTAGATGTTTCAGGAAACACCATACACTTCTCCCGAGTGGCTGTTGGCAATTTACATCCCGCCCATCAGCATAACAAGGCTCCCAGTTCTCCATGGCCTGTCCTGCCTTTCTGGATTTTACACTTTTTTCAGATGGCCCTTTTGACGGGGTGGGGAAGTGAAACTTCATTGTAGTGCAGATTTCCTTTGCAAGCTTGCTTGGTTGGCCAAAAAGGGCGTATGCGTTTTTTCCTGAATATATTCAGGAAAAAACGCATACGCCCTTTTTGGCCAAGTGCATCATTGTCGACCTTCTGCCTCTTTTCCTATGCTTTAAATGCAATTCCAGTCTACCTCCTGAAATCGGTTTCCTGCAATTCTGCCCGGCTTTCAAGTCCTCTTGGCAACCTTACTTCAGTATATTTTTGGATGATAGCTGTCATTTATAACTCTGCAGGTTTGTGAATTACAGTGCCCCTGAGCTCCTTTCTTCAACTCGCTTTCTTGTGAGCTGGCCGCAACACCGCAGGATTGCTTCAGGCCCTAATCTGGTTCCGGCATGGCACGCTGAGCCTTTGGTTAATTCCTCTTCCTGGTGGGAAATGAGAGTTAAATTTTCCCGTCCAGACACCTCCAGCTAGTCTCTCATTGGTTCTCCCTATTCCTGTTCATCTTCCGCGGAATTTGCAAACTGGGCCAAACAGGAGGTTAAAGGCACTGACTCTCCAAGTCGGGAGAGTGTTAGTAAAGCATCTGGAATGTTGCACCCGAGTACCAGGGGACGAGAACTGAGACATATTTCAACACGTCTCCCGATCACACGGTTGATCATACTCTGGGTTCCACATGCATGTTTTAGCTGAAGGAAGAATCCCTTAAACCTGGAGAGTTGAGACCCGTGGAATGGGTACCATGCAATATGACTTCAAAGGGTCTTCATTTGCTCACCAAAACTCTCCAATCCTATCACTGCTGCGTTTTTGCCCCTGTACTCACGATTGATTCACTTTCAGAGACATAGCAATCCATAGGTTTTAAGATACTTACTAGTCAGGTACATTATTAGGCGTTTAATATGGGGTTTTGAGTCCATTTCGTTGAGCAAGGAGTAGCTCTTGTCTATTACATATTTGGCTTAAGGAACTTTATCTGTGCTCATTTCAATCTCTGGTTTTATGCAGCACCCCAACTCACCTTTCCCCTTAAGCAAGCATAAGTTGATTTTCTAAATTTGGGACCATGTTCTGTTTTGAAATTCAGTTCCTGTGTAGCCAAGTTTACATTCCGTGTATTAGTGATATCTTATGATGTTTCTTTTTCTGTGTGACTTATTTCAGTTAGAATCATCATACCTGAATCCACTCATTATGCTGCTATGGGCCTGATGACATAGATGTCATTGCTGAGTGATATTGCATTGTACGTAAGTACCACAACTTCTTTATCCATTTTTCGCTTTATGCGATATTGAACTTGTACCGTAAACGAGTTTCTTGTAAACAGAGCCATCCCAAACTTTGGGGTGGCTGTGTCTTTTTGATTTTAATTTCCCTAAGCTGCAGGACCATAAGTGGAAGTGCCCTAGGCTCTGTTGCTTTGTTTTTTAGATGTTTCAGGAAACACCATACACTTCTCCCGAGTGGCTGTTGGCAATTTACATCCCGCCCATCAGCATAACAAGGCTCCCAGTTCTCCATGGCCTGTCCTGCCTTTCTGGATTTTACACTTTTTACAGATGGCCCTTTTGACGGGGGCGGGGGGGGGGGGAAGTGAGACTTCATTGTAGTGCAGATTTCCTTTGCAAGCTTGCTTGGTTGGCCAAAAAGGGCGTATGCGTTTTTTCCTGAATATATTCAGGAAAAAACGCATACGCCCTTTTTGGCCAAGTGCATCATTGTCGACCTTCTGCCTCTTTTCCTATGCTTTAAATGCAATTCCAGTCTACCTCCTGAAATCGGTTTCCTGCAATTCTGCCCGGCTTTCAAGTCCTCTTGGCAGCCTTACTTCAGTATATTTTTGGATGATAGCTGTCATTTATAACTCTGCAGGTTTGTGAATTACAGTGCCCCTGAGCTCCTTTCTTCAACTCGCTTTCTTGTGAGCTGGCCGCAACACCGCAGGATTGCTTCAGGCCCTAATCTGGTTCCGGCATGGCACGCTGAGCCTTTGGTTAATTCCTCTTCCTGGTGGGAAATGAGAGTTAAATTTTCCCGTCCAGACACCTCCAGCTAGTCTCTCATTGGTTCTCCCTATTCCTGTTCATCTTCCGCGGAATTTGCAAACTGGGCCAAACAGGAGGTTAAAGGCACTGACTCTCCAAGTCGGGAGAGTGTTAGTAAAGCATCTGGAATGTTGCACCCGAGTACCAGGGGACGAGAACTGAGACATATTTCAACACGTCTCCCGATCACACGGTTGATCATACTCTGGGTTCCACATGCATGTTTTAGCTGAAGGAAGAATCCCTTAAACCTGGAGAGTTGAGACCCGTGGAATGGGTACCATGCAATATGACTTCAAAGGGTCTTCATTTGCTCACCAAAACTCTCCAATCCTATCACTGCTGCGTTTTTGCCCCTGTACTCACGATTGATTCACTTTCAGAGACATAGCAATCCATAGGTTTTAAGATACTTACTAGTCAGGTACATTATTAGGCGTTTAATATGGGGTTTTGAGTCCATTTCGTTGAGCAAGGAGTAGCTCTTGTCTATTACATATTTGGCTTAAGGAACTTTATCTGTGCTCATTTCAATCTCTGGTTTTATGCAGCACCCCAACTCACCTTTCCCCTTAAGCAAGCATAAGTTGATTTTCTAAATTTGGGACCATGTTCTGTTTTGAAATTCAGTTCCTGTGTAGCCAAGTTTACATTCCGTGTATTAGTGATATCTTATGATGTTTCTTTTTCTGTGTGACTTATTTCAGTTAGAATCATCATACCTGAATCCACTCATTATGCTGCTATGGGCCTGATGACATAGATGTCATTGCTGAGTGATATTGCATTGTACATAAGTACCACAACTTCTTTATCCATTTTTCGCTTTATGCGATATTGAACTTGTACCGTAAACGAGTTTCTTGTAAACAGAGCCATCCCAAACTTTGGGGTGGCTGTGTCTTTTTGATTTTAATTTCCCTAAGCTGCAGGACCATAAGTGGAAGTGCCCTAGGCTCTGTTGCTTTGTTTTTTAGATGTTTCAGGAAACACCATACACTTCTCCCCAGTGGCTGTTGGCAATTTACATCCCGCCCATCAGCATAACAAGGCTCCCAGTTCTCCATGGCCTGTCCTGCCTTTCTGGATTTTACACTTTTTTCAGATGGCCCTTTTGACGGGGGGGAAGTGAGACTTCATTGTAGTGCAGATTTCCTTTGCAAGCTTGCTTGGTTGGCCAAAAAGGGCGTATGCGTTTTTTCCTGAATATATTCAGGAAAAAACGCATACGCCCTTTTTGGCCAAGTGCATCATTGTCGACCTTCTGCCTCTTTTCCTATGCTTTAAATGCAATTCCAGTCTACCTCCTGAAATCGGTTTCCTGCAATTCTGCCCGGCTTTCAAGTCCTCTTGGCAGCCTTACTTCAGTATATTTTTGGATGATAGCTGTCATTTATAACTCTGCAGGTTTGTGAATTACAGTGCCCCTGAGCTCCTTTCTTCAACTCGCTTTCTTGTGAGCTGGCCGCAACACCGCAGGATTGCTTCAGGCCCTAATCTGGTTCCGGCATGGCACGCTGAGCCTTTGGTTAATTCCTCTTCCTGGTGGGAAATGAGAGTTAAATTTTCCCGTCCAGACACCTCCAGCTAGTCTCTCATTGGTTCTCCCTATTCCTGTTCATCTTCCGCGGAATTTGCAAACTGGGCCAAACAGGAGGTTAAAGGCACTGACTCTCCAAGTCGGGAGAGTGTTAGTAAAGCATCTGGAATGTTGCACCCGAGTACCAGGGGACGAGAACTGAGACATATTTCAACACGTCTCCCGATCACACGGTTGATCATACTCTGGGTTCCACATGCATGTTTTAGCTGAAGGAAGAATCCCTTAAACCTGGAGAGTTGAGACCCGTGGAATGGGTACCATGCAATATGACTTCAAAGGGTCTTCATTTGCTCACCAAAACTCTCCAATCCTATCACTGCTGCGTTTTTGCCCCTGTACTCACGATTGATTCACTTTCAGAGACATAGCAATCCATAGGTTTTAAGATACTTACTAGTCAGGTACATTATTAGGCGTTTAATATGGGGTTTTGAGTCCATTTCGTTGAGCAAGGAGTAGCTCTTGTCTATTACATATTTGGCTTAAGGAACTTTATCTGTGCTCATTTCAATCTCTGGTTTTATGCAGCACCCCAACTCACCTTTCCCCTTAAGCAAGCATAAGTTGATTTTCTAAATTTGGGACCATGTTCTGTTTTGAAATTCAGTTCCTGTGTAGCCAAGTTTACATTCCGTGTATTAGTGATATCTTATGATGTTTCTTTTTCTGTGTGACTTATTTCAGTTAGAATCATCATACCTGAATCCACTCATTATGCTGCTATGGGCCTGATGACATAGATGTCATTGCTGAGTGATATTGCATTGTACGTAAGTACCACAACTTCTTTATCCATTTTTCGCTTTATGCGATATTGAACTTGTACCGTAAACGAGTTTCTTGTAAACAGAGCCATCCCAAACTTTGGGGTGGCTGTGTCTTTTTGATTTTAATTTCCCTAAGCTGCAGGACCATAAGTGGAAGTGCCCTAGGCTCTGTTGCTTTGTTTTTTAGATGTTTCAGGAAACACCATACACTTCTCCCCAGTGGCTGTTGGCAATTTACATCCCGCCCATCAGCATAACAAGGCTCCCAGTTCTCCATGGCCTGTCCTGCCTTTCTGGATTTTACACTTTTTTCAGATGACCCTTTTGACGGGGGGGAAGTGAGACTTCATTGTAGTGCAGATTTCCTTTGCAAGCTTGCTTGGTTGGCCAAAAAGGGCGTATGCGTTTTTTCCTGAATATATTCAGGAAAAAACGCATACGCCCTTTTTGGCCAAGTGCATCATTGTCGACCTTCTGCCTCTTTTCCTATGCTTTAAATGCAATTCCAGTCTACCTCCTGAAATCGGTTTCCTGCAATTCTGCCCGGCTTTCAAGTCCTCTTGGCAGCCTTACTTCAGTATATTTTTGGATGATAGCTGTCATTTATAACTCTGCAGGTTTGTGAATTACAGTGCCCCTGAGCTCCTTTCTTCAACTCGCTTTCTTGTGAGCTGGCCGCAACACCGCAGGATTGCTTCAGGCCCTAATCTGGTTCCGGCATGGCACGCTGAGCCTTTGGTTAATTCCTCTTCCTGGTGGGAAATGAGAGTTAAATTTTCCCGTCCAGACACCTCCAGCTAGTCTCTCATTGGTTCTCCCTATTCCTGTTCATCTTCCGCGGAATTTGCAAACTGGGCCAAACAGGAGGTTAAAGGCACTGACTCTCCAAGTCGGGAGAGTGTTAGTAAAGCATCTGGAATGTTGCACCCGAGTACCAGGGGACGAGAACTGAGACATATTTCAACACGTCTCCCGATCACACGGTTGATCATACCCTGGGTTCCTCATGCATGTTTTAGCTGAAGGAAGAATCCCTTAAACCTGGAGATTTGAGACCCGTGGAATGGGTACCATGCAATATGACTTCAAAGGGTCTTCATTTGCTCACCAAAACTCTCCAATCCTATCACTGCTGCGTTTTTGCCCCTGTACTCACGATTGATTCACTTTCAGAGACATAGCAATCCATAGGTTTTAAGATACTTACTAGTCAGGTACATTATTAGGCGTTTAATATGGGGTTTTGAGTCCATTTCGTTGAGCAAGGAGTAGCTCTTGTCTATTACATATTTGGCTTAAGGAACTTTATCTGTGCTCATTTCAATCTCTGGTTTTATGCAGCACCCCAACTCACCTTTCCCCTTAAGCAAGCATAAGTTGGTTTTCTAAATTTGGGAGCATGTTCTGTTTTGAAATTCAGTTCCTGTGTAGCCAAGTTTACATTCCGTGTATTAGTGATATCTTATGATGTTTCTTTTTCTGTGTGACTTATTTCAGTTAGAATCATCATACCTGAATCCACTCATTATGCTGCTATGGGCCTGATGACATAGATGTCATTGCTGAGTGATATTGCATTGTACGTAAGTACCACAACTTCTTTATGCATTTTTCGCTTTATGCGATATTGAACTTGTACCGTAAACGAGTTTCTTGTAAACAGAGCCATCCCAAACTTTGGGGTGGCTGTGTCTTTTTGATTTTAATTTCCCTAAGCTATAGGACCATAAGTGGAAGTGCCCTAGGCTCTGTTGCTTTGTTTTTTAGATGTTTCAGGAAACACCATACACTTCTCCCGAGTGGCTGTTGGCAATTTACATCCCGCCCATCAGCATAACAAGGCTCCCAGTTCTCCATGGCCTGTCCTGCCTTTCTGGATTTTACACTTTTTTCAGATGGCCCTTTTGACGGGGGGGAAGTGAGACTTCATTGTAGTGCAGATTTCCTTTGCAAGCTTGCTTGGTTGGCCAAAAAGGGCGTATGCGTTTTTTCCTGAATATATTCAGGAAAAAACGCATACGCCCTTTTTGGCCAAGTGCATCATTGTCGACCTTCTGCCTCTTTTCCTATGCTTTAAATGCAATTCCAGTCTACCTCCTGAAATCGGTTTCCTGCAATTCTGCCCGGCTTTCAAGTCCTCTTGGCAGCCTAACTTCAGTATATTTTTGGATGATAGCTGTCATTTATAACTCTGCAGGTTTGTGAATTACAGTGCCCCTGAGCTCCTTTCTTCAACTCGCTTTCTTGTGAGCTGGCCGCAACACCACAGGATTGCTTCAGGCCCTAATCTGGTTCCGGCAGGGCACGCTGAGCCTTTGGTTAATTGCTCTTCCTGGTGGGAAATGAGAGTTAAATTTGCCCGTCCAGACACCTCCAGCTAGTCTCTCATTGGTTCTCCCTATTCCTGTTCATCTTCCGCAGAAATTGCAAACTGGGCCAAACAGGAGGTTAAAGGCACTGACTCTCCACGTCGGGAGAGTGTTAGTAAAGCATCTGGAATGTTGCACCCGAGTACCAGGGGAGGAAAACTGAGACATATTTGAACACGTCTCCCGATCACACGGTTGATCATACTCTGGGTTCCACATGCATGTTTTAGCTGAAGGAAGAATCACTTAAACCTAGAGAGTTGAGACCCGTGGAATGGGTACCATGAAATATGACTTCAAAGGGTCTTCGTTTGCTCACCGAACCTCTCCAATCCTATCACTGCTGCGTTTATGACCCTCTACACATGCTTGATTCTCTTTCGGAGACATAGCAATCCATAGATTTTAAGATATTACTAGTCAGGTACATTCTTAGGCGTTTAATATGGGGTTTTGAGTCCATTTCATTGAGCAAGGAGTAGCTCTTGTCTATTACATATTTGGCTTAAGGAACTTTATTTGTGCTCATTTCAATCTCTGTTTTTATGCAGCACCCCAACTCACCTTTCCCCTTATGCAAGCATAAGTTGGTTTTCTCAATTTGAGACCCTCTTTTTTTGGAATCCAGTTCCTGTGTAGCCAAGTTTACAGTCCATGTATTAGTGATATCTTGTGATGTTTCTGTTTCTGTGTGACTTATTTCAGTTAGAGTCATCATACCTGAATCCACTCATTATGCTGCTACGGGCCTGATGACATAGATTTCATTGCTGAGTGATATTGCATTGTACGTAAGTACCACAACTTCTTTATCCATTTTTTGCTATCTGCGATATTGAACTTGGACCATAAATGAGGTTCTTGTAAACAGAGCCATCCCAAACTTTGGGGTGGCTGTGTCTTTTTGATTTTAATTTCCCTAAGCTATAGGACCATAAGTGGAAGTGCCCTAGGCTCTGTTGCTTTGTTTTTTAGATGTTTCAGGAAACACCATACACTTCTCCCGAGTGGCTGTTGGCAATTTACATCCCGCCCATCAGCATAACAAGGCTCCCAGTTCTCCATGGCCTGTCCTGCCTTTCTGGATTTTACACTTTTTTCAGATGGCCGTTTTGACCGGGGGGAAGTGAGACTTCATTGTAGTGCAGATTTCCTTTGCAAGCTTGCTTGGTTGGCCAAAAAGTGCGTATGCGATTTTTCCTGAATATAATCAGGAAAAAATGCATACGCCCTTTTTGGCCAAGTGTATCATTGTCGACGTTCTGCCTCTTTTCCTATGCTTTAAATGCAATTCCAGTCTACCTCCTGAAATCGGTTTCCTGCAATTTTGGCCTGCTTTCAAGTCCGCTTGGCAGCCTTGCTTCAGTATATTTTTGGATGATAGCTGTCATTTATAACTCTGCAGGTTTGTGAATTACCGTGCCCCTGAGCTCCTTTCTTCAACTCGCTTTCTTGTGAGCTGGCCGCAACACCGCAGGATTGCTTCAGGCCCTAATCAGGTTCCAGCACGCCACGCTGAGCCTTCGGTTAATTCCTCTTCCTGGTGGGAAATTAGAGTTAAATTTGCCCGTCCAGACACCCCCAGCTAGTCTCTCATTGGTTCTCCCTATTTCTGTTCATCTTCCGCAGAAATTGCAAACTGGGCCAAACAGGAGGTTAAAGGCACTGACTCTCCAAGTCGGGAGAGTGTTAGTAAAGCATCTGGAATGTTGCACCCAAGTACCACGGGATGAGAACTGAGACATATTTGAACACGTCTCCCGATCACACGGTTGATCATACTCTGGGTTCCACATGCATGTTTTAGCTGAAGGAAGAATCCCTTAAACCTGGAAAGTTGAGACCTGTGGAATGTGTACCATGCAATATTATTTCAAAGGGTCTTCATTTGCTCACCGAACCTCTCCAATCCTATCACTGCTGCGTTTATGCCCCTCTACACACGCTTGATTCTCTTTCGGAGACATAGCATTCCATAGGTTTTAAGATACTTACTAGTCAGGTACATTATTAGGCGTTTAATATGGGGTGTTGAGTCCATTTCGTTGAGCAAGGAGTAGCTCTTGTCTATTCCATATTTGGCTTAAGGAACTTTATCTGTGCTCATTTCAATCTCTGGTTTTATGAAGCACGCTAACTCACCTTTCCCCTTAAGCAAGCATAAGTTGGTTTTCTAAATTTGAGACCCTGTTCTCTTTTGTAATCCATTTCCTGTGTAGCCAAGTTTACATTCCGTGTATTAGTGATATCTTATGAGGTTTCTTTTTCTGTGTGACTTATTTCAGTTAGAATCATCATACCTGAATCCACTCATTATGCTGCTATGGGCCTGATGACATAGATTTCATTGCTGAGTGATATTGCATTGTACGTAAGTACCACAACTTCTTTATCCATTTTTCGCTTTCTGCGATATTGAACTTGTACCGTAAACGAGGTTCTTGTAAACAGAGCCGTCCCAAACTTTGGGGTGGCTGTGTCTTTTTGATTTTAATTTCCCTAAGCTATAGGACCATAAGTGGAAGTGCCCTAGGCTCTGTTGCTTTGTTTTTTAGATGTTTCAGGAAACACCATACATTTCTCCCTAGTGGCTGTTGGCAATTTACATCCGGCCCATCAGCATAACAAGGCTCCCAGTTCTCCATGGCCTGTCCTGCCTTTCTGGATTTTACACTTTTTTCAGATGGCCCTTTTGACCGGGGGGAAGTGAGACTTCATTGTAGTGCAGATTTCCTTTGCAAGCTTGCTTGGTTGGCCAAAAAGGGCGTATGCGTTTTTTTCTGAATATATTCAGGAAAAAACGCATACGCCCTTTTTGGCCAAGTGCATCATTGTCGACGTTCTGCCTCTTTTCCTATGCTTTAAATGCAATTCCAGTCTACCTCCTGAAATCGGTTTCCTGCAATTGTGCCTTGCTTTCAATGCCTCTTCATAGCCTTATCTCAATATATTTTTTGAAAATAGTTGGCCTTTATAACTCTGCAGGTTTTTGAATTGCAGTGGCCCTTAGCTCCATTTTTCAGCTCTTATTTTTGTGATCTTGCCTCATAACCACAGGATTCCTTCAGGCCCTATTCTTCTTCTGGGGCACCTTGCTGTGCCTTTGGTTAATTCTTCTTACTGATGTGAAATTAGAGTGACATGTGCCCATTGACACTGTTACAGCTAGTTTCTCTTTGGTTCCCCCTATTCCCATTCATCCTCCGCACTAACTGCAGACTGTGCGATACCAGAACTTAAAGGCATTGACTCTCCATGTGGGGATATTGTTAGTAAAGTGGCTGGAATGTCGATCTGGAGCCCCAGGAGAGGAAAAATGATGTGTGTTTTAGAAACCTTTCCCGATCATATGGTATACCAGTCGCTGGGTTTCCCAAGCATGGTTTAGCTGTAGGAAGATTCCCTTCAACCTGGAGTTTTGGGACCCTTGGAATGAGTAGCATGAAGTATTGCATTAAACTTTTGGCAGTTGCTCACCAAAGCTCACCAATCCTCTCAGCCCCAAGTGTCCAGCCTTATGTCTTATCCAGCTGTGGGTTTATATGTGGTCAATCCAGGTTGCATCACAGCCCCTGAGCAAATTTTGTAAGAATTTTTCTCTCTTTCATTGTTTCTGCGTTTTGTTTTTAAAATTTATTTCTATAATGGGGTTTAGCTCATTTTCACTGCTGTGTTTGTGCCGCTCTGCACACACTTGATTCCCTTATGGAGATATATCAATACATGGGTTTTAAGATTCTTATTACTCAGATATATTTCTCTGCGGTGTATAGGGTGTGTTGAGGCCAGTTCATTGAGCAAGGTGTAGATCTTGTCTAATATCTATTTGGTTTATTGAACGGTATCTGTGCTAATTTCAAACTCTGGTTTTATGCATCACCCCACCTTTCCTTTCCCCTTAAGCTGACATAAGTGTGTTTTCTAAATGTGAGACACTGTTCTGTTCTGTAATTCATTTCTTGTGCAGCCATATTTACCCTCCCTCTATAAGTGATATCTTATGATATGTTTCTTTTTCTGTTTGACTTATTTCAAGTAGTATTATCGGACCTAAATCCACTCTTTATCCTTCTACTAGCCTTATTACCTTGATTTCATGGTGAAGAGATATTCCATTGTACATAAGTACCACATCTTCTTTATCCATTGTTCTCTTTCCTGGGATATTTAAGGTGTACTGAAGTTGAGGTTCTTGTAAACAGAGTAGCCCTAAACTGTGGTGTGCTTGTGTCTTGTTGATTTTTAGACTTCCCTAGATATACTCCCATGATTGGAAGTGTCCTATGCTCTGTAGCTCTGTTTTTTAGATGATTTAGGAACCACCATACACTTCTCCAGAGTGGCTCTTGGCAGTTCACACACTGCCCATCAGCGTATAAAGGCTCCCTGTTCTCTATGGCCTGTCCTGCATTTCTGGTTTTTACAATTTTTTAGGATGGCCCTTTTGACCGGTGGGAAATGAGACTTCTTTGTTGTGCACATTTGCATTGCTTGCTTGCTTCGTTGCCCATAAAGTGCGTATGCGTTATTTCCTGGATATAATCAGGAAAAAATGCATACGCCCTTTTGGGCCAACTGCATCATTGTCGAAATTCTGCCGCTTTTCATGTGCTTTAAAGACGAGTCCAATCTATCTCTTGAAATCTGTTTCTTGCAATTCTGTCTTGCATTCAGATCCTCTTCTTTGCCTTACCTCAACATATTTTTGGACGTTAGTTTTCATTTATAACTCTGCAGGTTTGTGAATTGCAGTGACCCTGAGCTCCATTTTTTAAGTTGCTCTTTTGTGAGCTGGCCTCAAACCCGCAGGATTGCTTCAGGCCCTATTTTGGCTCCGGCGAGGCGGGCTGAGCCTTTTTTCAATTCTTATTCTTAATGGGAAATTAGAGTGATATGTGCCCGTCCAAACCCCTACAACTATTCTCTCATTGGTTCCCCCTCTTCCCATTCATCCTCCTCACAATTTGCAAAATGTGTGAAACAGAAGTTGAAATGTGCTGATTCTCCAAGTGGGGAGATTCTAAGTAACGTGGCTGGAATGGTGAACAGGTGCACCAGGAGAGGATAAATGAGCTGCATTTTAGACACATCTCCCGATCACATGGTGTACAGTCCTCTGGGTTTTCCATGCATGTTTTAGCTGTAGGAAGATCCCTTGAACCTGCAGATTTGGGACCCATTGAATGGGTACCAGGTAGTATTACTTTAAAGGGTGTGCATTTCCTCACCCAACCTCACATTTCTCTTAGTGCAAACAGTTTCCAGCCTTATGTCTCATCCTGCTGTGGGTCTAGATGTGTTCAATCCATGTTGCATCACCGTCCCTGAGGAAAAGTTGTAAGAGGTTTTCTCTGTCTCTCTGTCGTTTATTTTTGTCAATTTATTACTATATTGGTTACAGCTGATTTTCAAAGCTCTGTTTCTTGCTGCTGTACATCCACTTGATTCACGTACAGAGAGACATCAGTAAATTCTTTTTCAGATTCTTACCAGTCGTATATATTCTTTTCCGGTGACTTGAGTGTGCTGAGTGCAGTTCTTTTAGCTACCGTGTAGGCCTTGTTGATTATCAGTTTGGTATTTGGAATGGTATCTTTGCTAATTTCAACCTCCTGGATGATGCCTCACCCCTCCCCACCTTTCCCGTTTAGCAGCCTTATGCGTGTTTTCTACATATTTGACTATGTTTTTGTTTTGTAATTTATTTCATGTGTAGCCATTTTGGATTCCACCTTTAAGTGATATCTTATGATATGTGTCTTTTTCTTTTTGAATTATGTCACTTAGAAAGATCATACGTAACTCCTCCGGAGTTGTTACAACTGGCCATATTTCATTGATTTCCAGGCTGAATAATATTCCACTCTACCTAAGTACCACATCTCTATCCATTTTTTCCCTCCAGAGACATTTAAGTTATATCCTAGTCGAGGATCTTTTAAACAGAGAGGGGGTAAACATTGGGGTGCCTGTGTCCTCTCAATTTTTGTTTTTCCCAAGATATACGCCCATGAGTGCAAGTGCCCTATGCTCTGTAGCTCATTTTTTAGATGCTTTAGTAAACACAATACACTTCTCCAGAATGGCCGTTGGCAATATACATTTCCACTATAAGTCTCACAGGGCTCCCTCTTCTCCTTGCCCTGTCCTGCATTTCTGTTGTTTACGCTTTATGAGGATGGCTCTTCTGACTGATGCGAAGTGATATCTTTTGTAGTATTGACTTCCAGTGCCCACCTGTTTGGTTGGCTAAAAAAGTGTATGCCCTTTTCTTGAATATATACAGAAAAAAACGCATACACCCTTTTTGGCCAACTGCAATGTTGGCAATGTTCAGCTCCTTTTCTTGTGCTTAATGGCGAGTCCTTTCTACCTCCTCAAATCCCTTTCCTGCCATTCTCCCTTGCTTACAAGTCCTTTTCTCTGACTTTCCTCAAGACATTTTTCAGTGATGGATATTTTCAACTCTGCAGTTTCATGAATTTTACTGCCCCTGAGTTCCATTGTTCAACTTGTGTTTATGGGAACTGGCCACAAAGCAGCGGGATTTCCTCAAGCCCTATACTGTTTCCATGGGCAATCCTAGCCTTTGGTCAGTTCATCTTCCTGATTGGAAATTAGAGTGACATGTGCCTGTCTGAACACCTAGGACTTGTCTCTCATTGTTCCTCATCCTTCTGCTTCATCCTCTGGACAAATTCCAAACTGTACACAACAGGATGTTGACAGTGCTGACATCTCCAAGTGGGGAGACTGTTAGTAAAGACGCTGGAGGGGTGAACCCGAGCACCAGGAGATGAGGAGATGAGATGCCTTTTCCAAACTCTTCCCGATCAGACGGTATATCATCCTCTGGGTGTGACAGACATGTTTTAGCAGTAGGAAGAGTCCCATTCATGTAAGGAGAACACCAGGGCTTTTTCAAAATCAGTGTCTCCCCGAAACCCAAACTGGGGAATTTTTTAAGCTACGGCTACACATATGTTCATTAAGGGCCTTGGGAAGTAGGCAGAGTCCAAACTTTAGATGATTGAAGTCTTCAGGGTCAGAAGCACTCACCACCAGCTTCCCTTAGGTTACACTTTAACTGTCATTGATAGATGATGTCAATAAAAATATCTATTCTTTTCCAGATTATTTCCCCTTATAGGTTATTGCAAAATGTTGAGTGTAGTTCCCTGTGCTATACAGTAGTTCCTTGTTGATGATCTATTTTATACATAGCAGTGTGTATGTGTTAATCCCAAACTGTTAATTTATCCCTCCTCCCACCTTTCCCCTTTGGTAATAATAAATTATAAGATTTTATACTTCTCAGAAATGGGGGAGCTGAAAGAGAGGTATCATTTTCAATGGAAAAGCATTTAAAACAAGATTGAAGCTTTAACCAAGATTATTAGATGTACATCCTTGGAAAGAAATCACTTCGTTTCTCTAATATTGACCTGACAAATAAGACAAACCTTTTCACTGAACTTGCTTATAATAAAGTGATGGAAATATCAAATGGAAGTGTTAGAAACATCTTATTTTACCTGAGCCTTATACACTGTTCTATGTTAACTACAGTTTGGCTCACACATCTGTTCATTGAGGTTACAATAGTCTCAATTTCTGTTACTGATCCTCCAGAGTGGACCCCAACAAGTGTCCCCCTGCCCAGTGTCATTGGGGCCAACAGATCGAGACTGAGTTTGGTTCACAAGCAAAGGAAACTTTATATTTTGATCAGAGAATGGAGAGGTGAGAGCATGCACTACCCCATGGGCTGTGGGCTGGGCTGTTGTGTAGAGATCCTGTCAGAGTCAGTGGGAGGGAGGGGGCGGAGCTCTCGAGGGCCGGGTTGGCTGCAGCTCAGGCTCTATATCGCGGAGTCTGCACTGGGCCCCAGGAGCTGAGGTGTCGACCCAGCCATTCTGCACTAGGAAATCTGGTCTGAAGTGCCGGGTGTGGAACCTCTGCATGCGGGACCCTAGGAGCACATGAAATTAGACAAAGCACAAAGGATAAAAACGGTTAGACTTGACTTTATTGCCCAGATTCTATTTTTATCTCCCAGGGATTTTTAATGGGCTTTGCTGGGGACAAACCCCTCCTCTGCCTTTTGTCCCGTTCCTCATTCTTGGAGTGCTGAGGGTGCAGACCCTTCTTTTGTAACTGCTGAGTGCTGAGTTGGGAGCCCTCATACCCGGGGGCGAGGGTCAGAGCTTCTCCCCAGCAGCCTCCAGATGACGTTGATTGTCCCCAGGCCCCCTGCCTCCCTGCTCATCCACCTGAGCACCAGCATTGGAAGTGTTATAGATTCTAATGACCTTTAAGGGTCCAGGAAAGAGATGTGCAGAGACGCTGTGGGGACCGGTGTCACCCCGCCCCACATTTGTTCGGCCACCTTAGGCTGAGCGTTTCTGCCAGCCTAGATGCTCTGACCAGTAGTCTGCGCTTTCTTCAATTAGGCCCCTGAATTAACGTACAAACAGCACCAGGTGTCAGAGCCCTGCCCGCTCAACTCCCAGACAGTCCAGGGTCAGTGCTGATCAAGGACCATGATGGCCACTGAGTCAACAGCCTTTTTTTTTTTGAACAGTAAATTAAAGGACCATTTTGGGGGTTTTTTTGTATTTATTTAATTGTTGGCTATGCTAGGTCATTTCTGTGTGAGGGCTTTCCCTATTTGCGGCAAGCGGGGGCCACTCCTCATCGCAGTGCGCAGGCCTCTCACTATCGCGGCCTCTCTTGTGGTGGAGCACAGGCTCCAGACGCGCAGGCTCAGCAGTTGTGGCTCACGGGCCTAGTTGCTCCGCGGCATGGAGGATCCTCCCAGACCAAGGCTCGAACCCGCGTCCCCTGCATTGGCAGGCAGACTCTCAACCACTGCGCCACCAGGGAAGCCCACCTCAACAGCCTTTTGAAGTAAACAGGAGTCCAGCCAGTCTCATTGGCCACCATCATCACGGTGTCTGTAGGCTTTTCTATGGTGACAGTGTGATATACGGTTCCCCCGCCAAGATTATTAGCTCCCCTCTGGGTGCAGTAAGTCCTGCAAGCAGTAGTCTACTCTTTTGGGACACACTCTTGTTGTTTTATGAGAGAAACTCCAGGTCAAGTGATGTTCACATGAGTCGTCATGGTGCCCTGTTGCCCCGGGTTATCTCTCTGGATGTTGGAGTTGGAAGGCCTCCTCACTCGAGGTTGGTGTGCCCACAGAGCGAACCCTGCAACTTCAGAGCATGGTTGGTGGTTAGGATCACCATGTGGGGTCCTTTTCCCTTAGGAGGGAGGTGGCCTTTGGGGATGCTGATTTCCAGGTTTTTAGATACCGCCAGTATCTTGGCCAGATGTGGCAGTGGGCCAAGCCCCTTGGTGACCGTAGTTTATCCTACCTGGATGGCATTCTTGCATTGTTCCATTTCAAGTGGTCCCAGTTTTTGCACTAATTCTCCAATGGCGATTCACCTTTCACCAGGAATGTAAAGGTCAAAGGGTTTAGCTAAATTAGGGAGTTCCGGGCAAGGGTCTGAATTGACTGCTCTTTCCATTCTTGAAAGGCCACTTCTGGATTCTATTCAAAAGGATCATCAACTTTTCCTTTCAGTGTTTCATATAGAGGCCCAGCTAGTAGACTGTAGTTAGGGATCCAGAAGCAGGAAACCCTGGCCTCCCCAGGAACCCCTAAGCTGTCTTCTAGTTTTAGAAAGGGGTAAGGCTGAAAATGGTTTCTTTCCTTTCCTGGGATGGGCTTCTCCGACCTTCTGTGAGAATGAAGCCCAGGCAGGTCACCGCAGTCTGTGATATTTGAGCTTTTTCTTGGACAACTTCTATCCTTTATTGGCTTGGTAGTTCAGAGGCCTCCTTAGTAGGGCTGGCGATCAGAATGTCGTCTGCGTACTGAAGGAGAGTTTCCTTTTCCAGAGGTAGAACTTTTAGGTCTTTAGCTAAGCTTTCCCCAAAGATGGTGTGGGAATTTTTGCACCCTTGGGGCAAGACGGCCCAGAAGTATTGTTTTAGTTGTATGTTGAGTCCTGCCACTCACAAGCCAAAATTTCTTGTGACTCTGGGACTAATGGAATACAAAAGAAGGCATCATTGAAGACTAATACAGAATACCATGTCCTGGTGGTTGGTAGAATGACCAGCAGGGTGTAGGAATTAGGAGCAGCTGGAGGTATATCCTCGGTGGCTTCACTGACTGTCCTGACATCCTTTACCAGGTCCCCAGCGCCCAGTGGGCTCTCGTGGTCAGACCAATCCCAGAATATGGAGCTCACCTGGGCAGGTACCCCACCCGCACACCAGCCCACGGGGCTCTCGTGGTCAGGCCCCTCCCAGGATACAGATCTACCCTTGCAGGTACCGTGGCAGGGCTGGGCACACAGGAACCGTGCACATAGCCCTCATTGCAGAGCACCCCCAGCTCACCTGTCACTCAGAGCTGACACAGAGCACCTCAGAGCAGGACTGGAACTAACAAACAGCAGCTGCGACAGGTCTGTGACCCTGGGCATCACTCTGTGCGGCCTCCCTCCACCTGGTCTTCCAGAGACTTCCACTGCACCCGGGGCACCAGGCCTCTGTCTCCAACCACCACCCACCCCTCCTCTCCCTGACTCCTGGGCTCCTCTCATTAGCAGAGGGTTTTTTGAAGTTGTCTCCCACTCATGGGCCAGATAAAATGATTAGAAAACAAGCCAAAGCTGCAGCCCCTTGTCTATCCTGACTCTCAGGAGCCCACACCTGTTCCTTGGACCTGGCCGGTTCAGCAAGTTCCATTTTCTGCAACTGTGAGCCCCTGAGGGGTGATGATTGGCTGACCTGGGCAGCCTTACCGTGCCGGCCAGCCCTCCCCAGGTGTGCCTGGGTTGAGATCAATATAAATACCACTCCAGGCAGCAAGAGGCCCTGCAGCCATGCCTGACGCCATTTTCTCTGCCCTGTCAGCAGTCTCGGGGCTGGGCTGGTGGGAGGGAGTGAGAGGCCACGGCTTTGTGGGTGGCCCAGTGTGAGTGGGGCTCTGCTGGACTTTCTGCAGCAGTTGCCAGGCTGCCACCTGCTAAAGAAGAGGATGTGTCACCCATACCTGCTGCTGGAATTTCTCCCTGGGCAGAGGTGAGGAAGGAAAAAAGCAGTGGGGGCAGGGACAGGACGGGTATCTCAGGCAGGGAAATGGAAATCTTCCAGAAGAGCACCCAGGGCCAGGACCATCCTGGCTGGCCTGCAGGCACCAAGTCGGCCAGCATGCTGTCACTCGTGTGGCTCTATGGCCCTTCCTCTAGGCTTTCAAGTCCTTGTATATATTCAGGTGTTTTACCTGGGACGGGTGGGAATAGTTCAGCAGCAACTGGCCTGGGGCTCAGCTCACGTTTACTCACAGATGCCTCGGCACGGTGCCCCAGCTTTGCAATGAGGACGCTTGTTGCATGGGGGCTGCTGGCTGAATGGGAGACGATTCCCCACCACTGACCAACTTCAGAATTGTTTACAACTGGAGCAAGTGCCCTGATACGGATTTCCTCTGTGGAACTGGTGGGTTCTGTGATTTTTTTCTCTTTTTCGTTTTTGGTTCAAGGTAGATTTTATTCCTCTTTTTTGTATTTACAGATATAAGCATGGAAATAATTTATTCATATAAATACATGTATGTGAAGGGAATAATTGTTTTTTCTGTTTTATTTTTTAAATTTTATTTCTTTTTAATTTTGAATTTTATTTTATATTTTTATACAGCAGGTTCTTATTGGTTATCTATTTTATACATATAAATGTATACATGCCAATCCCAGTCTCTCAACTCCTCCCACCACCACCACCCCAACAGCTTTCCCCCCTTGTTGTCCATACGTTTGTTGTCTACATCTGTTGCTCTATTTATGCCTTGCAAAATGGTTAACCTGTACAGTATTTCTAGGTTCCACATATATGCATGAATATACAAGATTTGTTTTTCTCTTTCTGACTTACTTCACTCTGTATGACACTCTCTAGATCCATCGACGTCTCTACAAATGACCCAATTTCATTCCTTTTCATGGCTTACTAATATTCCATTTTATATATGTACCACAGCTTTATGCATTCGTCTGTCTGTGGGCATTTAGGTTGCTTCCATTACCTCGATATTGTAAAGAGTGAGGCAATGAACATTGCGGTGAATGTCTCTTTTTGATTTATGGTTTTGTCTGGGTATATGTCCAGAACTGGGATTGCTGTATCATATGGTAATTCTACTGTTAGTTTCTTAAGAAACTCCATATTGTTCTCCATAGTGACTGTATCAATTTATATTCCCAACAATAGTGGAAGAGGGTTCCTTTTCTCCACACCCTTTCCAGCATTTTTTGTTTGTAGATTTTCTGATGATGCCCATTCTACCAGGTGTGAGGTGATATCTCATTGTTGAGTCCATTTCCTTGAGCAAGGGGTCGGTCTTGTCTATTACATATTTAGCTTATGGAACGGTATCTGTGCTAATTTCAAACTCAGGTTTTATGCAGCACCCCAACTCACGTTCCCCCTTAAGCAAGCATAAGTTGGTTTTCTAAACATGAGACCCTGTTCTGTTTTGTAATTAAGTTCATGAGTAGCCAAGTTCTCATTCCATGTATTAGTGGTACCTTATGATGTTTTTTTTCTGTGTGACATTTTTCACTTAGAATCACCGTGCCTCAATCCACTCATTATGCTGGTACGGGCCTGGTGACATAGTTTTCATTGCTGAGAGGTATTCTGTTGTACGTAAGTACCGCAACTTCTTTATCCATTATTTGCTCTCTGACATATTTAACTTGTGCTGCAGAAGAGGTTCCTGTAAACAGAGCCGTCCCAAATTTTGGGGTGGCTGTGTCTTTTTGATTTTAATTTCCCTAAGCTATAGGACCATAAGTGGAAGTGCCCTAGGCTCTGTTGCTTTGTTTTTTAGATGTTTCAGGAAACACCATACACTTCACCCGAGTGGCTGTTGGCAATTTACATCCCGCCCATCAGCATAACAAGGCTCCCAGTTCTCCATGGCCTGTCCTGCCTTTCTGGATTTTACACTTTTTTCAGATGGCCCTTTTGACCGGGGGGAAGTGAGACTTCATTGTAGTGCAGATTTCCTTTGCAAGCTTGCTTGGTTGGCCAAAAAGGGCGTATGCGTTTTTTCCTGAATATATTCAGGAAAAAACGCATACGCCCTTTTTGGCCAAGTGCATCATTGTCAACGTTCTGCCTCTTTTCCT
Organism: Orcinus orca; assembly: GCF_937001465.1. Taxonomy (NCBI): domain Eukaryota; kingdom Metazoa; phylum Chordata; class Mammalia; order Artiodactyla; family Delphinidae; genus Orcinus; species Orcinus orca. Next base: position 240,305 of record NW_026043869.1, read on the forward strand.
ATGCTTTAAATGCAATTCCAGTCTACCTCCTGAAATCGGCTTCCTGCAATTCTGCCCCGCTTTCAAGTCCTCTTGGCAGCCTTACTTCAGTATATTTTTGGACGATAGCTGTCATTTATAACTCTGCAGGTTTGTGAATTACAGTGCCCCGAGCTCCTTTCTTCAACTCGCTTTCTTGTGAGCTGGCCGCAACACCGCAGGATTGCTTCAGGCCCTAATCTGGTTCTGGCACAGCAGGCTGAGCCTTTCGTTAATTCCTCTTCCTGGTGGGAAATGAGAGTTAAATTTGCCCGTCCAGACACCTCCAGCTAGTCTCTCATTGGTTCTCCCTATTCCTGTTCATCTTCCGCAGAATTTGCAAACTGGGCCAAACAGGAGGTTAAAGGCACTGACTCTCCAAGTTGGGAGAGTGTTAGTAAAGCGTCTGGAATGTTGCACCCGAGTACCAGGGGATGAGAACTGAGACATATTTGAACATGACTCACGATCACACGGTTGATCATAGTCTGGGTTCCACATGCATGTTTAGCTGAAGGTAGAATCCCTTAAACCTGGAGAGTTGAGACCCGTGGAATTGGTACCATGCAATATGACTTCAAAGGGTCTTCATTTGCTCACCAAACCTCTCCAATCCTATCACTGCTGCGTTTATGCCCCTGTACTCACGCTTGATTCTCTTTCAGAGACATAGCAATCTATAGGTTTTAAGATACTTACTAGTCAGGTACATTCTTAGGCGTTTAATATGGGGTTTTGAGTCCATTTCGTTGAGCAAGGAGTAGCTCTTTTCTATTCCATATTTGGCTTAAGGAACTTTATCTGTGCTCATTTCAATCTCTGGATTTATGCAGCACCCCAACTCACCTTTCCCCTTAAGCAAGCATAAGTTGGTTTTCTAAATTTGAGACCCTGTTCTGTTTTGTAATCCAGTTCCTGTGTATCCAAGTTTACATTCCGTGTATTAGTGATATCTTATGATGTTTCTTTTTCTGTGTGACTTATTTCAGTTAGAATCATCATACCTGAATCCACTCATTATGCTGCTACGTGCCTGATGGCATAGATTTCTTTGCTGAGTGATATTGCATTGTACGTAAGTACCAACTTCTTTATCCATTTTTCACTTTCTGCGATATTGAAATTGTACCGTAAATGAGGTTCTTCTAAACACAGCCGTCCCAAATTTTGGGGTGGCTGTGTCTTTTTGATTTTAATTTCCCTAAGCTGTAGGACCATAAGTGGAAGTGCCCTAGGCTCTGTTGCTTTGTTTTTTAGATGTTTCAGGAAACACCATACACTTCTCCCAAGTGGCTGTTGGCAATTTACATCCCACCCATCAGCATAACAAGGCTCCCAGTGCTCCATGGCCTGTCCTGCCTTTCTGGATTTTACACTTTTTTCAGATGGCCCTTTTGACCGGGGGGAAGTGACACTTCATTGTAGTGCAGATTTCCTTTGCAAGCTTGCTTGGTTGGCCAAAAAGTGCGTATGCATTTGTTCCTGAATATATTCAGGAAAAAACGCATACGCCCTTTTTGGCCAAGTGCATCATTGTCGACGTTCTGCCTCTTTTCCTATGCTTTAAATGCAATTCCAGTCTACCTCCTGAAATCGGTTTCCTGCAATTCTGCGCCGCTTTCAAGTCCTCTTGGCAGCCTTACTTCAGTATATTTTTGGATGATAGCTGTCATTTATAACTCTGCAGGTTTGTGAATTACAGTGCCCCTGAGCTCCTTTCTTCAACTCGCTTTCTTGTGAGCTGGCCGCAACACCGCAGGATTGCTTCAGGCCCTAATCTGGTTCCGGCATGGCACGCTGAGCCTTTGGTTAATTCCTCTTCCTGGTGGGAAATGAGAGTTAAATTTTCCCGTCCAGACACCTCCAGCTAGTCTCTCATTGGTTCTCCCTATTCCTGTTCATCTTCCGCAGAAATTGCAAACTGGGCCAAACAGGAGGTTAAAGGCACTGACTCTCCAAGTCGGGAGAGTGTTAGTAAAGCATCTGGAATGTTGCACCCGAGTACCAGGGGAGTCAAACTGAAATATATTTGAACACGTGTCCCGATCACACGGCTGATCATACTCTGGGTTCCACATGCATGTTTTAGCTGAAGGAAGAATCCCTTAAACCTGGAGAGTTGAGACCCGTGGAATGGGTACCATGCAATATGACTTCAAAGGGTCTTCATTTGCTCACCGAACCTCTGCAATCCTATCACTGCTGCGTTTATGCCCCTGTACACACGCTTGATTCTCTTTCGGAGACATAGCAATCCATAGGTTTTAAGATACTTACTAGTCAGGTACATTCTTAGGCGTTTAATATGGGGTGTTGAGTCCATTTCGTTGAGCAAGGAGTAGCTCTTGTCTATTACATATTTGGCTTAAGGAAATTTATCTGTGCTCATTTCAATCTCTGGTTTTATGCAGCACCCCAACTCCCCTTTCCCCTTAAGCAAGCATAAGTTGGTTTTCTAAATTTGAGACCCTCTTCTGTTTTGTAATCAGGTTCCTGTGTAGCCAAGTTTACATTCCGTGTATTACTGATATCTTATGATGTTTCTTTTTCTGTGTGACTTATTTCAGTTAGAATCATCATACCTGAATCCACTCATTATGGTGCTACGGGCCTGATGACATAGATTTCATTGCTGAGTGATATTGCTTTGTACGTAAGTACCACAACTTCTTTATCCATTTTTCGCTTTCTGCGATATTGAACTTGTACCATAAACGAGGTTCTTGTAAACAGAGCCATCCCAAATTTTGGGGTGGCTGTGTCTTTTTTATTTTAATTTCCCTAATCTATAGGACCATAATTGGAAGTGCCCTAGGCTCTGTTGCTTTGTTTTTTAAATGTTTCAGGAAACACCATACACATCTCCCGATTGGCTGTTGGCAATTTACATCCCGCCGATCAGCATAACAACGCTCCCAGTTCTCCATGGCCTGTCCTGCCTTTCTGGATTTTACACTTTTTTCAGATGGCCCTTTTGACCGGGGGGAAGTGAGACTTCATTATAGTGTATTTCCTTTTCAAGCTTCCTTGGTTGGCCTAAAAGGGCGTATGTGTTTTTTCCTGAATATATTCAGGAAAAAACACATACGCCCTTTTTTGCCAAGTGTATCATTGTCGACGTTCTGCCACTTTTCCTATGCTTTAAATGCAATTGCAGTCTACCTCCTGAAATCGGTTTCCTGCAATTCTGCCCCGCTTTGAAATCCTCTTGGCAGCCATTCTTCAGTATATTTTTGGATGATTGCTGTCATTTATAACTCTGCAGGTTTGTGAATTACAGTGCCCCTGAGCTCCTTTCTTCAACTCACTTGCTTGTAAGCTGGCCGCAACACCACAGGATTGCTTCAGGCCCTAATCTTGTTCTGGCACGGCAAGCTGAGCCTTTGGTTAATTCCTCTTCCTGGTGGGAAATGAGAGTTAAATTTGCCCATCCAGACACCTCCAGCTAGTCTCTCATTGGTTCTCCCTATTCCCGTTCATCTTCCGCTGAAATTGCAAACTGCGCAAAACAAGAGGTTAAAGGCACTGACTCTCCAAGTCGGGAGAGTGTTAGTAAAGCGTCTGGAATGTTGCACCCGAGTACCAGGGGACGAGAACTGAGACATATTGGAACACGTCTCCCGATCACACGGTTGATCATACTGTGGGCTCCACATGCATGTTTTAGCTGAAGGAAGAATCCCTTAAACCTGGAGAGTTGAGACTTGTGGAATGGGTACAATGCAATATGACCTCCAAGGGTCTTCATTTGCTCAGCGAACCTCTCCAATCCTATCACTGCTGCGTTTATGTCCCTGTACACACACTTGATTCTCTTTCGGAGACATAGAAATCCATAGGTTTTCAGATACTTACTAGTCAAGTACATTCTTAGGCGTTTAATATGGGGTGTTGAGTCCATTTCGTTGAGCAAGGAGTAGATCTTGTCTATTCCATATTTGGCTTAAGGAACTTTATCTGTGCTCATTTCAATCTCTGGTTTTATGCAGCACCCCAACTCACCTTTCCCCTTAAGCAAGCGTAAGTTGGTTTTTTAAATTTGAGACCCTCTTCTGTTTTGTAATCCAGTTCCTGTGTAGCCAAGTTTACATTCCGTGTATTAGTGATATCTTATGTTTCTTTTTCTGTGTGACTTATTTCAGTTAGAATCATCATACCTGAATCCACTCATTATGCTGCTACGGGCCTGATGACATAGATTTCATTGCTGAGTGATATTGCATTGTACGTATGTACCACAACTTCTTTATCCATTTTTCGCTTTCTGCGATATTGAAGTTGTACCGTAAACGAGGTTCTTGTAAACAGAGCCGTCCCAAACTTTGGGGTGGCTGTGTCTTTTTGATTTTAATTTCCCTAAGCTATAGGACCATAAGTAGAAGTGCCCTTGGCTCTGTTGCTTTGTTTTTTACATGTTTCAGGAAACACCATACAATTCTCCAGAGTGGCTGTTGGCAACTTACATCCCGCCCATCAGCATAACAAGGCTCCCAGTTCTCCATGGCCTGTCCTGCCTTTCTGGATGTTACACTTTTTTCAGATGGCCCTTTTGACCGGGGGGAAGTGAGACTTCATTGTAGTGCAGATTTCCTTTGCAAGCTTGCTTGGTTGGCCAAAAAGGGCGTATGCGTCTTTTCCTGAATATATTCAGGAGAAAATGCATACGCCCATTTTGGCCAAGTGCATCATTGTCGACGTTCTGCCTCTTTTCCTATGCTTTAAATGCAATTCCAGTCTACCTCCTGAAATCGGTTTCCTGCAATTCTGCGCCGCTTTCAAGTCCTCTTGGCAGCCTTACTTCAGTATATTTTTGGACGATAGCTGTCATTTATAACTCTGCAGGTTTGTGAATTACAGTGCCCCTGAGCTCCTTTCTTCAACTCGCTTTCTTGTGAGCTGGCCGCAACACCGCAGGATTGCTTCAGGCCCTAATCTGGTTCCGGCATGGCACGCTGAGCCTTTGGTTAATTCCTCTTCCTGGTGGGAAATGAGAGTTAAATTTGCCCGTCCAGACACCTCCAGCTAGTCTCTCATTGGTTCTCCCTATTCCTGTTCATCTTCCGCAGAAATTGCAAACTGGGCCAAACAGGAGGTTAAAGGCACTGACTCTCCAAGTTGGGAGAGTGTTAGTAAAGCATCTGGAATGTTGCACCCGAGTACCAGGGGAGTCAAACTGAAATATATTTGAACACGTGTCCCGATCACACGGCTGATCATACTCTGGGTTCCACATGCATGTTTTAGCTGAAGGAAGAATCCCTTAAACCTGGAGAGTTGAGACCCGTGGAATGGGTACCATGCAATATGACTTCAAAGGGTCTTCATTTGCTCACCGAACCTCTGCAATCCTATCACTGCTGCGTTTATGCCCCTGTACACACGCTTGATTCTCTTTCGGAGACATAGCAATCCATAGGTTTTAAGATACTTACTAGTCAGGTACATTCTTAGGCGTTTAATATGGGGTGTTGAGTCCATTTCGTTGAGCAAGGAGTAGCTCTTGTCTGTTACATATTTGGCTTAAGGAAATTTATCTGTGCTCATTTCAATCTCTGGTTTTATGCAGCACCCCAACTCCCCTTTCCCCTTAAGCAAGCATAAGTTGGTTTTCTAAATTTGAGACCCTCTTCTGTTTTGTAATCAGGTTCCTGTGTAGCCAAGTTTACATTCCGTGTATTACTGATATCTTATGATGTTTCTTTTTCTGTGTGACTTGTTTCAGTTAGAATCATCATACCTGAATCCACTCATTATGCTGCTACGGGCCTGATGACATAGATTTCATTGCTGAGTGATATTGCTTTGTACGTAAGTACCACAACTTCTTTATCCATTTTTCGCTTTCTGCGATATTGAACTTGTACCATAAACGAGGTTCTTGTAAACAGAGCCATCCCAAATTTTGGGGTGGCTGTGTCTTTTTTATTTTAATTTCCCTAATCTATAGGACCATAATTGGAAGTGCCCTAGGCTCTGTTGCTTTGTTTTTTAGATGTTTCAGGAAACACCATACACATCTCCCGATTGGCTGTTGGCAATTTACATCCCGCCGATCAGCATAACAACGCTCCCAGTTCTCCATGGCCTGTCCTGCCTTTCTGGATTTTACACTTTTTTCACATGGCCCTTTTGACCGGGGGGAAGTGAGACTTCATTATAGTGTAGATTTCCTTTTCAAGCTTCCTTGGTTGGCCTAAAAGGGCGTATGTGTTTTTTCCTGAATATATTCAGGAAAAAACACATACGCCCTTTTTTGCCAAGTGTATCATTGTCGACGTTCTGCCACTTTTCCTATGCTTTAAATGCAATTGCAGTCTACCTCCTGAAATCGGTTTCCTGCAATTCTGCCCCGCTTTGAAATCCTCTTGGCAGCCATTCTTCAGTATATTTTTGGATGATTGCTGTCATTTATAACTCTGCAGGTTTGTGAATTACAGTGCCCCTGAGCTCCTTTCTTCAACTCACTTGCTTGTAAGCTGGCCGCAACACCACAGGATTGCTTCAGGCCCTAATCTTGTTCTGGCACGGCAAGCTGAGCCTTTGGTTAATTCCTCTTCCTGGTGGGAAATGAGAGTTAAATTTGCCCATCCAGACACCTCCAGCTAGTCTCTCATTGGTTCTCCCTATTCCCGTTCATCTTCCGCTGAAATTGCAAACTGCGCAAAACAAGAGGTTAAAGGCACTGACTCTCCAAGTCGGGAGAGTGTTAGTAAAGCGTCTGGAATGTTGCACCCGAGTACCAGGGGACGAGAACTGTGACATATTTCAACACGTCTCCCGATCACGTGGTTGATCATACCCTGGGTTCCACATGCATGATTTAGCTGAAGGAAGAATCCCTTAAACCTGGAGAGTTGAGACCCGTGGAATGGGTACCATGCAATATGACTTCAAAGGGTCTTCATTTGCTCACCGAACCTCTCCAATCCTATCACTGCTGCGTTTATGCCCCTGTACTCACGCTTGATTCTCTTTAAGAGACATAGCAATCCATAGGTTTTAAGATACTTACTAGTCAGGTACATTATTAGGCGTTTAATATGTGGTTTTGAGTCCATTTCGTTGAGCAAGGAGTAGCTCTTGTCTATTACATATTTGGCTTAAGGAACTTTATCTGTGCTCATTTCAATCTCTGGTTTTATGCAGCACCCCAACTCACCTTTCCCCTTAAGCAAGCATAAGTTGGTTTTCTAAATTTGAGACCCTGTTCTGTTTTGTAATCCAGTTCCTGTGTAGCCAAGTTTACATTCCGTGTATTAGTGATATCTTATGATGTTTCTTTTTTTGTGTGACTTATTTCAGTTAGAATCATCATACCTGAATCCACTCATTATGCTGCTACGGGCCTGATGACATAGATTTCATTGCTGAGTGTTATTGCATTGTACGTAAGTACCACAACTTCTTTATCCATGTTTCACTTTCTGCGATATTGAACTTGTACCGTAAACGAGGTTCTTGTAAACAGAGCCGTCCCAAACTTTGGGGTGGCTGTGTCTTTTTGATTTTAATTTCCCTAAGCTCTAGGACCATAAGTGGAAGTGCCTAGGCTCTGTTGCTTTGTTTTTTAGATGTTTCAGGAAACACCATACACTTCTCCTGAGTGGCTGTTGGCAATTTACATCCCGCCCATCAGCATAACAAGGCTCCCAGTTCTCCATTGCCTGTCCTGCCTTTCTGGATGTTAAACTTTTTTCAGATGGACCTTTTGACCAGGGGGAAGTGAGACTTCATTGTAGTGCAGATTTCTTTTGCAAGCTTGCTTGGTTGGCCAGAAAGGGCATATGCGTTTTTTCCTGAATATATTCAGGAAAAAACGCATATGCCCTTTTTGGCCAAGTGCATCCTTGTGGACGTTCTGCCTCTTTTCCTATGCTTTAAATGAAATTCCAGTGTACCTCCTGAAATCGGTTTCCTGCAATTCTTCCCCACTTTCAAGTCCTCTTGGCAGCCTTACTTCAGTATATTTTTGGACGATAGCTGTCATTTATAACTCTGCAGGTGTGTGAATTACAGTGCCCCTGAGCTCCTTTCTTCAACTCGCTTTCTTGTGAGCTGGCCGCAACACCGCAGGATTGCTTCAGGCTCTAATCTGGTTGCGGCACGGCACGCTGAGCCTTTGGTTAATTCCTCTTCCTGGTGGGAAATGAGAGTTAAATTTGCCCGTCCAGACACCTCCAGCTAGTCTCTCATTGGTTCTCCCTATTCCTGTTCATCTTCCGCAGAAATTGCAAACTGGGCCAAACAGGAGGTTAAAGGCACTGACTCTCCAAGTCGGGAGACTGTTAGTAAAGCGTCTGGAATGTTGCACCCGAGTACCAGGGGTCGAAAACTGAGACATATTTGAACACGTCTCCCGATCACATGGTTGATCATACTCTCGGTTCCACATGCATGTTTTAGCTGAAGGAAGAATCCCTTAAACCTGGAGAGTTGAGACCCGTGGAATGGGTACCATGCAATATGACTTCAAAGGGTCTTCATTTGCTCTCCGAACCTCTCCAATCCTCTCACTGCTACGTTTATGCCCCTGTACTCACTCTTGATTCTCTTTCAGAGACATAGCAATCCATAGGTTTTAAGATACTTACTAGTCAGGTACATTATTAGGCGTTAAATATGGGGTTTTGAGTCCATTTCGTTGAGCAAGGAGTAGCTCTTGTCTATTACATATTTGGCTTAAGGAACATTATCTGTGCTCATTTCAATCTCTGGTTTTATGCAGCACCCCAACTCACCTTTCCCCTTAAGCAAGCATAAGTTGGTTTTCTATACTTGAGACCCTGTTCTGTTTTTTAATACAGTTCCTGGGTAGCCAAGTTTACATTCCGTGTATTAGTGATATCATATGATGTTTCTTTTTCTGCGTGACTTATTTCAGTTAGAATCATCATGCCTGAATCCACTCATTATGCTGCTATGGGCCTGATGACATAGATTTCATTGCTGAGTGATATTGCATTGTACGTAAGTACCACAACTTCTTTATCCATTTTTCACTTTCTGCGATATTGAACTTGTACCGTAAACGAGGTTCTTGTAAACAGAGCCGTCCCAAAGTTTGGGGTGGCTGTGTCTTTTTGATTTTAATTTCCCTAAGCTATAGGACCATAAGTGGAAGTGCCCTAGGCTCTGTACCTCTGTTTTTTAGATGTTTCAGGAAGCACCATACACTTCTCCCGAGTGGCTGTTGGCAATTTACATCCCGCCCATCAGCATAACAAAGCTCCCAGTTCTCCATGGCCTGTCCTGTCTTTCTGGATTTTACACTTTTTTCAGATGGCCCTTTTGACCGGGGGGAAGTGAGACTTCATTGTAGTGCAGATTTCCTTTGCAAGCTTGCTTGGTTGGCCAAAAAGGGCGTATGCGTTTTTTCCTAAATATATTCAGGAAAAAACGTATACGCCCTTTTTGGCCAAGTGCATCATTGTGGACGTTCTGCCTCTTTTCCTATGCTTTAAATGCAATTCCAGTCTACCTCCTGAAATCGGTTTCCTGCAATTGTGCCTTGCTTTCAATGCCTCTTTATAGCCTTATCTCAATATATTTTTTGAAAATAGTTGGCCTTTATAACTCTGCAGGTTTTTGAATTGCAGTGGCCCTTAGCTCCATTTTTCAGCTCTTATTTTTGTGATCTTGCCTCATAACCACAGGATTCCTTCAGGCCCTATTCTTCTTCTGGGGCACCTTGGTGTGCCTTTGGTTTATTCTTCTTACTGATGTGAAATTAGAGTGACATGTGCCCATTGAAACTGCTACAGCTAGTTTCTCACTGGTTCCCCCTATTTCCATTCATCCTCCGCACTAACTGCAGACTGTGCGATACCAGAACTTAAAGGAATTGACTCTCCATGTGGGGATATTGTTAGTAAAGCGGCTGGAATGTCGATCCTGAGCCCCAGGAGAGGAAAAATGAGGTGCGTTTTAGAAACCTTTCCCGATCATATGGTATACCAGTCGCTGGGTTTCCCAAGCATGGTTTAGCTGTAGGAAGATTCCCTTCAACCTGGAGTTTTGGGACCCTTGGAATGAGTAGCATGAAGTATTGCATTAAACTTTTGGCAGTTGCTCACCAAAGCTCACCAATCCTCTCAGCCCCAAGTGTGCAGCCTTATGTCTTATCCAGCTGTGGGTTTATATGTGGTCAATCCAGGTTGCATCACAGCCCCTGAGCAAATTTTGTAAGAATTTTTCTCTCTTTCATTGTTTCTGCGTTTTGTTTTTAAAATTTATTTCTATAATGGGGTTTAGCTCATTTTCACTGCTGTGTTTGTGCCGCTCTGCACACACTTGATTCCCTTATGGAGATATATCAATACATGGGTTTTAAGATTCTTATTACTCAGATATATTTCTCTGCGGTGTATAGGGTGTGTTGAGGCCAGTTCATTGAGCAAGGTGTAGATCTTGTCTAATATCTATTTGGTTTATTGAACGGTATCTGTGCTAATTTCAAACTCTGGTTTTATGCATCACCCCACCTCTCCTTTCCCCTTAAGCTGACATAAGTGTGTTTTCTAAATGTGAGACACTGTTCTGTTCTGTAATTCATTTCTTGTGCAGCCATATTTCCCCTCCCTCTATAAGTGATATCTTATGTTTCTTTTTCTGTTTGACTTATTTCAAGTAGTATTATCAGACCTAAATCCACTCTTTATCCTTCTACTAGCCTTATTACATTGATTTCATGGTGAAGAGATATTCCATTGTACATAAGTACCACATCTTCTTTATCCATTGTTCTCTTTCCTGGGATATTTAAGGTGTACTGAAGTTGAGGTTCTTGTAAACAGAGTAGCCCTAAACTGTGGTGTGCTTGTGTCTTGTTGATTTTTAGACTTCCCTAGATATACTCCCATGATTGGAAGTGTCCTATGCTCTGTAGCTCTGTTTTCTAGATGATTTAGGAACCACCATACACTTCTCCAGAGTGGCTCTCGGCAGTTCACACACTGCCTATCAGCGTATAAAGGCTCCCTGTTCTCCATGGCCTGTCCTGCATTTCTGGTTTTTACAATTTTTTAGGATGGCCCTTTTGACTGGTGGGAAATGAGACTTCTTTGTTGTGCACATTTGCATTGCTTGCTTGCTTCGTTGCCCATAAAGTGCGTATGCGTTTTTTCCTGGATATAATCAGGAAAAAACGCATATGCCCTTTTGGGCCAACTGCATCATTGTCGAAATTCTGCCGCTTTTCATGTGCTTTAAAGACGAGTCCAATCTATCTCTTGAAATCTGTTTCTTGCAATTCTGTCTTGCATTCAGATCCTCTTCTTTGCCTTACCTCAACATATTTTTGGACGTTAGTTTTCATTTATAACTCTGCAGGTTTGTGAATTGCAGTGACCCTGAGCTCCATTTTTTAAGTTGCTCTTTTGTGAGCTGGCCTCAAACCCACAGGATTGCTTCAGGCCCTATTTTGGCTCTGGTGAGGCGGGCTGAGCCTTTTTTCAATTCTTATTCTTAATGGGAAATTAGAGTGATATGTGCCCGTCCAAACCCCTACAACTATTCTCTCATTGGTTCCCCCTCTTCCCGTTCATCCTCCTCACAATTTGCAAAATGTGTGAAACAGAAGTTGAAATGTGCTGATTCTCCAAGTGGAGAGATTCTAAGTAACGTGGGTGGAATGGTGAACAGGAGCACCAGGAGAGGATAAATGAGCTGCATTTTAGACACATCTCCCGATCACATGGTGTACAGTCCTCTGGGTTTTCCATGCATGTTTTAGCTGTAGGAAGATCCCTTGAACCTGCAGATTTGGGACCCATTGAATGGGTACCAGGTAGTATTACTTTAAAGGGTGTGCATTTCCTCACCCAACCTCACATTTCTCTTAGTGCAAACAGTTTCCAGCCTTATGTCTCATCCTGCTGTGGGTCTAGATGTGTTCAATCCATGTTGCATCACCGTCCCTGAGGAAAAGTTGTAAGAGGTTTTCTCTGTCTCTCTGTCATTTATTTTTTTCAATTTATTACTATATTGGTTACAGCTGATTTTCAAAGCTCTGTTTCTTGCTGCTGTACATCCACTTGATTCACGTACAGAGAGACATCAGTAAATTCTTTTTCAGATTCTTACCAGTCGTATATATTCTTTTCCGGTGACTTGAGTGTGCTGAGTGCAGTTCTTTTAGCTACCGTGTGGGCCTTGTTGATTATCAGTTTGGTATTTGGAATGGTATCTTTGCTAATTTCAACCTCCTGGATGATGCCTCACCCCTCCCCACCTTTCCCGTTTAGCAGCCTTATGCGTGTTTTCTACATATTTGACTATGTTTTTGTTTTGTAATTTATTTCATGTGTAGTCATTTTGGATTCCACCTTTAAGTGATATCTTATGATATGTGTCTTTTTCTTTTTGAATTATGTCACTTAGAAAGATCATACGTAACTCCTCCGGAGTTGTTACAACTGGCCATATTTCATTGATTTCCAGGCTGAATAATATTCCACTCTACCTAAGTACCACATCTCTATCCATTTTTTCCCTCCAGAGACATTTAAGTTATATCCTAGTCGAGGATCTTTTAAACAGAGAGGGGGTAAACATTGGGGTGCCTGTGTCCTCTCAATTTTTGTTTTTCCCAAGATATACGCCCATGAGTGTAAGTGCCCTATGCTCTGTAGCTCATTTTTTAGATGCTTTAGTAAACACAATACACTTCTCCAGAATGGCCGTTGGCAATATACATTTCCACTATAAGTCTCACAGGGCTCCCTCTTCTCCTTGCCCTGTCCTGCATTTCTGTTGTTTACGCTTTATGAGGATGGCTCTTCTGACTGATGCGAAGTGATATCTTTGTAGTATTGACTTCCAGTGCCCACCTGTTTGGTTGGCTAAAAAAGTGTATGCCCTTTTCTTGAATATATACAGAAAAAAATGCATACACCCTTTTTGGCCAACTGCAATGTTGGCAATGTTCAGCTCCTTTTCTTGTGCTTAATGGCGAGTCCTTTCTACCTCCTCAAATCCCTTTCCTGCCATTCTCCCTTGCTTACAAGTCCTTTTCTCTGACTTTCCTCAAGACATTTTTCAGTGATAGATATTTTCAACTCTGCAGTTTCGTGAATTTTACTGCCCCTGAGTTCCATTGTTCAACTTGCGTTTATGGGAACTGGCCACAAAGCAGTGGGATTTCCTCAAGCCCTATACTGTTTCCATGGGCAACCCTAGCCTTTGGTCAATTCGTCTTCCTGATTGGAAATTAGAGTGACATGTGCCTGTCTGAACACCTAGGACTTGTCTCTCATTGTTCCTCATCCTTCCGCTTCATCCTCTGGACAAATTCCAAACTGTACGCAACAGGATGTTGACAGTGCTGACATCTCCAAGTGGGGAGACTGTTAGTAAAGACGCTGGAGGGGTGAACCCGAGCACCAGGAGATGAGGAGATGAGATGCCTTTTCCAAACTCTTCCTGATCAGACAGTATACCATCCTCTGGGTGTGACAGACATGTTTTAGCAGTAGGAAGAGTCCCATTCATGTAAGGAGAACACCAGGGCTTTTTCAAAATCAGTGTCTGCCCGAAACCCAAACTGGGGAATTTTTTAAGCTATGGCTACACATATGTTCATTAAGGGCCTGGGGAAGTAAGCAGAGTCCAAACTTTAGATGATTGAAGTCTTCAGGGTCAGAAGCACTCACCACCAGCTTCCCTTAGGTTACACTTTAACTGTCATTGATAGATGATGTCAATAAAAATATCTATTCTTTTCCAGATTATTTCCCCTTATAGGTTATTGCAAAATGTTGAGTGTAGTTCCCTGTGCTATACAGTAGTTCCTTGTTGATGATCTATTTTATACATAGCAGTGTGTATGTGTTAATCCCAAACTGTTAATTTATCCCTCCTCCCACCTTTCCCCTTTGGTAATAATAAATTATAAGATTTTATACTTCTCAGAAATGGGGGAGCTGAAAGAGAGGTATCATTTTCAATGGAAAAGCATTTAAAACAAGATTGAAGCTTTAACCAAGATTATTAGATGTACATCCTTGGAAAGAAATCACTTCGTTTCTCTAATATTGACCTGACAAATAAGACAAACCTTTTCACTGAACTTGCTTATAATAAAGTGATGGAAATACCAAATGGAAGTGTTAGAAACATCTTATTTTACCCGAGCCTTATACACTGTTCTATGTTAACTACAGTTTGGCTCACACATCTGTTCATTGAGGTTACAATAGTCTCAATTTCTGTTACTGATCCTCCAGAGTGGACCCCAACAAGTGTCCCCCTGCCCAGTGTCATTGGGGCCAACAGATCGAGACTGAGTTTGGTTCACAAGCAAAGGAAACTTTATATTTTGATCAGAGAATGGAGAGGTGAGAGCATGCACTACCCCGTGGGCTGTGGGCTGGGCTGTTGTGTAGAGATCCTGTCAGAGTCAGTGGGAGGGAGGGGGCGGAGCTCTCAAGGGCCGGGTTGGCTGCAGCTCAGGCTCTATATCGCGGAGTCTGCACTGGGCCCCAGGAGCTGAGGTGTCGTCCCAGCCATTCTGCACTAGGAAATCTGGTCTGAAGTGCCGGGTGTGGAACCTCTGCATGCGGGACCCTAGGAGCACATGAAATTAGACAAAGCACAAAGGATAAAAAAGGTTAGACTTGACTTTATTGCCCAGATTCTATTTTTATCTCCCAGGGATTTTTAATGGGCTTTGCTGGGGACAAACCCCTCCTCTGCGTTTTGTCCCGTTCCTCATTCTTGGAGTGCTGAGGGTGCAGACCCTTCTTCTGTAACTGCTGATTTGGGAGCCCTCATACCCAGGGGCGAGGGTCAGAGCTTCTCCCCAGCAGCCTCCAGGTTACGTTGATTGTCCCCAGGCCCCCTGCCTCCCTGCTCGTCCACCTGAGCACCAGCATTGGAAGTGTTATAGATTCTAATGACCTTTAAGGGTCCAGGAAAGAGATGTGCAGAGACGCTGTGGGGGTCGGATTCACCCCGCCCCACATTTGATCGGCCACCTTAGGCTGACCGTTTCTGCCAGCCTAGATGCTCTGACCAGTAGTCTGCGCTTTCTTCAATTAGGTCCCTGAATTAATGTACAAACAGCACCAGGTGTCAGAGCCCTGCCCGCTCAACTCCCAGACAGTCCAGGGTCAGTGGTGATCAAGGACCATGATGGCCACTGAGTCAACAGCCTTTTGAAGTAAACAGGAGTCCAGCCGGTCTTATTGGCCAAGATCATCACGGTGTCTGTAGGCTTTTCTATGGTGACAGTGTGATATACGGTTCCCTCGCCAAGATTATTAGCTCCCCTCTGGGTGCAGTATGTCCTGCAAGCAGTAGTCTACTCTTTTGGGACACACTCTTGTTGTTTTATGAGAGAAACTCCAGGTCAAGTGATGTTCACACGAGTCGTCATGGTGCCCTGTTGCCCCCGGTTATCTCTCTGGATGTTGGAGTTGGAAGGCCTCCTCACTCGAGGTTGGTGTGCCCACAGAGCGAACCCTGCAACTTCAGGGCATGGCTGGTGGTTAGGATCACCACGTGGGGTCCTTTTCCCTTAGGAGGGAGGTGGCCTTTGGGGCTGCTGATTTCCAGGTTTTTAGATACCACCAGTATCTTGGCCAGATGTGGCAGTGGGCCAAGCCCCTTGGTGACCGTAGTTTATCCTACCTGGATGGCATTCTTGCATTGTTCCATTTCAAGTGGTCCCAGTTTTTGCACTAATTCTCCAATGGCGATTCACCTTTCACTGGGAATGTAAAGGTCAAAGGGTTTAGCTAAATTAGGGAGTTCCAGGGCAAGGGTCTGAATTGACTGCTCTTTCCATTCTTGAAAGGCCACTTCTGGATTCTATTCAACAGGATCATCATCTTTTCCTTTCAGTGTTTCATATAGAGGCCCAGCTAGTAGACTGTAGTTAGGGATCCAGAAGCAGCAAACCCTGGCCTCCCCAGGAACCCCTAAGCTGTCTTCTAGTTTTAGAAAGGGGTAAGGCTGAAAATGGTTTCTTTCCTTTCCTGGGATGGGCTTCTCCGACCTTCTGTGAGAATGAAGCCCAGGCAGGTCACCGCAGTCTGTGATATTTGAGCTTTTTCTTGGACAACTTCTATCCTTTATTGGCTTGGTAGTTCAGAGGCCTCCTTAGTAGGGCTGGCGATCAGAATGTCATCTGCGTACTGAAGGAGGGTTTCCTTTCCCAGAGGTAGAACTTTTAGGTCTTTAGCTAAGCTTTCCCCAAAGATGGTGTGGGAATTTTTGCACCCTTGGGGCAAGACGGCCCGGAAGTATTGTTTTAGTTGTATGTTGAGTCCTGCCACTCACAAGCCAAAATTTCTTGTGACTCTGGGACTAATGGAATACAAAAGAAGGCATCATTGAAGACTAATACAGAATACCATGTCCTGGTGGTTGGTAGAATGACCAGCAGGGTGTAGGAATTAGGAGCAGCTGGAGGTATATCCTCGGTGGCTTCACTGACTGTCCTGACATCCTTTACCAGGTCCCCAGCAGCCCATGGGGCTCTCGTGGTCAGACCAATCCCAGAATATGGAGCTCACCTGGGCAGGTACCCCACCCCCACCCCAGCCCACGGGGCTCTCGTGGTCAGGCCCCTCCCAGGATACAGAGCTACCCTTGCAGGTACTGTGGCAGGGCTGGGCACACAGGAACCGTGCACATAGCCCTCATTGCAGAGCACCCCCTGCTCACCTGTCGCTCAGAGCTGACACAGAGCACCTCAGAGCAGGACTTGAACTAACAAACAGCAGCTGCGACAGGTCTGTGACCCTGGGCATCACTCTGTGCGGCCTCCCTCCACCTGGTCTTCCAGAGACTTCCACTGCACCCGGGGCACCAGGCCTCTGTCTCCAACCACCACCCACCCCTCCTCTCCCTGACTCCTGGGTTCCTCTCATTAGGAGAGGGTTTTCTTGAAGTTGTCTCCCACTCATGGGCCAGATAAAATGATTAGAAAACAAGCCAAAGCTGCAGCCCCTTGTCTATCCTGACTCTCAGGAGCCCACACCTGTTCCTTGGACCTGGCCGGTTCAGCAAGTTCCATTTTCTGCAACTGTGAGCCCCTGAGGGGTGATGATTGGCTGACCTGGGCAGCCTTACCGTGCCGGCCAGCCCTCCCCAGGTGTGCCTGGGTTGAGATCAATATAAATACCACTCCAGGCAGCAAGAGGACCTGCAGCTGTGCCTGACGCCATTTTCTCTGCCCTGTCAGCAGTCTCGGGGCTGGGCTGGTGGGAGGGAGTGAGAGGCCACGGCTTTGTGGGTGGCCCAGTGTGAGTGGGGCTCTGCTGGACTTTCTGCAGCAGTTGCCAGGCTGCCACCTGCTAAAGAAGAGGATGTGTCACCTATACCTGCTGCTGGAATTTCTCCCTGGGCAGAGGTGAGGAAGGAAAAAAGCAGTGGGGGCAGGGACAGGATGGGTATCTCAGGCAGGGAAATGGAAATCTTCCAGAAGAGCACCCAGGGCCAGGACCATCCTGGCTGGCCTGCAGGCACCAAGTCGGCCGGCATGCTGTCACTCGTGTGGCTCTATGGCCCTTCCTCTAGGCTTTCAAGTCCTTGTATATATTCAGGTGTTTTACCTGGGACGGGTAGGAATAGTTCAGCAGCAACTGGCCTGGGGCTCAGCTCACGTTTACTCACAGATGCCTCGGCACGGTGCCCCAGCTTTGCAATGAGGACGCTTGTTGCATGGGGGCTGCTGGCTGAATGGGAGACGATTCCCCACCACTGACCAACTTCAGAATTGTTTACAACTGGAGCAAGTGCCCTGATACGGTTTTCCTCTGTGGAACTGGTGGGTTCTGTGATTTTTTTCTCTTTTTCGTTTTTGGTTCAAGGTAGATTTTATTCCTCTTTTTTGTATTTACAGATATAAGCATGGAAATAATTTATTCATATAAATACATGTATGTGAAGGGAATAATTGTTTTTTCTGTTTTATTTTTTAAATTTTATTTCTTTTTAATTTTGAATTTTATTTTATATTTTTATACAGCAGGTTCTTATTGGTTATCTATTTTATACATATAAATGTATACATGCCAATCCCAGTCTCTCAACTCCTCCCACCACCACCCCCCCAACAGCTTTCCCCCCTTGTTGTCCATACGTTTGTTGTCTACATCTGTTGCTCTATTTATGCCTTGCAAAATGGTTAACCTGTACAGTTTTTCTAGGTTCCACATATATGCATGAATATACAAGATTTGTTTTTCTCTTTCTGACTTACTTCACTCTGTATGACACTCTCTAGATCCATCGACGTCTCTACAAATGACCCAATTTCATTCCTTTTCATGGCTTAGTAATATTCCATTTTATATATGTACCACAGCTTTATGCATTCGTCTGTCTGTGGGCATTTAGGTTGCTTCCATTACCTCGATATTGTAAAGAGTGAGGCAATGAACATTGCGGTGAATGTCTCTTTTTGATTTATGGTTTTGTCTGGGTATATGTCCAGAACTGGGATTGCTGTATCATATGGTAATTCTACTGTTAGTTTCTTAAGAAACTCCATATTGTTCTCCATAGTGACTGTATCAATTTATATTCCCAACAATAGTGGAAGAGGGTTCCATTTCTCCACACGCTTTCCAGCATTTTTTGTTTGTAGATTTTCTGATGATGCCCATTCTACCAGGTGTGAGGTGATATCTCATTGTTGAGTCCATTTCCTTGAGCAAGGGGTCGGTCTTGTCTATTACATATTTAGCTTATGGAATGGTATCTGTGCTAATTTCAAACACAGGTTTTATGCAGCACCCCAACTAACCTTCCCCCTTAAGCAAGCATAAGTTGGTTTTCTAAACATGAGAACCTGTTCTGTTTTGTAATTCAGTTCATGTGTAGCCAAGTTCGCATTCCATGTATTAGTGGTACCTTATGAGGTTTCTTTTTCTGTGTGGCTTTTTTCACTTAGAATCACCGTGCCTCAATCCACTCATTATGCTGGTAAGGGCCTGGTGACATAGTTTTCATTGCTGAGAGGTATTCTGTTGTACGTAAGTACCACAACATCTTTATCCATTATTTGCTCTCTGGCATATTTAACTTGTGCTGCAGAAGAGGTTCCTGTAAACAGAGCCGTACCAAATATTGGGGTGGCTGTGTCTTTTTGATTTTAATTTCCCTAAGCTATAGGACCATAAGTGGAAGTGCCCTAGGCTCTGTTGCTTTGTTTTTTAGATGTTTCAGGAAACACCATACACTTCTCCCGAGTGGCTGTTGGCAATTTACATCCCGCCCATCAGCATAACAAGGCTCCCAGTTCTCCATGGCCTGTCCTGCCTTTCTAGATTTTACACTTTTTTCAGATGGCCCTTTTGACCGGGGGGAAGTGAGACTTCATTGTAGTGCAGATTTCATTTGCAAGCTTGCTTGGTTGGCCAAAAAGGGCGTATGCGTTTATTACTGAATATATTCAGGAAAAAACGCATACGCCCTTTTTGGCCAAGTGCATCATTGTGGACGTTCTGCCTCTTTTCCTATGCGTTAAATGCAATTCCAGTCTACCTCCTGAAATCGTCTTCCTGCAATTCTGCCCCGCTTTCAAGTCCTCTTGGCAGCCTTACTTCAGTATATTTTTGGACGATAGCTGTCATTTATAACTCTGCAGGTTTGTGAATTACAGTGCCCGGAGCGCCTTTCTTCAACTCGCTTTCTTGTGAGCTGGCCGCAACAACGCAGGATTGGTTCAGGCCGTAATCTGTTTCCGGCACGGCACGCTGAGCCTTTGGTTAATTCCTCTTCCTGGTGGGAAATGAGAGTTAAATTTGCCCGTCCAGACACCTCCAGCTAGTCTCTCATTGGTTCTACCTATTCCTGTTCATCTTCCGCAGAAATTGCAAACTGGGCCAAACAGGAGGTTAAAGGCACTGACTCTCCAAGTCGGGAGAGTGTTAGTAAAGCATCTGGAATGTTGCACCCGAGTTCCAGGGGACGAGAACTGAGACATATTGGAACACGTCTCCCGATCACACGGTTGATCATACTCTGGGTTCCACATGCATGCTTTAGCTGAAGGAAGAATCCCTTAAACCTGGAGAGTTGAGACCCGTGGAATGGGTACCATGCAATATGACTTCAAAGGGTCTTCATTTGCTCACCGAACCTCTCCAATCCTATCACTGCTGCGTTTATGCCCCTGTACACACGTTTGATTCTCTTTTGGAGACATAGCAATCCATAGGTTTTAAGATACTTACTAGTCAGGTATATCCTTAGGCATTTAATATGGGGTGTTCAGTCCATTTCGTTGAGCAAGGAGTAGCTCTTGTCTATTCCATATTTGGCTTAAGGAACTTTATCTGTGCTCATTTCAATCTCTGGTTTTATGCAGCACCCCAACTCACCTTTCCCCTTAAGCAAGCATAAGTTGGTTTTCTATATTTGAGACCCTGTTCTGTTTTGTAATCCAGTTCCTGTGTAGCCAAGTTTACATTCCGTGTATTAGTGATATCTTATGATGTTTCTTTTTCTGTGTGACTTATTTCAGTTAGAAACATCATACCTGAATCCACTCATTATGCTGCTACGGGCCTGATGACATAGATTTCATTGCTGAGTGATATTGCATTGTACATAAGTACCACAACTTCTTTATCCATTTTTCACTTTCTGCGATATTAAACTTGCCCCGTAAACGAGTTTCTTGTAAACAGAGCCGTCCCAAACTTTGGGGTGGCTGTGCCTTTTTGATTTTAATTTCCCTAAGCTATAGGACCATAAGTGGAAGTGCCCTAGGCTCTGTTGTTTTGTTTTTTAGATGTTTCAGGAAACACCATACACTTCTCCCGAGTGGCTGTTGGCAATTTACATCCCGCCCATCAGCATAACAAGGCTCCCATTTCTCCATGGCCTGTCCTGCCTTTCTAGATTTTACACTTTTTTCAGATGGCACTTTTGACCGGGGGGAAGTGAGACTTCATTGTAGTGCAGATTTCCTTTGCAAGCTTGCTTGGTTGGCCAAAAAGGGCGTATGCGTTTTTTCCTGAATATATTCAGGAAAAAACGCATACGCCCTTTTTGGCCAAGTGCATCATTGTCGACGCTTTGCATCTTTTCCTATGCTTTAAATGCAATTCCAGTCTACCTCCTGAAATCGGTTTCCTGCAATTCTGCCCCGCTTTCAAGTCCTCGTGGCAGACTTACTTCAGTATATTTTTGGATGATAGCTGTCATTTATAACTCTGCAGGTTGGTGAATTACAGTGCCCCTGAGCTCCTTTCTTCAACTCGCTTTCTTGGGAGCTGGCCGCAACACCGCAGGATTGCTTCAGGCCCTAATCTGGTTCCGGCACGGCACGCTGAACCTTTGGTTAATTCCTCTTCCTGGTGGGAAATGAGAGTTAAATTTGCCCGTCCAGACACCTCCAGCTAGTCTCTCATTTGTTCTCCCTATTCCTGTTCATCTTCCGCGGAAATTGCAAACTGGGCCAAACAGGAGGTTAAAGGCACTGACTCTCCAAGTCGGGAGAGTGTTAGTAAAGCGTCTGGAATGTTGCACCCGAGTACCAGGGGACGAGAACTGAGACATATTGGAACAAGTCTCCCGATCACACGGTTGATCATACTCTGGGTTCCACATGCATGATTTAGCTGAAGGAAGAATCCCTTAAACCTGGAGAGTTGAGACCCGTGGAATGGGTACCATGCAATATGACTTCAAAGGGTCTTCATTTGCTCACCGAACCTCTCTAATCCTATAATTGCTGCATTTATGCCCCTGTACACACGCTTGATTCTCTTTCGGAGACATAGCAATCCATAGGTTTAAAATACTTACAAGGCAGGTACATTCTTAGGCGTTTAAGATGGGCTGTTGAGTCCATTTCGTTGAGCAAGGAGTAGCTCTTGTGTATTACATATTTGGCTTAAGGAACTTTATCTGTGCTCATTTCAGTCTCTGGTTTTATGCAGCACCCCAACTCACCTTTCCCCTTAAGCAAGCATAAGTTGGTTTTCTAAATTTGAGACCCTGTTCTGTTTTGTAATCCAGTTCCTGTGTAGCCAAGTTTACATTCCGTGTATTAGTGATATCTTATGATGTTTCTTTTTCTGTGTGACTTATTTCAGTTAGAATCATCATACCTGAATCCACTCATTATGCTGCTACGGGCCTGATGACATAGATTTCGTTGCTGAGTGATATTGCATTGTACGTAAGTACCACAACTTCTTTATCCATTTTCCACTTTCTGTGATATTGAACTTGTACCATAAACGCGGTTCTTGTAAACAGAGCCATCCCAAACTTTGGGGTGGCTGTGTCTTTTTGATTTTAATTTCCCTAAGCTATAGGACCGTAAGTGGAATTGACCTAGGCTCTGTTGCTTTGTTTTTTAGATGTTTCAGGAAACACCATACACTTCTCCTGAGTGGCTGTTGGGAATTTACCTCCCGCCCATCAGCATAACAAGGCTCCCAGTTCTCCATGGCCTGTCCTGCCTTTCTGGATTTTACACTTTTTTCAGATGGCCCTTTTGACCAGGGGGAAGTGAGACTTCATTGTAGTGCAGATTTCCTTTGCAAGCTTGCTTGGTTGGCCAAAAAGGGCGTATGCGTTTTTTCCTGAATATATTCAGGAAAAAACGCATATGCCCTTTTTGGCCAAGTGCATCATTGTGGATGTTCTACCTCTTTTCCTATGCTTTAAATGCAATTCCAGTCTACCTCCTGAAATCGGTTTCCTGCAATTCTGCCCCGCTTTCAATTCGTCTTGGCAGCCTTACTTCAGTATATTTTTGGACGATAGCTGTCATTTATAACTCTGCAGGTTTGTGAATTACAGTGCCCCTGAGCTCCTTTCTTCAACTCGCTTTCTTGTGAGCTGGCCGCAACACCGCAGGATTGCTTCAGGCCCTAATCTGGTTCCGGCACGGCACGCTGAGCCTTTGGTTAATTCCTCTTCCTGGTGGGAAATGAGAGTTAAATTTGCACGTCCAGACACCTCCAGCTTGTCTCTCATTGGTTCTCCCTATTCCTGTTCATCTTCCACGGAAATTGCAAACTGGGCCAAACAGGAGGTTAAAGGCACTGACTCTCCAAGTTGGGAGAGACTTAGTAAAGCGTCTGGAATGTTGCACCCGAGTACCAGGGGACGAGAACTGAGACATATTGGAACATGTCTCCCGATCACACGGTTGATCATACTCTGGATTCCACATGCATGTTTTAGCTGAAGGAAGAATCCCTTAAACCTGGAGAGTTGAGACCCGTGGAATGGGTACCATGCAATATGACTTCAAAGGGTCTTCATTTGCTCACCGAACCTCTCCAATCCTATCACTGCTGCGTTTATGCCCCTGTACACACGCTTGATTCTCTTTCGGAGACATAGCAATCCATAGGTTTTAAGATATTTACTAGTCAGGTACATTCTTAGGCGTTTAATATGGGGTGTTGAGTCCATTTCGTTGAGCAAGGAGTAGCTCTTGTCTATTACATATTTGGCTTAAGGAACTTTATCTGTGCTCATTTCAATCTCTGGTTTTATGCAGCACCCCAACTCACCTTTCCCCTTAAGCAAGCATAAGTTGGTTTTCTAAATTTGAGACCCTGTTGTGTTTTGTAATCCAGTTCCTGTGTAGCCAAGTTTACATTCCGTGTATTAGTGATATCTTATGATGATTCTTTTTCTGTGTGACTTATTTCAGTTAGAATCATCATACCTGAATCCACTCATTATGCTGCTACGGGCCTGATGACATAGATTTCATTGCTGAGTGATATTGCATTGTACGTAAGTACCCCAACTGCTTTATGCATTTTTCACATTCTGCGATATTGAACTTGTCCCTTAAACGAGTTTCTTGTAAACAGAGCCGTCCCAAACTTAGCGGTGGCTGTGTCTTTTTGATTTTAATTTCCCTAAGCTATAGGACCATAAGTGGAAGTGCACTAGGCTCTGTTGCTTTGTTTTTTAGATGTTTCAGGAAACACCATACACTTCTCCTGAGTGGCTGTTGGCAATTTACATCCCGCCCATCAGCATAACAAGGCTCCCAGTTCTCCATGGCCTGTCCTGCCTTTCTGGATTTTACACTTTTTTCAGATGGCCCTTTTGACCAGGGGGAAGTGAGACTTCATTGTAGTGCAGATTTCCTTTGCAAGCTTGCTTGGTTGTCCAAAAAGGGCATATGCATATTTTCCTGAATATATTCAGGAAAAAACGTATACGCACTTTTTGGCCAAGTGCATCATTGTCGACGTTCTGCCTCTTTTCCTATGCTTTAAGTGCAATTCCAGTCTACCTCCTGAAATCGTTTTCCTGCAATTCTGCCCCGCGTTCAAGTCCTCTTGGCAGCCTTACTTCAGTATATTTTTGGACGATAGCTGTCATTTATAACTCTGCAGGTTTGTGAATTACAGTGCCCCTGAGCTCCTTTCTTCAACTCGCTTTCTTGTGAGCTGGCCGCAACACCGCAGGATTGCTTCAGGCCCTAATCTTGTTCTGGCACGGCCCGCTGAGCCTTTGGTTAATTCCTCTTCCTGGTGGGAAATGAGAGTTAAATTTGCCCGTCCAGACACCTCCAGCTAGTCTCTCATTGGTTCTCCCTATTCCTGTACATCTGCCGCAGAAATTGCAAACTGGGCCAAACAGGAGGTTAAAGGCACTGACTCTCCAAGTCGGGAGAGTGTTAGTAAAGCGTCTGGAATGTTGCACCCGAGTACCAGGGGTCGAGAACTGAGACATATTGGAACACGTCTCCCGATCACATGGTTGATCATACTCTGGGTTCCACATGCGTGATTTAGCTGAAAAAAGAATCCCTTAACCTGGGGCGTTGAGACCCGTGGAATGGGTACCATGCAATATGACTTCAAAGGGTCTTCATTTGCTCACCGAACCTGTCCAATCTTATCACTGCTGCGTTTATGCCCCTGTACACACGCTTGATTCTCTTTCGGAGACATACCGATCTATAGGTTTTAAGATACTTACTAGTCAGGTACATTATTAGGCGTTTAATATGGGGTGTTGAGTCCATTTCGATGAGCAAGGAGTAGCTCTTGTCTATTACATATTTGGTTTAAGGAACTTTATCTGTGCTCATTTCAATCTCTGGTTTTATGCAGCACCCCAACTCATCTTTCCCCTTAAGCAAGCATAAGTTGGGTTCCTACATTTGAGACCCTGTTCTGTTTTGTAATCCAGTTCCTGTGTAGCCAAGTTTACATTCCGTGTATTAGTGATATCTTATGATGTTTCTTTTTCTGTGTGACTTATTTCAGTTAGAATCATCATACCTGAATCCACTCATTATGCTGCTACGGGCCTGATGACATAGATTTCATTGCTGAGTGATATTGCATTGTACGTAAGTACCACAACTTCTTTATCCATTTTTCACTTTCTGCGATATTGAACTTGTCCCGTAAATGAGTTTCTTGTAAACAGAGCCGTCCCAAACTTAGGGGTGGCTGTGTCTTTTTGATTTTAATTTCCCTAAGGTATAGGACCATAAGTGGAAGTGCCCTAGGCTCTGTTGCTTTGTTTTTTAGATGTTTCAGGAAACACCATACACTTCTCCTGAGTGGCTGTTGGCAATTTACATCCCGCCCATCAGCATAACAAGGCTCCCAGTTCTCCATGGCCTGTCCTGCCTTTCTGGATTTTACACTTTTTTCAGATGGCCCTTTTGACCAGGGGGAAGTGAGACTTCATTGTAGTGCAGATTTCCTTTGCAAGCTTGCTTGGTTGGCCAAAAAGGGCGTATGCGTTTTTTCCTGAATATATTCAGGAAAAAACGCATTCGCCCTTTTTGGCCAAGTGCATCATTGTCGACGTTCTGCCTCTTTTCCTATGCTTTAAGTGCAATTCCAGTCTACCTCCTGAAATCGTTTTCCTGCAATTCTGCCCCACTTTCAAGTCCTCTTGGCAGCCTTACTTCAGTATATTTTTGGACGATAGCTGTCATTTATAACTCTGCAGGTTTGTGAATTACAGTGCCCCTGAGCTCCTTTCTTCAACTCGCTTTCTTGTGAGCTGGCCGCAACACCGCAGGATTGCTTCAGGCCCTAATCTTGTTCTGGCACGGCCCGCTGAGCCTTTCGTTAATTCGTCTTTCTGGTGGGAAATGAGAGTTAAATTTGCCCGTCCAGACACCTCCAGCTAGTCTCTCATTGGTTCTCCCTATTCCTGTTCATCTTCCGCAGAAATTGCAAACTGGGTCAAACAGGAGGTTAAAGGCACTGACTCTCTAAGTCGGGAGAGTGTTAGTAAAGCGTCTGGAATGTTGCACCCGAGTACCAGGGGACGAGAACTGAGACATATTGGAACACGTCTCCCGATCACATGGTTGATCATACTCTGGGTTCCACATGCATGCTTTAGCTGAAGGAAGAATCCCTTAAACGGGAAGAGTTGAGACCCATGGAATGGGTACCATGCAATATGACTTCAAAGGGTCTTCATTTGCTCACCGAACCTCTCCAATCCTATCACTGCTGCGTTTATGCCCCTGTACACATGCTTGATTCTCTTTCGGAGACATAGCAATCCATAGGTTTTAAGATACTTACAAGTCAGGTACATTCTTTGGCGTTTAATATGGGGTGTTGAGTCCATTTCATTGAGCAAGGAGTACCTCTTGTGTATTCCATATTTGGCTTAAGGAACTTTATCTGTGCTCATTTCAATCTCTGGTTTTATGCAGCACCCCAACTCACCTTTCCCCTTAAGCAAGCATAAGTTGGTTTCCTACATTTGAGACCCTGTTCTGTTTTGTAATCCAGTTCCTGTGTAGCCAAGTTTACATTCCGTGTATTAGTGATATCTTATGATGTTTCTTTTTCTGTGTGACTTATTTCAGTTAGAATCATCATACCTGAATCCACTCATTATGGTGCTACGGGCCTGATGACATAGATTTCATTGCTGAGTGATATTGCATTGTACATAAGTACCACAACTTCTTTATCCATTTTTCACTTTCTGTGATATTGAACTTGTCCCGTAAACGAGTTTCTTGTAAACAGAGCCGTCCCAAACTTTGAGGTGGCTGTGTCTTTTTGATTTTAATTTCCCTAAGCTATAGGACCATAAGTGGAAGTGCCCTAGGCTCTGTTGCTTTGTTTCTTAGATGTTTCAGGAAACACCATACACTTCTCCCGAGTGGCTGTTGGCAATTTACATCCCGCCCATCAGCATAACATGGCTCCCAGTTCTCCATGGCCTGTCCTGCATTTCTGGATTTTACACTTTTTTCAGATGGCCCTTTTGTCCGGGGGGAAGTGAGACTTCATTGTAGTGCAGATTTCCTTTGCAAGCTTGCTTGGTTGGCCAAAAAGGGCGTATGCGTTTTTTCCTGAATATATTCAGGAAAAAACGCATACGCCCTTTTTGGCCAAGTGCATCATTGTCCACGTTCTGCCTCTTTTCCTATGCTTTAAATGCAATTCCAGTCTACCTCCTGAAATCGGTTTCCTGCAATTCTGCCCGGCTTTCAAGTCCTCTTGGCAGCCTTACTTCAGTATATTTTTGGACGATAGCTGTCATTTATAACTCTGCAGGTTTGTGAATTACAGTGCCCCTGAGCTACTTTCTTCAACTCGCTTTCTTGTGAGCTGGCCGCAACACCGCAGAATTGCTTCAGGCCCTAATCTTGTTCTAGCACGGCCCGCTGAGCCTTCGGTTAATTCCTCTTCCTGGTGTGAAATGAGAGTTAAATTTTCCCGTCTAGACACCTCCAGCTAGTCTCGCATTGGTTCTCCCTATTCCTGTTCATCTTCCGCAGAAATTGCAAACTGGGCCAAACAGGAGGTTAAAGGCACTGACTCTCCAAGTCGGGAGAGTGTTAGTAAAGCGTCTGGAATGTTGTACCCGAGTACCAGGGGACGAGAACTCAGACATATTTGAACACGTCTCCCGATCACACGGTTGATCATACTCTGGGTTCCACATGCATGCTTTAGCTGAAGGAAGAATCCCTTAAACGTGGAGAGTTGAGACCCGTGCAATGGGTACCATGCAATATGACTTCAAGGGGTCTTCATTTGCTCACCGAACCTCTCCAATCCTATCACTGCTGCGTTTTTGCCCCTGTACACACGCTTGATTCTCTTTCGGAGACATAGCAATCCATAGGGTTTAAGATACTTACTAGTCAGGTACATTCTTAGGCGTTTAATATGGGGTGTTGAGTCCATTGCGTTGAGCAAGGAGTAGCTCTTGTCTATTACATATTTGGCTTAAGGAACTTTATCTGTGCTCATTTCAATCTCTGGTTTTATGCAGCACCCCAACTCACCTTTCCCCTTAAGCAAGCATAAGTTGGTTTTCTAAATTTGAGACCCTGTTGTGTTTTGTAATCCAGTTCCTGTGTAGCCAAGTTTACATTCCATGCATTAGTGATATCTTATGATGTTTCTTTTTCTGTGTGACTTATTTCAGTTAGAATCATCATACCTGAATCCACTCATTATGCTGCTACGGGCCTGATGACATAGATTTCATTGCTGAGTGATATTGCATTGTACGTAAGTATCACAACTGCTTTATGCATTTTTCACTTTCTGCAATATTGAACTTGTCCCGTAAACGAGTTTCTTGTAAACAGAGCCGTCCCAAAATTAGGGGTGGCTGTGTCTTTTTGATTTTAATTTCCCTAAGATATAGGACCATAAGTGGAAGTGCCCTAGGCTCTGTTGCTTTGTTTCATAGATGTTTCAGGAAACACCATACACTTCTCCTGAGAGGCTGTTGGCAATTTACATCCCGCCCATCAGCATAACAAGGCTCCCAGTTCTCCATGGCCTGTCCTGCCTTTCTGGATTTTACACTTTTTTCAGATGGCCCTTTTGAAAAGTGGGAAGTGAGACTTCATTGTAGTGCAGATTTCCTTTGCAAGCTTGCTTGGTTGGCCAAAAAGGGCGTATGCGTTTTTTCCTGAATATATTCAGGAAAAAACGTATACGCATTTTTTGGCCAAGTGCATCATTGTCGACGTTCTGCCTCTTTTCCTATGCTTTAAGTGCAATTCCTGTCTACCTCCTGAAATCGTTTTCCTGCAATTCTGCCCCACTTTCAAGTCCTCTTGGCAGCCTTACTTCAGTATATTTTTGGACGATAGCTGTCATTTATAACTCTGCAGGTTTGTGAATTACAGTGCCCCTGAGCTCCTTTCTTCAACTCGCTTTCTTGTGAGCTGGCCGCAACACCGCAGGATTGCTTCAGGCCCTAATCTTGTTCTGGCACGGCCCGCTGAGCCTTTGGTTAATTCCTCTTCCTGGTGGGAAATGAGAGTTAAATTTGCCCGTCCAGACACCTCCAGCTAATCTCTCATTGGTTCTCCCTATTCCTGTTCATCTTCCGCAGAAATTGCAAACTGGGCCAAACAGGAGGTTAAAGGCACTGACTCTCCAAGTCGGGAGAGTGTTAGTAAAGCGTCTGGAATGTTGCACCCGAGTACCAGGGGACGAGAACTGAGACATATTGGAACACGTCTCCCGATCACATGGTTGATCATACTCTGGGTTCCACATGCATGCTTTAGCTGAAGGAAGAATCCCTTAAACGGGGAGAGTTGAGACCCATGGAATGGGTACCATGCAATATGACTTCAAAGGGTCTTCATTTGCTCACCGAACCCTCCAATCCTATCACTGCTGCGTTTATGCCCCTGTACACACGCTTGATTCTCTTTCGGAGACATACCGATCCATAGGTTTTAAGATACTTACAAGTCAGGTACATTCTTAGGCGTTTAATATGGGGTTTTGAGTCCATTTCGTTGAGCAAGGAGTAGCTCTTGTCTATTACATATTTGGCTTAAGGAACTTTATCTGTGCTCATTTCAATCTCTGGTTTTATGCAGCACCCCAACTCACCTTTCCCCTTAAGCAAGCATAAGTTGGTTTTCTAAATTTGAGACCCTGTTCTCTTTTGTAATCCAGTTCCTGTGTAGCCAAGTTTACATTCCGTGTATTAGTGATATCTTATGATGTTTCTTTTTCTGTGTGACTTATTTCAGTTAGAATCATCATACCTGAATCCACTCATTATGCGGCTACGGGCCTGATGACATAGATTTCATTGCTGAGTGATATTGCATTGTACGTAAGTACCACAACTTCTTTATCCATTTTTCACTTTCTGTGATATTGAACTTGTCCCGTAAACGAGTTTCTTGTAAACAGAGCCGTCCCAAACTTTGGCGTGGCTGTGTCTTTTTGATTTTAATTTCCCTAAGCTATAGGACCATAAGTGGAAGTGCCCTAGGCTCTGTTGCTTTGTTTCATAGATGTTTCAGGAAACACCATACACTTCTCCCGAGTGGCTGTTGGCAATTTACATCCCGCCCATCAGCATAACAAGGCTCCCAGTTCTCCATGGCCTGTCCTGCATTTCTGGATTTTACACTTTTTTCAGATGGCCCTTTTGACCGGGGGGATGTGAGACTTCATTGTAGTGCAGATTTCCTTTGCAAGCTTGCTTGGTTGGCCAAAAAGGGCGTATGCTTTTTTTCCTGAATATATTCAGGAAAAAACGCATACGCCCTTTTTGGACAAGTGCATCATTGTCGACGTTCTGCCTCTTTTCCTATGCTTTAAATGCAATTCCAGTCTACCTCCTGAAATCGGTGTCCTGCAATTCTGCCTCTCTTTCAAGTCCTCTTGGCAACCTTACTTCAGTATATTTTTGGACGATAGCTGTCATTTATAACTCTGCAGGTTTGTGAATTACAGTGCCCCTGAGCTCCTTTCTTCAACTCGCTTTCTTGTGAGCTGGCTGCAACACTGCAGGATTGCTTCAGGCCCTAATCTGGTTCCGGCACGGCACGCTGAGCCTTTGGTTAATTCCTCTTCCTGGTGGGAAATGAGAGTTAAATTTGCCCGTCCAGACACCTCCAGCTAGTCTCTCATTGGTCCTCCCTATTCCTGTTCATGTTCTGCAGAAATTGCAAACTGGGCCAAAGAGGAGGTTAAAAGCACTGACTCTCCAAGTCGGGAGAGTGTTAGTAAAGCGTCTGGAATGTTGCACCCGAGTACCAGGGGATGAGAACTGAGACATATTTGAACATGTCTCCCTATCACATGGTTGATCATACTCTGGGTTCCACATGTATGTTTTAGCTGAAGGAAGAATCCCTTAAACCTGGAGAGTTGAGACCCGTGGAATGGGTACCATGCAATATGACTTCAAAGGGTCTTCATTTGCTCACCGAACCTCTCCAATCCTATCACTGTTGCGTTTATGCCCATGTACACACGCTTGATTCTCTTTCGGAGACATAGTAATCCATGGGTTTTAAGATACTTACTAGTCACGTACACACTTAGGCGTTTAATATGGGGTGTTGAGTCCATTTCGTTAAGCAAGGAGTAGCTCTTGTCTATTCAATATTTGGCTTAAGGAACTTTATCTGTTCTCATTTCTATCTCTGGTTTTATGCAGCACCCCAACTCACCTTTCCCCTTAAGCAAGCATAAGTTGGTTTTCTAAATTTGAGACCCTGTTCTGTTTTGTAATCCAGTTCCTGTGTAGCCAAGTTTACATTCCGTGTATTAGTGATATCTTATGATGTTTCTATTTCTGTGTGACTTATTTCAGTTAGAATCATCATACCTGAATCCACTCATTTTGCTGCTATGGGCCTGATGTCATAGATTTCATTGCTGAGTGATATTGCATTGTACGTAAGTACCACAACTTCTTTATCCATTTTTCACTTTCTGCGATATTGAACTTGTACCGTAAACGAGGTTCTTGTAAACAGAGCCGCCCAAAACTTTGGGGTGGCTGTGTCTTTTTGATTTTAATTTCCCAAAGCTATAGGACTATAAGTGGAAGTGCCCTAGGCTCTGTTACATTGTTTCTTAGAACTTTCAGGAAACACCATACACTTCTCCCCAGTGGCTGTTGGCAATTTACATCCTGCCCATCAGCATAACAAGGCTCCCAGTTCTCCATGGCCTGTCCTGCCTTTCTGGATTTTACACTTTTTTCAGATGGCCCTTTTGACTGGGGGGAAGTGAGACTTCATTGTAGTGCAGATTTCCTTTGCAAGCTTGCTTGGTTCGCCAAAAAGGGCGTATGCGTTTTTTCCTGAATATATTCAGGAAAAACCGCATACGCCCTTTTTGGCCAAGTGCATGATTGTCGACGTTCTGCCTCTTTTCCTATGCTTTAAATGCAATTCCAGTCTACCTCCAGAAATCGGTGTCCTGCAATTCTGCCTCTCTTTCACGTCCTCTTGGCAACCTTACTTAGTATATTTTTGGACGATAGCTGTCATTTATAACTCTGCAGGTTTGTGAATTAAAGTGCCCCTGAGCTCCTTTCTTCAACTCGCTTTCTTGTGAGCTGGCTGCAACACCGCAGGATTGCTTCAGGCCCTAATCTGGTTCTGGCACGGCACGCTGAGCCTTTGGTTAATTCCTCTTCCTGGTGGGAAATGAGAGTTAAATTTGCCCGTCCAGACACCTCCATCTTGTCTCTCATTGGTTCTCCCTATTCCTGTTCATCTTCCGCAGAAATTGCAAACTGGGCCAAACAGGAAGTTAAAGGCCCTGACTTTCCAAGTCGGGAGAGTATTAGTAAAGCGTCTGGAATGTTGCATCCGAGTACCAGGGAACGAACACTGAGACATATTTGTACACGTCTCCCTATCACACGGTTGATCATACTCTGGGTTCCACATGTGTGTTTTAGCTGAAGGAAGAATCCCTTAAACCTGGAGAGTTGAGACCCGTGGAATGGGTACCATGCAATATGACTTCAAAGGGTCTTCATTTGCTCACTGAACCTCTCCAATCCTATCAGTGCTGCTTTTATGCCCCTGTACACATGCTTGATACTCTTTCGGAGACATAACAATCCATAGGTTTTAATATACTTACTAGTCAGGTACATTCTTAGGCGTTTAATATGGGGTGTTGAGTCCATTTCGTTGAGCAAGGAGTATCTCTTGTCTATTCCATATTTGGCTTAAGGAACATTATCTGTGCTCATTTCAATCTCTGGTTTTATGCAGCACCCCAACTCACCTTTCCCCTTAAGCAAGCATAAGTTGGTTTTCTAAATTTGAGAACTTATTCTGTTTTGTAATTCAGTTCCTTTGTAGCAAGTTTACATTCCTTGTATTAGTGATATCTTATGATGTTTCTTTTTCTGTGTGACTTATTTCAGTTAGAATCATCATACCTGAATCCACTCATTATGCTGCTACGGCCCTGATGACATAGATGTCATTGCTGAGTGATATTGCATTGTACGTAAGTACCACAACTTCTTTATCCATTTTTCGCTTTCTGCAATATTGAACTTGTACCGTAAACGAGGTTCTTGTAAACAGAGCCGTCCCAAACTTTGGGGTGGCTCTGTCTTTTTGATTTTAATTTCCCTAAGCTATAGGACCATAAGTGGAAGTGCCCTAGGCTCTGTTGCTTTGTTTTTTAGATGTTTCAGGAAACACCATACACTTCTCCGGAGTGGCTGTTGGCAATTTACATCCCACCCATCAGCATAACAAGGCTCCCAGTTCTCCATTGCCTGTCCTGCCTTTCTGGATTTTACAGTTTTTTCAGATGGCCCTTTTGACTGGGGGGAAGTGAGACTTCATTGTAGTGCAGATTTCCTTTGCAAGCTTGCTTGGTTGGCCAAAAAGGGCGTATGCGTTTTTTCCTGAATATATTCAGGAAAAAACGCATACGCCCTTTTTGGCCAAGTGCATCATTGTCGACGTTCTGCCTCTTTTCCTATGCTTTAAATGCAATTGCAGTCTACCTCCTGAAATAGGTTTCCTTCAATTCTGCCTTCCTTTCAATGCCTCTTCATAACCTTACCTCAATATAGTTTTTGAAAATAGTTGGCCTTTATAACTCTGCATGTTTTTGAATTGCAGTGGCCCTTAGCTCCATTTTTCAGCTCATATTTTTGTGATCTTGCCTCATAACCACAGGATTCCTTCAGGCCCTATTCTTCTTCTGGGGCACCTTGCTGTGCCTTTGGTTTATTCTTCTTACTGATGTGAAATTAGAGTGACATGTGCCCATTGAAACCGCTACAGCTTGTTTCTCACTGGTTCCCCCTATTCCCATTCATCCTCCGCACTAACTGCAGACTGTGCGATACCAGAACTTAAAGGCATTGACTCTCCATGTGAGGATGTTGTTAGTAAAGCGGCTGGAATGTCGATCCGGAGCCCCAGGAGAGGAAAAATGAGGTGCGTTTTAGAAACCTTTCCCGATCATATGGTATACCAGTCGCTGGGTTTCCCAAGCATGGTTTAGCTTTAGGAAGATTCCCTTCAACCTGGATTGTTGGGACCCTTGGAATGAGTAGCATGAAGTATTGCATTAAACTTTTGGCAGTTGCTCACCAAAACTCACCAATCCTCTCAGCCCCAAGTGTCCAGCCTTATGTGTTATCCAGCTGTGGGTTTATATGTGGTCAATCCAGGTTGCATCACAGCCCCTGAGCAAATTTTGTAAGAATTTTTCTCTCTTTCATTGTTTCTGCGTTTTGTTTTTAAAATTTATTTCTATAATGGGGTTTAGCTCATTTTCACTGCTGTGTTTGTGCCGCTCTGCACACACTTGATTCCCCTATGGAGATATATCAATACATGGATTTTTTTTTTTTCTTTTGCGATACGTGGGCCTCTCACTGTTGTGGCCTCTCCTGGCGTGGAGCACAGGCTCCGGATGCGCAGGCTCAGCGGCCATGGCTCACGGGCCCAGCCACTCCGCGGCACATGGGATCCTCCTGGACCGGGGCACGAACCCGCGTCCCCTGCATCGGCAGGCGAACTCTCAACCACTGTGCCACCAGGGAAGCCCAATACATGGATTTTAAGATTCTTATTACTCAGATATATTTCTCTGTGGTTTATAAGGTGTGTTGAGGCCAGTTCATTGAGCAAGTGTAGATCTTGTCTAATATCTATTTGGTTTATTGAACGGTATCTGTGCTAATTTCAAACTCTGGTTTTATGCATCACCCCACCTCTCCTTTCCCCTTAAGCTGACATAAGTGTGTTTTCTAAATGTGAGACACTGTTCTGTTCTGTAATTCATTTCTTGTGCAGCCATATTTACCCTCCCTCTATAAGTGATATCTTATGATATGTTTCTTTTTCTGTTTGACTTATTTCAAGTAGTATTATCGGACCTAAATCCACTCTTTATCCTTCTACTAGCCTTATTACATTGATTTCATGGTGAAGAGATATTCCATTGTACATAAGTACCACATCTTCTTTATCCATTGTTCTCTTTCCTGGGATATTTAAGGTGTACTGAAGTTGAGGTTCTTGTAAACAGAGTAGCCCTAAACTGTGGTGTGCTTGTGTCTTGTTGATTTTTAGACTTCCCTAGATATACTCCCATGATTGGAAGTGTCCTATGCTCTGTAGCTCTGTTTTTTAGATGATTTAGGAACCACCATACACTTCTCCAGAGTGGCTCTCGGCAGTTCACACACTGCCCATCAGCGTATAAAGGCTCCCTGTTCTCCATGGCCTATCCTGCATTTCTGGTTTTTACAATTTTTTAGGATGGCCCTTTTGACCGGTGGGAAATGAGACTTCTTTGTTGTGCACATTTGCATTGCTTGCTTGCTTCGTTGCCCATAAAGTGCGTATGCGTTTTTTCCTGGATATAATCAGGAAAAACGCATACGCCCTTTTGGGCCAACTGCATCATTGTCGAAATTCTGCCGCTTTTCATGTGCTTTAAAGACGAGTCCAATCTATCTCTTGAAATCTGTTTCTTGCAATTCTGTCTTGCATTCAGATCCTCTTCTTTGCCTTACCTCAACATAGTTTTGGACGTTAGTTTTCATTTATAACTCTGCAGGTTTGTGAATTGCAGTGACCCTGAGCTCCATTTTTTAAGTTGCTCTTTTGTGAGCTGGCCTCAAACCCGCAGGATTGCTTCAGGCCCTATTTTGGCTCTGGTGAGGCGGGCTGAGCCTTTTTTCAATTCTTATTCTTAATGGGAAATTAGAGTGATATGTGCCCGTCCAAACCCCTACAACTATTCTCTCATTGGTTCCCCCTCTTCCCGTTCATCCTCCTCACAATTTGCAAAATGTGTGAAACAAGTTTAAATGTGCTGATTCTCCAAGTGGGGAGATTCTAAGTAACGTGGCTGGAATGGTGAACAGGAGCACCAGGAGAGGATAAATGAGCTGCATTTTAGACACATCTCCCAATCACATGGTGTACAGTCCTCTGGGTTTTCCATGCATGTTTTAGCTGTAGGAAGATCCCTTGAACCTGCAGATTTGGGACCCATTGAATGGGTACCAGGTAGTATTACTTTAAAGGGTGTGCATTTCCTCACCCAACCTCACATTTCTCTTAGTGCAAACAGTTTCCAGCCTTATGTCTCATCCTGCTGTGGGTCTAGATGTGTTCAATCCATGTTGCATCACCGTCCCTGAGGAAAAGTTGTAAGAGGTTTTCTCTGTCTCTCTGTCGTTTATTTTTTTCAATTTATTACTATATTGGTTACAGCTGATTTTCAAAGCTCTGTTTCTTGCTGCTGTACATCCACTTGATTCATGTACAGAGAGACATCAGTAAATTCTTTTTCAGATTCTTACCAGTCGTATATATTCTTTTCCGGTGACTTGAGTGTGCTGAGTGCAGTTCTTGTAGCTACCGTGTAGGCCTTGTTGATTATCAGTTTGGTATTTGGAATGGTATCTTTGCTAATTTCAACCTCCTGGATGATGCCTCACCCCTCCCCACCTTTCCCGTTTAGCAGCCTTATGCGTGTTTTCTACATATTTGACTATGTTTTTGTTTTGTAATTTATTTCATGTGTAGTCATTTTGGATTCCACCTTTAAGTGATATCTTATGATATGTGTCTTTTTCTTTTTGAATTATGTCACTTAGAATGATCATACGTAACTCCTCCGGAGTTGTTACAACTGGCCATGTTTCATTGACTTCCAGGCTGAATAATATTCCACTCTACCTAAGTACCACATCTCTATCTATTTTTTCTCTCCAGAGACATTTAAGTTATATCCTAGTCGAGGATCTTTTAAACAGAGAGGGGGTAAACATTGGGGTGCCTGTGTCCTCTCAATTTTTGTTTTTCCCAAGATATACGCCCATGAGTGCAAGTGCCCTATGCTCTGTAGCTCATTTTTTAGATGCTTTAGTAAACACAATACACTTCTCCAGAATGGCCGTTGGCAATGTACATTTCCACTATAAGTCTCACAGGGTTCCCTCTTCTCCTTGCCCTGTCCTGCATTTCTGTTGTTTACGCTTTATGAGGATGGCTCTTCTGACTGATGCGAAGTGATATCTTTTGTAGTATTGACTTCCAGTGCCCACCTGTTTGCTTGGCTAAAAAAGTGTATGCCCTTTTCTTGAATATATACAGAAAAAAACGCATACACCCTTTTTGGCCAACTGCAATGTTGGCAATGTTCAGCTCCTTTTCTTGTGCTTAATGGCGAGTCCTTTCTACCTCCTCAGATCCCTCTCCTGCCATTCTCCCTTGCTTACAAGTCCTTTTCTCTGACTTTCGTCAAGACATTTTTCAGTGATGGATATTTTCAACTCTGCAGTTTCGTGAATTTTACTGCCCCTGAGTTCCATTGTTCAACTTGTGTTTATGGGAACTGGCCACAAAGCAGTGGGATTTCCTCAAGCCCTATACTGTTTCCATGGGCAACCCTAGCCTTTGGTCAATTCGTCTTCCTGATTGGAAATTAGAGTGACATGTGCCTGTCTGAACACCTAGGACTTGTCTCTCATTGTTCCTCATCCTTCCGCTTCATCCTCTGGACAAATTCCAAACTGTACGCAACAGGATGTTGACAGTGCTGACCTCTGCAAGTGGGGAGACTGTTAGTAAAGACGCTGGAGGGGTGAACCCGAGCACCAGGAGATGAGGAGATGAGATGCCTTTTCCAAACTCTTCCCGATCAGACGGTATACCAACCTCTGGGTGTGACAGACATGTTTTAGCAGTAGGAAGAGTCCCATTCATGTAAGGAGAACACCAGGGCTTTTTCAAAATCAGTGTCTGCCCGAAACCCAAACTGGGGAATTTTTTAAGCTACGGCTACACATATGTTCATTAAGGGCCTGGGGAAGTAGGCAGAGTCCAAACTTTAGATGATTGAAGTCTTCAGGGTCAGAAGCACTCACCACCAGCTTCCCTTAGGTTACACTTTAACTGTCATTGATAGATGACAATGACAATAAAAATATCTATTCTTTTCCAGATTATTTCCCCTTATAGGTTATTGCAAAATGTTGAGTGTAGTTCCCTGTGCTATACAGTAGTTCCTTGTTGATGATCTATTTTATACATAGCAGTGTGTATGTGTTAATCCCAAACTGTTAATTTATCCCTCCTCCCACCTTTCCCCTTTGGTAATAATAAATTATAAGATTTTATACTTCTCAGAAATGGGGGAGCTGAAAGAGAGGTATCATTTTCAATGGAAAAGCATTTAAAACAAGATTGAAGCTTTAACCAAGATTATTAGATGTACATCCTTGGAAAGAAATCACTTCGTTTCTCTAATATTGACCTGACAAATAAGACAAACCTTTTCACTGAACTTGCTTATAATAAAGTGATGGAAATATCAAATGGAAGTGTTAGAAACATCTTATTTTACCCGAGCCTTATACACTGTTCTATGTTAACTACAGTTTGGCTCACACATCTGTTCATTGAGGTTACAATAGTCTCAATTTCTGTTACTGATCCTCCAGAGTGGACCCCAACAAGTGTCCCCCTGCCCAGTGTCATTGGGGCCAACAGATCGAGACTGAGTTTGGTTCACAAGCAAAGGAAACTTTATATTTTGATCAGAGAATGGAGAGGTGAGAGCATGCACTACCCCGTGGGCTGTGGGCTGGGCTGTTGTGTAGAGATCCTGTCAGAGTCAGTGGGAGGGAGGGGGCGGAGCTCTCGAGGGCCGGGTTGGCTGCAGCTCAGGCTCTATATCGCGGAGTCTGCACTGGGCCCCAGGAGCTGAGGTGTCGTCCCAGCCATTCTGCACTAGGAAATCTGGTCTGAAGTGCCGGGTGTGGAACCTCTGCATGCGGGACCCTAGGAGCACATGAAATTAGACAAAGCACAAAGGATAAAAACGGTTAGACTTGACTTTATTGCCCAGATTCTATTTTTATCTCCCAGGGATTTTTAATGGGCTTTGCTGGGGACAAACGCCTCCTCTGCCTTTTGTCCCGTTCCTCATTCTTGGAGTGCTGAGGGTGCAGACCCTTCTTCTGTAACTGCTGAGTGCTGAGTTGGGAGCCCTCATACCCGGGGGCGAGGGTCAGGGCTTCTCCCCAGCAGCCTCCAGGTGACGTTGATTGTCCCCAGGCCCCCTGCCTCCCTGCTCGTCCACCTGAGCACCAGCATTGGAAGTGTTATAGATTCTAATGACCTTTAAGGGTCCAGGAAAGAGATGTGCAGAGACGCTGTGGGGGCCGGTTTCACCCCGCCCCACATTTGTTCGGCCACCTTAGGCTGACCGTTTCTGCCAGCCTAGATGCTCTGACCAGTAGTCTGCGCTTTCTTCAATTAGGCCCCTGAATTAATGTACAAACAGCACCAGGTGTCAGAGCCCTGCCCGCTCAACTCCCAGACAGTCCAGGGTCAGTGGTGATCAAGGACCATGATGGCCACTGAGTCAACAGCCTTTTGAAGTAAACAGGAGTCCAGCTGGTCTTATTGGCCACCATCATCACGGTGTCTGTAGGCTTTTCTATGGTGACAGTGTGATATACGGTTCCCCCGCCAAGATTATTAGCTCCCCTGTGGGTGCAGTAAGTCCTGCAAGCAGTAGTCTACTCTTTTGGGACACACTCTTGTTGTTTTATGAGAGAAACTCCAGGTCAAGTGATGTTCACACGAGTCGTCATGGTGCCCTGTTGCCCCCGGTTATCTCCCTGGATGTTGGAGTTGGAGGGCC
Organism: Orcinus orca; assembly: GCF_937001465.1. Classification (NCBI taxonomy): domain Eukaryota; kingdom Metazoa; phylum Chordata; class Mammalia; order Artiodactyla; family Delphinidae; genus Orcinus; species Orcinus orca. The sequence continues at coordinate 280,204 of NW_026043869.1, forward strand.
TCCTCACTCGAGGTTGGTGTGCCCACGGAGCGAACCCTGCAACTTCAGGGCATGGTTGGTGGTTAGGATCACCACGTGGGGTCCTTTTCCCTTAGGAGGGAGGTGGCCTTTTGGGCTGCTGATTTCCAGGTTTTTAGATACCGCCAGTATCTTGGCCAGATGTGGCAGTGGGCCAAGCCCCTTGGTGCCCGTAGTTTATCCTACCTGGATGGCATTCTTGCATTGTTCCATTTCAAGTGGTCCCAGTTTTTGCACTAATTCTCCAATGGCGATTCACCTTTCACCGGGAATGTAAAGGTCAAAGGGTTTAGCTAAATTAGGGAGTTCCAGGGCAAGGGTCTGAATTGACTGCTCTTTCCATTCTTGAAAGGCCACTTCTGGATTCTATTCAAAAGGATCATCATCTTTTCTTTTCATTGTTTCATATAGAGGCCCAGCTAGTAGACTGTAGTTAGGGATCCAGAAGCAGCAAACCCTGGCCTCCCCAGGAACCCCTAAGCTGTCTTCTAGTTTTAGAAAGGGGTAAGGCTGAAAATGGTTTCTTCCCTTTCCTGGGATGGGCTTCTCCGACCTTCTGTGAGAACGAAGCCCAGGCAGGTCACCGCAGTCTGTGATATTTGAGCTTTTTCTTGGACAACTTCTATCCTTTATTGGCTTGGTAGTTCAGAGGCCTCCTTAGTAGGGCTGGCGATCAGAATGTCGTCTGCGTACTGAAGGAGGGTTTCCTTTCCCAGAGGTAGAACTTTTAGGTCTTTAGCTAAGCTTTCCCCAAAGATGGTGTGGGAATTTTTGCACCCTTGGGGCAAGACGGCCCAGAAGTATTGTTTTAGTTGTATGTTGAGTCCTGCCACTCACAAGCCAAAATTTCTTGTGACTCTGGGACTAATGGAATACAAAAGAAGGCATCATTGAAGACTAATACAGAATACCATGTCCTGGTGGTTGGTAGAATGACCAGCAGGGTGTAGGAATTAGGAGCAGCTGGAGGTATATCCTTGGTGGCTTCACTGACTGTCCTGACATCCTTTACCAGGTCCCCAGCAGCCCATGGGGCTCTCGTGGTCAGACCAATCCCAGAATATGGAGCTCACCTGGGCAGGTACCCCACCCCCACCCCAGCCCACGGGGCTCTCGTGGTCAGGCCCCTCCCAGGATACAGAGCTACCCTTGCAGGTACCGTGGCAGGGCTGGGCACACAGGAACCGTGCACATAGCCCTCATTGCAGAGCACCACCAGCTCACCTGTCGCTCAGAGCTGACACAGAGCACCTCAGAGCAGGACTTGAACTAACAAACAGCAGCTGCGAAAGGTCTGTGACCCTGGGCATCACTCTGTGCGGCCTCCCTCCACCTGGTCTTCCAGAGACTTCCACTGCACCCGGGGCACCAGGCCTCTGTCTCCAACCACCACCCACCCCTCCTCTCCCTGACTCCTGGGTTCCTCTCATTAGGAGAGGGTTTTCTTGAAGTTGTCTCCCACTCATGGGCCAGATAAAATGATTAGAAAACAAGCCAAAGCTGCAGCCCCTTGTCTATCCTGACTCTCAGGAGCCCACACCTGTTCCTTGGACCTGGCCGGTTCAGCAAGTTCCATTTTCTGCAACTGTGGGCCCCTGAGGGGTGATGATTGGCTGACCTGGGCAGCCTTACCGTGCCGGCCAGCCCTCCCCAGGTGTGCCTGGGTTGAGATCAATATAAATACCACTCCAGGCAGCAAGAGGCCCTGCAGCCGTGCCTGACACCATTTTCTCTGCCCTGTCAGCAGTCTCGGGGCTGGGCTGGTGGGAGGGAGTGAGAGGCCACGGCTTTGTGGGTGGCCCAGTGTGAGTGGGGCTCTGCTGGACTTTCTGCAGCAGTTGCCAGGCTGCCACCTGCTAAAGAAGAGGATGTGTCACCCATACCTGCTGCTGGAATTTCTCCCTGGGCAGAGGTGAGGAAGGAAAAAAGCAGTGGGGGCAGGGACAGGACGGGTATCTCAGGCAGGGAAATGGAAATCTTCCAGAAGAGCACCCAGGGCCAGGACCATCCTGGCTGGCCTGCAGGCACCAAGTCGGCCGGTATGCTGTCACTCGTGTGGCTCTATGGCCCTTCCTCTAGGCTTTCAAGTCCTTGTATATATTCAGGTGTTTTACCTGGGACGGGTGGGAATAGTTCAGCAGCAACTGGCCTGGGGCTCAGCTCACGTTTACTCACAGATGCCTCGGCACGGTGCCCCAGCTTTGCAATGAGGACGCTTGTTGCGTGGGGGCTGCTGGCTGAATGGGAGACGATTCCCCACCACTGACCAACTTCAGAATTGTTTACAACTGGAGCAAGTGCCCTGATACGGTTTTCCTCTGTGGAACTGGTGGGTTCTGTGTTTTTTTTCTCTTTTTCGTTTTTGGTTCAAGGTAGATTTTATTCCTCTTTTTTGTATTTACAGATATAAGCATGGAAATAATTTATTCATATAAATACATGTATGTGAAGGGAATAATTGTTTTTTCTGTTTTATTTTTTAAATTTTATTTCTTTTTAATTTTTAATTTTATTTTATATTTTTATACAGCAGGTTCTTATTGGTTATCTATTTTATACATATAAATGTATACATGCCAATCCCAGTCTCTCAACTCCTCCCACCACCACCCCCCCCAACAGCTTTCCCCCCTTGTTGTCCATACGTTTGTTGTCTACATCTGTTGCTCTATTTATGCCTTGCAAAATGGTTAACCTGTACAGTTTTTCTAGGTTCCACATATATGCATGAATATACAAGATTTGTTTTTCTCTTTCTGACTTACTTCACTCTGTATGACAGTCTCTAGATCCATCGACGTCTCTACAAATGACCTAATTTCATTCCTTTTCATGGCTTAGTAATATTCCATTTTATATATGTACCACTGCTTTATGCATTCGTCTGTCTGTGGGCATTTAGGTTGCTTCCATTACCTCAATATTGTAAAGAGTGATACAATGAACATTGCGGTGAATGTCTCTTTTTGATTTATGGTTTTGTCTGGGTATATGTCCAGAACTGGGATTGCTGTATCATATGGTAATTCTACTGTTAGTTTCTTAAGAAACTCCATATTGTTCTCCATAGTGACTGTATCAATTTATATTCCCAACAATAGTGGAAGAGGGTTCCATTTCTCCACACGCTTTCCAGCATTTTTTGTTTGTAGATTTTCTGATGATGCCCATTCTACCAGGTGTGAGGTGATACCTCATTGTTGAGTCCATTTTGTTGAGCAAGGGGTAGGTCTTGTCTATTACATATTTAGCTTATGGAACGGTATCTGTGCTAATTTCAAACTCTGCTTTTATGCAGCACCACAACTCACCTTCCCCCTTAAGCAAGCATAAGTTGGTTTTCTAAACATGAGACCCTGTTCTGTTTTGTAATTCAGTTCATGTGTAATCAAGTTCACATTCCATGTATTAGTGATACCTTATGATGTTTCTCTTTCTGTGTGACTTTTTTCACTTAGAATCACCGTGCCTCAATCCACTCATTATGCTGGTATGGGCCTGGTGACATAGTTTTCATTGCAGAGAGGTATTCTGTTGTACGTAAGTACCGCAACTTCTTTATCCATTATTTGCTCTCTGGCATATTTAACTTGTGCTGAAGAAGAGGTTCCTGTAAAAGAGCCGTCCCAAATTTTGGGGTGGCTGTGTCTTTTTGATTTTAATTTCCCTAAGCTATAGGACCATAAGTGGAAGTGCCCTAGGCTCTGTTGCTTTGTTTTTTAGATGTTTCAGGAAACACCATACACTTCTCCCGAGTGGCTGTTGGCAATTTATATCCCACCCATCAGCATAACAAGGCTCCCAGTTCTCCATGGCCTGTCCTGCCTTTCTGGATTTTACACTTTTTTCAGATGGCCCTTTTGACCGGGGGGAAGTGAGACTACATTGTAGTGCAGATTTCCTTTGCAAGCTTGCTTGGTTGGCCAAAAAGGGCGTATGCGTTTTCTTCTGAATATATTCAGGAAAAAACGCATACGCCCTTTTTGTGCAAGTGCATCATTCTGGACGTTCTGCCTCTTTTCCTATGCTTTAAATGCAATTCCAGTCTACCTCCTGAAATCGGGTTCCTGCAATTCTGTCCCGCTTTCAAGTCCTCTTGGCAGCCTTACTTCAGTATATTTTTGGACGATAGCTGTCATTTATAACTCTGCAGGTTTGTGAATTACAGTGCCCCTGAGCTCCTTTCTTCAACTCGCTTTCTTGTGAGCTGCCCGGAACACCGCAGGATTGCTTCAGGCCCTAATCTGGTTCCGGCACGGCACGCTGAGCCTTTGGTTAATTCCTCTTTCTGGTGGGAAATGAGAGTTAAATTTGCCCGTCCAGACACCTCCAGCTAGTCTCTCATTGTTTCTCGCTATTCCTGTTCATCTTCCGCAGAAATTGCAAACTGGGCCAAACAGGAGGTTAAAGGCACTGACTCTCCAAGTCGGGAGAGTGTTAGTAAAGCATCTGGAATGTTGCACTCGAGTACCAGGGGACGGGAACTGAGACATATTTGAACACATCTCCCGATCACACGGTTGATCATACTCTGGGTTCCACATGCGTGTTTTAGCTGAAGGAAGAATCCCTTAAACCTGGAGAGTTGAGACCCGTGGAATGGTAACATGCAATATGACTTCAAAGGGTCTTCATTTGCTCACCGAACCTCTCCAATCCTATCACTGTTGCGTTTATGCCCCTGTACACATGCTTGATTCTCTTTCGGAGACACATAGCAATCCATAGGTTTTAAGATACTTACTAGTCAGGTACATTTTTAGGCGTTTAATATGGGGTGTTGAGTCCATTTCGTTGAACAAGGAGTAGCTCTTGTCTATTCCATATTTGGCTTAAGGAACTTTATCTGTGCTCATTTCAATCTCTGGTTTTATGCAGCACCCCAACTCACCTTTCCCCTTAAGCAAGCATAAGTAGGTTTTCTAAATTTGAGACCCTGTTCTGTTTTGTAATCCAGTTCCTGTGTAGCCAAGTTTACATTCCGTGTATTAGTGATATCTTATGATGTTTCTTTTTCTTGTGACTTATTTCAGTTAGAATCATCATACCTGAATCCACTCATTATGCTGCTACGGGCCTGATGACATAGATTTCATTGCTGAGTGGTATTGCATTGTACGTAAGTACCACAACTTCTTTATCCATTTTTCACTTTCTGCCATATTGAACTTGTAGCGTAGACGAGGTTCTTGTAAACAGAGCCGTCCCAAACTTTTGGGTGGCTGTGTCTTTTTGATTTTAATTTCCCTAAGCTATAGGACCATAAGTGGAAGTGCCCTAGGCTCCGTTGCTTTGTTGTTTAGATGTTTCAGGAAACACCATACACTTCTCCCGAGTGCCTGTTGGCAATTTACATCACGCCCATCAGCATAACAAGGCTTCCAGTTCTCCATGGCCTGTCCTGCCTTTCTGGATTTTACACTTTTTTCAGATGGCCCTTTTGACCGGGGGGAAGTGAGACTTCATTGTAGTGCAGATTTCCTTTGCAAGCTTGCTTGGTTGGCCAAAGAGGGCGTATGCTTTTTTTCCTGAATATATTCAGGAAAAAACACATACACACTTTTTGGCCAAGTGCATCATTGTCGACGTTCTGCCTCTTTTCCTATGCTTTAAATGCAATTCCAGTCTACCTCCTGAAATCGGTTTCCTGCAATTCTGCCCCGCTTTCAAGTCCTCTTGGCAGCCTTACTTCAGTATATTTTTGGATGATAGCTGTCATTTATAACTCTGCAGCTTTGTGAATTACAGTGCCCCTGAGCTCCTTTCTTCAACTCGCTTTCTTGTGAGCTGGCCGCAACACCGCAGGATTGCTTCAGGCCCTAATCTGGTTCCGGCACGGCACGCTGAGCCTTTGGTTAATTCCTCTTCCTGGTGGGAAATGAGAGTTAAATTTGCCCGTCCAGACACCTCCAGCTAGTCTCTCTTTGGTTCTCCCTATTCCTATTCTTCTTCCACAGAAATTGCAAACTGGGCCAAACAGGACGTTAAAGGCACTGACTCTCCAAGTCGGGAGAGTGTTAGTAAAGCGTCTGGAATGTTGTACCCGAGTACCAGGGGAGAAAACTGAGACATATTGGAACACGTCTCCCGATCACACGGTTGATCATACTCTGGGTTCCACATGCATGTTTTAGCTGAAGGAAGAATCCCTTAAACCTGGAGAGTTGAGACCCGTGGAATGGGTACCATGCAATATGACTTCAAAGGGTCTTCATTTGCTCACCAAACCTCTCCAATCCTATCACTGCTGCGTTTATGCCCCTGTACACATGCTTGATTCTCTTTCGGAGACATAGCAATCCATAGGTTTTAAGATACTTACTAGTCAGGTACATTCTTAGGCGTTTAATATGGGGTGTTGAGTCCATTTCGTTGATCAAGGAGTAGCTCTTGTCTATTACACATTTGGCTTAAGGAACTTTATCTGTGATCATTTCAATCTCTGTTTTTATGGACCACCCCAACTCACCTTTCCCCTTAAGCAAGCATAAGTTGGTTTTCTAAATTTGAGACCCTCTTCTGTTTTGTAATTCAGTTAGTGTGTAGCCAAGTTTACATTCCGTGTATTAGTGATATCTTATGATGTTTCTTTTTCTGTGTGACTTATTTCACTTAGAATCATCATACCTGAATCCACTCATTATGCTGCTACGGGCCTGATGACATAGATGTCATTGCTGAGGGATATTGCATTGCACGTAAATACCACAACATCTTTATCCATTTTTCGCTTTCTGTGATATTGAACTTGTACCGTAAACGAGGTTCTTGTAAACAGAGCCATCCCAAACTTTGGGGTGGCTGTGTCTTTTTGATTTTAATTTCCCTAAGCTATAGGACCATAAGTGGAAGTGCCCTAGGCTCTGTTGCTTTTTTTTTTAGATGTTTCAGGAAACACCATACACTTCTCCCGAGTGGCTGTTGGCAATTTACATCCGGCCCATCAGCTTAACAAGGCTCCCAGTTCTCCATGGCCTGTCCTGCCTTTCTGGATTTTACACTTTTTTCAGATGGCCCTTTTGACCGGGGGGAAGTGACACTTCATTGTAGTGCAGATTTCCTTTGCAAGCTTGCTTGGTTGGCCAAAAAGTGCGTATGCGTTTTTTCCTGAATATATTCAGGAAAGAATGCATACGCCCTTTTTGGCCAAGTGCATCATTGTCGACGTTCTGCCTCTTTTCCTATGCTTTAAATGCAATTCCAGTCTACCTCCTGAAATCGGTTTCCTGCAATTCTGCCCCGCTTTCAAGTCCTCTTGCCAGCCTTACTTCAGTATATTTTTGGACGATAGCTGTCATTTATAACTCTGCAGGTTTGTGAATTACAGTGCCCCTGAGCTCCTTTCTTCAACTCGCTTTCTTGTGAGCTGGCCGCAACACCGCAGGATTGCTTCAGGCCCTAATCTGGTTCCGGCACGGTACGCTGAGCCTTTGGTTAATTCCTCTTCCTGGTGGGAAATGAGAGTTAAGTTTGCCCGTCCAGACACCTCCAGCTAGTCTCTCATTGGTTCTCCCTATTCCTGTTCATCTTCTGCAGAAATTGCAAACTGGGCCAAACAGGAAGTTAAAGGCACTGACTCTCCAAGTCGGGAGAGTGTTAGTAAAGTGTCTGGAATGTTGCACCCGAGTACCAGGGGATGAGAACTGAGATATATTGGCACACATCTTCCGATCACACGGTTGATCATACTCTGGGTTCCACATGCATGTTTTAGCTGAAGGAAGAATCCCTTAAACCTGGAGAGTTGAGACCCGTGGAATGGGTACCATGCAATATGACTTCAAAGGGTCTTCGTTTGCTCACCGAACCTCTCCAATCCTATCACTGCTGCGTTTATGCCCCTGTACACACGCTTGATTCTCTTTCGGAGACATAGTGATCCATAGGTTTTAAGATACTTACTAGTCAGGTACATTCTTAGGCGTTTAATATGGGGTGTTGAGTCCATTTCGTTGAGCAAGGAGTAGCTCTTGTCTATTACATATTTGGCTTAAGGAACTTTATCTGTGCTCATTTCAATCTCTGGTTTTATGCAGCACCCCAACTCACCTTTCCCCTTAAGCAAGCATAAGTTGGTTTTCTAAATTTGAGACCCTGTTCTGTTTTGTAATCCAGTTCCTGTGTAGCCATGTTTACATTCCGTGTATTTGTGATATCTTATGATGTTTATTTTTCTGTGTGACTTATTTCAGTTAGAATCATCATACCTGAATCCACTCATTATGCTACTACGGGCCTCATGACATACATTTCATTGCTAAGTGATATTGCATTGTACGTAAGTACCACAACTTCTTTATCCATTTTTCACTTTCTGCGATATTGAACTTGTACCCTAAATGAGGTTCTTGTAAACAGAGCCGTCCCAAACTTTGGGTTGGCTGTGTCTTTTTGATTTTAATTTCCCTAAGGTCTAGGAACATAAGTGGAAGTGCCCTAGGCTGTGTTGCTTTGTTTTTTATATGTTTCAGGAAACACCATACACTTCTCCCGAGGGGCTGTTGGCAATTTACATCCCACCCATCAGCATAACAGGGCTCCCAGTTCTCCATGGCCTGTCCTGCCTTTCTGGATTTTACACTTTTTCCAGATGGCCCTTTTGACCGGGGGAAAGTAAGACTTCATTGTAGTGCAGATTTCCTTTGCAAGCTTGCTTGGTTGGCCAGAAAGGGCGTATGCGTTTTCTTCTGAATATATTCAGGAAAAAACGCATACGCCCTTTTTGGCCAAGTGCATCATTGTGGACGTTCTGCCTCTTTTCCTATGCTTTAAATGCAATTCCAGTCCACCTCCTGAAATCGGTTTCCTGCAATTCTGCCCCGCTTTCAAGTCCTCTTTGCAGCCTTACTTCAGTATATTTTTGGACGATAGCTGTCATTTATAACTCTGCAGGTTTGTGAATTACAGTGCCCCTGAGCTCCTTTCTACATCTCGCTTTCTTGTGAGCCGGCCGCAACACCACAGGATTGCTTCAGGCCCTAATCTTGTTCTGGCACGGCACGCTGAGCCTTTGGTTAATTCCTCTTCCTGGTGGGAAATCAGAGTTAAATTTGCCCGTCCAGACACCTCCAGCTAGTCTCTCATTGGTTCTACCTATTCCTGTTCATCTTCCGCAGAAATTGCAAACTGGGCCAAACAGGAGGTTAAAGGCACTGACTCTCCAAGTCGGGAGAGTGTTAGTAAAGCGTCTGGAATGTTGCACCCGAGTACCAGGGGAGGAGAACTGAGACATATTGGAACACGTCTCCCGATCACACGGTTGATCATACTCTGGGTTCCACATGCATGATTTAGCTGAAGGAAGAATCCCTTAAACCTGGAGAGTTGAGACCCGTGGAATGGGTACCATGCAATATGACTTCAAAGGGTCTTCATTTGCTCACCGAACCTCTCCAATCCTATCACTGCTGCGTTTATGCCCCTGTACACACGCTTGATTCTCTTTCGGAGACAGAGCGATCCATAGGTTTTAAGATACTTACTAGTCAGGGACATTCTTAGGCGTTTAATATGGGGTGTTGAGTCCATTTCGTTGAGCAAGGAGTAGCTCTTGTCTATTCCATATTTGGCTTAAGGAACTTTATCTGTGCTCATTTCAATCTCTGGTTTTATGCAGCACCCCAACTCATCTTTCCCCTTAAGCAAGCAAAAGTTGGTTTTCTAAATTTGAGACACTGTTCTCTTTTGTAATCCAGTTCCTGTGTAGCCAAGTTTACATTCCGTGTATTAGTGATATCTTATGATGTTTCTTTTTCTGTCTGACTTATTTCAGTTAGAATCATCATACCTGAATCCACTCATTATGCTGCTACGGGCCTGATGACATAGATTTCATTGCTGAGTTATATTGCATTGTACGTAAGTACCACAACTTCTTTATCCATTTTTCACTTTCTGCGAAATTGAACTTGTACCGTAAACGAGGTTCTTGTAAACAGAGCCGTCCGAAACTTTGGGGTGGCTGTGTCTTTTTGATTTTAATTTCCCTAAGCTATAGGACCATAAGTGGAAGTGCCCTAGGCTCTGTTGCTTTGTTTTTTATATGTTTCAGGAAACATCATACACTTCTCCCGAGTGGCTGTTGGCAATTTACATCCCGCTCTTCAGCATAACAAGGATCCCAGTTCTCCATGGCCTGTCCTGCCTTTCTGGATTTTACACTTTTTTCAGATGGCCCTTTTGACCGGGGGGCAGTGAGACTTCATTGTAGTGCAGATTTCCTTTGCAAGCTTGCTTGGTTGGCCAAAAAGGGTGTATGCGTTTTTTCCTGAATATATTCAGGAAAAAACGCATACACACTTTTTGGCCAAGTGCATCATTGTGGACGTTCTGCCTCTTTTCCTATGCTTTAAATGCAATTCCAGTCTACCTCCTGAAATCGGTTTCCTGTAATTCTGCCCCGCTCTCAAGTCCTCTTGGCAGCCTTACTTCAGTATAGTTTTGGACGATAGCTGTCATTTATAACTCTGCAGGTTTGTGAATTACAGTGCCCCTGAGCTCCTTTCTTCAACTCGCTTTCTTGTGAGCTGGCCGCAACACCGCAGGATTGCTTCAGGCCCTAATCTGGTTCCGGCACGGCACGCTGAGCCTTTGGTTAATTCCTCTTCCTGGTGGGAAATGAGAGTTAAATTTGCCCGTCCAGACACCTCCAGCTAGTCTCTACCTGGTTCTCCCTGTTCCTGTTCATCTTCCACAGAAATTGCAAACTGGGCCAATCAAGAGGTTTAAGGCACTGAGTCTCCAAGTTGGGAGAGTGTTAGTAAAGCATCTGGAATGTTGCACCCGAGTACTAGGGGAGGAAATCTGAGACATATTTGAACACGTCTCCCGATCACACGGTATATCATACTCTGGGTTCCACATGCATGTTTTAGATGAAGGAAGAATCCCTTAAACCTGGAGAGTTGAGACCCGTGGAATGGGTACCATGCAATATGACTTCAAAGGGTCTTCATTTGCTCACCGAACCTCTCCAATCCTATCACTGCTGTGTTTATGCCCCTGTACACACGCTTGATTCTCTTTCGGAGACATAGCAATCCATAGGTTTTAAGATACTTACTAGTCAGGTACATTCTTTGGCGTTTAATATGGGGTGTTGAGTCCATTTTGTTGAGCAAGGAGTAGCTCTTGTCTATTCCATATTTGGCTTAAGGAACTTTATCTGTGCTCATTTCAATCTCCCGTTTTATGCAGCACCCCAACTCACCTTTCCCCTTAAGCAAGCATATGTTGGTTTTCTACATTTGAGACACTGTTCTTCTTTGTAATCCAGTTCCTGTGTAGCCAAGTTTACATTCCCTGTATTAGTGATATCTTATGATGTTTCCTTTTCTGTGTGACTTGTTTCAGTTAGGATCATCATAGCTGAATCCACTCATTATGCTGCTATTGGCCTGATGACATAGATTTCATTGCTGAGTGATATTACATTGTACGTAAGTACCACAACTTCTTTATCCATTTTTCACTTTCTGCGATATTGAACTTGTACCGTAAACGAGGTTCTTGTAAACAGAGCCATCCCAAACTTTGGGGTGGCTGTGTCTTTTTGATTTTAATTTCCCTAAGCTATAGGACCATAAGTGGAAGTGCCCTAGGCTCTGTTGCTTTGTTTATAGATGTTTCAGGAAACACCATATACTTCTCCCCAGTGGCTGTTGGCAATTTACATCCCACCCATCAGCATAACAAGGCTCCCAGTTCTCCATGGCCTGTCCTGCCTTTCTGGATTTTACACTTTTTGCAGATCGCCCTTTTGACCAGGGGGAAGTGAGACTTCATTGTAGTGCAGATTTCCTTTGCAAGCTTGCTTGATGGCCTAAAAGTGCATATGCGTTTTTTCCTGAATATATTCAGGAAAAAACGCATATGCCCTTTTTGGCCAAGTGCATCATTGTCGACGTTCTGCCTCTTTTCCTATGCTTTAAATGCAATTCCAGTCTACCTCCTGAAATCAGTTTACTGCAATTCTGCCCCACTTTCAAGTCTTCTTGGCAGACTTACTTCAATATATTTTTGGACGATAGCTGTCATTTATAACTCTGCAGGTTTGTGAATTACAGTGCCCCTGGGCTCCTTTCTTTAACTCGCTTTCTTGTGAGCTGGCCGCAACACCACAGGATTGCTTCAGGCCCTAATCTGGTTCCGGCACGGCACGCGGAGCCTTTGGTTAATTCCTCTTCCTGGTGGGAAATGAGAGTTAAATTTGCCCGTCCAGACACCTCCAGCTAGTCTCTCATTGTTTCTCCCTATTCCTGTTCATGTGCCGCAGAAATTTCAAACTGGGCCAAACAGGAGGTTAAAGGCACTGACTCTCCAGGTCGGGAGATTGTTAGTAAAGGGTCTGGAATGTTGCACCCGAGTACAAGGGGACGAGAACTGAGATATAATGGCACACATCTCCCGATCACACGGTTGATCATACTCTGGGTTCCACATGCATGTTTTAGCTGAAGGAAGAATCCCTTAAACCTGGAGAGTTGAGACCCGTGGAATGGGTACCATGCAATATGATTTCAAAGGGTCTTCGTTTGCCCACCAAACCTCTCCAATCCTATCACTGCTGCCTTTATGCCCCTGTACACACGCTTGATTCTCTTTCGGAGACATAGCAATCCATAGGTTTTAAGATACTTACTAGTCAGGTACATTCTTAGGCGTTTAATATGGGGTGTTGAGTCCATCTCGTTGAGCAAGGAGTAGCTCTTTTCTATTCCATATTTGGCTTAAGGAATTTTATCTGTGCTCATTTCAATCTCTGGTTTTATGCAGCACCCCAACTCACCTTTCACCTTAAGCAAGCATAAGCTGGTTTTCTAAATTTGAGACCCTGTTCTGTTTTGGAATTCAGTTCCTGTGTAGCCAAGTTTACATTCCGTGTATTAGTGATATCTTATGATGTTTCTTTTTCTGTGTGACTTATTTCAGTTAGAATCATCATACCTGAATCCACTCATTATGCTGCTACGGGCCTGATGACATAGATGTCATTGCTGAGGGATATTGCATTGTACGTAAATACCACAACTTCTTTATCCATTTTTCGCTTTCTGTGATATTGAACTTGTACCGTAAACGAGGTTCTTGTAAACAGAGCCATCCCAAACTTTGGGGTGGCTGTGTCTTTTTGATTTTAATTTCCCTAAGCTATAGGACCATAACTGGAAGTGCCCTAGGCTCTGTTGCTTTGTTTTGTAGATGTTTCAGGAAACACCATACACTTCTCCTGAGTGGCTGTTGGCAATTTACATCCCGCCCATCAGCATAACAAGGCTCCCAGTTCTCCATGGCCTGTCCTGCCTTTCTGGATTTTACACTTTTTTCAGATGGCCCTTTTGACCCGGGTGAAGTGAGACTTCATTGTAGTGCAGATTTCCTTTGCAAGCTTGCTTGGTTGACCAAAAAGTGTGTATGCGTTTTTTCCTGAATATATTCAGGAAAAAACGCATATGCCCTTTTTGGCCAAGTGCATCATTGTCGACGTTCTGCCTCTTTTCCTATGCTTTAAATGCAATTCCAGTCTACCTCCTGAAATCGGTTTCCTGCAATTCTGCCCCGCTTTCAAGTCCTCTTGGCAGCCTTACTTCAGTATAGTTTTGGACGATAGCTGTCATTTATAACTCTGCAGGTTTGTGAATTACAGTGCCCCTGAGCTCCTTTCTTCAACTCGCTTTCTTGTGAGCTGGCCACAACACCGCAGGATTGCTTCAGGGCCTAATCTGGTTCCGGCACGGCATGCTGAGCCTTTGTTTAACTCCTCTTACTGGTGGGTAATGAGAGTTAAATTTGCCCGTCCGGACACCTCCAGCTAGTCTCTCATTGGTCCTCCCTATTCTTGTTCATCTTCCGCAGAAATTGCAAACTGGGCCAAACAGGAGGTTAAAGACACTGACTCTCCAAGTCGGGAGAGTGTTAGTAAAGCGTCTGGAATGTTGCACCCGAGTACCCGGGGACGAGAACTGAGACATATTGGAACACGTCTCCCGATCACACGGTTGATCATACTCTGGGTTCCACATGCATGCTTTAGCTGAAGGAAGAATCCCTTAAACCTGGAGAGTTGAGACCCGTGGAATGGGAACCATGCGATATGACTTCAAAGGGTATTCATTTGCTCACCGAACCTCACCAATCCTATCACTGCTGCGTTTATGCCCCTGTACACATGCTTGATTCTCTTTCGGAGACATAGCAATCCATAGGTTTTAAGACACTTAATAGTCAGGTACATTCTTAGGCATTTAATATGGGGTGTTGAGTCCATCTAGTTGAGCAAGGAGTAGCTCTTGTCTATTACATATTTGGCTTAAGGAACTTTATCTGTGCTCATTTCAATCTCTGGTTTTATGCAGCACCCCAACTCACCTTTGCCCTTAAGCAAGCATAAGTTGGTTTTCTAAATTTGAGTCCCTGTTCTGTTTTGTAATTCAGTTCCTGTGTAGCCAAGTTTACATTCCGTGTATTAGTGATATCTTATGATGTTTCTTTTTCTGTGTGACTTATTTCAGTTAGAATCATTATACCTGAATCCACTCATTATGCTGCTACAGGCCTGATGACCTAGATGTCAAGGCTGAGTGATATTGCATTTTACGTAAGTACCACAAATTCTTTATCCATTTTTCACTTTCTGCGATATTGAACTTGTACCGTAAATGAGGTTTTTGTAAACAGAGCCGTACCAAATATTGGGGTGGCTGTGTCTTTTTGATTTTAATTTCCCTAAGCTATAGGACCATAACTGGAAGTGCCCTAGGCTCTGTTGCTTTGTTTTGTAGATGTTTCAGGAAACACCATACACTTCTCCTGAGTGGCTGTTGGCAATTTACATCCCGCCCATCAGCATAACAAGGCTCCCAGTTCTCCATGGCCTCTCCTGCCTTTCTGGATTTTACACTTTTTTCAGATGGCCCTTTTGACCGGGGGGAAGTGAGACTTCATTGTAGTGCAGATTTCCTTTGCAAGCTTGCTTGGTTGGCCAAAAAGGGCGTATGCGTTTTTTCCTGAATATATTCAGGAAAAAACCCATACGCCCTTTTTGGCCAAGTGCATCATTGTCGACGTTCTGACTCTTTTCCTATGCTTTAAATGCAATTCCAGTCTACCTCCTGAAATCGGTTTCCTGCAATTCTGCCCCGCTTTCAAGTCCTCTTGGCAGCCTTACTTCAGTATATTTTTGGACGATAGCTGTCATTTATAACTCTGCAGGTTTGTGAATTACAGTGCCCCTGGGCTCCTTTCTTTAACTCACTTTCTTGTGAGCTGGCCGCAACACCGCAGGATTGCTTCAGGCCCTAATCTGGTTCCAGCACGGCACGCTGAGCCTTTGGTTAATTCCTCTTCCTGGTGGGAAATGAGAGTTAAATTTGCCCGTCCAAACACATCCAGCTAGTCTCTCATTGTTTCTCCCTATTCCTGTTCATGTTCCGCAGAAATTGCAAACTGGGCCAAACAGGAGGTTAAAGGCACTGACTCTCCAAGTCGGGAGAGTGTTAGTAAAGGGTCTGGAATGTTGCACCCGAGTACCAGGGGACGAGAACTGAGATATAATGGCACACGTCTCCCGATCACACGGTTGATCATACTCTGGGTTCCACATGCATGTTTTAGCTGAAGGAAGAATCCCTTAAACCTGGAGATTTGAGACCGTGGAATGGGTACGATGCAATATGATTTCAAAGGGTCTTCGTTTGCCCACCGAACCTCTCCAATCCTATCACTGCTGCCTTTATGACCCTGTACACACGCTTGATTCTCTTTCGGAGACATAGCAATCCATAGGTTTTAAGATACTTACTAGTCAGGTACATTCTTAGGCGTTTAATATGGGGTGTTGAGTCCATTTCGTTGAGCAAGGAGTAGCTCTTGTCTATTACATATTTGGCTTAAGGAACTTTATCTGTGCTCATTTCAATCTCTGGTTTTATGCAGCACCCCAACTCACCTTTCCCCTTAAGCAAGCATAAGCTGGTTTTCTAAATTTGAGACCGTGTTCTGTTTTGGAATTCAGTTCCTGTGTAGCCAAGTTTACATTCCGTGTATTAGTGATATCTTATGATGTTTCTTTTTCTGTGTGACTTATTTCAGTTAGAATCATCATACCTGAATCCACTCATTATGCTGCTACGGGCCTGATGACATAGATGTCATTGCTGAGGAATATTGCATTGTACGTAAATACCACAACTGCTTTATCCATTTTTCGCTTTCTGTGATATTGAACTTGTACCGTAAACGAGGTTCTTGTAAACAGAGCCATCCCAAACTTTGGGGTGGCTGTGTCTTTTTGATTTTAATTTCCCTAAGCTATAGGACCATAACTGGAAGTGCCCTAGGCTCTGTTGCTTTGTTTTGTAGATGTTTCATGAAACACCATACACTTCTCCTGAGTGGTTGTTGGCAATTTACATCCCGCCCATCAGCATAACAAGTCTCCCAGTTCTCCATGGCCTGTCCTTCCTTTCTGGATTTTACACTTTTTTCAGATGGCCCTTTTGACCCGGGTGAAGTGAGACTTCATTGTAGTGCAGATTGCCTTTGCAAGCTTGCTTGGTTGGCCAAAAAGTGCGTATGCGTTTTTTCCTGAATATATTCAGGAAAAAACGCATACGCCCTTTTTGGCCAAGTGCATCATTGTCGACGTTTTGCCTCTTTTCCTATGCTTTAAATGCAATTCCAGTCTACCTCCTGAAATCGGTTTCCTGCAATTCTGCCCCGCTTTCAAGTCCTCTTGGCAGCCTTACTTCAGTATATTTTTGGACGATAGCTGTCATTTATAACTCTGCAGGTTTGTGAATTACAGTGCCCCTGAGCTCCTTTCTTCAACTCGCTTTCTTGTGAGCTGGCCACAACACCGCAGGATTGCTTCAGGCCCTAATCTGGTTCCGGCACGGCATGCTGAGCCTTTGGTTAATTCCTCTTCCTGGTGGGAAATGAGAGTTAAATTTGCCCGTCCAGACACCTCCAGCTAGTCTCTCATTGGTTCTCCCTATTCCAGTTCATCTTCTGGAGAAATTGCAAACTGGGCCAAACAAGAGGTTAAAGGCACTGACTCTCCAAGTCGGGAGAGTGTTAGTAAACCGTCTGGAATGTTGCACCCGAGTACCAGGGGATGAAAACTGAGACATATTGGAATACGTCTCCCCATCACACGGTTGATCATACTCTGGGTTCCACATGCATGTTTTAGCCGAAGGAAGAATCCCTTAAACCTGGAGAGTTGAGACCCGTGGAAATGGTACCATGCAATATGACTTCAAAGGGTCTTCATTTGCTCACCGAACCTCTCCAATACTATCACTGCTGCGTTTATGCCCCTGTACACATGCTTGATTCTCTTTCAGAGACATAGCAATCCATAGGTTTTAAGATACTTACAAGTCAGGTACATTCTTAGGCGTTTAATATGGGGTGTTGAGTCCATTTCGTTGAACAAGGAGTAGCTCTTGTCTATTACATATTTTGCTTAAGGAACTTTATCTGTGATCATTTAAATCTCTGGTTTTATGCAGCACCCCAACTCACCTTTCCCCTTAAGCAAGCATAAGTTGGTTTTCTAAATTTGAGACCCTGTTCTGTTTTGTAATCCAGTTCCTGTGTAGCCAAGTTTACATTCCGTGTATTAGTGATATCTTATGATGTTTCTTTTTCTGTGTGACTTATTTCAGTTAGAATCATCATACCTGAATCCACTCATTATGCTGCTACTGGCCTGATGACATAGATGTCATTGCTGAGTGATATTGCATTGTACATAAATACCACAACTTCTTTATCCATTTTTCGCTTTCTGTAATATTGAACTTGTACCGTAAAGGAGGTTCTTGTAAACAGAGCCGTCCCAAACTTTGGGGTGGCTGTGTCTTTTTGATTTTAATTTCCCTAAGCTATAGGACCATAAGTGGAAGTGCCGTAGGCTCTGTTGCTTTGTTTTTTAGATTTTTCAGGAAACACCATACACTTCTCCTGAGTGGCTGTTGGCAATTTACATCCGGCCCATCAGCATAACAAGGCTCCCAGTTCTCCATGGCCTGTCCTGCCTTTCTGGATTTTACACTTTTTTCAGATGGCCCTTTTGACCGGGGGGAAGTGAGACTTCATTGTAGTGCAGATTTCCTTTGCAAGCTTGCTTGGTTGGCCAAAAAGGGCGTATGCGTTTTTTCCTGAATATATTCAGGAAAAAACGCATACGCCCTTTTTGGCCAAGTGCATCATTGTTGACGTTCTGCCTCTTTTCCTATGCTTTAAATGCAATTCCAGTCTACCTCCTGAAATCGGTTTCCTGCAATTGTGCCTTGCTTTCAATGCCTCTTCGTAGCCTTATCTCAATATATTTTTTGAAAATAGTTGGCCTTTAAAACTCTGCAGGTTTTTGAATTGCAGTGGCCCTTAGCTCCATTTTTCAGCTCTTATTTTTGTGATCTTGCCTCATAACCACAGGATTCCTTCACGCCCTATTCTTCTTCTGGGACACCTTGCTGTGCCTTTGGTTTATTCTTCTTACTGATGTGAAATTAGAGTGACATGTGCCCATTGAAACTGCTACAGCTAGTTTCTCACTGGTTCCCCCTATTCCCATTCATCCTCCGCACTAACTGCAGACTGTGCGATACCAGAACTTAAAGGCATTGACTCTCCATGTGGGGATATTTTTAGTAAAGCGGCTGGAATGTCGATCTGGAGCCCCAGGAGAGGAAAAATGAGGTGTGTTTTAGAAACCTTTCCCGATCATATGGTATACCAGTCGCTGGGTTTCCCAAGCATGGTTTAGCTGTAGGAAGATTCCCTTCAACCTGGAGTTTTGGGACCCTTGGAATGAGTAGCATGAAGTATTGCATTAAACTTTTGGCAGTTGCTCACCAAAGCTCACCAATCCTCTCAGCCCCAAGTGTGCAGCCTTATGTCTTATCCAGCTGTGGGTTTATATGTGGTCAATCCAGGTTGCATCACAGCCCCTGAGCAAATTTTGTAAGAATTTTTCTCTCTTTCATTGTTTCTGCGTTTTGTTTTTAAAATTTATTTCTATAATGGGGTTTAGCTCATTTTCACTGCTGTGTTTGTGCCGCTCTGCACACACTTGATTCCCTTATGGAGATATATCAATACATGGGTTTTAAGATTCTTATTACTCAGATATATTTCTCTGCGGTGTATAGGGTGTGTTGAGGCCAGTTCATTGAGCAAGGTGTAGATCTTGTCTAATATCTTTTTGGTTTATTGAACGGTATCTGTGCTAATTTCAAACTCTGGTTTTATGCATCACCCCACCTCTCCTTTCCCCTTAAGCTGACATAAGTGTGTTTTCTAAATGTGAGACACTGTTCTGTTCTGTAATTCATTTCTTGTGCAGCCATATTTACCCTCCCTCTATAAGTGATATCTTATGATATGTTTCTTTTTCTGTTTGACTTATTTCAAGTAGTATTATCGGACCTAAATCCACTCTTTATCCTTCTACTAGCCTTATTACATTGATTTCATGGTGAAGAGATATTCCATTGTACATAAGTACCACATCTTCTTTATCCATTGTTCTCTTTCCTGGGATATTTAAGGTGTACTGAAGTTGAGGTTCTTGTAAACAGAGTAGCCCTAAACTGTGGTGTGCTTGTGTCTTGTTGATTTTTAGACTTCCCTAGATATACTCCCATGATTGGAAGTGTCCTATGCTCTGTAGCTGTTTTTTAGATGATTTGGGAACCACCATACACTTCTCCAGAGTGGCTCTCGGCAGTTCACACACTGCCCATCAGCGTATAAAGGCTCCCTGTTCTCCATGGCCTGTCCTGCATTTCTGGTTTTTACAATTTTTTAGGATGGCCCTTTTGACCGGTGGGAAATGAGACTTCTTTGTTGTGCACATTTGCATTTCTTGCTTGCTTCGTTGCCCATAAAGTGCGTATGCGTTTTTTCCTGGATATAATCAGGAAAAAACGCATACGCCCTTTTGGGCCAACTGCATCATTGTCAAAATTCTGCCGCTTTTCATGTGCTTTAAAGACGAGTCCAATCTATCTCTTGAAATCTGTTTCTTGCAATTCTGTCTTGCATTCAGATCCTCTTCTTTGCCTTACCTCAACATATTTTTGGACGTTAGTTTTCATTTATAACTCTGCAGGTTTGTGAATTGCAGTGACCCTGAGCCCCATTTTTTAAGTTGCTCTTTTGTGAGCTGGCCTCAAACCCACAGGATTGCTTCAGGCCCTATTTTGGCTCTGGCGAGGCGGGCTGAGCGTTTTTTCAATTCTTATTCTTAATGGGAAATTAGAGTGATATGTGCCCGTCCAAACCCCTACAACTATTCTCTCATTGGTTCCCCCTCTTCCCGTTCATCCTCCTCACAATTTGCAAAATGTGTGAAACAGAAGTTGAAATGTGCTGATTCTCCAAGTGGGCAGATTCTAAGTAACGTGGCTGGAATGGTGAACAGGAGCACCAGGAGAGAATAAATGAGCTGCATTTTAGACACATCTCCCGATCACATGGTGTACAGTCCTCTGGGTTTTCCATGCATGTTTTAGCTGTAGGAAGATCCCTTGAACCTGCAGATTTGGGACCCATTGAATGGGTACCAGGTAGTATTACTTTAAAGGGTGTGCATTTCCTCACCCAACCTCACATTTCTCTTAGTGCAAACAGTTTCCAGCCTTATGTCTCATCCTGCTGTGGGTCTAGATGTGTTCAATCCATGTTGCATCATGGAAAAGTTGTAAGAGGTTTTCTCTGTCTCTCTGTCATTTATTTTTTTCAATTTATTACTATATTGGTTACAGCTGATTTTCAAAGCTCTGTTTCTTGCTGCTGTACATCCACTTGATTCACGTACAGAGAGACATCAGTAAATTCTTTTTCAGATTCTTACCAGTCGTATATATTCTTTTCCGGTGACTTGAGTGTGCTGAGTGCAGTTCTTTTAGCTACCGTGTAGGCCTTGTTGATTATCAGTTTGGTATTTGGAATGGTATCTTTGCTAATTTCAACCTCCTGGATGATGCCTCACCCCTCCCCACCTTTCCCGTTTAGCAGCCTTATGCGTGTTTTCTACATATTTGACTATGTTTTTGTTTTGTAATTTATTTCATGTGTAGCCATTTTGGATTCCACCTTTAAGTGATATCTTATGATATGTGTCTTTTTCTTTTTGAATTATGTCACTTAGAAAGATCATACGTAACTCCTCCGGAGTTGTTACAACTGGCCATATTTCATTGATTTCTAGGCTGAATAATATTCCACTCTACCTAAGTACCACATCTCTATCCATTTTTTCTCTCCAGAGACATTTAAGTTATATCCTAGTCGAGGATCTTTTAAACAGAGAGAGGGTAAACTTTGGGGTGCCTGTGTCCTCTCAATTTTTGTTTTTCCCAAGATATACGCCCATGAGTGCAAGTGCCCTATGCTCTGTAGCTCATTTTTTAGATGCTTTAGTAAACACAATACACTTCTCCAGAATGGCCGTTGGCAATATACATTTCCACTATAAGTCTCACAGGGCTCCCTCTTCTCCTTGCCCTGTCCTGCATTTCTGTTGTTTATGCTTTATGAGGATGGCTCTTCTGACTGATGCGAAGTGATATCTTTTGTAGTATTGACTTCCAGTGCCCACCTGTTTGGTTGGCTAAAAAAGTGTATGCCCTTTTCTTGAATATATACAGAAAAAAACGCATACACCCTTTTTGGCCAACTGCAATGTTGGCAATGTTCAGCTCCTTTTCTTGTGCTTAATGGCGAGTCCTTTCTACCTCCTCAAATCCCTTTCCTGCCATTCTCCCTTGCTTACAAGTCCTTTTCTCTGACTTTCCTCAAGACATTTTTCAGTGATGGATATTTTCAACTCTGCAGTTTCATGAATTTTACTGTCCCTGAGTTCCATTGTTCAACTTGTGTTTATGGGAACTGGCCACAAAGCAGCGGGATTTCCTCAAGCCCTATACTGTTTCCATGGGCAATCCTAGCCTTTGGTCAATTCGTCTTCCTGATTGGAAATTAGAGTGACATGTGCCTGTCTGAACACCTAGGACTTGTCTCTCATTGTTCCTCACCCTTCCGCTTCATCCTCTGGACAAATTCCAAACTGTACGCAACAGGATGTTGATAGTGCTGACATCTCCAAGTGGGGAGACTGTTAGTAAAGACGCTGGAGGGGTGAACCCGAGCACCAGGAGATGAGGAGATGAGATGCCTTTTCCAAACTCTTCCCGATCAGATGGTATACCATCCTCTGGGTGTGACAGACATGTTTTAGCAGTAGGAAGAGTCCCATACATGTAAGGAGAATATCAGGGCTTTTTCAAAATCAGTGTCTACCCGAAACCCAAACTGGGAAATTTTTTAAGCTACGGCTACACATATGTTCATTAAGGGCCTTGGGAAGTAGGCAGAGTCCAAACTTTAGATGATTGAAGTCTTCAGGGTCAGAAGCACTCACCACCAGCTTCCCTTAGGTTACACTTTTACTGTCATTGATAGATGATGTCAATAAAAATATCTATTCTTTTTCAGATTATTTCCCCTTATAGGTTATAGCAAAATGTTGAGTGTAGTTCCCTGTGCTATACAGTAGTTCCTTGTTGATGATCTATTTTATACATAGCAGTGTGTATGTGTTAATCCCAAACTGTTAATTTATCCCTCCTCCCACCTTTCCCCTTTGGTAATAATAAATTATAAGATTTTATACTTCTCAGAAATGGGGGAGCTGAAAGAGAGGTATCATTTTCAATGGAAAAGCATTTAAAACAAGATTGAAGCTTTAACCAAGATTATTAGATGTACATCCTTGGAAAGAAATCACTTCGTTTCTCTAATATTGACCTGACAAATAAGACAAACCTTTTCACTGAACTTGCTTATAATAAAGTGATGGAAATATCAAATGGAAGTGTTAGAAACATCTTATTTTACCCGAGCCTTATACACTGTTCTATGTTAACTACAGTTTGGCTCACACATCTGTTCATTGAGGTTACAATAGTCTCAATTTCTGTTACTGATCCTCCAGAGTAGACCCCAACAAGTGTCCCCCTGCCCAGTGTCATTGGGGCCAACAGATCGAGACTGAGTTTGGTTCACAAGCAAAGGAAACTTTATATTTTGATCAGAGAATGGAGAGGTGAGAGCATGCACTACCCCGTGGGCTGTGGGCTGGGCTGGGCTGTTGTGTAGAGATCCTGTCAGAGTCAGTGGGAGGGAGGGGGCGGAGCTCTCGAGGGCCGGGTTGGCTGCAGCTCAGGCTCTATATCGCGGAGTCTGCACTGGGCCCCAGGAGCTGAGGTGTCGTCCCAGCCATTCTGCACTAGGAAATCTGGTCTGAAGTGCCGGGTGTGGAACCTCTGCATGCGGGACTCTAGGAGCACATGAAATTAGACAAAGCACAAAGGATAAAAAAGGTTAGACTTGACTTTATTGCCCAGATTCTATTTTTATCTCCCAGGGATTTTTAATGGGCTTTGCTGGGGACAAACCCCTCCTCTGCCTTTTGTCCCGTTCCTCATTCTTGGAGTGCTGAGAGTGCAGACCCTTCTTCTGTAACTGCTGAGTGCTGAGTTGGGAGCCCTCATACCCGGGGGCGAGGATCAGAGCTTCTCCCCAGCAGCCTCCAGGTGACGTTGATTGTCCCCAGGGCCCCTGTCTCCCTGCTCGTCCACCTGAGCACCAGCATTGGAAGTGTTATAGATTCTAATGACCTTTAAGGGTCCAGGAAAGAGATGTGCAGAGACGCTGTGGGGGCCGGTTTCACTCCGCCCCACATTTGTTCAGCCACCTTAGGCTGACCGTTTCTGCCAGCCTAGATGCTCTGACCAGTAGTCTGCGCTTTCTTCAATTAGGCCCCTGAATTAACGTACAAACGGCACCAGGTGTCAGAGCCCTGCCTGCTCAACTCCCAGACAGTCCAGGGTCAGTGGTGATCAAGGACCATGATGGCCACTGAGTCAACAGCCTTTTGAAGTAAACAGGAGTCCAGCTGGTCTTATTGGCCACCATCATCAAGGTGTCTGTAGGCTTTTCTATGGTGACAGTGTGATATACGGTTCCCCCGCCAAGATTATTAGCTCCCCTCTGCATGCAGTAAGTCCTGCAAGCAGTAGTCTACTCTTTTGGGACACACTCTTGTTGTTTTATGAGAGAAACTCCAGGTCAAGTGATGTTCACACGAGTCGTCATGGTGCCCTGTTGCCCCCGGTTATCTCTCTGGATGTTGGAGTTGGAGGGCCTCCTCACTCGAGGTTGGTGTGCCCACGGAGCGAACCCTGCAACTTCAGGGCATGGTTGGTGGTTAGGATCACCATGTGGGGTCCTTTTCCCTTAGGAGGGAGGTGGCCTTTTGGGCTGCTGATTTCCAGGTTTTTAGATACCGCCAGTATCTTGGCCAGATGTGGCAGTGGGCCAAGCCCCTTGGTGCCCGTAGTTTATCCTACCTGGATGGCATTCTTGCATTGTTCCATTTCAAGTGGTCCCAGTTTTTGCACTAATTCTCCAATGGCGATTCACCTTTCACCGGGAATGTAAAGGTCAAAGGGTTTAGCTAAATTAGGGAGTTCCAGGGCAAGGGTCTGAATTGACTGCTCTTTCCATTCTTGAAAGGCCACTTCTGGATTCTATTCAAAAGGATCATCATCTTTTCCTTTCAGTGTTTCATATAGAGGCCCAGCTAGTAGACTGTAGTTAGGGATCCAGAAGCAGCAAACCCTGGCCTCCCCAGGAACCCCTAAGCTGTCTTCTAGTTTTAGAAAGGGGTAAGGCTGAAAATGGTTTCTTCCCTTTCCTGGGATGGGCTTCTCCGACCTTCTGTGAGAACGAAGCCCAGGCAGGTCACCGCAGTCTGTGATATTTGAGCTTTTTCTTGGACAACTTCTATCCTTTATTGGCTTGGTAGTTCAGAGGCCTCCTTAGTAGGGCTGGCGATCAGAATGTCGTCTGCGTACTGAAGGAGGGTTTCCTTTTCCAGAGGTAGAACTTTTAGGTCTTTAGCTAAGCTTTCCCCAAAGATGGTGTGGGAATTTTTGCACCCTTGGGGCAAGACGGCCCGGAAGTATTGTTTTAGTTGTATGTTGAGTCCTGCCACTCACAAACCAAAATTTCTTGTGACTCTGGGACTAATGGAATACAAAAGAAGGCATCATTGAAGACTAATACAGAATACCATGTCCTGGTGGTTGGTAGAATGACCAGCAGGGTGTAGGAATTAGGAGCAGCTGGAGGTATATCCTCGGTGGCTTCACTGACTGTCCTGACATCCTTTACCAGGTCCCCAGCAGCCCATGGGTCTCTCGTGGTCAGACCAATCCCAGAATATGGAGCTCACCTTGGCAGGTACCCCACCCCCACCCCAGCCCACGGGGCTCTCGTGGTCAGGCCCCTCCCAGGATACAGAGCTACCCTTGCAGGTACCGTGGCAGGGCTGGGCACACAGGAACCGTGCACATAGCCCTCATTGCAGAGCACCCCCAGCTCACCTGTCGCTCAGAGCTGACACAGAGCACCTCAGAACAGGACTTGAACTAACAAACAGCAGCTGCGACAGGTCTGTGACCCTGGGCATCACTCTGTGCGGTCTCCCTCCACCTGGTCTTCCAGAGACTTCCACTGCACCCGGGGCACCAGGCCTCTGTCTCCAACCACCACCCACCCCTCCTCTCCCTGACTCCTGGGTTCCTCTCATTAGGAGAGGGTTTTCTTGAAGTTGTCTCCCACTCATGGGCCAGATAAAATGATTAGAAAACAAGCCAAAGCTGCAGCCCCTTGTCTATCCTGACTCTCAGGAGCCCACACCTGTTCCTTGGACCTGGCCGGTTCAGCAAGTTCCATTTTCTGCAACTGTGAGCCCCTGAGGGGTGATGATTGGCTGACCTGGGCAGCCTTACCGTGCCGGCCAGCCCTCCCCAGGTGTGCCTGGGTTGAGATCAATATAAATACCACTCCAGGCAGCAAGAGGCCCTGCAGCCGTGCCTGACGCCATTTTCTCTGCCCTGTCAGCAGTCTCGGGGCTGGGCTGGTGGGAGGGAGTGAGAGGCCACGGCTTTGTGGGTGGCCCAGTGTGAGTGGGTCTCTGCTGGACTTTCTGCAGCAGTTGCCAGGCTGCCACCTGCTAAAGAAGAGGATGTGTCACCCATACCTGCTGCTGGAATTTCTCCCTGGGCAGAGGTGAGGAAGGAAAGAAGCAGTGGGGGCAGGGACAGGACGGGTATCTCAGGCAGGGAAATGGAAATCTTCCAGAAGAGCACCCAGGGCCAGGACCATCCTGGCTGGCCTGCAGGCACCAAGTCGGCCGGTATGCTGTCACTCGTGTGGCTCTATGGCCCTTCCTCTAGGCTTTCAAGTCCTTGTATATATTCAGGTGTTTTACCTGGGACGGGTGGGAATAGTTCAGCAGCAACTGGCCTGGGGCTCAGCTCACGTTTACTCACAGATGCCTCGGCACGGTGCCCCAGCTTTTCAATGAGGACGCTTGTTGCATGGGGGCTGCTGGCTGAATGGGAGACGATTCCCCACCACTGACCAACTTCAGAATTGTTTACAACTGGAGCAAGTGCCCTGATACGGTTTTCCTCTGTGGAACTGGTGGGTTCTGTGTTTTTTTTCTCTTTTTCGTTTTTGGTTCAAGGTAGATTTTATTCCTCTTTTTTGTATTTACAGATATAAGCATGGAAATAATTTATTCATATAAATACATGTATGTGAAAGGAATAATTGTTTTTTCTGTTTTATTTTTTAAATTTTATTTCTTTTTAATTTTGAATTTTATTTTATATTTTTATACAGCAGGTTCTTATTGGTTATCTATTTTATACATATAAATGTATACATGCCAATCCCAGTCTCACAACTCCTCCCACCACCAACCCCCCCAACAGCTTTCCCCCTTGTTGTCCATACGTTTGTTGTCTACATGTGTTGCTCTATTTATGCCTTGCAAAATGGTTAATCTGTACAGTTTTTCTAGGTTCCACATATATGCATGAATATACAAGATTTGTTTTTCTCTTTCTGACTTACTTCACTCTGTATGACAGTCTCTAGATCCATCGACGTCTCTACAAATGACCCAATTTCATTCCTTTTCATGGCTTAGTAATATTCCATTTTATATATGTACCACTGCTTTATGCATTCGTCTGTCTGTGGGCATTTAGGTTGCTTCCATTACCTCGATATTGTAAAGAGTGAGGCAATGAACATTGCGGTGAATGTCTCTTTTTGATTTATGGTTTTGTCTGGGTATATGTCCAGAACTGGGATTGCTGTATCATATGGTAATTCTACTGTTAGTTTCTTAAGAAACTCCATATTGTTCTCCATAGTGACTGTATCAATTTATATTCCCAACAATAGTGGAAGAGGGTTCCTTTTCTCCACACCCTTTCTAGCATTTTTTGTTTGTAGATTTTCTGATGATGCCCATTCTACCAGGTGTGAGGTGATACCTCATTGTTGAGTCCATTTTGTTGAGCAAGGGGTAGGTCTTGTCTATTACATATTTAGCTTATGGAACGGTATCTGTGCTAATTTCAAACTCTGGTTTTATGCAGCACCCCAACTCACCTTCCCCCTTAAGCAAGCATAAGTTGGTTTTCTAAACATGAGAGCCTGTTCTGTTTTGTAATTCAGTTCATGTGTAGCCAAGTTCTCATTCCATGTATTAGTGGTACCTTATGATGTTTCTTTTTCTGTATGACTTTTTTCACTTAGAATCACCATGCCTCAATCTACTCATTAGGCTGGTACAGGCCTGGTGACATAGTTTTCATTGCTGAGAGGTATTCTGTTGTACGTAAGTACTGCAACTTCTTTATCCATTATTTGCTCTCTGGCATATTTAACTTGTGCTGCAGAAGAGGTTCCTGTAAACAGAGCCGTCCCAATTTTTCGGGTGGCTGTGTCTTTTTGATTTTAATTTCCCTAAGCTATAGGACCATAAGTGGAAGTGCCCTAGGCTCTGTTGCTTTGTTTTTTAGATGTTTCAGGAAACACCATACACTTTTCCGGAGTGGCTGTTGGCAATTTACATCCCGCCCATCAGCATAACACGGCTCCCAGTTCTCCATGGCCTGTCCTGCCTTTCTGGATTTTACACTTTTTTCAGTGTTCCTTTTGACCGGGGGGAAGTGAGACTTCATTGTAGTGCAGATTTCCTTTGCAAGCTTGCTTGGTTGGCCAAAAAGGGCGTATGCATTTTTTCCTGAATATATTCAGGAAAAAACGCATACGTCCTATTTGGCCAAGTGCATCATTGTCGGCGTTCTGCCTCTTTTCCTATGCTTTAAATACAATTCCAGTCTACCTCCTGAAATCGTTTTCCTGCAATTCTGAACCGCTTTCAAGTCCTCTTGGCAGCCTTACTTCAGTATATTTTTGGACGATAGCTGTCATTTATAACTCTGCAGGTTTGTGAATTACAGTGCCCCTGAGCTCCTTTCTTCAACTCGCTGTCTTGTGAGCTGGCCGCAACACCGCAGGATTGCTTCAGGCCCTAATCTGGTTCCGGCACAGCACGCTGATCCTTTGGTTAATTCCTCTTCCTGGTGGGAAATGAGAGTTAAATTTGCCCGTCCAGACACTTCCAGCTAGTCTCTCATTGGTTCTCCCTATTCCTGTTCATCTTCCGCAGAAATTGCAAAATGGGCCAAACAGGAGGTTAAAGGCACTGACTCTCCAAGTCGGGAGAGTGTTAGTAAAGCGTCTGGAATGTTGCACCCGAGTACCAGGGGACAAGAAATGAGACATACTGGAACACGTCTCCCGATCACATGGTTGATCATACTCTGGGTTCCACATGCATGATTTAGCTGAAGGAAGAATCCCTTAAACCTGGAGAGTTGAGACCCGTGGAATGGGTACCATGCAATATGACTTCAAAGGGTCTTCATTTGCTCACCGAACCTCTCCAATCCTATCACTGCTGCGTTTATGCCCCTGTACACACGCTTGATTCTCTTTTGGAGACAAGCAATCCATAGGTTTTAAGATACTTACTAGTCAGGTACATTCTTAGTCGTTTAATATGGGGTGTTGAGTCCATTTCGTTGAGCAAGGAGTAGCTCTTGACTATTTCATATTTTGCTTAAGGAACTTTATCTGTGCTCATTTCAATCTCTGGTTTTATGCAGCACCTCAACTCACCTTTCCCCTTAAGCAAGCATAAGTTGGTTTTCTAAATTGGAGACCCTGTTCTGTTTTGTAATCCAGTTCCTGTGTAGCCAAGTTTACATTCTGTGTATTAGTGATATCTTATGATGTTTCTTTTTCTGTGTGAATTATTTCAGTTAGAATCATCATACCTGAATCCACTCATTATGCTGCTATGGGCCTGATGACATAGATTTCATTGCTGAGTGATATTGCATTGTACATAAGTACCACAACTTCTTTATCCATTTTTCACTTTCTGCGATATTGAACTTGTACTGTAAACGAGGTTCTTGTAAACAGAGCCGTCCCAAACTTTGGGGTGGCTGTGTCTTTTTGAATTTAATTTCCCTAAGCTATAGGACCATAAGTGGAAGTGCCCTAGGCTCTGTTGCTTTGTTTTTTAGATGTTTCAGGAAACACCATACACTTCTCCAGAGTGGCTGTTGGCAACTTACATCCCGCCCATCAGCATAACAAGGCTCCCAGTTCTCCATGGCCTGTCCTGCCTTTCTGGATTTTACACTTTTTTCAGATGGCCCTTTTGACCGGGGGGAAGTGAGACTTCATTGTAGTGCAGATTTCCTTTGTAAGCTTGCTTGGTTGGCCAAAAAGGGCGTATGCGTTTTTTCCTGAATATATTCAGGAAAAAACGCATACGGCCTTTTTGGCCAAGTGCATCACTGTCGACGTTCTGCCTCTTTTCCTATGCTTTAAATGCAATTCCAGTCTACCTCCTGAAATCGGTTTCCTGCAATTCTGCCCCGCTTTCAAGTCCTCTTGGCAGCCTTACTTCAGTATATTTTTGGACGAGACCTGTCATTTATAACTATGCAGGTTTGTGAATTACAGTGCCCCTGAGCTCCTTTCTTCAACTCGCTTTCTTGTGAGCTGGCCACAAGACCGCAGGATTGCTTCAGGCCCTAATCTTGTTCTGGCATTGCACGCTGAACCTTTGGTTAATTCCTCTTCGTGGTGGGAAATGAGAGTGAAATTTGCCCGTCCAGACACCTCCAGCTAGTCTCTCATTGGTTCTCCCTATTCCTGTTCATCTTCCGCAGAAATTGCAAACTGGGCCAAACAGGAGGTTAAAGGCACTGACTCTCCAAGTCGGGAGAGTGTTAGTAAAGCGTCTGGAATGTTGCACCTGAGTACCAGGGGACGAGAACTGAGACAGATTGGAACACGTCTCTCGATCACACGGTTGATCATACTCCGGGTTCCACATGCATGATTTAGCTGAAGGAAGAATCCCTTAAACCTGGAGAGTTGAGACCCGTGGAATGGGTACCATGCAATATGACTTCAAAGGGTCTTCATTTGCTCACCGAACCTCTCCAATCCTATCACTGCTGCGTTTATGCCCCTGTACACACGCTTGATTCTCTTTCAGAGACATAGCGATCTATAGGTTTTAAGATACTTACTAGTCAGGTACATTCTTAGGCGTTTAATATGGGGTTTTGAGTCCATTTCGTTGAGCAAGGAGTAGCTCTTGTCTATTCCATATTTGGCTTAAGGAACTTTATCTGTGCTCATTTCAATCTCTGGTTTTATGCAGCACCCCAACTCACCTTTCTCCTTAAGCAAGCATAAGTTGGTTTTCTAAATTTGAGACCCTGTTCTGTTTTGTAATCTAGTTCCTGTGTAGCCAAGTTTACATTCCGTGTATTAGTGATATCTTATGATGTTTCTTTTTCTGTGTGACTTATTTCAGTTAGAATCATCATACCTGAATCCACTCATTATGCTGCTACGGGCCTGATGACATAGATTTCATTGCTGAGTGATATTGCATTGTACATAAGTACCACAACTTCTTTATCCATTTTTCGCTTTCTGTGATATTGAACTTGTCCCGTAAACGAGTTTCTTGTAAACAGAGCCGTCCCAAACTTTGGGGTGGCTGTGTCTTTTTGATTTTAATTTCCCTAAGCTATAGGGCCATAAGTGGAAGTGCCCTAGGCTCTGTTGCTTTGTTTTGTAGATGTTTCAGGAAACACCATACACTTCTCCTGAGTGGCTGTTGGCAATTTACATCCCGCCCATCAGCATAACAAGGCTCCCAGTTCTCCATGGCCTGTCCTGCCTTTCTGGATTTTACACTTTTTACAGATGGCCCTTTTGACCGGGGGGAAGTGAGACTTCATTGTAGTGCAGATTTCTTTGCAAGCTTGCTTGGTTGGCCAAAAAGGGCGTATGCGTTTTTTCCTGAATATATTCAGGAAAAAACCCATACGCCCTTTTTGGCCAAGTGCATCATTGTTGACGTTCTGCCTCTTTTCCTATGCTTTAAATGCAATTCCAGTCTACCTCCTGAAATCAGTTTCCTGCAATTCTGCCCCACTTTCAAGTCCTCTTGGCAGACTTACTTCAATATATTTTTTGACGATAGCTGTCATTTATAACTCTGCAGGTTTGTGAATTACAGTGCCCCTGGGCTCCTTTCTTTAACTCGCTTTCTTGTGAGCTGGCCGCAACACCGCAGGATTGCTTCAGGCCCTAATCTGGTTCCGGCACGGCACGCGGAGCCTTTGGTTAATTCCTCTTCCTGGTGGGAAATGAGAGTTAAATTTGCCCGTCCAGACACTTCCAGCTAGTCTCTCATTGTTTCTCCCTATTCCTGTTCATGTTCCGCAGAAATTTCAAACTGGGCCAAACAGGAGGTTAAAGGCACTGACTCTCCAGGTCGGGAGAGTGTTAGTAAAGGGTCTGGAATGTTGCACCCGAGTACAAGGGGACGAGAACTGAGATATAATGGCACACGTCTCCCGATCACACGGTTGATCATACTCTGGGTTCCACATGCATGTTTTAGCTGAAGGAAGAATCCCTTAAACCTGGAGAGTTGAGACCTGTGGAATGGGTACCATGCAATATGATTTCAAAGGGTCTTCGTTTGCCCACTGAACCTCTCCAATCCTATCACTGCTGCCTTTATGCCCCTGTACACACGCTTGATTCTCTTTCGGAGACATAGCAATCCATAGGTTTTAAGATACTTACTAGTCAGGTACATTCTTAGGCGTTTAATATGGGGTGTTGAGTCCATCTCGTTGAGCAAGGAGTAGCTCTTTTCTATTCCATATTTGGCTTAAGGAACTTTATCTGTGCTCATTTCAATCTCTGTTTTTATGCAGCACCCCAACTCACCTTTCCCCTTAAGCAAGCATAAGCTGGTTTTCTAAATTTGAGACCCTGTTCTGTTTTGGAATTCAGTTCCTGTGTAGCCAAGTTTACATTCCGTGTATTAGTGATATCTTATGATGTTTCTTTTTCTGTGTGACTTATTTCAGTTAGAATCATCATACCTGAATCCACTCATTATGCTGCTACGGGCCTGATGACATAGATGTCATTGCTGAGGGATATTGCATTGTACGTAAATACCACAACTTCTTTATCCATTTTTCGCTTTCTGTGATATTGAACTTGTACCGTAAACGAGGTTCTTGTAAACAGAGCCATCCCAAACTTTGGGGTGGCTGTGTCTTTTTGATTTTAATTTCCCTAAGCTATAGGACCATAACTGGAAGTGCCCTAGGCTCTGTTGCTTTGTTTTGTAGATGTTTCAGGAAACACCATACACTTCTCCTGAGTGGCTGTTGGCAATTTACATCCCGCCCATCAGCATAACAAGGCTCCCAGTTCTCCATGGCCTGTCCTGCCTTTCTGGATTTTACACTTTTTTCAGATGGCCCTTTTGACCCGGGTGAAGTGAGACTTCATTGTAGTGCAGATTTCCTTTGCAAGCTTGCTTGGTTGGCCAAAAAGTGCGTATGCGTTTTTTCCTGAATATATTCAGGAAAAAAGGCATATGCCCTTTTTGGCCAAGTGCATCATTGTCGACGTTCTGCCTCTTTTCCTATGCTTTAAATGCAATTCCAGTCTACCTCCTGAAATCGGTTTCCTGCAATTCTGCCCCGCTTTCAAGTCCTCTTGGCAGCCTTACTTCAGTATATTTTTGGACGATAGCTGTCATTTATAACTCTGCAGGTTTGTGAATTACAGTGCCCCTGAGCTCCTTTCTTCAACTCGCTTTCTTGTGAGCTGGCCACAACACCGCAGGATTGCTTCAGGGCCTAATCTGGTTCCGGCACGGCATGCTGAGCCTTTGTTTAACTCCTCTTACTGGTGGGTAATGAGAGTTAAATTTGCCCGTCCGGACACCTCCAGCTAGTCTCTCATTGGTCCTCCCTATTCTTGTTCATCTTCCGCAGAAATTGCAAACTGGGCCAAACAGGAGGTTAAAGACACTGACTCTCCAAGTCGGGAGAGTGTTAGTAAAGCGTCTGGAATGTTGCACCCGAGTACCAGGGGACGAGAACTGAGACATATTGGAACACGTCTCCCGGTCACACGGTTGATCATACTCTGGGTTCCACATGCATGCTTTAGCTGAAGGAAGAATCCCTTAAACCTGGAGAGTTGAGACCCGTGGAATGGGTACCATGCGATATGACTTCAAAGGGTCTTCATTTGCTCACCGAACCTCACCAATCCTATCACTGCTGCGTTTATGCCCCTGTACACACGCTTGATTCTCTTTCGGAGACATAGCAATCCATAGGTTTTAAGATACTTAATAGTCAGGTACATTCTTAGGCATTTAATATGGGGTGTTGAGTCCATCTAGTTGAGCAAGGAGTAGCTCTTGTCTATTACATATTTGGCTTAAGGAACTTTATCTGTGCTCATTTCAATCTCTGGTTTTATGCAGCACCCCAACTCACCTTTGCCCTTAAGCAAGCATAAGTTGGTTTTCTAAATTTGAGACCCTGTTCTGTTTTGTAATCCAGTTCTGTGTAGCCAAGTTTACATTCCGTGTATTAGTGATATCTTATGATGTTTCTTTTTCTGTGTGAGTTATTTCAGTTAGAATCATGATACCTGAATCCACTCATTATGCTGCTACAGGCCTGATGACATAGATGTCAAGGCTGAGTGATATTGCATTGTACGTAAGTACCACAAATTCTTTATCCATTTTTCACTTTCTGCGATATTGAACTTGTACCGTAAACGAGGTTTTTGTAAACAGAGCCGTCCCAAATTTTGGGGTGGCTGTGTCTTTTTGATTTTAATTTCCCTAAGCTATAGGACCATAAGTGGAAGTGCCCTAGGCTCTGTTGCTTTGTTTTGTAGATGTTTCAGGAAACACCATACACTTCTCCTGAGTGGCTGTTGGCAATTTACATACCGCCCATCAGCATAACAAGGCTCCCAGTTCTCCATGGCCTGTCCTGCCTTTCTGGATTTTACACTTTTTTCAGATGGCCCTTTTGACCGGGGGGAAGTGAGACTTCATTGTAGTGCAGATTTCCTTTGCAAGCTTGCTTGGTTGGCCAAAAAGGGCGTATGCGTTTTTTCCTGAATATATTCAGGAAAAAACCCATACGCCCTTTTTGGCCAAGTGCATCATTGTCGACGTTCTGACTCTTTTCCTATGCTTTAAATGCAATTCCAGTCTACCTCCTGAAATCGGTTTCCTGCAATTCTGCCCCGCTTTCAAGTCCTCTTGGCAGCCTTACTTCAGTATATTTTTGGACGATAGCTGTCATTTATAACTCTGCAGGTTTGTGAATTACAGTGCCCCTGGGCTCCTTTCTTTAACTCACTTACTTGTGAGCTGGCCGCAACACCGCAGGATTGCTTCAGGCCCTAATCTGGTTCCGGCATGGCACGCTGAGCCTTTGGTTAATTCCTCTTCCTGGTGGGAAATGAGAGTTAAATTTGCCCGTCCAGACACATCCAGCTAGTCTCTCATTGTTTCTCCCTATTCCTGTTCATGTTCCGCAGAAATTGCAAACTGGGCCAAACAGGAGGTTAAAGGCACTGACTCTCCAAGTCGGGAGAGTGTTAGTAAGGGGTCTGGAATGTTGCACCCGAGTACCAGGGGACGAGAACTGAGATATAATGGCACACGTCTCCCGATCACACGGTTGATCATACTCTGGGTTCCACATGCATGTTTTAGCCGAAGGAAGAATCCCTTAAACCTGGAGAGTTGAGACCCGTGGAAATGGTACCATGCAATATGACTTCAAAGGGTCTTCATTTGCTCACCGAACCTCTCCAATACTATCACTGCTGCGTTTATGCCCCTGTACACATGCTTGATTCTCTTTCGGAGACATAGCAATCCATAGGTTTTAAGATACTTACAAGTCAGGTACATTCTTAGGCGTTTAATATGGGGTGTTGAGTCCATTTCGTTGAACAAGGAGTAGCTCTTGTCTATTACATATTTTGCTTAAGGAACTTTATCTGTGATCATTTAAATCTCTGGTTTTATGCAGCACCCCAACTCACCTTTCCCCTTAAGCAAGCATAAGTTGGTTTTCTAAATTTGAGACCCTGTTCTGTTTTGTAATCCAGTTCCTGTGTAGCCAAGTTTACATTCCGTGTATTAGTGATATCTTATGATGTTTCTTTTTCTGTGTGACTTATTTCAGTTAGAATCATCATACCTGAATCCACTCATTATGCTGCTACGGGCCTGATGACATAGATGTCATTGCTGAGTGATATTGCATTGTACATAAATACCACAACTTCTTTATCCATTTTTCGCTTTCTGTAATATTGAACTTGTACCGTAAAGGAGGTTCTTGTAAACAGAGCCGTCCCAAACTTTGGGGTGGCTGTGTCTTTTTGATTTTAATTTCCCTAATCTATAGGACCATAAGTGGAAGTGCCGTAGGCTCTGTTGCTTTGCTTTTTAGATTTTTCAGGAAACACCATACACTTCTCCTGAGTGGCTGTTGGCAATTTACATCCGGCCCATCAGCATAACAAGGCTCCCAGTTCTCCATGGCCTGTCCTGCCTTTCTGGATTTTACACTTTTTTCAGATGGCCCTTTTGACCGGGGGGAAGTGAGACTTCATTGTAGTGCAGATTTCCTTTGCAAGCTTGCTTGGTTGGCCAAAAAGGGCGTATGCGTTTTTTCCTGAATATATTCAGGAAAAAACGCATACGCCCTTTTTGGCCAAGTGCATCATTGTTGACGTTCTGCCTCTTTTCCTATGCTTTAAATGCAATTCCAGTCTACCTCCTGAAATCGGTTTCCTGCAATTGTGCCTTGCTTTCAATGCCTCTTCGTAGCCTTATCTCAATATATTTTTTGAAAATAGTTGGCCTTTATAACTCTGCAGGTTTTTGAATTGCAGTGGCCCTTAGCTCCATTTTTCAGCTCTTATTTTTGTGATCTTGCCTCATAACCACAGGATTCCTTCACGCCCTATTCTTCTTCTGGGGCACCTTGCTGTGCCTTTGGTTTATTCTTCTTACTGATGTGAAATTAGAGTGACGTGTGCCCATTGAAACTGCTACAGCTAGTTTCTCACTGGTTCCCCCTATTCCCATTCATCCTCCGCACTAACTGCAGACTGTGCGATACCAGAACTTAAAGGCATTGACTCTCCATGTGGGGATATTGTTAGTAAAGTGGCTGGAATGTCGATCTGGAGCCCCAGGAGAGGAAAAATGAGGTGTGTTTTAGAAACCTTTCCCGATCATATGGTATACCAGTCGCTGGGTTTCCCAAGCATGGTTTAGCTGTAGGAAGATTCCCTTCAACCTGGAGTTTTGGGACCCTTGGAATGAGTAGCATGAAGTATTGCATTAAACTTTTGGCAGTTGCTCACCAAAGCTCACCAATCCTCTCAGCCCCAAGTGTGCAGCCTTATGTCTTATCCAGCTGTGGGTTTATATGTGGTCAATCCAGGTTGCATCACAGCCCCTGAGCAAATTTTGTAAGAATTTTTCTCTCTTTCATTGTTTCTGCGTTTTGTTTTTAAAATTTATTTCTATAATGGGGTTTAGCTCATTTTCACTGCTGTGTTTGTGCCGCT
The DNA here is from genome assembly GCF_937001465.1 of Orcinus orca. Taxonomy (NCBI): domain Eukaryota; kingdom Metazoa; phylum Chordata; class Mammalia; order Artiodactyla; family Delphinidae; genus Orcinus; species Orcinus orca. The sequence goes on from NW_026043869.1 coordinate 317,206, forward strand.
CTGCACACACTTGATTCCCTTATGGAGATATATCAATACATGGGTTTTAAGATTCTTATTACTCAGATATATTTCTCTGCGGTGTATAGGGTGTGTTGAGGCCAGTTCATTGAGCAAGGTGTAGATCTTGTCTAATATCTATTTGGTTTATTGAACGGTATCTGTGCTAATTTCAAACTCTGGTTTTATGCATCACCCCACCTCTCCTTTCCCCTTAAGCTGACATAAGTGTGTTTTCTAAATGTGAGACACTGTTCTGTTCTGTAATTCATTTCTTGTGCAGCCATATTTACCCTCCCTCTATAAGTGATATCTTATGATATGTTTCTTTTTCTGTTTGACTTATTTCAAGTAGTATTATCGGACCTAAATCCACTCTTTATCCTTCTACTAGCCTTATTACATTGATTTCATGGTGAAGAGATATTCCATTGTACATAAGTACCACATCTTCTTTATCCATTGTTCTCTTTCCTGGGATATTTAAGGTGTACTGAAGTTGAGGTTCTTGTAAACAGAGTAGCCCTAAACTGTGGTGTGCTTGTGTCTTGTTGATTTTTAGACTTCCCTAGATATACTCCCATGATTGGAAGTGTCCTATGCTCTGTAGCTGTTTTTTAGATGATTTGGGAACCACCATACACTTCTCCAGAGTGGCTCTCGGCAGTTCACACACTGCCCATCAGCGTATAAAGGCTCCCTGTTCTCCATGGCCTGTCCTGCATTTCTGGTTTTTACAATTTTTTAGGATGGCCCTTTTGACTGGTGGGAAATGAGACTTCTTTGTTGTGCACATTTGCATTGCTTGCTTGCTTCGTTGCCCATAAAGTGCGTATGCGTTTTTTCCTGGATATAATCAGGAAAAAACGCATACGCCCTTTTGGGCCAACTGCATCATTGTCGAAATTCTGCCGCTTTTCATGTGCTTTAAAGACGAGTCCAATCTATCTCTTGAAATCTGTTTCTTGCAATTCTGTCTTGCATTCAGATCCTCTTCTTTGCCTTACCTCAACATATTTTTGGACGTTAGTTTTCATTTATAACTCTGCAGGTTTGTGAATTGCAGTGACCCTGAGCTCCATTTTTTAAGTTGCTCTTTTGTGAGCTGGCCTCAAACCCACAGGATTGCTTCAGGCCCTATTTTGGCTCCGGCGAGGCGGGCTGAGCCTTTTTTCAATTCTTATTCTTAATGGGAAATTAGAGTGATATGTGCCCGTCCAAACCCCTACAACTATTCTCTCATTGGTTCCCCCTCTTCCCGTTCATCCTCCTCACAATTTGCTAAATGTGTGAAACAGAAGTTGAAATGTGCTGATTCTCCAAGTGGGCAGATTCTAAGTAACGTGGCTGGAATGGTGAACAGGAGCACCAGGAGAGGATAAATGAGCTGCATTTTAGACACATCTCCCGATCACATGGTGTACAGTCCTCTGGGTTTTCCATGCATGTTTTAGCTGTAGGAAGATCCCTTGAACCTGCAGATTTGGGACCCATTGAATGGGTACCAGGTAGTATTACTTTAAAGGGTGTGCATTTCCTCACCCAACCTCACATTTCTCTTAGTGCAAACAGTTTCCAGCCTTATGTCTCATCCTGCTGTGGGTCTAGATGTGTTCAATCCATGTTGCATCACCGTCCCTGAGGAAAAGTTGTAAGAGGTTTTCTCTGTCTCTCTGTCGTTTATTTTTTTCAATTTATTACTATATTGGTTACAGCTGATTTTCAAAGCTCTGTTTCTTGCTGCTGTACATCCACTTGATTCACGTACAGAGAGACATCAGTAAATTCTTTTTCAGATTCTTACCAGTCGTATATATTATTTTCCGGTGACTTGAGTGTGCTGAGTGCAGTTCTTTTAGCTACCGTGTAGGCCTTGTTGATTATCAGTTTGGTATTTGGAATGGTATCTTTGTTAATTTCAACCTCCTGGATGATGCCTCACCCCTCCCCACCTTTCCCGTTTAGCAGCCTTATGCGTGTTTTCTACATATTTGACTATGTTTTTGTTTTGTAATTTATTTCATGTGTAGCCATTTTGGATTCCACCTTTAAGTGATATCTTATGATATGTGTCTTTTTCTTTTTGAATTATGTCACTTAGAAAGATCATACGTAACTCCTCCGGAGTTGTTACAACTGGCCATATTTCATTGATTTCCAGGCTGAATAATATTCCACTCTACCTAAGTACCACATCTCTATCCATTTTTTCCCTCCAGAGACATTTAAGTTATATCCTAGTTGAGGATCTTTTAAACAGAGAGGGGGTAAACATTGGGGTGCCTGTGTCCTCTCAATTTTTGTTTTTCCCAAGATATACGCCCATGAGTGCAAGTGCCCTATGCTCTGTAGCTCATTTTTTAGATGCTTTAGTAAACACAATACACTTCTCCAGAATGGCCGTTGGCAATATACATTTCCACTATAAGTCTCACAGGGCTCCCTCTTCTCCTTGCCCTGTCCTGCATTTCTGTTGTTTACGCTTTATGAGGATGGCTCTTCTGACTGATGCGAAGTGATATCTTTTGTAGTATTGACTTCCAGTGCCCACCTGTTTGGTTGGCTAAAAAAGTGTATGCCCTTTTCTTGAATATATACAGAAAAAAACGCATACACCCTTTTTGGCCAACTGCAATGTTGGCAATGTTCAGCTCCTTTTCTTGTGCTTAATGGCGAGTCCTTTCTACCTCCTCAAATCCCTTTCCTGCCATTCTCCCTTGCTTACAAGTCCTTTTCTCTGACTTTCCTCAAGACATTTTTCAGTGATGGATATTTTCAACTCTGCAGTTTCATGAATTTTACTGTCCCTGAGTTCCATTGTTCAACTTGTGTTTATGGGAACTGGCCACAAAGCAGCGGGATTTCCTCAAGCCCTATACTGTTTCCATGGGCAATCCTAGCCTTTGGTCATTTCATCTTCCTGATTGGAAATTAGAGTGACATGTGCCTGTCTGAACAACTAGGACTTGTCTCTCATTGTTCCTCATCCTTCCGCTTCATCCTCTGGACAAATTCCAAACTGTACGCAACAGGATGTTGACAGTGCTGACATCTCCAAGTGGGGAGACTCTTAGTAAAGACGCTGGAGGGGTGAACCCGAGCACCAGGAGATGAGGAGATGAGATGCCTTTTCCAAACTCTTCCCGATCAGACGGTATACCATCCTCTGGGTGTGACAGACATGTTTTAGCAGTAGGAAGAGTCCCATACATGTAAGGAGAACATCAGGGCTTTTTCAAAATCAGTGTCTACCCGAAACCCAAACTGGGAAATTTTTTAAGCTACGGCTACACATATGTTCATTAAGGGCCTTGGGAAGTAGGCAGAGTCCAAACTTTAGATGATTGAAGTCTTCAGGGTCAGAAGCACTCACCACCAGCTTCCCTTAGGTTACACTTTAACTGTCATTGATAGATGATGTCAATAAAAATATCTATTCTTTTTCAGATTATTTCCCCTTATAGGTTATAGCAAAATGTTGAGTGTAGTTCCCTGTGCTATACAGTAGTTCCTTGTTGATGATCTATTTTATACATAGCAGTGTGTATGTGTTAATCCCAAACTGTTAATTTATCCCTCCTCCCACCTTTCCCCTTTGGTAATAATAAATTATAAGATTTTATACTTCTCAGAAATGGGGGAGCTGAAAGAGAGGTATCATTTTCAATGGAAAAGCATTTAAAACAAGATTGAAGCTTTAACCAAGATTATTAGATGTACATCCTTGGAAAGAAATCACTTCGTTTCTCTAATATTGACCTGACAAATAAGACAAACCTTTTCACTGAACTTGCTTATAATAAAGTGATGGAAATATCAAATGGAAGTGTTAGAAACATCTTATTTTACCCGAGCCTTATACACTGTTCTATGTTAACTACAGTTTGGCTCACACATCTGTTCATTGAGGTTACAATAGTCTCAATTTCTGTTACTGATCCTCCAGAGTAGACCCCAACAAGTGTCCCCCTGCCCAGTGTCATTGGGGCCAACAGATCGAGACTGAGTTTGGTTCACAAGCAAAGGAAACTTTATATTTTGATCAGAGAATGGAGAGGTGAGAGCATGCACTACCCCGTGGGCTGTGGGCTGGGCTGGGCTGTTGTGTAGAGATCCTGTCAGAGTCAGTGGGAGGGAGGGGGCGGAGCTCTCGAGGGCCGGGTTGGCTGCAGCTCAGGCTCTATATCGCGGAGTCTGCACTGGGCCCCAGGAGCTGAGGTGTCGTCCCAGCCATTCTGCACTAGGAAATCTGGTCTGAAGTGCCGGGTGTGGAACCTCTGCATGCGGGACTCTAGGAGCACATGAAATTAGACAAAGCACAAAGGATAAAAAAGGTTAGACTTGACTTTATTGCCCAGATTCTATTTTTATCTCCCAGGGATTTTTAATGGGCTTTGCTGGGGACAAACCCCTCCTCTGCCTTTTGTCCCGTTCCTCATTCTTGGAGTGCTGAGGGTGCAGACCCTTCTTCTGTAACTGCTGAGTGCTGAGTTGGGAGCCCTCATACCCGGGGGCGAGGGTCAGAGCTTCTCCCCAGCAGCCTCCAGGTGACGTTGATTGTCCCCAGGCCCCCTGCCTCCCTGCTCGTCCACCTGAGCACCAGCATTGGAAGTGTTATAGATTCTAATGACCTTTAAGGGTCCAGGAAAGAGATGTGCAGAGACGCTGTGGGGGCCGGTTTCACCCCGCCCCACATTTGTTCGGCCACTTTAGGCTGACCGTTTCTGCCAGCCTAGATGCTCTGACCAGTAGTCTGCGCTTTCTTCAGTTAGGCCCCTGAATTAACGTACAAACAGCACCAGGTGTGAGAGCCCTGCCTGCTCAACTCCCAGACAGTCCAGGGTCAGTGGTGATCAAGGACCATGATGGCCACTGAGTCAACAGCCTTTTGAAGTAAACAGGAGTCCAGCCGGTCTTATTGGCTACCATCATCACGGTGTCTGTAGGCTTTTCTATGGTGACAGTGTGATATACGGTTCCCCCGCCAAGATTATTAGCTCCCCTCTGCATGCAGTAAGTCCTGCAAGCAGTAGTCTACTCTTTTGGGACACACTCTTGTTGTTTTATGAGAGAAACTCCAGGTCAAGTGATGTTCACACGAGTCGTCATGGTGCCCTGTTGCCCCCGGTTATCTCTCTGGATGTTGGAGTTGGAGGGCCTCCTCACTCGAGGTTGGTGTGCCCACGGAGCGAACCCTGCAACTTCAGGGCATGGTTGGTGGTTAGGATCACCATGTGGGGTCCTTTTCCCTTAGGAGGGAGGTGGCCTTTTGGGCTGCTGATTTCCAGGTTTTTAGATACCGCCAGTATCTTGGCCAGATGTGGCAGTGGGCCAAGCCCCTTGGTGCCCGTAGTTTATCCTACCTGGATGGCATTCTTGCATTGTTCCATTTCAAGTGGTCCCAGTTTTTGCACTAATTCTCCAATGGCGATTCACCTTTCACCGGGAATGTAAAGGTCAAAGGGTTTAGCTAAATTAGGGAGTTCCAGGGCAAGGGTCTGAATTGACTGCTCTTTCCATTCTTGAAAGGCCACTTCTGGATTCTATTCAAAAGGATCATCATCTTTTCCTTTCAGTGTTTCATATAGAGGCCCAGCTAGTAGACTGTAGTTAGGGATCCAGAAGCAGCAAACCCTGGCCTCCCCAGGAACCCCTAAGCTGTCTTCAAGTTTTAGAAAGGGGTAAGGCTGAAAATGGTTTCTTCCCTTTCCTGGGATGGGCTTCTCCGACCTTCTGTGAGAACGAAGCCCAGGCAGGTCACCGCAGTCTGTGATATTTGAGCTTTTTCTTGGACAACTTCTATCCTTTATTGGCTTGGTAGTTCAGAGGCCTCCTTAGTAGGGCTGGCGATCAGAATGTCGTCTGCGTACTGAAGGAGGGTTTCCTTTCCCAGAGGTAGAACTTTTAGGTCTTTAGCTAAGCTTTCCCCAAAGATGGTGTGGGAATTTTTGCACCCTTGGGGCAAGACGGCCCGGAAGTATTGTTTTAGTTGTATGTTGAGCCCTGCCACTCACAAACCAAAATTTCTTGTGACTCTGGGACTAATGGAATACAAAAGAAGGCATCATTGAAGACTAATACAGAATACCATGTCCTGGTGGTTGGTAGAATGACCAGCAGGGTGTAGGAATTAGGAGCAGCTGGAGGTATATCCTCGGTGGCTTCACTGACTGTCCTGACATCCTTTACCAGGTCCCCAGCAGCCCATGGGGCTCTCGTGGTCAGACCAATCCCAGAATATGGAGCTCACCTGGGCAGGTACCCCACCCCCACCCCAGCCCACGGGGCTCTCGTGGTCAGGCCCCTCCCAGGATACAGAGCTACCCTTGCAGGTACCGTGGCAGGGCTGGGCACACAGGAACCGTGCACATAGCCCTCATTGCAGAGCACCCCCAGCTCACCTGTCGCTCAGAGCTGACACAGAGCACCTCAGAGCAGGACTTGAACTAACAAACAGCAGCTGCGACAGGTCTGTGACCCTGGGCATCACTCTGTGCGGTCTCCCTCCACCTGGTCTTCCAGAGACTTCCACTGCACCCGGGGCACCAGGCCTCTGTCTCCAACCACCACCCACCCCTCCTCTCCCTGACTCCTGGGTTCCTCTCATTAGGAGAGGGTTTTCTTGAAGTTGTCTCCCACTCATGGGCCAGATAAAATGATTAGAAAACAAGCCAAAGCTGCAGCCCCTTGTCTATCCTGACTCTCAGGAGCCCACACCTGTTCCTTGGACCTGGCCGGTTCAGCAAGTTCCATTTTCTGCAACTGTGAGCCCCTGAGGGGTGATGATTGGCTGACCTGGGCAGCCTTACCGTGCCGGCCAGCCCTCCCCAGGTGTGCCTGGGTTGAGATCAATATAAATACCACTCCAGGCAGCAAGAGGCCCTGCAGCCGTGCCTGACGCCATTTTCTCTGCCCTGTCAGCAGTCTCGGGGCTGGGCTGGTGGGAGGGAGTGAGAGGCCACGGCTTTGTGGGTGGCCCAGTGTGAGTGGGTCTCTGCTGGACTTTCTGCAGCAGTTGCCAGGCTGCCACCTGCTAAAGAAGAGGATGTGTCACCCATACCTGCTGCTGGAATTTCTCCCTGGGCAGAGGTGAGGAAGGAAAGAAGCAGTGGGGGCAGGGACAGGACGGGTATCTCAGGCAGGGAAATGGAAATCTTCCAGAAGAGCACCCAGGGCCAGGACCATCCTGGCTGGCCTGCAGGCACCAAGTCGGCCGGTATGCTGTCACTCGTGTGGCTCTATGGCCCTTCCTCTAGGCTTTCAAGTCCTTGTATATATTCAGGTGTTTTACCTGGGACGGGTGGGAATAGTTCAGCAGCAACTGGCCTGGGGCTCAGCTCACGTTTACTCACAGATGCCTCGGCACGGTGCCCCAGCTTTTCAATGAGGACGCTTGTTGCATGGGGGCTGCTGGCTGAATGGGAGACGATTCCCCACCACTGACCAACTTCAGAATTGTTTACAACTGGAGCAAGTGCCCTGATACGGTTTTCCTCTGTGGAACTGGTGGGTTCTGTGTTTTTTTTCTCTTTTTCGTTTTTGGTTCAAGGTAGATTTTATTCCTCTTTTTTGTATTTACAGATATAAGCATGGAAATAATTTATTCATATAAATACATGTATGTGAAAGGAATAATTGTTTTTTCTGTTTTATTTTTTAAATTTTATTTCTTTTTAATTTTGAATTTTATTTTATATTTTTATACAGCAGGTTCTTATTGGTTATCTATTTTATACATATAAATGTATACATGCCAATCCCAGTCTCACAACTCCTCCCACCACCAACCCCCCCAACAGCTTTCCCCCTTGTTGTCCATACGTTTGTTGTCTACATGTGTTGCTCTATTTATGCCTTGCAAAATGGTTAATCTGTACAGTTTTTCTAGGTTCCACATATATGCATGAATATACAAGATTTGTTTTTCTCTTTCTGACTTACTTCACTCTGTATGACAGTCTCTAGATCCATCGACGTCTCTACAAATGACCCAATTTCATTCCTTTTCATGGCTTAGTAATATTCCATTTTATATATGTACCACTGCTTTATGCATTCGTCTGTCTGTGGGCATTTAGGTTGCTTCCATTACCTCGATATTGTAAAGAGTGAGGCAATGAACATTGCGGTGAATGTCTCTTTTTGATTTATGGTTTTGTCTGGGTATATGTCCAGAACTGGGATTGCTGTATCATATGGTAATTCTACTGTTAGTTTCTTAAGAAACTCCATATTGTTCTCCATAGTGACTGTATCAATTTATATTCCCAACAATAGTGGAAGAGGGTTCCTTTTCTCCACACCCTTTCCAGCATTTTTTGTTTGTAGATTTTCTGATGATGCCCATTCTACCAGGTGTGAGGTGATACCTCATTGTTGAGTCCATTTCCTTGAGCAAGGGGTAGGTCTTGTCTATTACATATTTAGCTTATGGAACGGTATCTGTGCTAATTTCAAACTCTGGTTTTATGCAGCACCCCAACTCACCTTCCCCCTTAAGCAAGCATAAGTTGGTTTTCTAAACATGAGAGCCTGTTCTGTTTTGTAATTCAGTTCATGTGTAGCCAAGTTCTCATTCCATGTATTAGTGGTACCTTATGATGTTTCTTTTTCTGTGTGACTTTTTTCACTTAGAATCACCATGCCTCAATCTACTCATTAGGCTGGTACGGGCCTGGTGACATAGTTTTCATTGCTGAGAGGTATTCTGTTGTACGTAAGTACTGCAACTTCTTTATCCATTATTTGCTCTCTGGCATATTTAACTTCTGCTGCAGAAGAGGTTCCTGTAAACAGAGCCGTCCCAATTTTTCGGGTGGCTGTGTCTTTTTGATTTTAATTTCCCTAAGCTATAGGACCATAAGTGGAAGTGCCCTAGGCTCTGTTGCTTTGTTTTTTAGATGTTTCAGGAAACACCATACACTTTTCCGGAGTGGCTGTTGGCAATTTACAACCCGCCCATCAGCATAACAAGGCTCCCAGTTCTCCATGGCCTGTCCTGCCTTTCTGGATTTTACACTTTTTTCAGATGGCCCTTTTGACCGGGGGGAAGTGAGACTTCATTGTAGTGCAGATTTCCTTTGCAAGCTTGCTTGGTTGGCCAAAAAGGGCGTATGCATTTTTTCCTGAATATATTCAGGAAAAAACGCATACGTCCTATTTGGCCAAGTGCATCATTGTCGGCGTTCTGCCTCTTTTCCTATGCTTTAAATACAATTCCAGTCTACCTCCTGAAATCGTTTTCCTGCAATTCTGAACCGCTTTCAAGTCCTCTTGGCAGCCTTACTTCATTATATTTTTGGACGATAGCTGTCATTTATATCTCTGCAGGTTTGTGAATTACAGTGCCCCTGAGCTCCTTTCTTCAACTCGCTGTCTTGTGAGCTGGCCGCAACACCGCAGGATTGCTTCAGGCCCTAATCTGGTTCCGGCACGGCACGCTGAGCCTTTGGTTAATTCCTCTTCCTGGTGGGAAATGAGAGTTAAATTTGCCCGTCCAGACACCTCCAGCTAGTCTCTCATTGGTCTTCCCTATTACTGTTCATCTTCCGAAGAATTTGCAAACTGGGCCAAACAGGAGGTTAAAGGCACTGACTCTCCAAGTCGGGAGAGTGTTAGTAAAGCATCTGGAATGTTGCACCCGAGTACCAGGGGACGAGGACGGAGACATATTTGAACACGTCTCCCGATCACACGGTTGATCATACTCTGGGTTCCACATGCATGTTTTAGCTGAAGGAGGAATCCCTTAAACATGGAAAGTTGAGACCCGTGGAATGGGTACCAAGCAATATGACTTCAAAGGGTCTTCATTTGCTCACCTAACCTCTCCAATCCTATCACTGCTGCGTTTATGCCCCTGTACACACGCTTGATTCTCTTTTGGAGACATAGCAATCCATACCTTTTAAGATACTTACTAGTCAGGTACATTCTTAAGCGTTTAATATGGGGTATTGAGTCCATTTCGTTGAGTAAGGAGTAGCTCTTGTCTATTACATATTTGGCTTAAGGAACTTTATCTGTGCTCATTTCAATCTCTGGTTTTATACAGCACCCCAACTCACCTTTCCCCTTAAGCAAGCATAAGTTGGTTTTCTAAATTTTTAGACCCTGTTCTGTTTTGTAATCCAGTTCCTGTGTAGCCAAGTTTACATTCCGTGTATTAGTGATATCTTACGATGTTTCTTTTTCTGTGTGACTTATTTCAGTTACAATCATCATACCTGAATCCACTCATTATGCTGCTACAGGCCTGATGACATAGATGTCATTGCTGAGTGATATTGCATTGTACGTAAGTACCAAAACTTCTTTATCCATTTTTCACTTTCTGCGATATTGAACTTGTACCGTAATCGAGGTTCTTGTAAACAGAGCTGTCCCAAATTTTGGGGTGGCTGTGTCTTTTTGATTTTAATTTCCCTATGCTATAGGGCCATAAGTGGAAGTGCCCTAGGCTCTGTTGCTTTGTTTTTTAGATGTTTCAGGAAACACCATACACTTCTCCCGAGTGGCTGTTGGCAATATACATCCCGCCCATCAGCAAAATAAGGCTCCCAGTTCTCCATGGCCTGTCCTGCCTTTCTGGATTTTACACTTTTTTCAGATGGCCCTTTTGACCGGGGGGAAGTGAGACTTCATTGTAGTGCAGATTTCCTTTGCAAGCTTGCTTGGTTGGCCAAAAAGGGCGTATGCGATTTTTCCTGAATATATTCAGGAAAAAACGCATACGCCCTTTTTGGCCAAGTGCATCATTGTGGACGTTCTGCCTCTTTTCCTATGCTTTAAATGCAATTCCAGTCTACCTCCTGAAATCGGTTTCCTGCAATTCTGCCACGCTTTGAAGTCCTCTTGGCAGCCTTACTTCAGTATATTTTTGGACGATAGCTGTCATTTATAACTCTGCAGGTTTGTGAATTACAGTGCCCCTGAGCTCCTTTCTTCAACTCTCTTTCTTGTGAACTGGCCGCAACACCGCAGGATTGCTTCAGGCCCTAATCTGGTTCCGGCACGGCACGCTGAGCCTTTGCTTAATTGCTCTTCCTGGTGGGAAATGAGAGTTAAATTTGCCCGTCCAGACACCTCCAGCTAGTCTCTCATTGGTTCTCCCTATTCCTGTTCATCTTCCGCGGAATTTGCAAACTGGGCCAAACAGGAGGTTAAAGGCACTGACTCTCCAAGTTGGGAGAGTGTTAGTAAAGCATCTGCAATGTTGCACCCGAGTACCAGGGGAAGAAAACTGAGACATATTTGAACACGTGTCCCGATCACACGGCTGATCATACTCTGGGTTCCACATGCATGTTTTAGCTGAAGGAAGATTCCCTTAAACCTGGAGAGTTGAGAACCGTGGAATGGGTATCATGCAATATGACTTCAAAAAGTCTTCATTTGCTCACCGAACCTCTCCAATCCTATCACTGCTGCGTTTATGCCCCTGTACACACGCTTGATTCTCTTTTGGAGACAAAGCAATCCATAGGTTTTAAGATACTTACTAGTCAGGTACATTCTTAGGCGTTTAATATGGGGTGTTGAGTCCATTTCGTTGAGCAAGGAGTAGCTCTTGTCTATTCCATATTTGGCTTAAGGAACTTTATCTGTGCTCATTTCAATCTCTGGTTTTATGCAGCACCCCAACTCACCTTTCCCCTTAAGCAAGCATAAGTTAGTTTTCTAAATTTGAGACCCTGTTCTGTTTTGTAATTCAGTTCCTGTGTAGGCAAGTTTACATTCCGTGTATTAGTGATATCTTATGATGTTTCTTTTTCTGTGTGACTTATTTCAGTTAGAATCATCATACCTGTATCCACTTATTATGCTGCTATGGGCCTGATGACATAGATTTCATTGCTGAGTGATATTTCATTGTACGTAAGTACCACAACTTGTTTATCCATTTTTCGCTTTCTGCGATATTGAACTTGTACCATAAACGAGGTTCTTGTAAACAGAGCCGTCCCAAATTTTGGGGTGGCTGTGTCTTTTTGATTTTAATTTCCCTAAACTATAGGACCATAAGTGGAAGTGCCCTAGGCTCTGTTGCTTTGTTTTATAGATGTTTCAGGAAACACCATACACTTCTCCCCAGTGGCTGTTGGCAATTTACATCCTGCCCATCAGCATAACAAGGCTCCCATTTCTCCATGTCCTGTCCTGCCTTTCTGAATTTTACACTTTTATCAGATGGCCCTTTTGACCGGGGTGAAGTGAGACTTCATTGTAGTGCAGATTTCCTTTGCAAGCTTGCTTGGTTGGCCAAAAACGGCATATGCATCTTTTCCTGAATATATTCAGGAAAAAACGCATACGCACGTTTTGGCCAAGTGCATCATTGTCGACGTTCTGCCTCTTTTCCTATGCTTTAAATGCAATTCCAGTCTACCTCCTGAAATCGGATTCCTGTAAGTATGCCCCGCTTTCAATTCCTCTTGGCAGGCTTACTTCAGTATATTTTTGGATGATAGCTATGATTTGTAACTCTGCAGGTTTGTGATTACAATGCCCCTGAGCTCATTTCTTCAACTCGCTTTCTTGTGAGCTGGCTGCAACACCACAGAATTTCTTCAGGCCCTAATCTTGTTCCGGCACGGCACGCTGAGGCTTTGGTTAATTCCTCCTCCTGGGGGGAAATGAGAGTTAAATTTGCCCGTCCGTACACCTCCAGCTAGTTTCTCATTGATTCTCCCTATTCCTGTTCATCTTTCGCACAAATTGCAAACTGGGCCAAACAGGAGGTTAAAGGCACTGACTCTCCAAGTCGGGAGAGTGTTAGTAAAGCCTCTGGAATGTTGCACCCGAGTACCAGGGGATGAGAACTGAGACAAATTGGAACACGTCTCCCGATCACACGGTTGATCATACTCTGGGTTCCACATGCATGTTTTAGCTGAAGGAAGAATCCCTTAAACCTGGAGAGTTGAGACCCGTGGAATGGGTACCATGCAATATGACTTCAAAGGGTCTTCATTTGCTCACCGAACCTCTCCAATCCTATCACTGCTGCGTTTATGCCCCTGTACACACGCTTGATTCTCTTTCGGAGACATAGCAATCCATAGATTTTAAGATAATTACTGGTCAGGTACATTCTTAGGCGTTTAATATGGGGTGTTGAGTCCATTTCGTTGAGCAAGGAGTAGCTCTTGTCTATTCCATATTTGGCTTAAGGAACTTTATCTGTGCTCATTTCAATCTCTGGTTTTATGCAGCACCCCAACTCACCTTTCCCCTTAAGCAAGTATAAGTTGTTTTTCTAAATTTGAGACCCTGTTCTGTTTTGTAATCCAGTTCCTGTGTAGCCAAGTTTACATTCCGTGTATTAGTGATATCTTATTATGTTTCTTTTTCTGTGTGACTTATTTCAGTTAGAATCATCATACCTGAATCCACTCATTATGCTGCTACGGGCCTGATGACATAGATTTCATTGCTGAGTGATATTGTATTGTACGTAAGTACCAAAACTTCTTTATCCATTTTTCACTTTCTGCGATATTGAACTTGTACCATAAACGAGTTTCTTGTAAACAGAGCCGTCCCAAACGTTGGGATGGCTGTGTCTTTTTGATTTTAATTTCCCTAAGCTATAGGACCATAAGTGGAAGTGCCCTAGGCTCTGTTGCTTTGTTTCTTAGATGTTTCATGAAACACCATACACTTGTCCCGAGTGGCTGTTGGCAATTTACATCCCGCCCATCAGCATAACAAGGCTCCCAGTTCTCCATGGCCTGTCCTGCCTTTCTGTATTTTACACTTTTTTCAGATGGCCCTTTTGACCTGGGAGAAATGAGACTTCATTGTAGTGCAGATTTCCTTTGCAAGCTTGCTTGGTTGGCCAAAAAGGACCTATGCCTTTTTTCTGAATATATTCAGGAAAAAACGCATATGCCCTTTTTGGCCAAGTGCATCATTGTCGACTTTCTGCCTCTTTTCCTATGCTTTAAATGCAATTCCAGTCTACCTCCTGAAATCGGCTTCCTGCAATTCTGCCCCGCTTTCAAGTCCTCTTGCAGCCTTACTTCAGTATATTTTTGGATGATAGCTGTCATTTATAACTCTGCAGGTTTGTGAATTACAGTGCCCCTGAGCTCCTTTCTTCAAATCGCTTTCTTGTGAGCTGGCCGCAACACCGCAGGATTGCTTCATGCCCTAATCTTTTTCTGGCATGGCCCACTGAGCCTTTGGTTAATTCCTCTTCCTGGTGGCAAATGAGAGTTAAATTTGCCCGTCCAGACACCTCCAGCTAGTCTCTCATTGGTTCTCCCTATTCCTGTTCATCTTCCGCAGAAATTGCAAACTGGGCCAAACAGGAGGTTAAAGGCACTGACTCTCCAAGTCGGGAGAGGTGTTAGTAAAGCGTCTGGAATGTTGCACCCGAGTACCAGGGGACGAAAACTGAGACATATTGGCACACGTCTCCCGATCACATGGTTGATCATACTCTGGGTTCCACATGCATGCTTTAGCTGAAGGAAGAATCCCTTAAACCTGGAGAGTTGAGACCCGTGGAATGGGTACCATGCAAAATGATTTCAAATGGTCTTCATTTGCTCACCGAACGTCTCCAATCCTATCACTGCTACGTTTATGCCCCTGTACACACGCTTGATTCTCTTTTGGAGACATAGCAATCCATAGGTTTTAAGATACTTACTAGTCAGGTACATTCTTAGGCGTTTAATATGGGGTGTTGAGTCCATTTCGTTGAGGAAGCCGTAGCTCTTGTGTATTACATATTTGGCTTAAGTAACTGTATCTGTCCTCATTTCAATCTCTGGTTTTATGCAGCACCCCAACTCACCTTTCCCCTTAAGCAAGCATATGTTGGTTTTCTAAATTTGAGACCCTGTTCTGTTTTGTAATCCAGTTCCTGTGTAGCCAAGTTTACATTCCGTGTATTAGTGATATCTTATGATGTTTCTTTTTCTTGTGACTTATTTCAGTTAGAATCATCATACCTGAATCCACTCATTATGCTGGCTACGGGCCTAATGACATAGATTTCATTGCTGAGTGATATTGCATTGTACGTAAGTACCACAACTTCTTTATCCATTTTTTGCTTTCTGCGATATTGAACTTGTACAGTAAACAAGGTTCTTGTAAACAGAGCCATCCAAACTTTGGGGTGGCTGTGTCTTTTTGATTTTAATTTCCCTAAGCTATAGGACCATAAGTGGAAGTGCCCTAGGCTCTGTTGCTTTGTTTCTTAGATGTTTCAGGAAACACCATACACTTGTCCCCAGTGGCTGTTGGCAATTTACATCCCGCCCATCAGCATAACAAGGCTCCCAGTTCTCCATGGCCTGTCCTGCCTTTCTGGATTTTACACTTTTTCAGATGGCCCTTTTGACCTGGGAGAAGTGAGACTTCATTGTAGTGCAGATTTCCTTTGCAAGCTTGCTTGGTTGGCCAAAAAGGACCTATGCCTTTTTTCCTGAATATATTCAGGAAAAAAACGCATATGCCATTTTTGGCCAAGTGCATCATTGTCGACTTTCTGCCTCTTTTCCTATGCTTTAAATGCAATTCCAGTCTACCTCCTGAAATCGGCTTCCTGCAATTCTGCCCCGCTTTCAAGTCCTCTTGGCAGCCTTACTTCAGTATATTTTTGGACGATAGCTGTCATTTATAACTCTGCAGGTTTGTGAATTACAGTGCCCCTGAGCTCCTTTCTTCAACTCGCTTTCTTGTGAGCTGGCCGCAACACCGCAGGATTGCTTCATGCCCTAATCTTTTCTGGCATGGCCCACTGAGCCTTTGGTTAATTCCTCTTCCTGGTGGCAAATGAGAGTTAAATTTGCCCGTCCAGACACCTCCAACTAGTCTCTCATTGGTTCTCCCTATCCTGTTCATCTTCCGCAGAAATTGCAAACTGGGCCAAACAGGAGGTTAAAGGCACTGACTCTCCAAGTCGGGAGAGTGTTAGTAAAGCATCTGGAATGTTGCACCCGAGTACCAGGGGACGAAAACTGAGACATATTGGAACACGTCTCCCAATCACACGGTTGAGCATACTCTGGGTTCCACATGCATGTTTCAGCTGAAGGAAGAATCCCTTAAAGCTGGAGAGTTGAGACCCGTGGAATGGGTACCATGCAATATGACTTCAAAGGGTCTTCATTTGCTCACCGAACCTCTCCAATCCTATCACTGCTGCGTTTATGCCCCTGTACACATGCTTGATTCTCTTTCAGAGACATAGCAATCCATAGGTTTAAGATACTTACTAGTCAGGTACATTCTTAGGCGTTTAATATGGGGTGTTGAGTCCATTTCGTTGAGCAAGGAGTAGCTCTTGTCTATTCCATATTTGGCTTAAGGAACTTTATCTGTGCTCATTTCAATCTCTGGTTTTATGCAGCACCCCAACTCACCTTTCCCCTTAAGCAAGCATAAGTTGCTTTTCTACATTTGAGACCCTGTTTTGTTTTGTAATCCAGTTCCTGTGTAGCCAAGTTTACATTCCGTGTATTAGTGATATCTTATAATGTTTCTTTTTCTGTGTGACTTATTTCAGTTAGAATCATCATACCTGAATCCACTCTATGCTGCTACGGGCCTGATGACATAGATTTCATTGCTGAGTGATATTGCATTGTACGTAAGTACCACAACTTCTTTATCAATTTTTCACTTTCTGCGATATTGAACTTGTACCGTAAATGAGGTTCTTGTAAACAGAGCCGTCCCAAACTTTGGGGTGGCTGTGTCTTTTTGATTTTAATTTCCCTAAGCTATAGGACCATAAGTGGAAGTGCCCTAGGCTCTGTTGCTTTGTTTTTTAGATGTTTCCGGAAACACCATACACTTCTCCCAAGTGGCTGTTGGCAATTTACATCCCGCCCATCAGCATAACAAGGCTCCCAGTTCTCCATGGCCTGTCCTGCCTTTCTGGATTTTACACTTTTTTCAGATGGCCCTTTTGACCGGGGGGAAGTGAGACTTCATTGTAGTGCAGATTTCCTTTGCAAGCTTGCTTGGTTGGCCAAAAAGGGCGTATGCGTTTTTTCCTGAATATATTCAGGAAAAAACGCATACGCCCTTTTTGGCCAAGTGCATCATTGTCGACGTTCTGCCTCTTTTCCTATGCTTTAAATGCAATTCCAGTCTACCTCCTGAAGTCGGTTTCCTGCAATTCTGCCCAGCTTTCAAGTCCTCTTGGCAGCCTTACTTCAGTATATTTTTGGACGATAGCTGTCATTTATAACTCTGCAGGTTTGTGAATTACAGTGCCCCTGAGCTCCTTTCTTCAACTCGCTTTCTTGTGAGCTGGCCGCAACACCGCAGGATTGCTTCAGGTCCTAATCTGGTTCTGGCACGGCACGCTGAGCCTTTGCTTAATTCCTCTTCCTGGTGGGAAATGAGAGTTAAATTTGCCCGTCCAGACACCTCCAGCTAGTCTCTCATTGGTCTTCCCTATCCCTGTTCATCTTCCGCAGAAATTTCAAACTGGGCCAAACAGGAGGTTAAAGGCACTGACTCTCCAAGTCGGGACAGTCTTGTAAAGCATCTGGAATGTTGCACCCGAGTACCAGGGGACAAGAACTGAGACATATTTGAACCCGTCTCCCAATCACATGGTTGATCATACTCAGGGTTCCACATGCATGTTTTAGCTGAAGGAAGAATCCCTTAAACCTGGAGAGTTGAGACCCGTGGAATGGGTACCATGCAATATGACTTCAGAGGGTCTTCATTTGCTCACCGAACCTCTCCAATCCTATCACTGCTGCGTTTATGCCCCGGTACTCATGCTTGTTTCTCTTTCAGAGACATAGCAATCCATAGGTTTTAAGATACTTACTAGTCAGGTACATTATTAGGCATTTAATATGTGGTTTTGAGTCCATTTCGTTGAGCAAGGAGTAGCTCTTGTCTATTCCATATTTGGCTTAAGGAACTTTATCTGTGCTCATTTCAATCTCTGGTTTTATGCAGCACCCCAACTCACCTTTCCCCTTAAACAAGCATAAGTTGGTTTTCTAAATTTGAGACCCTGTTCTGTTTTGTATTCCAGTTCCTGTGTAGCCAAGTTTACATTCCATGTATTAGTGGTATGTTATGATGTTTCTTTTTCTGTGTGACTTATTTCAGTTACAATCATCATACCTGAATCCACTCATTATGCTGCTATGGGCCAGATGACATAGATTTCATTGCTGAGTGATATTGCATTGTACGTAAGTACCACAACTTCTTTATCCATTTTTCACTTTCTGCGATATTGAACATGTACCGTAAACGAGGTTCTTGTAAACAGAGCTGTCCCAAACTTTGGTTTGGCTGTGTCTTTTTGATTTTAATTTCCCTAAGCTATAGGACCATAAGTGGAAGTGCCCTAGGCTCTGTTGCTTTGTTTTTTAGATGTTTCAGGAAACACCATACACTTCTCCCGAGTGGCTGTTGGCAATTTACATCCCGCCCATCAGCATAACAAGGCTCTCAGTTCTCCATGGCCTGTCCTGCCTTTCTGGATTTTACACTTTTTACAGATGGCCCTTTTGACCCGGGAGAAGTGAGACTTCATTGTAGTGCAGATTTCCTTTGCAAGCTTGCTTGGTTGGCCAAAAAGTGCGTATGCGTTTTCTCTTGAATATATTCAGGAGAAAACGCATACACCCTTTTTGGCCAAGTGCATCATTGTGGACGTTCTGCCTCTTTTCCTATGCTTTAAATGCAATTCCAGTCTACCTCCTGAAATCGGATTCCTGCAATTCTGCCCCGCTTTCAAGTCCTCTTGGCAGCCTTACTTCAGTATATTTTTGGATGATAGCTGTCATTCATAACTCTGCAGGTTTGTGATAACAGTGCCCCTGAGCTCCTTTCTTCAACTCGCTTTCTTGTGAGCTGGCCGCAACACCGCATGATTGCTTCAGGCCCTAATCTGGTTCCGGCACGGCACACTGAGCCTTTGCTTAACTGCTCTTCCTGGTGGGAAATGAGAGTTAAATTTGCCCGTCCAGACACCTCCAGCTTGTCTCTAATTGGTCCTCCTTATCCCTGTTCATCTTCCGCAGAAATTGCAAAATGGGCCAAGCAGGAGGTTAAAGGCACTGACTCTCCAAGTCGGGAGAGTGTTAGTAAAGCGTCTGGAATGTTCCACCTGAGTACCAGCGGACAAAAACTGAGACATATTTGAACACGTCTCCCAATCACACGGTTGAGCATACTCTGGGTTCCACATGCATGTTTCAGCTGAAGGAAGAATCCCTTAAAGCTGGAGAGTTGAGACCCGTGGAATGGGTACCATGCAATATGACTTCAAAGGGTCTTCATTTGCTCACCGAACCTCTCCAATCCTATCACTGCTGCGTTTATGCCCCTGTACACATGCTTGATTCTCTTTCAGAGACATAGCAATCCATAGGTTTTAAGATACTTACTAGTCAGGTACATTCTTAGGCGTTTAATATGGGGTGTTGAGTCCATTTCGTTGAGCAAGGAGTAGCTCTTGTCTATTCCATATTTGGCTTAAGGAACTTTATCTGTGCTCATTTCAATCTCTGGTTTTATGCAGCACCCCAACTCACCTTTCCCCTTAAGCAAGCATAAGTTGCTTTTCTACATTTGAGACCCTGTTTTGTTTTGTAATCCAGTTCCTGTGTAGCCAAGTTTACATTCCGTGTATTAGTGATATCTTATAATGTTTCTTTTTCTGTGTGACTTATATCAGTTAGAATCATCATACCTGAATCCACTCTATGCTGCTACGGGCCTGATGACATAGATTTCATTGCTGAGTGATATTGCATTGTACGTAAGTACCACAACTTCTTTATCAATTTTTCACTTTCTGCGATATAGAACTTGTACCGTAAATGAGGTTCTTGTAAACAGAGCCGTCCCAAACTTTGGGGTGGTTGTGTCTTTTTGATTTTAATTTCCCTAAGCTATAGGACCATAAGTGGAAGTGCCCTAGGCTCTGTTGCTTTGTTTTTTAGATGTTTCAGGAAACACCATACACTTCTCCCGAGTGGCTGTTGGCAATTTACCTCCGGCCCATCAGCCTAACAAGGCTCCCAGTTCTCCATGGCCTCTCCTGCCTTTCTGGATTTTACACTTTTTTCAGATGGCCCTTTTGACCGGGGGGAAGTGAGACTTCATTGTAGTGCAGATTTCCTTTGCAAGCTTGCTTGGTTGGCCAAAAAGGGCATATGCGTTTTTTCCTGAATATATTCAGGAAAAAACGCATACGCCCTTTTTGGCCAAGTGCATCATTGTCGACGTTCTGCCTCTTTTCCTATGCTTAAATGCAATTCCAGTCTACCTCCTGAAGTCGGTTTCCTGCAATTCTGCCCAGCTTTCAAGTCCTCTTGGCAGCCTTACTTCAGTATATTTTTGGACGATAGCTGTCATTTATAACTCTGCAGGTTTGTGAATTACAGTGCCCCTGAGCTCCTTTCTTCAACTCGCTTTCTTGTGAGCTGGCCGCAACACCGCAGGATTGCTTCAGGTCCTAATCTGGTTCTGGCACGGCAAGCTGAGCCTTTGCTTAATTCCTCTTCCTGGTGGGAAATGAGAGTTAAATTTGCCCGTCCAGACACCTCCAGCTAGTCTCTCATTGGTCTTCCCTATCCCTGTTCATCTTCCGCAGAAATTTCAAACTGGGCCAAACAGGAGGTTAAAGGCACTGACTCTCCAAGTCGGGACAGTCTTGTAAAGCGTCTGGAATGTTGCACCCGAGTACCAGGGGACAAGAACTGAGACATATTTGAACCCGTCTCCCAATCACATGGTTGATCATACTCAGGGTTCCACATGCATGTTTTAGCTGAAGGAAGAATCCCTTAAACCTGGAGAGTTGAGACCCGTGGAATGGGTACCATGCAATATGACTTCAGAGGGTCTTCATTTGCTCACGGAAACTCTCCAATCCTATCACTGCTGCGTTTATGCCCCGGTACTCACGCTTCTTTCTCTTTCAGAGGCATAGCAATCCATAGGTTTTAAGATACTTACTAGTCAGGTACATTCTTAGGCGTTTAATATGGGGTTTTGAGTCCATTTCGTTGAGCAAGGAGTAGCTCTTGTCTATTCCATATTTGGCTTAAGGAACTTTATCTGTGCTCATTTCAATCTCTGGTTTTATGCAGCACCCCAACTCACCTTTCCCCTTAAACAAGCATAAGTTGGTTTTCTAAATTTGAGACCCTGTTCTGTTTTGTAATCCAGTTCCTGTGTAGCCAAGTTTACATTCCATGTATTAGTGGTATGTTATGATGTTTCTTTTTCTGTGTGACTTATTTCAGTTACAATCATCATACCTGAATCCACTCATTATGCTGCTATGGGCCAGATGACATAGATTTCATTGCTGAGTGATATTGCATTGTACGTAAGTACCACAACTTCTTTATCCATTTTTCACTTTCTGCGATATTGAACATGTACCGTAAACGAGGTTCTTGTAAACAGAGCCGTCCCAAACTTTGGTTTGGCTGTGTCTTTTTGATTTTAATTTCCCTAAGCTATAGGACCATAAGTGGAAGTGCCCTAGGCTCTGTTGCTTTGTTTTTTAGATGTTTCAGGAAACACCATACACTTCTCCCGAGTGGCTGTTGGCAATTTACATCCCGCCCATCAGCATAACAAGGCTCTCAGTTCTCCATGGCCTGTCCTGCCTTTCTGGATTTTACACTTTTTACAGATGGCCCTTTTGACCCGGGGGAAGTGAGACTTCATTGTAGTGCAGATTTCCTTTGCAAGCTTGCTTGGTTGGCCAAAAAGTGCGTATGCGTTTTCTCTTGAATATATTCAGGAGAAAACGCATACAACCTTTTTGGCCAAGTGCATCATTGTGGACGTTCTGCCTCTTTTCCTATGCTTTAAATGCAATTCCAGTCTACCTCCTGAAATCGGATTCCTGCAATTCTGCCCCGCTTTCAAGTCCTCTTGGCAGCCTTAATTCAGTATATTTTTGGACGATAGCTGTCATTCATAACTCTGCAGGTTTGTGATAACAGTGCCCCTGAGCTCCTTTCTTCAACTCGCTTTCTTGTGAGCTGGCCGCAACACCGCAGGATTGCTTCAGGCCCTAATCTGGTTCCGGCACGGCACGCTGAGCCTTTGCTTAATTGCTCTTCCTGGTGGGAAATGAGAGTTAAATTTGCCCGTCCAGACACCTCCAGCTAGTCTCTCATTGGTCCTCCTTATCCCTGTTCATCTTCCGCAGAAATTGCAAAATGGGCCAAACAGGAGGTTAAAGGCACTGACTCTCCAAGTCGGGAGAGTGTTAGTAAAGCGTCTGGAATGTTCCACCTGAGTACCAGCGGACAAAAACTGAGACATATTTGAACACGTCTCCCAATCACACGGTTGATCATACTCTGGGTTCCACATGCATGTTTCAGCTGAAGGAAGAATCCCTTAAAGCTGGAGAGTTGAGACCCGTGGAATGGGTACCATGCAATATGACTTCAAAGGGTCTTCATTTGCTCACCGAACCTCTCCAATCCTATCACTGCTGCGTTTATGCCCCTGTACACACGCTTGATTCTCTTTCAGAGACATAGCAATCCATAGGTTTTAAGATACTTACTAGTCAGGTACATTCTTAGGCGTTTAATATGGGGTGTTGAGTCCATTTCGTTGAGCAAGGAGTAGCTCTTGTCTATTACATATTTGGCTTAAGGAAATTTATCTGTGCTCATTTCAATCTCTGGTTTTATGCAGCACCCCAACTCACCTTTCCCCTTAAGCAAGCATAAGTTGCTTTTCTACATTTGAGACCCTGTTCTGTTTTGTAATTCAGTGCCTGTGTAGCCAAGTTTACATTCCGTGTATTAGTGATATCTTATAATGTTTCTTTTTCTGTGTGACTTATTTCAGTTAGAATCATCATACCTGAATCCACTCATTATGCTGCTACGGGAATGATGACATAGATTTCATTGCTGAGTGATATTGCATTGTATGTAAGTACCACAAATTCTTTCTCCATTTTTCTCTTTCTGCGATTTTGAACTTGTACCGTAAACGAGGTTCTTGTAAACAGAGCCGTCCCAAACTTTGGGGTGGCTGTGTCTTTTTGATTTTAATTTCCCTAAGCTATAGGACCATAAGTGGAAGTGCCCTAGGCTCTGTTGCTTTGTTTTTTAGATGTTTCAGGAAATACCATACACTTCTCCCAAGTGGCTGTTGGCAATTTACATCCCACCCATCAGAATAACAAGGCTCCCAGTTCTCCATGGCCTGTCCTGCCTTTCTGGATTTTACACTTTTTTCAGATGGCCCTTTTGACCGGGGGGAAGTGAGACTTCATTGTAGTGCAGATTTCCTTTGCAAGCTTGCTTGGTTGGCCAAAATGGGCATATGCGTTTTTTCCTGAATATATTCAGGAAAAAACACATACGCCCTTTTTGTCCAAGTGCATCATTGTCGACGTTCTGCCTCTTTTCCTATGCTTTAAATGCAATACCAGTCTACCTCCTGAAATCGGTTTCCTGCAATTCTGCCCCGCTTTCAAATCCTCGTGGCAGCCTTACTTCAGTATATTTTTGGACGATAGCTGTCATTTATATCTCTGCAGGTTTGTGAATTACAGTGCCCCTGAGCTCCTTTCTTCAACTCGCTTTCTTGTGAGCTGGCCGCAACACCGCAGGATTGTTTCAGGCCCTAATCTGGTTCCGGCATGGCACGCTGAGCCTTTGCTTAATTGCTATTCCTGGTGGGAAATGAGAGTTAAATTTGCCCGTCCAGACACCTCCAGCTAGTCTCTCATTGGTCTTCCCTATCCCTGTTCATCTTCCGCAGAAATTGCAAACTGGGCCAAGCAGGAGGTTAAAGGCACTGACTCTCCAAGTCGGGAGAGTGTTAATAAAGCATCTGGAATGTTGCACCTGAGTACCAACGGACGAAAACTGAGACATATTTGAACACGGCTCCCAATCACACGGTTGATCATACTCTGGGTTCCACATGCATGTTTCAGCTGAAGGAAGAATCACTTAAAGCTGGAGAGTTGAGACCCGTGGAATGAGTACCATGCAATATGACTTCAAAGGGTCTTCATTTGCTCACCGAACCTCTCCAATCCTATCACTGCTGCGTTTATGCCCTTGTACACACGCTTGATTCTCTTTTGGAGACATAGCAATCCATAGGTTTTAAGATACTTACTAGTCAGGTACATTCTTAGGCGTTTAATATGGGGTGTTGAGTCCATTTCATTGAGCAAGGAGTAGCTCTTGTCTATTCCATATTTGACTTAAGGAAATTTATCTGTGCTCATTTCAATCTCTGGTTTTATGTAGCACCCCAACTCACCTTTCCCCTTAAGCAAGCATAAGTTGGGTTTCTAAATTTGAGACCCTCTTCTGTTTTGTAATCCAGTTCCTGTGTAGCCAAGTTTACATTCCGTGTATTAGTGATATCTTATGATGTTTCTTTTTCTGTGTGACTTATTTCAGTGAGAATCATCATACCTGAATCCAGTCTATGCTGCTACGGGCCTGATGACATAGATTTCATTGCTGAGTGATATTGCATTGTACGTAACTACCACAACTTCTTTATCCATTTTTCACTTTCTGCGATATTGAACTTCTACCGTAAATGAGGTTCTTGTAAACAGAGAGGTCCCAAACTTTGGGGTGGCTGTGTCTTTTTGATTTTAATATCCCTAAGCTATAGGACTATAAGTGGAAGTGCCCTAGGCTCTGTTGCTTTGTTTTTTAGATGTTTCATGAAACACCATACACTTCTCCTGAGTGGCTGTTGGCAATTTTCATCCCGCCCATCAGCATAACAAGGCTCCCAGTTCTCCATGGCCTGTCCTGCCTTTCTGGATTTTACACTTTTGTCACATGGCCCTTTTGACTGGGGGGAAGTGAGACTTCATTGTAGTGCAGATTTCCTTTGCAAGCTTGCTTGGTTGGCCAAAAAGTGCGTATGCGTTTTTTCCTGAATATATGCAGGAAAAAACGCATACGCACTTTTCGGCCAAGTGCATCATTGTCGACGTTCTGCCTCTTTTCCTATGCTTAAATGCAATTCCAGTCTACCTCCTGAAATCGGTTTCCTGCAATTCTGCCCTGTTTTCAAGTCCTCTTGGCAGCCTTACTTCAGTATATTTTTGGACGATAGCTGTCATTCATAACTCTGCAGGTTTGTGATAACAGTGCCCCTGAGCTCCTTTCTTCAACTCGCTTTCTTGTGAGCTGGCCGCAACACCGCAGGATTGCTTCAGGCCCTAATCTGGTTCCAGCACGGCATGCTGAGCCTTTGCTTAATTCCTCTTCCTGGTGGGAAATGAGAGTTAAATTTGCCCGTCCAGACACCTCCAGCTAGTCTCTCATTGGTTCTCCCTATTCCTGTTCATCTTCCGCAGAATTTGCAAACTGGGCCAAACAGGAGGTTAAAGGCACTGACTCTCCAAGTCGGGAGAGTGTTAGTAAAGCATCTGGAATGTTGCACCCGAGTACCAGGGGATGAGAACTGAGACATATTTGAACACGTCTCCCGATCACATGGTTGATCATACTCTGGGTTCCACATGCATGTTTTAGCTGAAGGAAGAATCCCTAAAACCTGGAGAGTTGAGACCCATGGAATGGGTACCATGCAATATGACTTCAAAGGGTCTTCATTTGCTCACCGAACCTCTCCAATCCTATCACTGCTGCGTTTATGCCCCGGTACTCACTCTTGATTCTCTTTCAGAGACATAGCAAACCATAGGTTTTAAGATACTTACTAGTCAGGTACATTCTTAGGCGTTTAATATGGGGTTTTGAGTCCATTTGGTTGAGCAAGGAGTAGCTCTTCTCTGTTACATATTTGGCTTAAGGAACTTTATCTGTGCTCATTTCAATCTCTGGTTTTATGCAGCTCCCCAACTCACCTTTCCCCTTAAGCAAGCATAAGTTGGTTTTCTAAATTTGAGACCTTGTTCTGTTTTGTAATCCAGTTCCTGTGTAGCCAAGTTTACATTCCGTGTATTAGTGATATCTTATGATGTTTCTTTTTCTGTTTGACTTATTTCAGTTAGAATCATCATACCTTAACCCAGTCATTTTCTGCTACAGGCCTGATGACATAGATTTCATTGCTGAGTGATATTGCATTGTATGTAAGTACCACAACTTCTTTATCCATTTTTCACTTTCTGTGATATTGAACTTGTACCATAAACGAGGTTCTTGTAAACAGAGCCGTCCCAAACTTTGGGGTGGCTGTGTGTTTTTGATTTTAATTTCCCTAAGCTATAGGACCATAAGTGTAAGTGCCCTAGGCTCTGTTGCTTTGTTTTTTAGATGTTTCAGGAAACACCATACACTTCTCCCTAGTGGCTGTTGGCAATTTACATCCCGCCCATCAGCATAGCAAGGCTCCCAGTTCTCCATTGCCTTTCCTGCCTTTCTGGATTTTACACTTTTTTCAGATGGTCCTTTTGACCAGGGGGGAAGTGAGACTTTAATGTAGTGCAGATTTCCTTTGCAAGCTTGCTTGGTTGGCCAAAAAGGGCGTATGCGTTTTTTCCTGAATATATTCAGGAAACAACGCATACGCACTTTTTGGCCAAGTACATTATTGTCGACGTTCTGCCTCTTTTCCTATGCTTTAAATGCAATTCCAGTCTACCTTCTGAAATCGGTTTCCTACAATTCTGCCCCGCTTTCAAGTCCTCTTGGCAGTGTTACTTCAGTATATTTTTGGACGATTGCTGTCATTTATAACTCTGCAGGTTTGTGAATTACAGTGCCACTAAGCTCCTATCTTCAACTCGCTTTCTTGTGAGCTGGCCGCAACACCGCAGGATTGCTTCGGGCCCTAATCTGGTTCCGGCACGGCATGCTGAGCCTTTGGTTAATTCCTCTTCCTGGTGGGAAATGAGAGTTAAATTTGCCCGTCCAGAGACCTCCAGCTAGTCTCTCATTGGTTCTCCCTATTCCTGTTCATCTTCCGCAGAAATTGCAAACTGGGCCAAACAGGAGATTAAAGGCACTGACTTTCCAATTCGGGAGAGTGTTAATAGAGCGTTTGGAATGTTGCACCCGAATAACAGGGTACGAGAACTGAGACATATTTGAACACGTCTCCCGATCACACGGTTGATCATACTCTGGGTTCCACATGCATGGTTTAGCTGAAGGAAGAATCCCTTAAACCTGGAGAGTTGAGACCCGTGGAATGGGTACCATGCAATGTGACTTAAAAATGTCTTCATTTGCTCACCGAACCTCTCCAATCCTATCACTGCTGCGTTTATGCCCCTGTACACACGCTTGGTTCTCTTTCGGAGACATAGCAATCCATAGGTTTTAAGATACTTACTAGTCAGGTACATTCTTAGGCGTTTAATATGGGGTGTTGAGTCCATTTCGTTGAGCAAGGAGTAGTTCTTGTATATTACATACTTGGCTTAAGGAACTTTATCTGTGCTCATTTCAATCTCTGGTTTTATGCAGCACCCCAACTCACCTTTCCCCTTAAGCAAGCATAAGTTGGTTTTCTAAATTTGAGACCCTCTTCTGTTTTGTAATTCAGTGCCTGTGTAGCCAAGTTTACATTCCGTGTATTAGTGATATCTTATGACGTTTCTTTTTCTGTGTGACTTATTTCAGTTAGAATCATCATACCTGAATCCACTCATTATGCTGCTACGGGAATGATGACATAGATTTCATTGCTGAGTGATATTGCATTGTACGTAAGTACCACAACTTCTTTATCCATTTTTCGATTTCTGCGATATTGAACTTGTACCGTAAACGAGGTTCTTGTAAACAGAGCCGTCCCAAACTTTGGGGTGGCTGTGTCTTTTTGATTTTAATTTCCCTAAGCTATATGACAATAAGTGGAAGTGCCCTAGGCTCTGTTGCTTTGTTTTTTAGATGTTTCAGGAAACACCATACACTTCTCCCCAGTGACTGTTGGCAATTTACATCCCGCCCATCAGCATAACAAGGCTCCCAGTTCTCCATGGCCTGTACTGCCTTTCTGGATTTTACACTTTTTTCAGATGATCCTTTTGACCGGGAGGGAAGTGAGACTTCAATGTAGTGCAGATTTCCTTTGCAAGCTTGCTTGGTTGGCCAAAAAGTGCGTATGCGTTTTTTCCTGAATATATTCAGGAAAAAACGCATACGCCCTTTTTAGCCAAGTGCATCATTGTGGACGTTCTGCCTCTTTTCCTATGCTTTAAATGCAATTCCAGTCTACCTCCTGAAATCGGTTTCCTGCAATTCTGCCCCGCTTTCAAGTCGTCTTGGCAGGCTTACTTCAGTATATTTTTGGACGATAGCTGTCATTTATAACTCTGCAGGTTTGTGAATTACAGTGCCCCTGAGCTCCTTTCTTCAACTCGCTTTCTTGTGAGCTGGCCGCAACACCACAGGATTGCTTCAGTCCCCAATCTGGTTCCGGCATGGCACGCTGATCCTTTGGTTAATTCCTCTTCTTGGTGGGAAATGAGAGTTATATTTGCCCATCCAGACACCTCCAGCTAGTCTCTCATTGGTTCTCCCTATTCCTGTTCATCTTCCGCAGAAATTGCAAACTGGGCCAAACAGGAGGTTAAAGGTACTGACTCTCCAAGTCGGGAGAGTGTTAGTAAAGCATCTGCAATGTTGCACCCGAGTACCATGGGACGAGAACTGAGACATATTGGAACACGTCTCCCGATCACATGATTGATCATACACTGGGTTCCACATGCATGCTTTAGCTGAAGGAAGAATCCCTTAAAGCTGGAGAGTTGAGACCCGTGGAATGGGTACCATGCAATATGACTTCAAAGGGTCTTCGTTTGCTCACCGAACCTCTCCAATCCTATCACTGCTGCGTTTATGCCCCTGTACACACGCTTGATTCTCTTTTGGAGACATAGCAATCCATAGGTTTTAAGATACTTACTAGTCAGCTACATTCTTAGGCGTTTAATATGGGGTGTTGAGTCCATTTCGTTGAGCAAGTAGTAGCTCTTGTCTATTACATGTTTGGCTTAAGGAACTTTATTTGTGCTCATTTCAATCTCTGGTTTTATGCAGCACCCCAACTCACCTTTCCCCTTAAGCAAGCATAAGTTGGTTTTCTAAATTTGAGACCCTGTTCTGTTTTGTAATCCAGTTCATGTGTAGCCAAGTTTACATTCCGTGTATTAGTGATATCTTATGATGTTTCTTTTTCTGTGTGACTTATTTCAGTTAGAATCATCATACCTGAATCCACTCATTATGCTGCTACGGGCCTGATGACATAGATTTCATTGCTGAGTGATATTGCATTGTACGTAAGTACCACAACTGCTTTATCCAATTTTCACTTTCTGTGATATTGAACTTGTACCGTAAACGAGGTTCTTGTAAACAGAGCCATCCCAAACATTGGGGTGGCTGTGTGTTTTTGATTTTAATTTCCCTAAGCTATAGGACCATAAGTGGAAGTGCCCTAGGCTCTGTTGCTTTGTTTTTTAGATGTTTCAGGAAACACCATACACTACTCCCAAGTGGCTGTTGGCAATTTACATCCCGCCCATCAGCATAACAAGGCTCCCAGTTCTCCATTGCCTTTCCTGCCTTTCTGGATTTTACACTTTTTTCAGATGGTCCTTTTGACCAGGGGGGAAGTGAGACTTCAATGTAGTGCAGATTTCCTTTGCAAGCTTGCTTGGTTCACCAAAAAGGGCGTATGCGTTTTTTCCTGAATATATTCAGGAAAAAACGCATACGCCCTTTTTGGCCAAGTGCATCATTGTCGACGTTCTGCCTCTTTTCCTATGCTTTAAATGCAATTCCAGTCTACCTTCTGAAATCGGTTTCCTGCAATTCTGCCCCGCTTTCAAGTCCTCTTGGCAGCGTTACTTCAGTATATTTTTGGATGATAGCTGTCATTTATAACTCTGCAGGTTTGTGAATTACAGTGCCACTGAGCTCCTATCTTCAACTCGCTTTCTTGTGAGCTGGCCGCAACACCGCAGGATTGCTTCGGGCCCTAATCTGGTTCCGGCACGGCATGCTGAGCCTTTGGTTAATTCCTCTTCCTGGTGGGAAATGAGAGTTAAATTTGCCCGTCCAGACACCTCCAGCTAGTCTCTCATTGGTTCTCCCTATTCCTGTTCATCTTCCGCAGAAATTGCAAACTGGTCCAAACAGGAGATTAAAGGCACTGACTTTCCAATTCGGGAGAGTGTTAATAAAGCGTTTGGAATGTTGCACCCGAGTAACAGGGTACGAGAACTGAGACATATTTGAACACGTCTCCCGATCACACGGTTGATCATACTCTGGGTTCCACATGCATGTTTCAGCTGAAGGAAGAATCCCTTAAACCTGGAGAGTTGAGACCCGTGGAATGGGTACCATGCAATGTGACTTCAAAGGGTCTTCATTTGCTCACCGAACCTCTGCAATCCTATCACTGCTGCGTTTATGCCCCTGTACACACGCTTGGTTCTCTTTCGGAGACATAGCAATCCATAGGTTTTAAGATACTTACTAGTCAGGTACATTCTTAGGCATTTAATATGGGGTGTTGAGTCCATTTCGTTGAGCAAGGAGTAGCTCTTGTCTATTCCATATTTGGCTTAAGGAAATTTATCTGTGCTCATTTCAATCTCTGGTTTTATGTAGCACCCCAACTCACCCTTCCCCTTAAGCAAGCGTAAGTTGGTTTTCTAAATTTGAGACCCTCTTCTGTTTTGTAATCCAGTTCCCGTGTAGCCAAGTTTACATTCCGTGTATTAGTGATATCTTATGATGTTTCTTTTTCTGTGTGACTTATTTCCGTGAGAATCATCATACCTGAATCCAGTCTATGCTGCTACGGGCCTGATGACATAGATTTCATTGCTGAGTGATATTGCATTGTACGTAACTACCACAACCTCTTTATCCATTTTTCACTTTCTGCGATATTGAACTTCTACCGTAAATGAGGTTCTTGTAAACAGAGAGGTCCCAAACATTGGGGTGGCTGTGTCTTTTTGATTTTAATTTCCCTAAGCTATAGGACTATAAGTGGAAGTGCCCTAGGCTCTGTTGCTTTGTTTTTTAGATGTTTCAGGAAACACCATACACTTCTCCTGAGTGGCTGTTGGCAATTTACATCCCGCCCATCAGCATAACAAGGCTCCCAGTTCTGCATGGCCTGTTCTGCCTTTCTAGATTTTACACTTTTTTCAGATGGCCCTTTTGTCCCGGGGGAAGTGAGACTTCATTGTAGTGCAGATTTCCTTTGCAAGCTTGCTTGGTTGGCCAAAAAGGGCGTATGCGTTTTTTTCTGAATATATTCAGGAAAAAACGCATACGCCCTTTTTGGCCAAGTGCATCATTGTCGACGTTCTGCCTCTTTTCCTATGCTTTAAATGCAATTCCAGTCTACCTCCTGAAATCGGTTTCCTGCAATTCTGCCCCGCTTTCAAGTCCTCTTGGCAGCCTTACTTCAGTATATTTTTGGACGATAGCTGTCATTTATAACTCTACAGGTTTGTGAATTACAGTGTCCCTGAGCTCCTTTCTTCAACTCACTTTCTTGTGAGCTGGCCGCAACACCGCACGATTGCTTCAGGCCCTAAACTGGTTCCGGCACGGCACGCTGAGCCTTTGCTTAATTGCTATTCCTGGTGGGAAATGAGAGTTAAATTTGCCCATCCAGACACCTCCAGCTAGTCTCTCATTGGTCCTCCCTATCCCTGTTCATCTTCCGCAGAAATTGCAAACTGGGCCAAGCAGGAGTTTAAAGGCACTGACTCTCCAAGTCGGGAGAGTGTTAGTAAAGCGTCTGGAATGTTGCACCTGAGTACTAGCGGACGAAAACTGAGACATATTTGAACACGTCTCCCAATCACACGGTTGATCATACTCTGGTTTCCACATGCATGTTTCAGCTGAAGGAAGAATCCCTTAAAGCTGGAGAGTTGAGACCCGTGGAATGGGTACCATGCAATATGACTTCAAAGGGTCTTCATTTGCTCACCGAACCTCTCCAATCCTATCACTGCTGCGTTTATGCCCCTGTACACACGCTTGATTCTGTTTCGGAGACATAGCAATCCATAGGTTTTAAGATACTTACTAGTCAGGTACATTCTTAGGCGTTTAATATGGGGTGTTGAGTCCATTTCGTTGAGCAAGGAGTAGCTCTTGTCTATTCCATATTTGGCTTAAGGAACTTTATCTGTGCTCATTTCAATCTCTGGTTTTATGCAGCACCCCAACTCACCTTTCCCTTAAACAAGCATAAGTTGGTTTTCTAAATTTGGGACCCCGTTCTGTTTAGTAATCCAGTTCCTGTGTAGCCAAGTTTACATTCCGTGTATTAGTGATACCTTATGACGTTTCTTTTTCTGTGTGACTTATTTCAGTTAGAATCATCATACCTGAATCCACTCATTATGCTGCTACGGGAATGATGACATAGATTTCATTGCTGAGTGATATTGCATTGTACGTAAGTACCACAAATTCTTTATCCATTTTTCCCTTTCTGCAATATTGAACTTGTACCGTAAACGAGGTTCTTGTAAACAGAGCCATCCCAAACTTTGGGGTGGCTGTGTCTTTTTGATTTTAATTTCCCTAAGCTATAGGACCATAAGTGGAAGTGCCCTAGGCTCTGTTGCTTTGTTTTTTAGATGTTTCAGGAAACACCATACACTTCTCCTGAGTGGCTGTTGGCAAGTTACATCCCGCCCATCAGCATAACAAGGCTCCCAGTTCTCCATGGCCGGTCCTGCCTTTCTGGATTTTACACTTTTTTCAGATGGCCCTTTTGACCTGGGGGAAGTGAGACTTCATTGTAGTGCAGATTTCCTTTGCAAGCTTGCTTGGTTGGCCAAAAACGGTGTATGCGTTTTTTCCTGAATATATTCAGGAAAAAACGCATACGCCCTTTTTGGCCAAGTGCATCATTGTCGAAGTTCTGCCTCTTTTCCTATGCTTTAAATGCAATTCCAGTCTACCTCCTGAAATTGGTTTCCTGCAATTCTGCCCCGCTTTCAAGTCCTCGTGGCAGCCTTACTTCAGTATATTTTTGGACGATAGCTGTCATTTATAACTCTGCAGGTTTGTGAATTACAGTGCCCCTGAGCTCCTTTCTTCAACTCGCTTTCTTGTGAGCTGGCCGCAACACCGCACGATTGCTTCAGGCCCTAATCTGGTTCCGGCACGGCACGCTGAGCCTTTGCTTAATTGCTCTTCCTGGTGGGAAATGAGAGTTAAATTTGCCCATCCAGACACCTCCAGCTAGTCTCTCATTGGTTCTCCATATTCCTGTTCATCTTCCACAGAAACTGCCAACTGGGCCAAACAGGAGGTTAAAGGCACTATCTCTCCAAGTCAGGAGATTGTTAGTAAAGCATCTGCAATGTTGCACCCGAGTACCAGGGGACGAGAACTGAGACATATTTGAACACGTCTCCCAATCACACGGTTGATCATACTCTGGGTTCCACATGCATGTTTCAGCTGAAGGAAGAATCCCTTAAAGCTGGAGAGTTGAGACCCGTGGAATGGGTATCATGCAATATGACTTCAAAGGGTCTTCATTTGCTCACCGAACCTCTCCAATCCTATCACTGCTGCGTTTATGCCCCTGTACACACGCTTGATTCTGTTTCGGAGACATAGCAATCCATAGGTTTTAAGATACTTACTAGTCAGGTACATTCTTAGGCGTTTAATATGGGGTGTTGAGTCCATTTCGTTGAGCAAGGAGTAGCTCTTGTCTATTCCATATTTGGCTTAAGGAACTTTATCTGTGCTCATTTCAATCTCTGGTTTTATGCAGCACCCCAACTCACCTTTCCCCTTAAACAAGCATAAGTTGGTTTTCTAAATTTGGGACCCCGTTCTGTTTTGTAATCCAGTTCCTGTGTAGCCAAGTTTACATTCCGTGTATTAGTGATATCTTATGACGTTTCTTTTTCTGTGTGACTTATTTCAGTTAGCATCATCATACCTGAATCCACTCATTATGCTGCTACGGGAATGATGACATAGATTTCATTGCTGAGTGATATTGCATTGTACGTAAGTACCACAAATTCTTTATCCATTTTTCGCTTTCTGCGATATTGAACTTGTACCGTAAACGAGGTTCTTGTAAACAGAGCCATCCCAAACTTTGGGGTGGCTGTGTCTTTTTGATTTTAATTTCCCTAAGCTATAGGACCATAAGTGGAAGTGCCCTAGGCTCTGTTGCTTTGTTTTTTAGATGTTTCAGGAAACACCATACACTTCTCCTGAGTGGCTGTTGGCAATTTACATCCAGCCCATCAGCATAACAAGGCTCCCTGTTCTCCATGGCCGGTCCTGCCTTTCTGGATTTTACACTTTTTTCAGATGGCCCTTTTGACCAGGGGGAAGTGAGACTTCATTGTACTGCAGATTTCCTTTGCAAGCTTGCTTGGTTGGCCAAAAACGGCGTATGCGTTTTTTCATGAATATATTCAGGAAAAAACGCATACGCCCTTTTTGGCCAAGTGCATCATTGTCGACGTTCTGCCTCTTTTCCTATGCTTTAAATGCAATTCCAGTCTACCTCCTGAAATTGGTTTCCTGCAATTCTGCCCCGCTTTCAAGTCCTCGTGGCAGCCTTACTTCAGTATATTTTTGGACGATAGCTGTCATTTATAACTCTGCAGGTTTGTGAATTACAGTGCCCCTGAGCTCCTTTCTTCAACTCGCTTTCTTGTGAGCTGGCCGCAACACCGCACGATTGCTTCAGGCCCTAATCTGGTTCCGGCACGGCACGCTGAGCCTTTGCTTAATTGCTCTTCCTGGTGGGAAATGAGAGTTAAATTTGCCCGTCCAGACACCTCCAGCTAGTCTCTCATTGGTCCTCCCTATCCCTGTTCATCTTCCTCAGAAATTGCAAACTGGGCCAAGCAGGAGGTTAAAGGCACTGACTCTCCAAGTTGGGAGAGTGTTAGTAAAGCATCTGGAATGTTGCACCTGAGTACCAGCGGTCGAAAACTGAGACATATTTGAACACGTCTCCCAATCACACGGTTGATCATACTCTGGGTTCCACATGCATGTTTCAGATGAAGGAAGAATCCCTTAAAGCTGGAGAGTTGAGACCCGTGGAATGGGTACCATGCAATATGACTTCAAAGGGTCTTCATTTGCTCACCGAACCTCTCCAATCCTATCACTGCTGCGTTTATGCCCCTGTACACACGCTTGATTCTGTTTCGGAGACATAGCAATCCATAGGTTTTAAGATACTTACTAGTCAGGTACATTCTTAGGCGTTTAATATGGGGTGTTGAGTCCATTTCGTTGAGCAAGGAGTAGCTCTTGTCTATTCCATATTTGGCTTAAGGAACTTTATCTGTGCTCATTTCAATCTCTGGTTTTATGCAGCACCCCAACTCACCTTTCCCCTTAAACAAGCATAAGTTGGTTTTCTAAATTTGGGACCCCGTTCTGTTTTGTAATCCAGTTCCTGTGTAGCCAAGTTTACATTCCGTGTATTAGTGATATCTTATGACGTTTCTTTTTCTGTGTGACTTATTTCAGTTAGAATCATCATACCTGAATCCACTCATTATGCTGCTACGGGAATGATGACATAGATTTCATTGTTGAGTGATATTGCATTGTACGTAAGTACCACAAATTCTTTATCCATTTTTTGCTTTCTGCGATATTGAACTTGTACCGTAAACGAGGTTCTTGTAAACAGAGCCATCCCAAACTTTGGGGTGGCTGTGTCTTTTTGATTTTAATTTCCCTAAGCTATAGGACCATAAGTGGAAGTGCCCTAGGCTCTGTTGCTTTGTTTTTTAGATGTTTCAGGAAACACCATACACTTCTCCTGAGTGGCTGTTGGCAATTTACATCCCGCCCATCAGCATAACAAGGCTCCCAGTTCTCCATGGCCGGTCCTGCCTTTCTGGATTTTACACTTTTTTCAGATGGCCCTTTTGACCTGGGGGAAGTGAGACTTCATTGTAGTGCAGATTTCCTTTGCAAGCTTGCTTGGTTGGCCAAAAAGTGCGTATGCGTTTTTTGCTGAATATATTCAGGAAAAAACGCATACGCCCTTTTTAGCCAAGTGCATCATTGTCGACGTTCTGCCTCTTTTCCTATGCTTTAAATGCAATTCCAGTCTACCTCCTGAAATTGGTTTCCTGCAATTCTGCCCCGCTTTCAAGTCCTCGTGGCAGCCTTACTTCAGTATATTTTTGGACGATAGCTGTCATTTATAACTCTGCAGGTTTGTGAATTACAGTGCCCCTGAGCTCCTTTCTTCAACTCGCTTTCTTGTGAGCTGGCCGCAACACCACACGATTGCTTCAGGCCCTAATCTGGTTCCGGCACGGCACGCTGAGCCTTTGCTTAATTGCTCTTCCTGGTGGGAAATGAGAGTTAAATTTGCCCGTCCAGACACCTCCAGCTAGTCTCTCATTGGTCCTCCCTATCCCTGTTCATCTTCCGCAGAAATTGCAAACTGGGCCAAGCAGGAGGTTAAAGGCACTGACTCTCCAAGTTGGGAGAGTGTTAGTAAAGCATCTGGAATGTTGCACCTGAGTACCAGCGGTCGAAAACTGAGACATATTAGAACACGTCTCCCAATCACACGGTTGATCATACTCTGGGTTCCACATGCATGTTTCAGCTGAAGGAAGAATCCCTTAAAGCTGGAGAGTTGAGACCCGTGGAATGGGTACCATGCAATATGACTTCAAAGGGTCTTCATTTGCTCACCGAACCTCTCCAATCCTATCACTGCTGCGTTTATGCCCCTGTACACACGCTTGATTCTGTTTCGGAGACATAGCAATCCATAGGTTTTAAGATACTTACTAGTCAGGTACATTCTTAGGCGTTTAATATGGGGTGTTGAGTCCATTTCGTTGAGCAAGGAGTAGCTCTTGTCTATTCCATATTTGGCTTAAGGAACTTTATCTGTGCTCATTTCAATCTCTGGTTTTATGCAGCACCCCAACTCACCTTTCCCCTTAAACAAGCATAAGTTGGTTTTCTAAATTTGAGACCCTGTTCTGTTTTGTAATCCAGTTCCTGTGTAGCCAAGTTTACATTCCGTGTATTAGTGATATCTTATGACGTTTCTTTTTCTGTGTGACTTATTTCAGTTAGAATCATCATACCTGAATCCACTCATTATGCTGCTACGGGAATGATGACATAGATTTCATTGCTGAGTGATATTGCATTGTACGTAAGTACCACAAATTCTTTATCCATTTTTCGCTTTCTGCGATTTTGAACTTGTACCGTAAACGAGGTTCTTGTAAACAGAGCCATCCCAAACTTTGGGGTGGCTGTGTCTTTTTGATTTTAATTTCCCTAAGCTATAGGACCATAAGTGGAAGTGCCCTAGGCTCTGTTGCTTTGTTTTTTAGATGTTTCAGGAAACACCATACACTTCTCCCCAGTGATTGTTGGCAATTTACATCCTGCCCATCAGCATAACAAGGCTCCCAGTTCTCCATGGCCTGTCCTGCCTTTCTGGATTTTACACTTTTTTCAGATGGTCCTTTTGACCGGGAGCGAAGTGAGACTTCAATGTAGTGCAGATTTCCTTTGCAAGCTTGCTTGGTTGGCCAAAAAGTGCGTATGCCTTTTTTCCTGAATATATTCAGGAAAAAACGCATACGCCCTTTTTGGCCAAGTGCATCATTGTGGACGTTCTGCCTCTTTTCCTATGCTTTAAATGCAATTCCAGTGTACCTCCTGAAATCGGTTTCCTGCAATTCTGCCCCGCTTTCAAGTCGTCTTGGCAGGCTTACTTCAGTATATTTTTGGACGATAGCTGTCATTTATAACTCTGCAGGTTTGTGAATTACAGTGTCCCTGAGCTCCTTTCTTCAACTCACTTTCTTGTGAGCTGGCCGCAACACCACAGGATTGCTTCAGGCCCTAATCTTGTTCCGGCACGACACGCTGAGCCTTTGGTTAATTCCTCTTCTTGGTGGGAAATGAGAGTTAAATTTGCCCATCCAGACACCTCCAGCTAGTCTCTCATTGGTCCTCCCTATCCCTGTTCATCTTCCTCAGAAATTGCAAACTGGGCCAAGCAGGAGGTTAAAGGCACTGACTCTCCAAGTCGGAAGAGTGTTAGTAAAGCGTCTGGAATGTTGCACCTGAGTACCAGCGGACGAAAACTGAGACATATTTGAACACATCTCCCAATCACACGGTTGATCATACTCTGGGTTCCACATGCATGTTTCAGCTGAAGGAAGAATCCCTTAAACCTGGAGAGTTGTGACCCGTGGAATGGGTACCATGCAATATGACTTCAAAGGGTCTTCATTTGCTCACCGAACCTCTCCAATCCTATCACTGCTGCGTTTATGCCCCTGTACACACGCTTGATTCTCTTTCGGAGACATAGCAATCCATAGGTTTTAAGATACTTACTAGTCAGGTACATTTTTAGGCGTTTAATATGGGGTGTTGAGTCCATTTCGTTGAGCAAGGAGTAGCTCTTGTCTATTCCATATTTGGCTTAAGGAACTTTATCTGTGCTCATTTCAATCTCTGGTTTTATGTAGCACCCCAACTCACCTTTCACCTTAAGCAAGCATAAGTTGGTTTTCTAAATTTGAGACCCTGTTCTGTTTTGTAATCCAGTTCCTGTGTAGCCAAGTTTACAATCCGTGTATTAGTGATATCTTATGATGTTTCTTTTTCTGTGTGACTTATTTCAGTGAGAATCATCATACCTGAATCCAGTCTATGCTGCTACGGGCCTGATGACATAGATTTCATTGCTGAGTGATATTGCATTGTACGTAACTACCACAACTTCTTTATCCATTTTTCACTTTCTGCGATATTGAACTTCTACCGTAAATGAGGTTCTTGTAAACAGAGAGGTCCCAAACATTGGGGTGGCTGTGTCTTTTTGATTTTAATTTCCCTAAGCTATAGGACCATAAGTGGAAGTGCCCTAGGCTCTGTTGCTTTGTTTTTTAGATGTTTCAGGAAACACCATACACTTCTCCCGAGTGGCTGTTGGCAATTTACATCCCGCCCATCAGCATAACAAGGCTCCCAGTTCTGCATGGCCTGTTCTGCCTTTCTAGATTTTACACTTTTTTCAGATGGCCCTTTTGACCGGGGGGAAGTGAGACTTCATTGTAGTGCAGATTTCCTTTGCAAGCTTGCTTGGTTGGCCAAAAAGGGCGTATGCGTTTTTTCCTGAATATATTCAGGAAAAAACGCATACGCCCTTTTTGGCCAAGTGCATCATTGTCGACGTTCTGCCTCTTTTCCTATGCTTTAAATGCAATTCCAGTCTACCTCCTGAAATCGGTTTCCTGCAATTCTGCCCCGCTTTCAAGTCCTCTTGGCAGCCTTACTTCAGTATATTTTTGGACGATAGCTGTCATTTATAACTCTGCAGGTTTGTGAATTACAGTGCCCCTGAGCTCCTTTCTTCAACTCGCTTTCTTGTGAGCTGGCCGCAACACCGCACGATTGCTTCAGGCCCTAATCTGGTTCCGGCACGGCACGCTGAGCCTTTGCTTAGTTGCTCTTCCTGGTGGGAAATGAGAGTTAAATTTGCCCGTCCAGACACCTCCAGCTAGTCTCTAATTGGTCCTCCCTATCCCTGTTCATCTTCCGCAGAATTTGCAAACTGGGCCAAGCAGGAGGTTAAAGGCACTGACTCTCCAAGTCGGGAGAGTGTTACTAAAGCGTCTGGAATGTTGCACCTGAGTACCAGCGGACGAAAACTGAGACATATTTGAACACGTCCCCCAATCACACGGTTGATCATACTCTGGGTTCCACATGCATGTTTCAGCTGAAGGAAGAATCCCTTAAAGCTGGAGCGTTGAGACCCGTGGAATGGGTACCATGCAATATGACTTCAAAGGGTATTCATTTGCTCACCGAACCTCTCCAATCCTATCACTGCTGCGTTTATGCCCCTGTACACACGCTTGATTCTCTTTTGGAGACATAGCAATCCATAGGTTTTAAGATACTTACTAGTCAGGTACATTCTTAGGCGTTTAATATGGGGTGTTGAGTCCATTTCGTTGAGCAAGGAGTAGCTCTTGTATATTACATATTTGGCTTAAGGAACTTTATCTGTGCTCATTTCAATCTCTGGTTTTATGCAGCACCCCAACTCACCTTTCCCCTTAAGCAAGCATAAGATGGTTTTCTAAATTTGAGACCCTGTTCTGTTTTGTAATTCAGTGCCTGTGTAGCCAAGTTTACATTCCGTGTATTAGTGATACCTTATGACGTTTCTTTTTCTGTGTGACTTATTTCAGTTAGAATCATCATACCTGAATCCACTCATTATGCTGCTACGGGAATGATGACATAGATTTCATTGCTGAGTGATATTGCATTGTACGTAAGTACCACAGCTTCTTTATCCATTTTTCGCTTTCTGCGACATTGAACTTGTACCGTAAACGAAGTTCTTGTAAACAGAGCCGTCCCAAACTTTGGGGTGGCTGTGTCTTTTTGATTTTAATTTCCCTAAGCTATATGACAATAAGTGGAAGTGCCGTAG
Source organism: Orcinus orca (assembly GCF_937001465.1). Lineage (NCBI taxonomy): Eukaryota > Metazoa > Chordata > Mammalia > Artiodactyla > Delphinidae > Orcinus > Orcinus orca. The sequence continues at coordinate 357,664 of NW_026043869.1, forward strand.
GCTCTGTTACTTTGTTTTTTATATGTTTCAGGAAACACCATACACTTCTCCCCAGTGACTGTTGGCAATTTACATCCCGCCCATCAGCATAACAAGGCTCCCAGTTCTCCATGGCCTGTCCTGCCTTTCTGGATTTTACACTTTTTTCAGATGGTCCTTTTGACCGGGAGGGAAGTGAGACTTCAATGTAGTGCAGATTTCCTTTGCAAGCTTGCTTGGTTGGCCAAAAAGGGCGTATGCGTTTTTTCCTGAATATATTCAGTAAAAAACGCATACGCACTTTTTGGCCAAGTGCATCATTGTGGACGTTCTGCCTCTTTTCCTATGCTTTAAATGCAATTCCAGTCTACCTCCTGAAATCGGTTTCCTGCAATTCTGCCCCGCTTTCAAGTCCTCTTGGCAGGCTTACTTCAGTATATTTTTGGACGATAGCTGTCATTTATAACTCTGCAGGTTTGTGAATTACAGTGCCCCTGAGCTCCTTTCTTCAACTCGCTTTCTTGTGAGCTGGCCGCAACACCGCACGATTGCTTCAGGCCCTAATCTGGTTCCGGCACGGCACGCTGATCGTTTGGTTAATTCCTCTTCTTGGTGGGAAATGAGAGTTAATTTTGCCCATCCAGACACCTCCAGCTAGTCTCTCATTGGTTCTCCCTATTCCTGTTCATCTTCTGCAGAAATTGCAAACTGGGCCAAACAGGAGGTTAAAGGCACTATCTCTCCAAGTCAGCAGAGTGTTAGTAAAGCATCTGCAATGTTGCACCCGAGTACCAGGGGACGAGAACTGAGACATATTGGAACACGTCTCCCGATCACATGATTGATCATACTCTGGGTTCCAATGCATGCTTTAGCTGAAGGAAGAATCCCTTAAACCTGGAGAGTTGAGACCCGTGGAATGGGTACCATGCAATATGACTTCCAAGGGTCTTCATTTGCTCACCGAACCTCGCCAATCCTATCACTGCTGCGTTTATGCCCCTGTACACACGCTTGATTCTCTTTTGGAGACATAGCAATCCATAGGTTTTAAGATAGTTACTAGTCAGGTACATTCTTAGGCATTTAATATGGGGTGTTGAGTCCATTTCGTTGAGCAAGGAGTAGCTCTTGTCTATTCCATATTTGGCTTAAGGAAATTTATCTGTGCTCATTTCAATCTCTGGTTTTATGTAGCACCGCAACTCACCTTTCCCCTTAAGCAAGCATAAGTTGGTTTTCTAAATTTGAGACTCTCTTCTGTTTTGTAATCCAGTTCCTGTGTAGCCAAGTTTACATTCCGTGTATTAGTGATATCTTATGATGTTTCTTTTTCTGTGTGACTTATTTCAGTGAGAATCATCATACCTGAATCCAGTCTATGCTGCTACGGGCCTGATGACATAGATTTCATTGCTGAGTGGTATTGCATTGTACGTAACTACCACAACCTCTTTATCCATTTTTCACTTTCTGCGATATTGAACTTCTACCGTAAATGAGGTTCTTGTAAACAGAGAGGTCCCAAACGTTGGGGTGGCTGTGTCTTTTTGATTTTAATTTCCCTAAGCTATAGGACTATAAGTGGAAGTGCCCTAGGCTCTGTTGCTTTGTTTTTTAGATGTTTCAGGAAACACCATACACTTCTCCCGAGTGGCTGTTGGCAATTTACATCCCGCCCATCAGCATAACAAGGCTCCCAGTTCTGCATGGCCTGTTCTGCCTTTCTAGATTTTACACTTTTTTCAGATGGCCCTTTTGACCGGGGGGAAGTGAGACTTCATTGTAGTGCAGATTTCCTTTGCAAGCTTGCTTGGTTGACCAAAAAGGGCGTATGCGTTTTTTCCTGAATATATTTAGGAAAAAACGTATACGCCCTTTTTGGCCAAGTGCATCATTGTCGACGTTCTGCCTCTTTTCCTATGCTTTAAATGCAATTCCAGTCTACCTCCTGAAATCGGTTTCCTGCAATTCTGCCCCGCTTTCAAGTCCTCTTGGCAGCCTTACTTCAGTATATTTTTGGACGATAGCTGTCATTTATAACTCTGCAGGTTTGTGAATTACAGTGCCCCTGAGCTCCTTTCTTCAACTCGCTTTCTTGTGAGCTGGCCGCAACACCGCACGATTGCTTCAGGCCCTAATCTGGTTCCGGCACGGCACGCTGAGCCTTTGCTTAATTGCTCTTCCTGGTGGGAAATGAGAGTTAAATTTGCCCGTCCAGACACCTCCAGCTAGTCTCTCATTGGTCCTCCCTATCCCTGTTCATCTTCCGCAGAAATTGCAAACTGGGCCAAACAGGAGGTTAAAGGCCCTATCTCTCCAAGTCGGCAGAGTGTTAGTAACGCATCTGCAATTTTGCACCCGAGTACCAGGGGACGACAACTGAGACATATTGGAACACGTCTCCCGATCACATGATTGATCATACTCTGGGTTCCACATGCATCCTTTAGCTGAAGGAAGAATCCCTTAAAGCTGGAGAGTTGAGACCCGTGGAATGGGTACCATGCAATATGACTTCAAAGGGTCTTCATTTGCTCACCGAACCTCTCCAATCCTATCACTGCTGCGTTTATGCCCCTGTACACATGCTTGATTCTCTTTTGGAGACATAGCAATCCATAGGTTTTAAGATACTTACTAGTCAGCTAAATTCTTAGGCGTTTAATATGGGGTGTTGAGTCCATTTCATTGAGCAAGGAGTAGCTCTTGTCTATTCCATATTTGACTTAAGGAAATTTATCTGTGCTCATTTCAATCTCTGGTTTTATGCAGCACCCCAACTCACCTTTCCCCTTAAACAAGCATAAGTTGGTTTTCTAAATTTGGGACCCCGTTCTGTTTTGTAATCCAGTTCCTGTGTAGCCAAGTTTACATTCCGTGTATTAGTGATATCTTATGACGTTTCTTTTTCTGTGTGACTTATTTCAGTTAGAATCATCATACCTGAATCCACTCATTATGCTGCTATGGGCCTGATGACATAGATGTCATTGCTGAGTGATATTGCATTGTACGTAAGTACCACAACTTCTTTATCCATTTTTCGCTTTATGCGATATTGAACTTGTACCGTAAACGAGTTTCTTGTAAACAGAGCCATCCCAAACTTTGGGGTGGCTGTGTCTTTTTGATTTTAATTTCCCTAAGCTGCAGGACCATAAGTGGAAGTGCCCTAGGCTCTGTTGCTTTGTTTTTTAGATGTTTCAGGAAACACCATACACTTCTCCCCAGTGATTGTTGGCAATTTACATCCCGCCCATCAGCATAACAAGGCTCCCAGTTCTCCATGGCCTGTCCTGCCTTTCTGGATTTTACACTTTTTTCAGATGGTCCTTTTGACCGGGAGGGAAGTGAGACTTCAATGTAGTGCAGATTTCCTTTGCAAGCTTGCTTGGTTGGCCAAAAAGTGCGTATGCCTTTTTTCCTGAATATATTCAGGAAAAAACGCATACGCCCTTTTTGGCCAAGTGCATCATTGTGGACGTTCTGCCTCTTTTCCTATGCTTTAAATGCAATTCCAGTGTACCTCCTGAAATCGGTTTCCTGCAATTCTGCCCCGCTTTCAAGTCGTCTTGGCAGGCTTACTTCAGTATATTTTTGGACGATAGCTGTCATTTATAACTCTGCAGGTTTGTGAATTACAGTGTCCCTGAGCTCCTTTCTTCAACTCACTTTCTTGTGAGCTGGCCGCAACACCACAGGATTGCTTCAGGCCCTAATCTGGTTCCGGCACGACACGCTGAGCCTTTGGTTAATTCCTCTTCTTGGTGGGAAATGAGAGTTAAATTTGCCCATCCAGACACCTCCACTAGTCTCTCATTGGTCCTCCCTATCCCTGTTCATCTTCCTCAGAAATTGCAAACTGGGCTAAGCAGGAGGTTAAAGGCACTGACTCTCCAAGTCGGGAGAGTGTTAGTAAAGCGTCTGGAATGTTGCACCTGAGTACCAGCGGACGAAAACTGAGACATATTTGAACACATCTCCCAATCACACGGTTGATCATACTCTGGGTTCCACATGCATGTTTCAGCTGAAGGAAGAATCCCTTAAACCTGGAGAGTTGTGACCCGTGGAATGGGTACCATGCAATATGACTTCAAAGGGTCTTCATTTGCTCACCGAACCTCTCCAATCCTATCACTGCTGTGTTTATGCCCCTGTACACACGCTTGATTCTCTTTCGGAGACATAGCAATCCATAGGTTTTAAGATACTTACTAGTCAGGTACATTTTTAGGCGTTTAATATGGGGTGTTGAGTCCATTTCGTTGAGCAAGGAGTAGCTCTTGTCTATTCCATATTTGGCTTAAGGAACTTTATCTGTGCTCATTTCAATCTCTGGTTTTATGTAGCACCCCAACTCACCTTTCCCCTTAAGCAAGCATAAGTTGGGTTTCTAAATTTGAGACCCTCTTCTGTTTTGTAATCCAGTTCCTGTGTAGCCAAGTTTACATTCCGTGTATTAGTGATATCTTATGATGTTTCTTTTTCTGTGTGACTTATTTCAGTGAGAATCATCATACCTTAATCCAGTCTATGCTGCTACGGGCCTGATGACATAGATTTCATTGCTGAGTGATATTGCATTGTACGTAACTACCACAACCTCTTTATCCATTTTTCACTTTCTGCGATATTGAACTTCTACCGTAAATGAGGTTCTTGTAAACAGAGAGGTCCCAAACTTTGGGGTGGCTGTGTCTTTTTGATTTTAATTTCCCTAAGCTATAGGACTATAAGTGGAAGTGCCCTAGGCTCTGTTGCTTTGTTTTTTAGATGTTTCAGGAAACACCATACACTTCTCCCGAGTGGCTGTTGGCAATTTACATCCCGCCCATCAGCATAACAAGGCTCCCAGTTCTGCATGGCCTGTTCTGCCTTTCTAGATTTTACACTTTTTTCAGATGGCCCTTTTGACCGGGGGGAAGTGAGACTTCATTGTAGTGCAGATTTCCTTTGCAAGCTTGCTTGGTTGGCCAAAAAGGGCGTATGCGTTTTTTCCTGAATATATTCAGGAAAAAACGCATACGCCCTTTTTGGCCAAGTGCATCATTGTCGACGTTCTGCCTCTTTTCCTATGCTTTAAATGCAATTCCAGTCTACCTCCTGAAATCGGTTTCCTGCAATTCTGCCCCGCTTTCAAGTCCTCTTGGCAGCCTTACTTCAGTATATTTTTGGACGATAGCTGTCATTTATAACTCTGCAGGTTTGTGAATTACAGTGCCCCTGAGCTCCTTTCTTCAACTCGCTTTCTTGTGAGCTGGCCGCAACACCGCATGATTGCTTCAGGCCCTAATCTGGTTCCGGCACGGCACGCTGAGCCTTTGCTTAGTTGCTCTTCCTGGTGGGAAATGAGAGTTAAATTTGCCCGTCCAGACACCTCCAGCTAGTCTCTCATTGGTCCTCCCTATCCCTGTTCATCTTCCGCAGAATTAGCAAACTGGGCCAAGCAGGAGGTTAAAGGCACTGACTCTCCAAGTCGGGAGAGTGTTAGTAAAGCGTCTGGAATGTTGCACCTGAGTACCAGCGGACGAAAACTGAGACATATTTGAACACGTCCCCCAATCACACGGTTGATCATACTCTGGGTTCCACATGCATGTTTCAGCTGAAGGAAGAATCCCTTAAAGCTGGAGCGTTGAGACCCGTGGAATGGGTACCATGCAATATGACTTCAAAGGGTATTCATTTGCTCACCGAACCTCTCCAATCCTATCACTGCTGCGTTTATGCCCCTGTACACACGCTTGATTCTCTTTTGGAGACATAGCAATCCATAGGTTTTAAGATACTTACTAGTCAGGTACATTCTTAGGCGTTTAATATGGGGTGTTGAGTCCATTTCGTTGAGCAAGGAGTAGCTCTTGTATATTACATATTTGGCTTAAGGAACTTTATCTGTGCACATTTCAATCTCTGGTTTTATGCAGCACCCCAACTCACCTTTCCCCTTAAGCAAGCATAAGTTGGTTTTCTAAATTTGAGACCCTGTTCTGTTTTGTAATTCAGTGCCTGTGTAGCCAAGTTTACATTCCGTGTATTAGTGATACCTTATGACGTTTCTTTTTCTGTGTGACTTATTTCAGTTAGAATCATCATACCTGAATCCACTCATTATGCTGCTACGGGAATGATGACATAGATTTCATTGCTGAGTGATATTGCATTGTACGTAAGTACCACAGCTTCTTTATCCATTTTTCGCTTTCTGCGATATTGAACTTGTACCGTAAACGAGGTTCTTGTAAACAGAGCCGTCCCAAACTTTGGGGTGGCTGTGTCTTTTTGATTTTAATTTCCCTAAGCTATATGACAATAAGTGGAAGTGCCCTAGGCTCTGTTGCTTTGTTTTTTAGATGTTTCAGGAAACACCATACACTTCTCCTGAGTGGCTGTTGGCAATTTACATCCCGCCCATCAGCATAACAAGGCTCCCAGTTCTCCATGGCCGGTCCTGCCTTTCTGGATTTTACACTTTTTTCAGATGGCCCTTTTGACCTGGGGGAAGTGAGACTTCATTGTAGTGCAGATTTCCTTTGCAAGCTTGCTTGGTTGGCCAAAAACGGTGTATGCGTTTTTTCCTGAATATATTCAGGAAAAAACGCATACGCCCTTTTTGGCCAAGTGCATCATTGTCGACGTTCTGCCTCTTTTCCTATGCTTTAAATGCAATTCCAGTCTACCTCCTGAAATTGGTTTCCTGCAATTCTGCCCCGCTTTCAAGTCCTCGTGGCAGCCTTACTTCAGTATATTTTTGGACGATAGCTGTCATTTATAACTCTGCAGGTTTGTGAATTACAGTGCCCCTGAGCTCCTTTCTTCAACTCGCTTTCTTGTGAGCTGGCCGCAACACCGCACGATTGCTTCAGGCCCTAATCTGGTTCCGGCACGGCACGCTGAGCCTTTGCTTAATTGCTCTTCCTGGTGGGAAATGAGAGTTAAATTTGCCCATCCAGACACCTCCAGCTAGTCTCTCATTGGTTCTCCCTATTCCTGTTCATCTTCCACAGAAACTGCCAACTGGGCCAAACAGGAGGTTAAAGGCACTATCTTTCCAAGTCGGGAGATTGTTAGTAAAGCATCTGCAATGTTGCACCCGAGTACCAGGGGACGAGACCTGAGACATATTTGAACACGTCTCCCAATCACACGGTTGATCATACTCTGGGTTCCACATGCATGTTTCAGCTGAAGGAAGAATCCCTTAAAGCTGGAGAGTTGAGACCCGTGGAATGGGTATCATGCAATATGACTTCAAAGGGTCTTCATTTGCTCACCGAACCTCTCCAATCCTATCACTGCTGCGTTTATGCCCCTGTACACACGCTTGATTCTGTTTCGGAGACATAGCAATCCATAGGTTTTAAGATACTTACTAGTCAGGTACATTCTTAGGCGTTTAATATGGGGTGTTGAGTCCATTTCGTTGAGCAAGGAGTAGCTCTTGTCTATTCCATATTTGGCTTAAGGAACTTTATCTGTGCTCATTTCAATCTCTGGTTTTATGCAGCACCCCAACTCACCTTTCCCCTTAAACAAGCATAAGTTGGTTTTCTAAATTTGGGACCCCGTTCTGTTTTGTAATCCAGTTCCTGTGTAGCCAAGTTTACATTCCGTGTATTAGTGATATCTTATGACGTTTCTTTTTCTGTGTGACTTATTTCAGTTAGAATCATCATACCTGAATCCACTCATTATGCTGCTACGGGAATGATGACATAGATTTCATTGCTGAGTGATATTGCATTGTACGTAAGTACCACAAATTCTTTATCCATTTTTCGCTTTCTGCGATATTGAACTTGTACCGTAAACGAGGTTCTTGTAAACAGAGCCATCCCAAACTTTGGGGTGGCTGTGTCTTTTTGATTTTAATTTCCCTAAGCTATAGGACCATAAGTGGAAGTGCCCTAGGCTCTGTTGCTTTGTTTTTTAGATGTTTCAGGAAACACCATACACTTCTCCTGAGTGGCTGTTGGCAATTTACATCCCGCCCATCAGCATAACAAGGCTCCCTGTTCTCCATGGCCGGTCCTGCCTTTCTGGATTTTACACTTTTTTCAGATGGTCCTTTTGACCGGGAGGGAAGTGAGACTTCAATGTAGTGCAGATTTCCTTTGCAAGCTTGCTTGGTTGGCCAAAAAGTGCGTATGCCTTTTTTCCTGAATATATTCAGGAAAAAACGCATACGCCCTTTTTGGCCAAGTGCATCATTGTGGACGTTCTGCCTCTTTTCCTATGCTTTAAATGCAATTCCAGTGTACCTCCTGAAATCGGTTTCCTGCAATTCTGCCCCGCTTTCAAGTCGTCTTGGCAGGCTTACTTCAGTATATTTTTGGACGATAGCTGTCATTTATAACTCTGCAGGTTTGTGAATTACAGTGTCCCTGAGCTCCTTTCTTCAACTCACTTTCTTGTGAGCTGGCCGCAACACCACAGGATTGCTTCAGGCCCTAATCTGGTTCCGGCACGACACGCTGAGCCTTTGGTTAATTCCTCTTCTTGGTGGGAAATGAGAGTTAAATTTGCCCATCCAGACACCTCCAGCTAGTCTCTCATTGGTCCTCCCTATCCCTGTTCATCTTCCTCAGAAATTGCAAACTGGGCCAAGCAGGAGGTTAAAGGCACTGACTCTCCAAGTCGGGAGAGTGTTAGTAAAGCGTCTGGAATGTTGCACCTGAGTACCAGCGGACGAAAACTGAGACATATTTGAACACATCTCCCAATCACATGGTTGATCATACTCTGGGTTCCACATGCATGTTTCAGCTGAAGGAAGAATCCCTTAAACCTGGAGAGTTGTGACCCGTGGAATGGGTACCTTGCAATATGACTTCAAAGGGTCTTCATTTGCTCACCGAACCTCTCCAATCCTATCACTGCTGCGTTTATGCCCCTGTACACACGCTTGATTCTCTTTCGGAGACATAGCAATCCATAGGTTTTAAGATACTTACTAGTCAGGTACATTTTTAGGCGTTTAATATGGGGTGTTGAGTCCATTTCGTTGAACAAGGAGTAGCTCTTGTCTATTCCATATTTGGCTTAAGGAACTTTATCTGTGCTCATTTCAATCTCTGGTTTTATGTAGCACCCCAACTCACCTTTCCCCTTAAGCAAGCATAAGTTGGTTTTCTAAATTTGAGACCCTGTTCTGTTTTGTAATCCAGTTCCTGTGTAGCCAAGTTTACAATCCGTGTATTAGTGATATCTTATGATGTTTCTTTTTCTGTGTGACTTATTTCAGTGAGAATCATCATACCTGAATCCAGTCTATGCTGCTACGGGCCTGATGACATAGATTTCATTGCTGAGTGATATTGCATTGTACGTAACTACCACAACTTCTTTATCCATTTTTCACTTTCTGCGATATTGAACTTCTACCGTAAATGAGGTTCTTGTAAACAGAGAGGTCCCAAACATTGGGGTGGCTGTGTCTTTTTGATTTTAATTTCCCTAAGCTATAGGACTATAAGTGGAAGTGCCCTAGGCTCTGTTGCTTTGTTTTTTAGATGTTTCAGGAAACACCATACACTTCTCCCGAGTGGCTGTTGGCAATTTACATCCCGCCCATCAGCATAACAAGGCTCCCAGTTCTGCATGGCCTGTTCTGCCTTTCTAGATTTTACACTTTTTTCAGATGGCCCTTTTGACCGGGGGGAAGTGAGACTTCATTGTAGTGCAGATTTCCTTTGCAAGCTTGCTTGGTTGGCCAAAAAGGGCGTATGCGTTTTTTCCTGAATATATTCAGGAAAAAACGCATACGCCCTTTTTGGCCAAGTGCATCATTGTCGACGTTCTGCCTCTTTTCCTATGCTTTAAATGCAATTCCAGTCTACCTCCTGAAATCGGTTTCCTGCAATTCTGCCCCGCTTTCAAGTCCTCTTGGCAGCCTTACTTCAGTATATTTTTGGACGATAGCTGTCATTTATAACTCTGCAGGTTTGTGAATTACAGTGCCCCTGAGCTCCTTTCTTCAACTCGCTTTCTTGTGAGCTGGCCGCAACACCGCATGATTGCTTCAGGCCCTAATCTGGTTCCGGCACGGCACGCTGAGCTTTTGCTTAGTTGCTCTTCCTGGTGGGAAATGAGAGTTAAATTTGCCCGTCCAGACACCTCCAGCTAGTCTCTCATTGGTCCTCCCTATCCCTGTTCATCTTCCGCAGAATTAGCAAACTGGGCCAAGCAGGAGGTTAAAGGCACTGACTCTCCAAGTCGGGAGAGTGTTAGTAAAGCGTCTGGAATGTTGCACCTGAGTACCAGCGGACGAAAACTGAGACATATTTGAACACGTCCCCCAATCACACGGTTGATCATACTCTGGGTTCCACATGCATGTTTCAGCTGAAGGAAGAATCCCTTAAAGCTGGAGCGTTGAGACCCGTGGAATGGGTACCATGCAATATGACTTCAAAGGGTATTCATTTGCTCACCGAACCTCTCCAATCCTATCACTGCTGCGTTTATGCCCCTGTACACACGCTTGATTCTCTTTTGGAGACATAGCAATCCATAGGTTTTAAGATACTTACTAGTCAGGTACATTCTTAGGCGTTTAATATGGGGTGTTGAGTCCATTTCGTTGAGCAAGGAGTAGCCCTTGTCTATTCCATATTTGGCGTAAGGAACTTTATCTGTGCTCATTTCAATCTCTGGTTTTATGCAGCACCCCAACTCACCTTTCCCCTTAAGCAAGCATAAGTTGGTTTTCTAAATTTGAGACCCTGTTCTCTTTTGTAATCCAGTTCCTGTGTAGCCAAGTTTACATTCCGTGTATTAGTGATACCTTATGACGTTTCTTTTTCTGTGTGACTTATTTCAGTTAGAATCATCATACCTGAATCCACTCATTATGCTGCTACGGGAATGATGACATAGATTTCATTGCTGAGTGATATTGCATTGTACGTAAGTACCACAGCTTCTTTATCCATTTTTCGCTTTCTGCGATATTGAACTTGTACCGTAAACGAGGTTCTTGTAAACAGAGCCGTCCCAAACTTTGGGGTGGCTGTGTCTTTTTGATTTTAATTTCCCTAAGCTATATGACAATAAGTGGAAGTGCCCTAGGCTCTGTTGCTTTGTTTTTTAGATGTTTCAGGAAACACCATACACTTCTCCTGAGTGGCTGTTGGCAATTTACATCCCGCCCATCAGCATAACAAGGCTCCCAGTTCTCCATGGCCGGTCCTGCCTTTCTGGATTTTACACTTTTTTCAGATGGCCCTTTTGACCTGGGGGAAGTGAGACTTCATTGTAGTGCAGATTTCCTTTGCAAGCTTGCTTGGTTGGCCAAAAACGGTGTATGCGTTTTTTCCTGAATATATTCAGGAAAAAACGCATACGCCCTTTTTGGCCAAGTGCATCATTGTCGACGTTCTGCCTCTTTTCCTATGCTTTAAATGCAATTCCAGTCTACCTCCTGAAATTGGTTTCCTGCAATTCTGCCCCGCTTTCAAGTCCTCGTGGCAGCCTTACTTCAGTATATTTTTGGACGATAGCTGTCATTTATAACTCTGCAGGTTTGTGAATTACAGTGCCCCTGAGCTCCTTTCTTCAACTCGCTTTCTTGTGAGCTGGCCGCAACACCGCACGATTGCTTCAGGCCCTAATCTGGTTCCGGCACGGCACGCTGAGCCTTTGCTTAATTGCTCTTCCTGGTGGGAAATGAGAGTTAAATTTGCCCATCCAGACACCTCCAGCTAGTCTCTCATTGGTTCTCCCTATTCCTGTTCATCTTCCACAGAAACTGCCAACTGGGCCAAACAGGAGGTTAAAGGCACTATCTCTCCAAGTCGGGAGATTGTTAGTAAAGCATCTGCAATGTTGCACCCGAGTACCAGGGGACGAGACCTGAGACATATTTGAACACGTCTCCCAATCACACGGTTGATCATACTCTGGGTTCCACATGCATGTTTCAGCTGAAGGAAGAATCCCTTAAAGCTGGAGAGTTGAGACCCGTGGAATGGGTATCATGCAATATGACTTCAAAGGGTCTTCATTTGCTCACCGAACCTCTCCAATCCTATCACTGCTGCGTTTATGCCCCTGTACACACGCTTGATTCTGTTTCGGAGACATAGCAATCCATAGGTTTTAAGATACTTACTAGTCAGGTACATTCTTAGGCGTTTAATATGGGGTGTTGAGTCCATTTCGTTGAGCAAGGAGTAGCTCTTGTCTATTCCATATTTGGCTTAAGGAACTTTATCTGTGCTCATTTCAATCTCTGGTTTTATGCAGCACCCCAACTCACCTTTCCCCTTAAACAAGCATAAGTTGGTTTTCTAAATTTGGGACCCCGTTCTGTTTTGTAATCCAGTTCCTGTGTAGCCAAGTTTACATTCCGTGTATTAGTGATATCTTATGACGTTTCTTTTTCTGTGTGACTTATTTCAGTTAGAATCATCATACCTGAATCCACTCATTATGCTGCTACGGGAATGATGACATAGATTTCATTGCTGAGTGATATTGCATTGTACGTAAGTACCACAAATTCTTTATCCATTTTTCGCTTTCTGCGATATTGAACTTGTACCGTAAACGAGGTTCTTGTAAACAGAGCCATCCCAAACTTTGGGGTGGCTGTGTCTTTTTGATTTTAATTTCCCTAAGCTATAGGACCATAAGTGGAAGTGCCCTAGGCTCTGTTGCTTTGTTTTTTAGATGTTTCAGGAAACACCATACACTTCTCCTGAGTGGCTGTTGGCAATTTACATCCCGCCCATCAGCATAACAAGGCTCCCTGTTCTCCATGGCCGGTCCTGCCTTTCTGGATTTTACACTTTTTTCAGATGGTCCTTTTGACCGGGAGGGAAGTGAGACTTCAATGTAGTGCAGATTTCCTTTGCAAGCTTGCTTGGTTGGCCAAAAAGTGCGTATGCCTTTTTTCCTGAATATATTCAGGAAAAAACGCATACGCCCTTTTTGGCCAAGTGCATCATTGTGGACGTTCTGCCTCTTTTCCTATGCTTTAAATGCAATTCCAGTCTACCTCCTGAAATCGGTTTCCTGCAATTCTGCCCCGCTTTCAAGTCGTCTTGGCAGGCTTACTTCAGTATATTTTTGGACGATAGCTGTCATTTATAACTCTGCAGGTTTGTGAATTACAGTGTCCCTGAGCTCCTTTCTTCAACTCACTTTCTTGTGAGCTGGCCGCAACACCACAGGATTGCTTCAGGCCCTAATCTGGTTCCGGCACGACACGCTGAGCCTTTGGTTAATTCCTCTTCTTGGTGGGAAATGAGAGTTAAATTTGCCCATCCAGACACCTCCAGCTAGTCTCTCATTGGTCCTCCCTATCCCTGTTCATCTTCCTCAGAAATTGCAAACTGGGCCAAGCAGGAGGTTAAAGGCACTGACTCTCCAAGTCGGGAGAGTGTTAGTAAAGCGTCTGGAATGTTGCACCTGAGTACCAGCGGACGAAAACTGAGACATATTTGAACACATCTCCCAATCACATGGTTGATCATACTCTGGGTTCCACATGCATGTTTCAGCTGAAGGAAGAATCCCTTAAACCTGGAGAGTTGTGACCCGTGGAATGGGTACCTTGCAATATGACTTCAAAGGGTCTTCATTTGCTCACCGAACCTCTCCAATCCTATCACTGCTGCGTTTATGCCCCTGTACACACGCTTGATTCTCTTTCGGAGACATAGCAATCCATAGGTTTTAAGATACTTACTAGTCAGGTACATTTTTAGGCGTTTAATATGGGGTGTTGAGTCCATTTCGTTGAACAAGGAGTAGCTCTTGTCTATTCCATATTTGGCTTAAGGAACTTTATCTGTGCTCATTTCAATCTCTGGTTTTATGTAGCACCCCAACTCACCTTTCCCCTTAAGCAAGCATAAGTTGGTTTTCTAAATTTGAGACCCTGTTCTGTTTTGTAATCCAGTTCCTGTGTAGCCAAGTTTACAATCCGTGTATTAGTGATATCTTATGATGTTTCTTTTTCTGTGTGACTTATTTCAGTGAGAATCATCATACCTGAATCCAGTCTATGCTGCTACGGGCCTGATGACATAGATTTCATTGCTGAGTGATATTGCATTGTACGTAACTACCACAACTTCTTTATCCATTTTTCACTTTCTGCGATATTGAACTTCTACCGTAAATGAGGTTCTTGTAAACAGAGAGGTCCCAAACATTGGGGTGGCTGTGTCTTTTTGATTTTAATTTCCCTAAGCTATAGGACTATAAGTGGAAGTGCCCTAGGCTCTGTTGCTTTGTTTTTTAGATGTTTCAGGAAACACCATACACTTCTCCCGAGTGGCTGTTGGCAATTTACATCCCGCCCATCAGCATAACAAGGCTCCCAGTTCTGCATGGCCTGTTCTGCCTTTCTAGATTTTACACTTTTTTCAGATGGCCCTTTTGACCGGGGGGAAGTGAGACTTCATTGTAGTGCAGATTTCCTTTGCAAGCTTGCTTGGTTGGCCAAAAAGGGCGTATGCGTTTTTTCCTGAATATATTCAGGAAAAAACGCATACGCCCTTTTTGGCCAAGTGCATCATTGTCGACGTTCTGCCTCTTTTCCTATGCTTTAAATGCAATTCCAGTCTACCTCCTGAAATCGGTTTCCTGCAATTCTGCCCCGCTTTCAAGTCCTCTTGGCAGCCTTACTTCAGTATATTTTTGGACGATAGCTGTCATTTATAACTCTGCAGGTTTGTGAATTACAGTGCCCCTGAGCTCCTTTCTTCAACTCGCTTTCTTGTGAGCTGGCCGCAACACCGCACGATTGCTTCAGGCCCTAATCTGGTTCCGGCACGGCACGCTGAGCCTTTGCTTAGTTGCTCTTCCTGGTGGGAAATGAGAGTTAAATTTGCCCGTCCAGACACCTCCAGCTAGTCTCTCATTGGTCCTCCCTATCCCTGTTCATCTTCCGCAGAATTTGCAAACTGGGCCAAGCAGGAGGTTAAAGGCACTGACTCTCCAAGTCGGGAGAGTGTTAGTAAAGCATCTGGAATGTTGCACCTGAGTACCAGCGGACGAAAACTGAGACATATTTGAACACGTCCCCCAATCACACGGTTGATCATACTCTGGGTTCCACATGCATGTTTCAGCTGAAGGAAGAATCCCTTAAAGCTGGAGCGTTGAGACCCGTGGAATGGGTACCATGCAATATGACTTCAAAGGGTATTCATTTGCTCACCGAACCTCTCCAATCCTATCACTGCTGCGTTTATGCCCCTGTACACACGCTTGATTCTCTTTTGGAGACATAGCAATCCATAGGTTTTAAGATACTTACTAGTCAGGTACATTCTTAGGCGTTTAATATGGGGTGTTGAGTCCATTTCGTTGAGCAAGGAGTAGCTCTTGTATATTACATATTTGGCTTAAGGAACTTTATCTGTGCTCATTTCAATCTCTGGTTTTATGCAGCACCCCAACTCACCTTTCCCCTTAAGCAAGCATAAGTTGGTTTTCTAAATTTGAGACCCTGTTCTGTTTTGTAATTCAGTGCCTGTGTAGCCAAGTTTACATTCCGTGTATTAGTGATACCTTATGACGTTTCTTTTTCTGTGTGACTTATTTCAGTTAGAATCATCATACCTGAATCCACTCATTATGCTGCTACGGGAATGATGACATAGATTTCATTACTGAGTGATATTGCATTGTACGTAAGTACCACAGCTTCTTTATCCATTTTTCGCTTTCTGCGATATTGAACTTGTACCGTAAACGAGGTTCTTGTAAACAGAGCCGTCCCAAACTTTGGGGTGGCTGTGTCTTTTTGATTTTAATTTCCCTAAGCTATATGACAATAAGTGGAAGTGCCCTAGGCTCTGTTGCTTTGTTTTTTATATGTTTCAGGAAACACCATACACTTCTCCCCAGTGACTGTTGGCAATTTACATCCCGCCCATCAGCATAACAAGGCTCCCAGTTCTCCATGGCCTGTCCTGCCTTTCTGGATTTTACACTTTTTTCAGATGGTCCTTTTGACCGGGAGGGAAGTGAGACTTCAATGTAGTGCAGATTTCCTTTGCAAGCTTGCTTGGTTGGCCAAAAAGTGCGTATGCGTTTTTTCCTGAATATATTCAGGAAAAAACGCATACGCCCTTTTTGGCCAAGTGCATCATTGTCGACGTTCTGCCTCTTTTCCTATGCTTTAAATGCAATTCCAGTCTACCTCCTGAAATCGGTTTCCTGCAATTCTGCCCCGCTTTCAAGTCCTCTTGGCAGCCTTACTTCAGTATATTTTTGGACGATAGCTGTCATTTATAACTCTACAGGTTTGTGAATTACAGTGTCCCTGAGCTCCTTTCTTCAACTCACTTTCTTGTGAGCTGGCCGCAACACCGCACGATTGCTTCAGGCCCTAAACTGGTTCCGGCACGGCACGCTGAGCCTTTGCTTAATTGCTATTCCTGGTGGGAAATGAGAGTTAAATTTGCCCGTCCAGACACCTCCAGCTAGTCTCTCATTGGTCCTCCCTATCCCTGTTCATCTTCCGCAGAAATTGCAAACTGGGCCAAGCAGGAGTTTAAAGGCACTGACTCTCCAAGTCGGGAGAGTGTTAGTAAAGCGTCTGGAATGTTGCACCTGAGTACTAGCGGACGAAAACTGAGACATATTTGAACACGTCTCCCAATCACACGGTTGATCATACTCTGGTTTCCACATGCATGTTTCAGCTGAAGGAAGAATCCCTTAAAGCTGGAGAGTTGAGACCCGTGGAATGGGTACCATGCAATATGACTTCAAAGGGTCTTCATTTGCTCACCGAACCTCTCCAATCCTATCACTGCTGCGTTTATGCCCCTGTACACACGCTTGATTCTGTTTCGGAGACATAGCAATCCATAGGTTTTAAGATACTTACTAGTCAGGTACATTCTTAGGCGTTTAATATGGGGTGTTGAGTCCATTTCGTTGAGCAAGGAGTAGCTCTTGTCTATTCCATATTTGGCTTAAGGAACTTTATCTGTGCTCATTTCAATCTCTGGTTTTATGCAGCACCCCAACTCACCTTTCCCTTAAACAAGCATAAGTTGGTTTTCTAAATTTGGGACCCCGTTCTGTTTTGTAATCCAGTTCCTGTGTAGCCAAGTTTACATTCCGTGTATTAGTGATACCTTATGACGTTTCTTTTTCTGTGTGACTTATTTCAGTTAGAATCATCATACCTGAATCCACTCATTATGCTGCTACGGGAATGATGACATAGATTTCATTGCTGAGTGATATTGCATTGTACGTAAGTACCACAAATTCTTTATCCATTTTTCCCTTTCTGCAATATTGAACTTGTACCGTAAACGAGGTTCTTGTAAACAGAGCCATCCCAAACTTTGGGGTGGCTGTGTCTTTTTGATTTTAATTTCCCTAAGCTATAGGACCATAAGTGGAAGTGCCTTAGGCTCTGTTGCTTTGTTTTTTAGATGTTTCAGGAAACACCATACACTTCTCCTGAGTGGCTGTTGGCAATTTACATCCCGCCCATCAGCATAACAAGGCTCCCAGTTCTCCATGGCCGGTCCTGCCTTTCTGGATTTTACACTTTTTTCAGATGGCCCTTTTGACCTGGGGGAAGTGAGACTTCATTGTAGTGCAGATTTCCTTTGCAAGCTTGCTTGGTTGGCCAAAAACGGTGTATGCGTTTTTTCCTGAATATATTCAGGAAAAAACGCATACGCCCTTTTTGGCCAAGTGCATCATTGTCGACGTTCTGCCTCTTTTCCTATGCTTTAAATGCAATTCCAGTCTACCTCCTGAAATTGGTTTCCTGCAATTCTGCCCCGCTTTCAAGTCCTCGTGGCAGCCTTACTTCAGTATATTTTTGGACGATAGCTGTCATTTATAACTCTGCAGGTTTGTGAATTACAGTGCCCCTGAGCTCCTTTCTTCAACTCGCTTTCTTGTGAGCTGGCCGCAACACCGCACGATTGCTTCAGGCCCTAATCTGGTTCCGGCACGGCACGCTGAGCCTTTGCTTAATTGCTCTTCCTGGTGGGAAATGAGAGTTAAATTTGCCCATCCAGACACCTCCAGCTAGTCTCTCATTGGTTCTCCCTATTCCTGTTCATCTTCCACAGAAACTGCCAACTGGGCCAAACAGGAGGTTAAAGGCACTATCTCTCCAAGTCGGGAGATTGTTAGTAAAGCATCTGCAATGTTGCACCCGAGTACCAGGGGACGAGAACTGAGACATATTTGAACACGTCTCCCAATCACACGGTTGATCATACTCTGGGTTCCACATGCATGTTTCAGCTGAAGGAAGAATCCCTTAAAGCTGGAGAGTTGAGACCCGTGGAATGGGTACCATGCAATATGACTTCAAAGGGTCTTCATTTGCTCACCGAACCTCTCCAATCCTATCACTGCTGCGTTTATGCCCCTGTACACACGCTTGATTCTGTTTCGGAGACATAGCAATCCATAGGTTTTAAGATACTTACTAGTCAGGTACATTCTTAGGCGTTTAATATGGGGTGTTGAGTCCATTTCGTTGAGCAAGGAGTAGCTCTTGTCTATTCCATATTTGGCTTAAGGAACTTTATCTGTGCTCATTTCAATCTCTGGTTTTATGCAGCACCCCAACTCACCTTTCCCCTTAAACAAGCATAAGTTGGTTTTCTAAATTTGGGACCCCGTTCTGTTTTGTAATCCAGTTCCTGTGTAGCCAAGTTTACATTCCGTGTATTAGTGATATCTTATGACGTTTCTTTTTCTGTGTGACTTATTTCAGTTAGAATCATCATACCTGAATCCACTCATTATGCTGCTACGGGAATGATGACATAGATTTCATTGTTGAGTGATATTGCATTGTACGTAAGTACCACAAATTCTTTATCCATTTTTTGCTTTCTGCGATATTGAACTTGTACCGTAAACGAGGTTCTTGTAAACAGAGCCATCCCAAACTTTGGGGTGGCTGTGTCTTTTTGATTTTAATTTCCCTAAGCTATAGGACCATAAGTGGAAGTGCCCTAGGCTCTGTTGCTTTGTTTTTTAGATGTTTCAGGAAACACCATACACTTCTCCTGAGTGGCTGTTGGCAATTTATATCCCGCCCATCAGCATAACAAGGCTCCCAGTTCTCCATGGCCGGTCCTGCCTTTCTGGATTTTACACTTTTTTCAGATGGCCCTTTTGACCTGGGGGAAGTGAGACTTCATTGTAGTGCAGATTTCCTTTGCAAGCTTGCTTGGTTGGCCAAAAAGTGCGTATGCGTTTTTTGCTGAATATATTCAGGAAAAAACGCATACGCCCTTTTTAGCCAAGTGCATCATTGTCGACGTTCTGCCTCTTTTCCTATGCTTTAAATGCAATTCCAGTCTACCTCCTGAAATTGGTTTCCTGCAATTCTGCCCCGCTTTCAAGTCCTCGTGGCAGCCTTACTTCAGTATATTTTTGGACGATAGCTGTCATTTATAACTCTGCAGGTTTGTGAATTACAGTGCCCCTGAGCTCCTTTCTTCAACTCGCTTTCTTGTGAGCTGGCCGCAACACCACACGATTGCTTCAGGCCCTAATCTGGTTCCGGCACGGCACGCTGAGCCTTTGCTTAATTGCTCTTCCTGGTGGGAAATGAGAGTTAAATTTGCCCGTCCAGACACCTCCAGCTAGTCTCTCATTGGTCCTCCCTATCCCTGTTCATCTTCCGCAGAAATTGCAAACTGGGCCAAGCAGGAGGTTAAAGGCACTGACTCTCCAAGTTGGGAGAGTGTGAGTAAAGCATCTGGAATGTTGCACCTGAGTACCAGCGGTCGAAAACTGAGACATATTAGAACACGTCTCCCAATCACACGGTTGATCATACTCTGGGTTCCACATGCATGTTTCAGCTGAAGGAAGAATCCCTTAAAGCTGGAGAGTTGAGACCCGTGGAATGGGTACCATGCAATATGACTTCAAAGGGTCTTCATTTGCTCACCGAACCTCTCCAATCCTATCACTGCTGCGTTTATGCCCCTGTACACACGCTTGATTCTGTTTCGGAGACATAGCAATCCATAGGTTTTAAGATACTTACTAGTCAGGTACATTCTTAGGCGTTTAATATGGGGTGTTGAGTCCATTTCGTTGAGCAATGAGTAGCTCTTGTCTATTCCATATTTGGCTTAAGGAACTTTATCTGTGCTCATTTCAATCTCTGGTTTTATGCAGCACCCCAACTCACCTTTCCCCTTAAACAAGCATAAGTTGGTTTTCTAAATTTGAGACCCTGTTCTGTTTTGTAATCCAGTTCCTGTGTAGCCAAGTTTACATTCCGTGTATTAGTGATATCTTATGACGTTTCTTTTTCTGTGTGACTTATTTCAGTTAGAATCATCATACCTGAATCCACTCATTATGCTGCTACGGGAATGATGACATAGATTTCATTGCTGAGTGATATTGCATTGTACGTAAGTACCACAAATTCTTTATCCATTTTTCGCTTTCTGCGATTTTGAACTTGTACCGTAAACGAGGTTCTTGTAAACAGAGCCATCCCAAACTTTGGGGTGGCTGTGTCTTTTTGATTTTAATTTCCCTAAGCTATAGGACCATAAGTGGAAGTGCCCTAGGCTCTGTTGCTTTGTTTTTTAGATGTTTCAGGAAACACCATACACTTCTCCCCAGTGATTGTTGGCAATTTACATCCTGCCCATCAGCATAACAAGGCTCCCAGATCTCCATGGCCTGTCCTGCCTTTCTGGATTTTACACTTTTTTCAGATGGTCCTTTTGACCGGGAGGGAAGTGAGACTTCAATGTAGTGCAGATTTCCTTTGCAAGCTTGCTTGGTTGGCCAAAAAGTGCGTATGCCTTTTTTCCTGAATATATTCAGGAAAAAACGCATACGCCCTTTTTGGCCAAGTGCATCATTGTGGACGTTCTGCCTCTTTTCCTATGCTTTAAATGCAATTCCAGTGTACCTCCTGAAATCGGTTTCCTGCAATTCTGCCCCGCTTTCAAGTCCTCTTGGCAGCCTTACTTCAGTATATTTTTGGACGATAGCTGTCATTTATAACTCTGCAGGTTTGTGAATTACAGTGTCCCTGAGCTCCTTTCTTCAACTCACTTTCTTGTGAGCTGGCCGCAACACCACAGGATTGCTTCAGGCCCTAATCTGGTTCCGGCACGACACGCTGAGCCTTTGGTTAATTCCTCTTCTTGGTGGGAAATGAGAGTTAAATTTGCCCATCCAGACACCTCCAGCTAGTCTCTCATTGGTCCTCCCTATCCCTGTTCATCTTCCTCAGAAATTGCAAACTGGGCCAAGCAGGAGGTTAAAGGCACTGACTCTCCAAGTCGGGAGAGTGTTAGTAAAGCGTCTGGAATGTTGCACCTGAGTACCAGCGGACGAAAACTGAGACATATTTGAACACATCTCCCAATCACACGGTTGATCATACTCTGGGTTCCACATGCATGTTTCAGCTGAAGGAAGAATCCCTTAAACCTGGAGAGTTGTGACCCGTGGAATGGGTACCATGCAATATGACTTCAAAGGGTCTTCATTTGCTCACCGAACCTCTCCAATCCTATCACTGCTGCGTTTATGCCCCTGTACACACGCTTGATTCTCTTTCGGAGACATAGCAATCCATAGGTTTTAAGATACTTACTAGTCAGGTACATTTTTAGGCGTTTAATATGGGGTGTTGAGTCCATTTCGTTGAGCAAGGAGTAGCTCTTGTCTATTCCATATTTGGCTTAAGGAACTTTATCTGTGCTCATTTCAATCTCTGGTTTTATGTAGAACCCCAACTCACCTTTCACCTTAAGCAAGCATAAGTTGGTTTTCTAAATTTGAGACCCTGTTCTGTTTTGTAATCCAGTTCCTGTGTAGCCAAGTTTACAATCCGTGTATTAGTGATATCTTATGATGTTTCTTTTTCTGTGTGACTTATTTCAGTGAGAATCATCATACCTGAATCCAGTCTATGCTGCTACGGGCCTGATGACATAGATTTCATTGCTGAGTGATATTGCATTGTACGTAACTACCACAACTTCTTTATCCATTTTTCACTTTCTGCGATATTGAACTTCTACCGTAAATGAGGTTCTTGTAAACAGAGAGGTCCCAAACATTGGGGTGGCTGTGTCTTTTTGATTTTAATTTCCCTAAGCTATAGGACTATAAGTGGAAGTGCCCTAGGCTCTGTTGCTTTGTTTTTTAGATGTTTCAGGAAACACCATACACTTCTCCCGAGTGGCTGTTGGCAATTTACATCCCGCCCATCAGCATAACAAGGCTCCCAGTTCTGCATGGCCTGTTCTGCCTTTCTAGATTTTACACTTTTTTCAGATGGCCCTTTTGACCGGGGGGAAGTGAGACTTCATTGTAGTGCAGATTTCCTTTGCAAGCTTGCTTGGTTGGCCAAAAAGGGCGTATGCGTTTTTTCCTGAATATATTCAGGAAAAAACGCATACGCCCTTTTTGGCCAAGTGCATCATTGTCGACGTTCTGCCTCTTTTCCTATGCTTTAAATGCAATTCCAGTCTACCTCCTGAAATCGGTTTCCTGCAATTCTGCCCCGCTTTCAAGTCCTCTTGGCAGCCTTACTTCAGTATATTTTTGGACGATAGCTGTCATTTATAACTCTGCAGGTTTGTGAATTACAGTGCCCCTGAGCTCCTTTCTTCAACTCGCTTTCTTGTGAGCTGGCCGCAACACCGCACGATTGCTTCAGGCCCTAATCTGGTTCCGGCACGGCACGCTGAGCCTTTGCTTAGTTGCTCTTCCTGGTGGGAAATGAGAGTTAAATTTGCCCGTCCAGACACCTCCAGCTAGTCTCTCATTGGTCCTCCCTATCCCTGTTCATCTTCCGCAGAATTTGCAAACTGGGCCAAGCAGGAGGTTAAAGGCACTGACTCTCCAAGTCGGGAGAGTGTTAGTAAAGCGTCTGGAATGTTGCACCTGAGTACCAGCGGACGAAAACTGAGACATATTTGAACACGTCCCCCAATCACACGGTTGATCATACTCTGGGTTCCACATGCATGTTTCAGCTGAAGGAAGAATCCCTTAAAGCTGGAGCGTTGAGACCCGTGGAATGGGTACCATGCAATATGACTTCAAAGGGTATTCATTTGCTCACCGAACCTCTCCAATCCTATCACTGCTGCGTTTATGCCCCTGTACACACGCTTGATTCTCTTTTGGAGACATAGCAATCCATAGGTTTTAAGATACTTACTAGTCAGGTACATTCTTAGGCGTTTAATATGGGGTGTTGAGTCCATTTCGTTGAGCAAGGAGTAGCTCTTGTATATTACATATTTGGCTTAAGGAACTTTATCTGTGCTCATTTCAATCTCTGGTTTTATGCAGCACCCCAACTCACCTTTCCCCTTAAGCAAGCATAAGATGGTTTTCTAAATTTGAGACCCTGTTCTGTTTTGTAATTCAGTGCCTGTGTAGCCAAGTTTACATTCCGTGTATTAGTGATACCTTATGACGTTTCTTTTTCTGTGTGACTTATTTCAGTTAGAATCATCATACCTGAATCCACTCATTATGCTGCTACGGGAATGATGACATAGATTTCATTGCTGAGTGATATTGCATTGTACGTAAGTACCACAGCTTCTTTATCCATTTTTCGCTTTCTGCGACATTGAACTTGTACCGTAAACGAAGTTCTTGTAAACAGAGCCGTCCCAAACTTTGGGGTGGCTGTGTCTTTTTGATCTTAATTTCCCTAAGCTATATGACAATAAGTGGAAGTGCCGTAGGCTCTGTTACTTTGTTTTTTATATGTTTCAGGAAACACCATACACTTCTCCCCAGTGACTGTTGGCAATTTACATCCCGCCCATCAGCATAACAAGGCTCCCAGTTCTCCATGGCCTGTCCTGCCTTTCTGGATTTTACACTTTTTTCAGATGGTCCTTTTGACCGGGAGGGAAGTGAGACTTCAATGTAGTGCAGATTTCCTTTGCAAGCTTGCTTGGTTGGCCAAAAAGGGCGTATGCGTTTTTTCCTGAATCTATTCAGGAAAAAACGCATACGCACTTTTTGGCCAAGTGCATCATTGTGGACGTTCTGCCTCTTTTCCTATGCTTTAAATGCAATTCCAGTCTACCTCCTGAAATCGGTTTCCTGCAATTCTGCCCCGCTTTCAAGTCCTCTTGGCAGGCTTACTTCAGTATATTTTTGGACGATAGCTGTCATTTATAACTCTGCAGGTTTGTGAATTACAGTGCCCCTGAGCTCCTTTCTTCAACTCGCTTTCTTGTGAGCTGGCCGCAACACCGCAGGATTGCTTCAGGCCCTAATCTGGTTCCGGCACGGCACGCTGATCCTTTGGTTAATTCCTCTTCTTGGTGGGAAATGAGAGTTAAATTTGCCCATCCAGACACCTCCAGCTAGTCTCTCATTGGTTCTCCCTATTCCTGTTCATCTTCTGCAGAAATTGCAAACTGGGCCAAACAGGAGGTTAAAGGCACGATCTCTCCAAGTCAGCAGAGTGTTAGTAAAGCATCTGCAATGTTGCACCCGAGTACCAGGGGACGAGAACTGAGACATATTGGAACACGTCTCCCGATCACATGATTGATCATACTCTGGGTTCCAATGCATGCTTCAGCTGAAGGAAGAATCCCTTAAACCTGGAGAGTTGAGACCCGTGGAATGGGTACCATGCAATATGACTTCCAAGGGTCTTCATTTGCTCACCGAACCTCTCCAATCCTATCACTGCTGCGTTTATGCCCCTGTACACACGCTTGATTCTCTTTTGGAGACATAGCAATCCATAGGTTTTAAGATAGTTACTAGTCAGGTACATTCTTAGGCATTTAATATGGGGTGTTGAGTCCATTTCGTTGAGCAAGGAGTAGCTCTTGTCTATTCCATATTTGGCTTAAGGAAATTTATCTGTGCTCATTTCAATCTCTGGTTTTATGTAGCACCGCAACTCACCTTTCCCCTTAAGCAAGCATAAGTTGGTTTTCTAAATTTGAGACCCTCTTCTGTTTTGTAATCCAGTTCCTGTGTAGCCAAGTTTACATTCCGTGTATTAGTGATATCTTATGATGTTTCTTTTTCTGTGTGACTTATTTCAGTGAGAATCATCATACCTGAATCCAGTCTATGCTGCTACGGGCCTGATGACATAGATTTCATTGCTGAGTGATATTGCATTGTACGTAACTACCACAACCTCTTTATCCATTTTTCACTTTCTGCGATATTGAACTTCTACCGTAAATGAGGTTCTTGTAAACAGAGAGGTCCCAAACGTTGGGGTGGCTGTGTCTTTTTGATTTTAATTTCCCTAAGCTATAGGACTATAAGTGGAAGTGCCCTAGGCTCTGTTGCTTTGTTTTTTAGATGTTTCAGGAAACACCATACACTTCTCCCGAGTGGCTGTTGGCAATTTACATCCCGCCCATCAGCATAACAAGGCTCCCAGTTCTGCATGGCCTGTTCTGCCTTTCTAGATTTTACACTTTTTTCAGATGGCCCTTTTGACCGGGGGGAAGTGAGACTTCATTGTAGTGCAGATTTCCTTTGCAAGCTTGCTTGGTTGACCAAAAAGGGCGTATGCGTTTTTTCCTGAATATATTTAGGAAAAAACGTATACGCCCTTTTTGGCCAAGTGCATCATTGTCGACGTTCTGCCTCTTTTCCTATGCTTTAAATGCAATTCCAGTCTACCTCCTGAAATCGGTTTCCTGCAATTCTGCCCCGCTTTCAAGTCCTCTTGGCAGCCTTACTTCAGTATATTTTTGGACGATAGCTGTCATTTATAACTCTGCAGGTTTGTGAATTACAGTGCCCCTGAGCTCCTTTCTTCAACTCGCTTTCTTGTGAGCTGGCCGCAACACCGCACGATTGCTTCAGGCCCTAATCTGGTTCCGGCACGGCACGCTGAGCCTTTGCTTAATTGCTCTTCCTGGTGGGAAATGAGAGTTAAATTTGCCCGTCCAGACACCTCCAGCTAGTCTCTCATTGGTCCTCCCTATCCCTGTTCATCTTCCGCAGAAATTGCAAACTGGGCCAAACAGGAGGTTAAAGGCCCTATCTCTCCAAGTCGGCAGAGTGTTAGTAACGCATCTGCAATTTTGCACCCGAGTACCAGGGGACGACAACTGAGACATATTGGAACACGTCTCCCGATCACATGATTGATCATACTCTGGGTTCCACATGCATCCTTTAGCTGAAGGAAGAATCCCTTAAAGCTGGAGAGTTGAGACCCGTGGAATGGGTACCATGCAATATGACTTCAAAGGGTCTTCATTTGCTCACCGAACCTCTCCAATCCTATCACTGCTGCGTTTATGCCCCTGTACACATGCTTGATTCTCTTTTGGAGACATAGCAATCCATAGGTTTTAAGATACTTACTAGTCAGCTAAATTCTTAGACGTTTAATATGGGGTGTTGAGTCCATTTCGTTGAGCAGGGAGTAGCTCTTGTCTATTACATGTTTGGCTTAAGGAACTTTATCTGTGCTCATTTCAATCTCTGGTTTTATGCAGCACCCCAACTCACCTTTCCCCTTAAGCAAGCATAAGTTGGTTTTCTAAATTTGAGACCCTGTTCTGTTTTGTAATCCAGTTCGTGTGTAGCCAAGTTTACATTCCATGTATTAGTGATATCTTATGATGTTTCTTTTTCTGTGTGACTTATTTCAGTTAGAATCATCATACCTGAATCCACTCATTATGCTGCTACGGGCCTGATGAGATAGATTTCATTGCTGAGTGATATTACATTGTACGTAAGTACCACAACTGCTTTATCCATTTTTCAATTTCTGTGATATTGAACTTGTACCGTAAACGAGGTTCTTGTAAACAGAGCCATCCCAAACTTTGGGGTGGCTGTGTCTTTTTGATTTTAATTTCCCTAAGCTATAGGACCATAAGTGGAAGTGCCCTAGGCTCTGTTGCTTTGTTTTTTAGATGTTTCAGGAAACACCATACACTTCTCCCCAGTGATTGTTGGCAATTTACATCCCGCCCATCAGCATAACAAGGCTCCCAGTTCTCCATGGCCTGTCCTGCCTTTCTGGATTTTACACTTTTTTCAGATGGTCCTTTTGACCGGGAGGGAAGTGAGACTTCAATGTAGTGCAGATTTCCTTTGCAAGCTTGCTTGGTTGGCCAAAAAGTGCGTATGCCTTTTTTCCTGAATATATTCAGGAAAAAACGCATACGCCCTTTTTGGCCAAGTGCATCATTGTGGACGTTCTGCCTCTTTTCCTATGCTTTAAATGCAATTCCAGTGTACCTCCTGAAATCGGTTTCCTGCAATTCTGCCCCGCTTTCAAGTCGTCTTGGCAGGCTTACTTCAGTATATTTTTGGACGATAGCTGTCATTTATAACTCTGCAGGTTTGTGAATTACAGTGTCCCTGAGCTCCTTTCTTCAACTCACTTTCTTGTGAGCTGGCCGCAACACCACAGGATTGCTTCAGGCCCTAATCTGGTTCCGGCACGACACGCTGAGCCTTTGGTTAATTCCTCTTCTTGGTGGGAAATGAGAGTTAAATTTGCCCATCCAGACACCTCCAGCTAGTCTCTCATTGGTCCTCCCTATCCCTGTTCATCTTCCTCAGAAATTGCAAACTGGGCCAAGCAGGAGGTTAAAGGCACTGACTCTCCAAGTCGGGAGAGTGTTAGTAAAGTGTCTGGAATGTTGCACCTGAGTACCAGCGGACGAAAACTGAGACATATTTGAACACATCTCCCAATCACACGGTTGATCATACTCTGGGTTCCACATGCATGTTTCAGCTGAAGGAAGAATCCCTTAAACCTGGAGAGTTGTGACCCGTGGAATGGGTACCATGCAATATGACTTCAAAGGGTCTTCATTTGCTCACCGAACCTCTCCAATCCTATCACTGCTGTGTTTATGCCCCTGTACACACGCTTGATTCTCTTTCGGAGACATAGCAATCCATAGGTTTTAAGATACTTACTAGTCAGGTACATTTTTAGGCGTTTAATATGGGGTGTTGAGTCCATTTCGTTGAGCAAGGAGTAGCTCTTGTCTATTCCATATTTGGCTTAAGGAACTTTATCTGTGCTCATTTCAATCTCTGGTTTTATGTAGCACCCCAACTCACCTTTCCCCTTAAGCAAGCATAAGTTGGGTTTCTAAATTTGAGACCCTCTTCTGTTTTGTAATCCAGTTCCTGTGTAGCCAAGTTTACATTCCGTGTATTAGTGATATCTTATGATGTTTCTTTTTCTGTGTGACTTATTTCAGTGAGAATCATCATACCTTAATCCAGTCTATGCTGCTACGGGCCTGATGACATAGATTTCATTGCTGAGTGATATTGCATTGTACGTAACTACCACAACTTCTTTATCCGTTTTTCACTTTCTGCGATATTGAACTTCTACCGTAAATGAGGTTCTTGTAAACAGAGAGGTCCCAAACTTTGGGGTGGCTGTGTCTTTTTGATTTTAATTTCCCTAAGCTATAGGACTATAAGTGGAAGTGCCCTAGGCTCTGTTGCTTTGTTTTTTAGATGTTTCAGGAAACACCATACACTTCTCCCGAGTGGCTGTTGGCAATTTACATCCCGCCCATCAGCATAACAAGGCTCCCAGTTCTGCATGGCCTGTTCTGCCTTTCTAGATTTTACACTTTTTTCAGATGGCCCTTTTGACTGGGGGGAAGTGAGACTTCATTGTAGTGCAGATTTCCTTTGCAAGCTTGCTTGGTTGGCCAAAAAGGGCGTATGCGTTTTTTCCTGAATATATTCAGGAAAAAACGCATACGCCCTTTTTGGCCAAGTGCATCATTGTCGACGTTCTGCCTCTTTTCCTATGCTTTAAATGCAATTCCAGTCTACCTCCTGAAATCGGTTTCCTGCAATTCTGCCCCGCTTTCAAGTCCTCTTGGCAGCCTTACTTCAGTATATTTTTGGACGATAGCTGTCATTTATAACTCTGCAGGTTTGTGAATTACAGTGCCCCTGAGCTCCTTTCTTCAACTCGCTTTCTTGTGAGCTGGCCGCAACACCGCACGATTGCTTCAGGCCCTAATCTGGTTCCGGCACGGCACGCTGAGCCTTTGCTTAGTTGCTCTTCCTGGTGGGAAATGAGAGTTAAATTTGCCCGTCCAGACACCTCCAGCTAGTCTCTCATTGGTCCTCCCTATCCCTGTTCATCTTCCGCAGAATTAGCAAACTGGGCCAAGCAGGAGGTTAAAGGCACTGACTCTCCAAGTCGGGAGAGTGTTAGTAAAGCGTCTGGAATGTTGCACCTGAGTACCAGTGGACGAAAACTGAGACATATTTGAACACGTCCCCCAATCACACGGTTGATCATACTCTGGGTTCCACATGCATGTTTCAGCTGAAGGAAGAATCCCTTAAAGCTGGAGCGTTGAGACCCGTGGAATGGGTACCATGCAATATGACTTCAAAGGGTATTCATTTGCTCACCGAACCTCTCCAATCCTATCACTGCTGCGTTTATGCCCCTGTACACACGCTTGATTCTCTTTTGGAGACATAGCAATCCATAGGTTTTAAGATACTTACTAGTCAGGTACATTCTTAGGCGTTTAATATGGGGTGTTGAGTCCATTTCGTTGAGCAAGGAGTAGCTCTTGTATATTACATATTTGGCTTAAGGAACTTTATCTGTGCTCATTTCAATCTCTGGTTTTATGCAGCACCCCAACTCACCTTTCCCCTTAAGCAAGCATAAGTTGGTTTTCTAAATTTGAGACCCTGTTCTGTTTTGTAATTCAGTGCCTGTGTAGCCAAGTTTACATTCCGTGTATTAGTGATACCTTATGACGTTTCTTTTTCTGTGTGACTTATTTCAGTTAGAATCATCATACCTGAATCCACTCATTATGCTGCTACGGGAATGATGACATAGATTTCATTGCTGAGTGATATTGCATTGTACGTAAGTACCACAGCTTCTTTATCCATTTTTCGCTTTCTGCGATATTGAACTTGTACCGTAAACGAGGTTCTTGTAAACAGAGCCGTCCCAAACTTTGGGGTGGCTGTGTCTTTTTGATTTTAATTTCCCTAAGCTATATGACAATAAGTGGAAGTGCCCTAGGCTCTGTTGCTTTGTTTTTTATATGTTTCAGGAAACACCATACACTTCTCCCCAGTGACTGTTGGCAATTTACATCCCGCCCATCAGCATAACAAGGCTCCCAGTTCTCCATGGCCTGTCCTGCCTTTCTGGATTTTACACTTTTTTCAGATGGTCCTTTTGACCGGGAGGGAAGTGAGACTTCAATGTAGTGCAGATTTCCTTTGCAAGCTTGCTTGGTTGGCCAAAAAGGGCGTATGCGTTTTTTCCTGAATATATTCAGGAAAAAACGCATACGCCCTTTTTGGCCAAGTGCATCATTGTCGACGTTCTGCCTCTTTTCCTATGCTTTAAATGCAATTCCAGTCTACCTCCTGAAATCGGTTTCCTGCAATTCTGCCCCGCTTTCAAGTCCTCTTGGCAGCCTTACTTCAGTATATTTTTGGACGATAGCTGTCATTTATAACTCTACAGGTTTGTGAATTACAGTGTCCCTGAGCTCCTTTCTTCAACTCACTTTCTTGTGAGCTGGCCGCAACACCGCACGATTGCTTCAGGCCCTAAACTGGTTCCGGCACGGCACGCTGAGCCTTTGCTTAATTGCTATTCCTGGTGGGAAATGAGAGTTAAATTTGCCCGTCCAGACACCTCCAGCTAGTCTCTCATTGGTCCTCCCTATCCCTGTTCATCTTCCGCAGAAATTGCAAACTGGGCCAAGCAGGAGTTTAAAGGCACTGACTCTCCAAGTCGGGAGAGTGTTAGTAAAGCGTCTGGAATGTTGCACCTGAGTACTAGCGGACGAGAACTGAGACATATTTGAACACGTCTCCCAATCACACGGTTGATCATACTCTGGTTTCCACATGCATGTTTCAGCTGAAGGAAGAATCCCTTAAAGCTGGAGAGTTGAGACCCGTGGAATGGGTACCATGCAATATGACTTCAAAGGGTCTTCATTTGCTCACCGAACCTCTCCAATCCTATCACTGCTGCGTTTATGCCCCTGTACACACGCTTGATTCTGTTTCGGAGACATAGCAATCCATAGGTTTTAAGATACTTACTAGTCAGGTACATTCTTAGGCGTTTAATATGGGGTGTTGAGTCCATTTCGTTGAGCAAGGAGTAGCTCTTGTCTATTCCATATTTGGCTTAAGGAACTTTATCTGTGCTCATTTCAATCTCTGGTTTTATGCAGCACCCCAACTCACCTTTCCCTTAAACAAGCATAAGTTGGTTTTCTAAATTTGGGACCCCGTTCTGTTTTGTAATCCAGTTCCTGTGTAGCCAAGTTTACATTCCGTGTATTAGTGATACCTTATGACGTTTCTTTTTCTGTGTGACTTATTTCAGTTAGAATCATCATACCTGAATCCACTCATTATGCTGCTACGGGAATGATGACATAGATTTCATTGCTGAGTGATATTGCATTGTACGTAAGTACCACAAATTCTTTATCCATTTTTCCCTTTCTGCAATATTGAACTTGTACCGTAAACGAGGTTCTTGTAAACAGAGCCATCCCAAACTTTGGGGTGGCTGTGTCTTTTTGATTTTAATTTCCCTAAGCTATAGGACCATAAGTGGAAGTGCCCTAGGCTCTGTTGCTTTGTTTTTTAGATGTTTCAGGAAACACCATACACTTCTCCTGAGTGGCTGTTGGCAATTTACATCCCGCCCATCAGCATAACAAGGCTCCCAGTTCTCCATGGCCGGTCCTGCCTTTCTGGATTTTACACTTTTTTCAGATGGCCCTTTTGACCTGGGGGAAGTGAGACTTCATTGTAGTGCAGATTTCCTTTGCAAGCTTGCTTGGTTGGCCAAAAACGGTGTATGCGTTTTTTCCTGAATATATTCAGGAAAAAACGCATACGCCCTTTTTGGCCAAGTGCATCATTGTCGACGTTCTGCCTCTTTTCCTATGCTTTAAATGCAATTCCAGTCTACCTCCTGAAATTGGTTTCCTGCAATTCTGCCCCGCTTTCAAGTCCTCGTGGCAGCCTTACTTCAGTATATTTTTGGACGATAGCTGTCATTTATAACTCTGCAGGTTTGTGAATTACAGTGCCCCTGAGCTCCTTTCTTCAACTCGCTTTCTTGTGAGCTGGCCGCAACACCGCACGATTGCTTCAGGCCCTAATCTGGTTCCGGCACGGCACGCTGAGCCTTTGCTTAATTGCTCTTCCTGGTGGGAAATGAGAGTTAAATTTGCCCATCCAGACACCTCCAGCTAGTCTCTCATTGGTTCTCCCTATTCCTGTTCATCTTCCACAGAAACTGCCAACTGGGCCAAACAGGAGGTTAAAGGCACTATCTCTCCAAGTCGGGAGATTGTTAGTAAAGCATCTGCAATGTTGCACCCGAGTACCAGGGGACGAGAACTGAGACATATTTGAACACGTCTCGCAATCACACGGTTGATCATACTCTGGGTTCCACATGCATGTTTCAGCTGAAGGAAGAATCCCTTAAAGCTGGAGAGTTGAGACCCGTGGAATGGGTATCATGCAATATGACTTCAAAGGGTCTTCATTTGCTCACCGAACCTCTCCAATCCTATCACTGCTGCGTTTATGCCCCTGTACACACGCTTGATTCTGTTTCGGAGACATAGCAATCCATAGGTTTTAAGATACTTACTAGTCAGGTACATTCTTAGGCGTTTAATATGGGGTGTTGAGTCCATTTCATTGAGCAAGGAGTAGCTCTTGTCTATTCCATATTTGGCTTAAGGAACTTTATCTGTGCTCATTTCAATCTCTGGTTTTATGCAGCACCCCAACTCACCTTTCCCCTTAAACAAGCATAAGTTGGTTTTCTAAATTTGGGACCCCATTCTGTTTTGTAATCCAGTTCCTGTGTAGCCAAGTTTACATTCCGTGTATTAGTGATATCTTATGACGTTTCTTTTTCTGTGTGACTTATTTCAGTTAGAATCATCATACCTGAATCCACTCATTATGCTGCTACGGGAATGATGACATAGATTTCATTGCTGAGTGATATTGCATTGTACGTAAGTACCACAAATTCTTTATCCATTTTTCGCTTTCTGCGATATTGAACTTGTACCGTAAACGAGTTTCTTGTAAACAGAGCCATCCCAAACTTTGGGGTGGCTGTGTCTTTTTGATTTTAATTTCCCTAAGCTATAGGACCATAAGTGGAAGTGCCCTAGGCTCTGTTGCTTTGTTTTTTAGATGTTTCAGGAAACACCATACACTTCTCCTGAGTGGCTGTTGGCAATTTACATCCCGCCCATCAGCATAACAAGGCTCCCTGTTCTCCATGGCCGGTCCTGCCTTTCTGGATTTTACACTTTTTTCAGATGGCCCTTTTGACCTGGGGGAAGTGAGACTTCATTGTAGTGCAGATTTCCTTTGCAAGCTTGCTTGGTTGGCCAAAAACGGTGTATGCGTTTTTTCCTGAATATATTCAGGAAAAAACGCATACGCCCTTTTTGGCCAAGTGCATCATTGTCGACGTTCTGCCTCTTTTCCTATGCTTTAAATGCAATTCCAGTCTACCTCCTGAAATTGGTTTCCTGCAATTCTGCCCCGCTTTCAAGTCCTCGTGGCAGCCTTACTTCAGTATATTTTTGGACGATAGCTGTCATTTATAACTCTGCAGGTTTGTGAATTACAGTGCCCCTGAGCTCCTTTCTTCAACTCGCTTTCTTGTGAGCTGGCCGCAACACCGCACGATTGCTTCAGGCCCTAATCTGGTTCCGGCACGGCACGCTGAGCCTTTGCTTAATTGCTCTTCCTGGTGGGAAATGAGAGTTAAATTTGCCCGTCCAGACACCTCCAGCTAGTCTCTCATTGGTCCTCCCTATCCCTGTTCATCTTCCTCAGAAATTGCAAACTGGGCCAAGCAGGAGGTTAAAGGCACTGACTCTCCAAGTTGGGAGAGTGTTAGTAAAGCATCTGGAATGTTGCACCTGAGTACCAGCGGTCGAAAACTGAGACATATTTGAACACGTCTCCCAATCACACGGTTGATCATACTCTGGGTTCCACATGCATGTTTCAGCTGAAGGAAGAATCCCTTAAAGCTGGAGAGTTGAGACCCGTGGAATGGGTACCATGCAATATGACTTCAAAGGGTCTTCATTTGCTCACCGAACCTCTCCAATCCTATCACTGCTGCGTTTATGCCCCTGTACACACGCTTGATTCTGTTTCGGAGACATAGCAATCCATAGGTTTTAAGATACTTACTAGTCAGGTACATTCTTAGGCGTTTAATATGGGGTGTTGAGTCCATTTCGTTGAGCAAGGAGTAGCTCTTGTCTATTCCATATTTGGCTTAAGGAACTTTATCTGTGCTCATTTCAATCTCTGGTTTTATGCAGCACCCCAACTCACCTTTCCCCTTAAACAAGCATAAGTTGGTTTTCTAAATTTGGGACCCCGTTCTGTTTTGTAATCCAGTTCCTGTGTAGCCAAGTTTACATTCCGTGTATTAGTGATATCTTATGACGTTTCTTTTTCTGTGTGACTTATTTCAGTTAGAATCATCATACCTGAATCCACTCATTATGCTGCTACGGGAATGATGACATAGATTTCATTGTTGAGTGATATTGCATTGTACGTAAGTACCACAAATTCTTTATCCATTTTTTGCTTTCTGCGATATTGAACTTGTACCGTAAACGAGGTTCTTGTAAACAGAGCCATCCCAAACTTTGGGGTGGCTGTGTCTTTTTGATTTTAATTTCCCTAAGCTATAGGACCATAAGTGGAAGTGCCCTAGGCTCTGTTGCTTTGTTTTTTAGATGTTTCAGGAAACACCATACACTTCTCCTGAGTGGCTGTTGGCAATTTACATCCCGCCCATCAGCATAACAAGGCTCCCAGTTCTCCATGGCTGGTCCTGCCTTTCTGGATTTTACACTTTTTTCAGATGGCCCTTTTGACCTGGGGGAAGTGAGACTTCATTGTAGTGCAGATTTCCTTTGCAAGCTTGCTTGGTTGGCCAAAAAGTGCGTATGCGTTTTTTGCTGAATATATTCAGGAAAAAACGCATACGCCCTTTTTAGCCAAGTGCATCATTGTCGACGTTCTGCCTCTTTTCCTATGCTTTAAATGCAATTCCAGTCTACCTCCTGAAATTGGTTTCCTGCAATTCTGCCCCGCTTTCAAGTCCTCGTGGCAGCCTTACTTCAGTATATTTTTGGACGATAGCTGTCATTTATAACTCTGCAGGTTTGTGAATTACAGTGCCCCTGAGCTCCTTTCTTCAACTCGCTTTCTTGTGAGCTGGCCGCAACACCACACGATTGCTTCAGGCCCTAATCTGGTTCCGGCACGGCACGCTGAGCCTTTGCTTAATTGCTCTTCCTGGTGGGAAATGAGAGTTAAATTTGCCCGTCCAGACACCTCCAGCTAGTCTCTCATTGGTCCTCCCTATCCCTGTTCATCTTCCTCAGAAATTGCAAACTGGGCCAAGCAGGAGGTTAAAGGCACTGACTCTCCAAGTCGGGAGAGTGTTAGTAAAGCGTCTGGAATGTTGCACCTGAGTACCAGCGGACGAAAACTGAGACATATTTGAACACATCTCCCAATCACACGGTTGATCATACTCTGGGTTCCACATGCATGTTTCAGCTGAAGGAAGAATCCCTTAAACCTGGAGAGTTGTGACCCGTGGAATGGGTACCATGCAATATGACTTCAAAGGGTCTTCATTTGCTCACCGAACCTCTCCAATCCTATCACTGCTGCGTTTATGCCCCTGTACACACGCTTGATTCTCTTTCGGAGACATAGCAATCCATAGGTTTTAAGATACTTACTAGTCAGGTACATTTTTAGGCGTTTAATATGGGGTGTTGAGTCCATTTCGTTGAGCAAGGAGTAGCTCTTGTCTATTCCATATTTGGCTTAAGGAACTTTATCTGTGCTCATTTCAATCTCTGGTTTTATGTAGCACCCCAACTCACCTTTCACCTTAAGCAAGCATAAGTTGGTTTTCTAAATTTGAGACCCTGTTCTGTTTTGTAATCCAGTTCCTGTGTAGCCAAGTTTACAATCCGTGTATTAGTGATATCTTATGATGTTTCTTTTTCTGTGTGACTTATTTCAGTGAGAATCATCATACCTGAATCCAGTCTATGCTGCTACGGGCCTGATGACATAGATTTCATTGCTGAGTGATATTGCATTGTACGTAACTACCACAACTTCTTTATCCATTTTTCACTTTCTGCGATATTGAACTTCTACCGTAAATGAGGTTCTTGTAAACAGAGAGGTCCCAAACATTGGGGTGGCTGTGTCTTTTTGATTTTAATTTCCCTAAGCTATAGGACTATAAGTGGAAGTGCCCTAGGCTCTGTTGCTTTGTTTTTTAGATGTTTCAGGAAACACCATACACTTCTCCCGAGTGGCTGTTGGCAAATTACATCCCGCCCATCAGCATAACAAGGCTCCCAGTTCTGCATGGCCTGTTCTGCCTTTCTAGATTTTACACTTTTTTCAGATGTCCCTTTTGACCTGGGGGAAGTGAGACTTCATTGTAGTGCAGATTTCCTTTGCAAGCTTGCTTGGTTGGCCAAAAAGGGTGTATGCGTTTTTTCCTGAATATATTCAGGAAAAAACGCATACGCCCTTTTTGGCCAAGTGCATCATTGTCGACGTTCTGCCTCTTTTCCTATGCTTTAAATGCAATTCCAGTCTACCTCCTGAAATCGGTTTCCTGCAATTCTGCCCCGCTTTCAAGTCCTCTTGGCAGCCTTACTTCAGTATATTTTTGGACGATAGCTGTCATTTATAACTCTGCAGGTTTGTGAATTACAGTGCCCCTGAGCTCCTTTCTTCAACTCGCTTTCTTGTGAGCTGGCCGCAACACCGCACGATTGCTTCAGGCCCTAATCTGGTTCCGGCACGGCACGCTGAGCCTTTGCTTAGTTGCTCTTCCTGGTGGGAAATGAGAGTTAAATTTGCCCGTCCAGACACCTCCAGCTAGTCTCTCATTGGTCCTCCCTATCCCTGTTCATCTTCCGCAGAATTTGCAAACTGGGCCAAGCAGGAGGTTAAAGGCACTGACTCTCCAAGTCGGGAGAGTGTTAGTAAAGCGTCTGGAATGTTGCACCTGAGTACCAGCGGACGAAAACTGAGACATATTTGAACACGTCCCCCAATCACACGGTTGATCATACTCTGGGTTCCACATGCATGTTTCAGCTGAAGGAAGAATCCCTTAAAGCTGGAGCGTTGAGACCCGTGGAATGGGTACCATGCAATATGACTTCAAAGGGTATTCATTTGCTCACCGAACCTCTCCAATCCTATCACTGCTGCGTTTATGCCCCTGTACACACGCTTGATTCTCTTTTGGAGACATAGCAATCCATAGGTTTTAAGATACTTACTAGTCAGGTACATTCTTAGGCGTTTAATATGGGGTGTTGAGTCCATTTCGTTGAGCAAGGAGTAGCTCTTGTCTATTCCATATTTGGCTTAAGGAACTTTATCTGTGCTCATTTCAATCTCTGGTTTTATGCAGCACCCCAACTCACCTTTCCCCTTAAGCAAGCATAAGATGGTTTTCTAAATTTGAGACCCTGTTCTGTTTTGTAATTCAGTGCCTGTGTAGCCAAGTTTACATTCCGTGTATTAGTGATACCTTATGACGTTTCTTTTTCTGTGTGACTTATTTCAGTTAGAATCATCATACCTGAATCCACTCATTATGCTGCTACGGGAATGATGACATAGATTTCATTGCTGAGTGATATTGCATTGTACGTAAGTACCACAGCTTCTTTATCCATTTTTCGCTTTCTGCGACATTGAACTTGTACCGTAAACGAAGTTCTTGTAAACAGAGCCGTCCCAAACTTTGGGGTGGCTGTGTCTTTTTTATTTTAATTTCCCTAAGCTATATGACAATAAGTGGAAGTGCCGTAGGCTCTGTTACTTTGTTTTTTATATGTTTCAGGAAACACCATACACTTCTCCCCAGTGACTGTTGGCAATTTACATCCCGCCCATCAGCATAACAAGGCTCTCAGTTCTCCATGACCTGTCCTGCCTTTCTGGATTTTACACTTTTTTCAGATGGTCCTTTTGACCGGGAGGGAAGTGAGACTTCAATGTAGTGCAGATTTCCTTTGCAAGCTTGCTTGGTTGGCCAAAAAGGGCGTATGCGTTTTTTCCTGAATATATTCAGGAAAAAACGCATACGCCCTTTTTGGCCAAGTGCATCATTGTGGACGTTCTGCCTCTTTTCCTATGCTTTAAATGCAATTCCAGTCTACCTCCTGAAATCGGTTTCCTGCAATTCTGCCCCGCTTTCAAGTCCTCTTGGCAGGCTTACTTCAGTATATTTTTGGACGATAGCTGTCATTTATAACTCTGCAGGTTTGTGAATTACAGTGCCCCTGAGCTCCTTTCTTCAACTCGCTTTCTTGTGAGCTGGCCGCAACACCGCAGGATTGCTTCAGGCCCTAATCTGGTTCCGGCACGGCACGCTGATCCTTTGGTTAATTCCTCTTCTTGGTGGGAAATGAGAGTTAATTTTGCCCATCCAGACACCTCCAGCTAGTCTCTCATTTGTTCTCCCTATTCCTGTTCATCTTCTGCAGAAATTGCAAACTGGGCCAAGCAGGAGGTTAAAGGCACTGACTCTCCAAGTCGGGAGAGTGTTAGTAAAGCGTCTGGAATGTTGCACCTGAGTACCAGCGGACGAAAACTGAGACATATTTGAACACATCTCCCAATCACACGGTTGATCATACTCTGGGTTCCACATGCATGTTTCAGCTGAAGGAAGAATCCCTTAAACCTGGAGAGTTGTGACCCGTGGAATGGGTACCATGCAATATGACTTCAAAGGGTCTTCATTTGCTCACCGAACCTCTCCAATCCTATCACTGCTGCGTTTATGCCCCTGTACACACGCTTGATTCTCTTTCGGAGACATAGCAATCCATAGGTTTTAAGATACTTACTAGTCAGGTACATTTTTAGGCGTTTAATATGGGGTGTTGAGTCCATTTCGTTGAGCAAGGAGTAGCTCTTGTCTATTCCATATTTGGCTTAAGGAACTTTATCTGTGCTCATTTCAATCTCTGGTTTTATGTAGCACCCCAACTCACCTTTCACCTTAAGCAAGCATAAGTTGGTTTTCTAAATTTGAGACCCTGTTCTGTTTTGTAATCCAGTTCCTGTGTAGCCAAGTTTACAATCCGTGTATTAGTGATATCTTATGATGTTTCTTTTTCTGTGTGACTTATT
This sequence comes from Orcinus orca, assembly GCF_937001465.1. NCBI lineage: Eukaryota > Metazoa > Chordata > Mammalia > Artiodactyla > Delphinidae > Orcinus > Orcinus orca. The sequence goes on from NW_026043869.1 coordinate 396,901, forward strand.
TCAGTGAGAATCATCATACCTGAATCCAGTCTATGCTGCTACGGGCCTGATGACATAGATTTCATTGCTGAGTGATATTGCATTGTACGTAACTACCACAACTTCTTTATCCATTTTTCACTTTCTGCGATATTGAACTTCTACCGTAAATGAGGTTCTTGTAAACAGAGAGGTCCCAAACATTGGGGTGGCTGTGTCTTTTTGATTTTAATTTCCCTAAGCTATAGGACTATAAGTGGAAGTGCCCTAGGCTCTGTTGCTTTGTTTTTTAGATGTTTCAGGAAACACCATACACTTCTCCCGAGTGGCTGTTGGCAAATTACATCCCGCCCATCAGCATAACAAGGCTCCCAGTTCTGCATGGCCTGTTCTGCCTTTCTAGATTTTACACTTTTTTCAGATGGCCCTTTTGACCGGGGGGAAGTGAGACTTCATTGTAGTGCAGATTTCCTTTGCAAGCTTGCTTGGTTGGCCAAAAAGGGCGTATGCGTTTTTTCCTGAATATATTCAGGAAAAAACGCATACGCCCTTTTTGGCCAAGTGCATCATTGTCGACGTTCTGCCTCTTTTCCTATGCTTTAAATGCAATTCCAGTCTACCTCCTGAAATCGGTTTCCTGCAATTCTGCCCCGCTTTCAAGTCCTCTTGGCAGCCTTACTTCAGTATATTTTTGGACGATAGCTGTCATTTATAACTCTGCAGGTTTGTGAATTACAGTGCCCCTGAGCTCCTTTCTTCAACTCGCTTTCTTGTGAGCTGGCCGCAACACCGCACGATTGCTTCAGGCCCTAATCTGGTTCCGGCACGGCACGCTGAGCCTTTGCTTAGTTGCTCTTCCTGGTGGGAAATGAGAGTTAAATTTGCCCGTCCAGACACCTCCAGCTAGTCTCTCATTGGTCCTCCCTATCCCTGTTCATCTTCCGCAGAATTTGCAAACTGGGCCAAGCAGGAGGTTAAAGGCACTGACTCTCCAAGTCGGGAGAGTGTTAGTAAAGCGTCTGGAATGTTGCACCTGAGTACCAGCGGACGAAAACTGAGACATATTTGAACACGTCCCCCAATCACACGGTTGATCATACTCTGGGTTCCACATGCATGTTTCAGCTGAAGGAAGAATCCCTTAAAGCTGGAGCGTTGAGACCCGTGGAATGGGTACCATGCAATATGACTTCAAAGGGTATTCATTTGCTCACCGAACCTCTCCAATCCTATCACTGCTGCGTTTATGCCCCTGTACACACGCTTGATTCTCTTTTGGAGACATAGCAATCCATAGGTTTTAAGATACTTACTAGTCAGGTACATTCTTAGGCGTTTAATATGGGGTGTTGAGTCCATTTCGTTGAGCAAGGAGTAGCTCTTGTCTATTCCATATTTGGCTTAAGGAACTTTATCTGTGCTCATTTCAATCTCTGGTTTTATGCAGCACCCCAACTCACCTTTCCCCTTAAGCAAGCATAAGATGGTTTTCTAAATTTGAGACCCTGTTCTGTTTTGTAATTCAGTGCCTGTGTAGCCAAGTTTACATTCCGTGTATTAGTGATACCTTATGACGTTTCTTTTTCTGTGTGACTTATTTCAGTTAGAATCATCATACCTGAATCCACTCATTATGCTGCTACGGGAATGATGACATAGATTTCATTGCTGAGTGATATTGCATTGTACGTAAGTACCACAGCTTCTTTATCCATTTTTCGCTTTCTGCGACATTGAACTTGTACCGTAAACGAAGTTCTTGTAAACAGAGCCGTCCCAAACTTTGGGGTGGCTGTGTCTTTTTTATTTTAATTTCCCTAAGCTATATGACAATAAGTGGAAGTGCCGTAGGCTCTGTTACTTTGTTTTTTATATGTTTCAGGAAACACCATACACTTCTCCCCAGTGACTGTTGGCAATTTACATCCCGCCCATCAGCATAACAAGGCTCTCAGTTCTCCATGACCTGTCCTGCCTTTCTGGATTTTACACTTTTTTCAGATGGTCCTTTTGACCGGGAGGGAAGTGAGACTTCAATGTAGTGCAGATTTCCTTTGCAAGCTTGCTTGGTTGGCCAAAAAGGGCGTATGCGTTTTTTCCTGAATATATTCAGGAAAAAACGCATACGCCCTTTTTGGCCAAGTGCATCATTGTGGACGTTCTGCCTCTTTTCCTATGCTTTAAATGCAATTCCAGTCTACCTCCTGAAATCGGTTTCCTGCAATTCTGCCCCGCTTTCAAGTCCTCTTGGCAGGCTTACTTCAGTATATTTTTGGACGATAGCTGTCATTTATAACTCTGCAGGTTTGTGAATTACAGTGCCCCTGAGCTCCTTTCTTCAACTCGCTTTCTTGTGAGCTGGCCGCAACACCGCAGGATTGCTTCAGGCCCTAATCTGGTTCCGGCACGGCACGCTGATCCTTTGGTTAATTCCTCTTCTTGGTGGGAAATGAGAGTTAATTTTGCCCATCCAGACACCTCCAGCTAGTCTCTCATTGGTTCTCCCTATTCCTGTTCATCTTCTGCAGAAATTGCAAACTGGGCCAAACAGGAGGTTAAAGCCACTATCTCTCCAAGTCAGCAGAGTGTTAGTAAAGCATCTGCAATGTTGCACCCGAGTACCAGGGGACGAGAACTGAGACATATTGGAACACGTCTCCCGATCACATGATTGATCATACTCTGGGTTCCAATGCATGCTTTAGCTGAAGGAAGAATCCCTTAAACCTGGAGAGTTGAGACCCGTGGAATGGGTACCATGCAATATGACTTCCAAGGGTTTTCATTTGCTCACCGAACCTCACCAATCCTACCACTGCTGCGTTTATGCCCCTGTACACACGCTTGATTCTCTTTTGGAGACATAGCAATCCATAGGTTTTAAGATAGTTACTAGTCAGGTACATTCTTAGGCATTTAATATGGGGTGTTGAGTCCATTTCGTTGAGCAAGGAGTAGCTCTTGTCTATTCCATATTTGGCTTAAGGAAATTTATCTGTGCTCATTTCAATCTCTGGTTTTATGTAGCACCGCAACTCACCTTTCCCCTTAAGCAAGCATAAGTTGGTTTTCTAAATTTGAGACCCTCTTCTGTTTTGTAATCCAGTTCCTGTGTAGCCAAGTTTACATTCCGTGTATTAGTGATATCTTATGATGTTTCTTTTTCTGTGTGACTTATTTCAGTGAGAATCATCATACCTGAATCCAGTCTATGCTGCTACGGGCCTGATGACATAGATTTCATTGCTGAGTGATATTGCATTGTACGTAACTACCACAACCTCTTTATCCATTTTTCACTTTCTGCGATATTGAACTTCTACCGTAAATGAGGTTCTTGTAAACAGAGAGGTCCCAAACGTTGGGGTGGCTGTGTCTTTTTGATTTTAATTTCCCTAAGCTATAGGACTATAAGTGGAAGTGCCCTAGGCTCTGTTGCTTTGTTTTTTAGATGTTTCAGGAAACACCATACACTTCTCCCGAGTGGCTGTTGGCAATTTACATCCCGCCCATCAGCATAACAAGGCTCCCAGTTCTGCATGGCCTGTTCTGCCTTTCTAGATTTTACACTTTTTTCAGATGGCCCTTTTGACCGGGGGGAAGTGAGACTTCATTGTAGTGCAGATTTCCTTTGCAAGCTTGCTTGGTTGACCAAAAAGGGCGTATGCGTTTTTTCCTGAATATATTTAGGAAAAAACTTATACGCCCTTTTTGGCCAAGTGCATCATTGTCGACGTTCTGCCTCTTTTCCTATGCTTTAAATGCAATTCCAGTCTACCTCCTGAAATCGGTTTCCTGCAATTCTGCCCCGCTTTCAAGTCCTCTTGGCAGCCTTACTTCAGTATATTTTTGGACGATAGCTGTCATTTATAACTCTGCAGGTTTGTGAATTACAGTGCCCCTGAGCTCCTTTCTTCAACTCGCTTTCTTGTGAGCTGGCCGCAACACCGCACGATTGCTTCAGGCCCTAATCTGGTTCCGGCACGGCACGCTGAGCCTTTGCTTAATTGCTCTTCCTGGTGGGAAATGAGAGTTAAATTTGCCCGTCCAGACACCTCCAGCTAGTCTCTCATTGGTCCTCCCTATCCCTGTTCATCTTCCGCAGAAATTGCAAACTGGGCCAAACAGGAGGTTAAAGGCCCTATCTCTCCAAGTCGGCAGAGTGTTAGTAACGCATCTGCAATTTTGCACCCGAGTACCAGGGGACGACAACTGAGACATATTGGAACACGTCTCCCGATCACATGATTGATCATACTCTGGGTTCCACATGCATCCTTTAGCTGAAGGAAGAATCCCTTAAAGCTGGAGAGTTGAGACCCGTGGAATGGGTACCATGCAATATGACTTCAAAGGGTCTTCATTTGCTCACCGAACCTCTCCAATCCTATCACTGCTGCGTTTATGCCCCTGTACACATGCTTGATTCTCTTTTGGAGACATAGCAATCCATAGGTTTTAAGATACTTACTAGTCAGCTAAATTCTTAGGCGTTTAATATGGGGTGTTGAGTCCATTTCGTTGAGCAAGGAGTAGCTCTTGTCTATTACATGTTTGGCTTAAGGAACTTTATCTGTGCTCATTTCAATCTCTGGTTTTATGCAGCACCCCAACTCACCTTTCCCCTTAAGCAAGCATAAGTTGGTTTTCTAAATTTGAGACCCTGTTCTGTTTTGTAATCCAGTTCGTGTGTAGCCAAGTTTACATTCCATGTATTAGTGATATCTTATGATGTTTCTTTTTCTGTGTGACTTATTTCAGTTAGAATCATCATACCTGAATCCACTCATTATGCTGCTACGGGCCTGATGACATAGATTTCATTGCTGAGTGATATTACATTGTACGTAAGTACCACAACTGCTTTATCCATTTTTCAATTTCTGTGATATTGAACTTGTACCGTAAACGAGGTTCTTGTAAACAGAGCCATCCCAAACTTTGGGGTGGCTGTGTCTTTTTGATTTTAATTTCCCTAAGCTATAGGACCATAAGTGGAAGTGCCCTAGGCTCTGTTGCTTTGTTTTTTAGATGTTTCAGGAAACACCATACACTTCTCCCCAGTGATTGTTGGCAATTTACATCCCGCCCATCAGCATAACAAGGCTCCCAGTTCTCCATGGCCTGTCCTGCCTTTCTGGATTTTACACTTTTTTCAGATGGTCCTTTTGACCGGGAGGGAAGTGAGACTTCAATGTAGTGCAGATTTCCTTTGCAAGCTTGCTTGGTTGGCCAAAAAGTGCGTATGCCTTTTTTCCTGAATATATTCAGGAAAAAACGCATACGCCCTTTTTGGCCAAGTGCATCATTGTGGACGTTCTGCCTCTTTTCCTATGCTTTAAATGCAATTCCAGTGTACCTCCTGAAATCGGTTTCCTGCAATTCTGCCCCGCTTTCAAGTCGTCTTGGCAGGCTTACTTCAGTATATTTTTGGACGATAGCTGTCATTTATAACTCTGCAGGTTTGTGAATTACAGTGTCCCTGAGCTCCTTTCTTCAACTCACTTTCTTGTGAGCTGGCCGCAACACCACAGGATTGCTTCAGGCCCTAATCTGGTTCCGGCACGACACGCTGAGCCTTTGGTTAATTCCTCTTCTTGGTGGGAAATGAGAGTTAAATTTGCCCATCCAGACACCTCCAGCTAGTCTCTCATTGGTCCTCCCTATCCCTGTTCATCTTCCTCAGAAATTGCAAACTGGGCCAAGCAGGAGGTTAAAGGCACTGACTCTCCAAGTCGGGAGAGTGTTAGTAAAGCGTCTGGAATGTTGCACCTGAGTACCAGCGGACGAAAACTGAGACATATTTGAACACATCTCCCAATCACACGGTTGATCATACTCTGGGTTCCACATGCATGTTTCAGCTGAAGGAAGAATCCCTTAAACCTGGAGAGTTGTGACCCGTGGAATGGGTACCATGCAATATGACTTCAAAGGGTCTTCATTTGCTCACCGAACCTCTCCAATCCTATCACTGCTGTGTTTATGCCCCTGTTCACACGCTTGATTCTCTTTCGGAGACATAGCAATCCATAGGTTTTAAGATACTTACTAGTCAGGTACATTTTTAGGCGTTTAATATGGGGTGTTGAGTCCATTTCGTTGAGCAAGGAGTAGCTCTTGTCTATTCCATATTTGGCTTAAGGAACTTTATCTGTGCTCATTTCAATCTCTGGTTTTATGTAGCACCCCAACTCACCTTTCCCCTTAAGCAAGCATAAGTTGGGTTTCTAAATTTGAGACCCTCTTCTGTTTTGTAATCCAGTTCCTGTGTAGCCAAGTTTACATTCCGTGTATTAGTGATATCTTATGATGTTTCTTTTTCTGTGTGACTTATTTCAGTGAGAATCATCATACCTTAATCCAGTCTATGCTGCTACGGGCCTGATGACATAGATTTCATTGCTGAGTGATATTGCATTGTACGTAACTACCACAACTTCTTTATCCATTTTTCACTTTCTGCGATATTGAACTTCTACCGTAAATGAGGTTCTTGTAAACAGAGAGGTCCCAAACTTTGGGGTGGCTGTGTCTTTTTGATTTTAATTTCCCTAAGCTATAGGACTATAAGTGGAAGTGCCCTAGGCTCTGTTGCTTTGTTTTTTAGATGTTTCAGGAAACACCATACACTTCTCCCGAGTGGCTGTTGGCAATTTACATCCCGCCCATCAGCATAACAAGGCTCCCAGTTCTGCATGGCCTGTTCTGCCTTTCTAGATTTTACACTTTTTTCAGATGGCCCTTTTGACCGGGGGGAAGTGAGACTTCATTGTAGTGCAGATTTCCTTTGCAAGCTTGCTTGGTTGGCCAAAAAGGGCGTATGCGTTTTTTCCTGAATATATTCAGGAAAAAACGCATACGCCCTTTTTGGCCAAGTGCATCATTGTCGACGTTCTGCCTCTTTTCCTATGCTTTAAATGCAATTCCAGTCTACCTCCTGAAATCGGTTTCCTGCAATTCTGCCCCGCTTTCAAGTCCTCTTGGCAGCCTTACTTCAGTATATTTTTGGACGATAGCTGTCATTTATAACTCTGCAGGTTTGTGAATTACAGTGCCCCTGAGCTCCTTTCTTCAACTCGCTTTCTTGTGAGCTGGCCGCAACACCGCACGATTGCTTCAGGCCCTAATCTGGTTCCGGCACGGCACGCTGAGCCTTTGCTTAGTTGCTCTTCCTGGTGGGAAATGAGAGTTAAATTTGCCCGTCCAGACACCTCCAGCTAGTCTCTCATTGGTCCTCCCTATCCCTGTTCATCTTCCGCAGAATTAGCAAACTGGGCCAAGCAGGAGGTTAAAGGCACTGACTCTCCAAGTCGGGAGAGTGTTAGTAAAGCGTCTGGAATGTTGCACCTGAGTACCAGCGGACGAAAACTGAGACATATTTGAACACGTCCCCCAATCACACGGTTGATCATACTCTGGGTTCCACATGCATGTTTCAGCTGAAGGAAGAATCCCTTAAAGCTGGAGCGTTGAGACCCGTGGAATGGGTACCATGCAATATGACTTCAAAGGGTCTTCATTTGCTCACCGAACCTCTCCAATCCTATCACTGCTGCGTTTATGCCCCTGTACACACGCTTGATTCTCTTTTGGAGACATAGCAATCCATAGGTTTTAAGATACTTACTAGTCAGGTACATTCTTAGGCGTTTAATATGGGGTGTTGAGTCCATTTCGTTGAGCAAGGAGTAGCTCTTGTATATTACATATTTGGCTTAAGGAACTTTATCTGTGCTCATTTCAATCTCTGGTTTTATGCAGCACCCCAACTCACCTTTCCCCTTAAGCAAGCATAAGTTGGTTTTCTAAATTTGAGAACCTGTTCTGTTTTGTAATTCAGTGCCTGTGTAGCCAAGTTTACATTCCGTGTATTAGTGATACCTTATGACGTTTCTTTTTCTGTGTGACTTATTTCAGTTAGAATCATCATACCTGAATCCACTCATTATGCTGCTACGGGAATGATGACATAGATTTCATTGCTGAGTGATATTGCATTGTACGTAAGTACCACAGCTTCTTTATCCATTTTTCGCTTTCTGCGATATTGAACTTGTACCGTAAACGAGGTTCTTGTAAACAGAGCCGTCCCAAACATTGGGGTGGCTGTGTCTTTTTGATTTTAATTTCCCTAAGCTATATGACAATAAGTGGAAGTGCCCTAGGCTCTGTTGCTTTGTTTTTTATATGTTTCAGGAAACACCATACACTTCTCCCCAGTGACTGTTGGCAATTTACATCCCGCCCATCAGCATAACAAGGCTCCCAGTTCTCCATGGCCTGTCCTGCCTTTCTGGATTTTACACTTTTTTCAGATGGTCCTTTTGACCGGGAGGGAAGTGAGACTTCAATGTAGTGCAGATTTCCTTTGCAAGCTTGCTTGGTTGGCCAAAAAGGGCGTATGCGTTTTTTCCTGAATATATTCAGGAAAAAACGCATACGCACTTTTTGGCCAAGTGCATCATTGTGGACGTTCTGCCTCTTTTCCTATGCTTTAAATGCAATTCCAGTCTACCTCCTGAAATCGGTTTCCTGCAATTCTGCCCCGCTTTCAAGTCCTCTTGGCAGGCTTACTTCAGTATATTTTTGGACGATAGCTGTCATTTATAACTCTGCAGGTTTGTGAATTACAGTGCCCCTGAGCTCCTTTCTTCAACTCGCTTTCTTGTGAGCTGGCCGCAACACCGCAGGATTGCTTCAGGCCCTAATCTGGTTCCGGCACGGCACGCTGATCCTTTGGTTAGTTCCTCTTCTTGGTGGGAAATGAGAGTTAATTTTGCCCATCCAGACACCTCCAGCTAGTCTCTCATTGGTTCTCCCTATTCCTGTTCATCTTCTGCAGAAATTGCAAACTGGGCCAAACAGGAGGTTAAAGGCACTATCTCTCCAAGTCAGCAGAGTGTTAGTAAAGCATCTGCAATGTTGCACCCGAGTACCAGGGGACGAGAACTGAGACATATTGGAACACGTCTCCCGATCACATGATTGATCATACTCTGGGTTCCAATGCATGCTTTAGCTGAAGGAAGAATCCCTTAAACCTGGAGAGTTGAGACCCGTGGAATGGGTACCATGCAATATGACTTCCAAGGGTCTTCATTTGCTCACCGAACCTCGCCAATCCTATCACTGCTGCGTTTATGCCCCTGTACACACGCTTGATTCTCTTTTGGAGACATAGCAATCCATAGGTTTTAAGATAGTTACTAGTCAGGTACATTCTTAGGCATTTAATATGGGGTGTTGAGTCCATTTCGTTGAGCAAGGAGTAGCTCTTGTCTATTCCATATTTGGCTTAAGGAAATTTATCTGTGCTCATTTCAATCTCTGGTTTTATGTAGCACCGCAACTCACCTTTCCCCTTAAGCAAGCATAAGTTGGTTTTCTAAATTTGAGACCCTCTTCTGTTTTGTAATCCAGTTCCTGTGTAGCCAAGTTTACATTCCGTGTATTAGTGATATCTTATGATGTTTCTTTTTCTGTGTGACTTATTTCAGTGAGAATCATCATACCTGAATCCAGTCTATGCTGCTACGGGCCTGATGACATAGATTTCATTGCTGAGTGATATTGCATTGTACGTAACTACCACAACCTCTTTATCCATTTTTCACTTTCTGCGATATTGAACTTCTACCGTAAATGAGGTTCTTGTAAACAGAGAGGTCCCAAACGTTGGGGTGGCTGTGTCTTTTTGATTTTAATTTCCCTAAGCTATAGGACTATAAGTGGAAGTGCCCTAGGCTCTGTTGCTTTGTTTTTTAGATGTTTCAGGAAACACCATACACTTCTCCCGAGTGGCTGTTGGCAATTTACATCCCGCCCATCAGCATAACAAGGCTCCCAGTTCTGCATGGCCTGTTCTGCCTTTCTAGATTTTACACTTTTTTCAGATGGCCCTTTTGACCGGGGGGAAGTGAGACTTCATTGTAGTGCAGATTTCCTTTGCAAGCTTGCTTGGTTGACCAAAAAGGGCGTATGCGTTTTTTCCTGAATATATTTAGGAAAAAACGTATACGCCCTTTTTGGCCAAGTGCATCATTGTCGACGTTCTGCCTCTTTTCCTATGCTTTAAATGCAATTCCAGTCTACCTCCTGAAATTGGTTTCCTGCAATTCTGCCCCGCTTTCAAGTCCTCGTGGCAGCCTTACTTCAGTATATTTTTGGACGATAGCTGTCATTTATAACTCTGCAGGTTTGTGAATTACAGTGCCCCTGAGCTCCTTTCTTCAACTCGCTTTCTTGTGAGCTGGCCGCAACACCGCAGGATTGCTTCAGGCCCTAATCTGGTTCCGGCACGGCACGCTGAGCCTTTGCTTAATTGCTCTTCCTGGTGGGAAATGAGAGTTAAATTTGCCCGTCCAGACACCTCCAGCTAGTCTCTCATTGGTCCTCCCTATCCCTGTTCATCTTCCGCAGAAATTGCAAACTGGGCCAAACAGGAGGTTAAAGGCCCTATGTCTCCAAGTCGGCAGAGTGTTAGTAACGCATCTGCAATTTTGCACCCGAGTACCAGGGGACGACAACTGAGACATATTGGAACACGTCTCCCGATCACATGATTGATCATACTCTGGGTTCCACATGCATCCTTTAGCTGAAGGAAGAATCCCTTAAAGCTGGAGAGTTGAGACCCGTGGAATGGGTACCATGCAATATGACTTCAAAGGGTCTTCATTTGCTCACCGAACCTCTCCAATCCTATCACTGCTGCGTTTATGCCCCTGTACACATGCTTGATTCTCTTTTGGAGACATAGCAATCCATAGGTTTTAAGATACTTACTAGTCAGCTAAATTCTTAGGCGTTTAATATGGGGTGTTGAGTCCATTTCGTTGAGCAGGGAGTAGCTCTTGTCTATTACATGTTTGGCTTAAGGAACTTTATCTGTGCTCATTTCAATCTCTGGTTTTATGCAGCACCCCAACTCACCTTTCCCCTTAAGCAAGCATAAGTTGGTTTTCTAAATTTGAGACCCTGTTCTGTTTTGTAATCCAGTTCGTGTGTAGCCAAGTTTACATTCCATGTATTAGTGATATCTTATGATGTTTCTTTTTCTGTGTGACTTATTTCAGTTAGAATCATCATACCTGAATCCACTCATTATGCTGCTACGGTCCTGATGACATAGATTTCATTGCTGAGTGATATTGCATTGTACGTAAGTACCACAACTGCTTTATCCATTTTTCAATTTCTGTGATATTGAACTTGTACCGTAAACGAGGTTCTTGTAAACAGAGCCATCCCAAAATTTGGGGTGGCTGTGTCTTTTTGATTTTAATTTCCCTAAGCTATAGGACCATAAGTGGTAGTGCCCTAGGCTCTGTTGCTTTGTTTTTTAGATGTTTCAGGAAACACCATACACTTCTCATGAGTGGCTGTTGGCAATTTACATCCCGCCAATCAGCATAACAAGGCTCCCAGTTCTCCATGGCCTGTCCTGCCTTTCTGGATTTTACACTTTTTTCAGATGGCCCTTTTGACCAGGGGGAAGTGAGACTTCATTGTAGTGCAGATTTCCTTTGCAAGCTTGCTTGGTTGGCCAAAAAGTGCGTATGCGTTTTTTCCTGAATATATTCAGGAAAAAACGCATACGCCCTTTTCGGCCAAGTGCATCATTGTCGACGTTCTGCCTCTTTTCCTATGCTTTAAATGCAATTCCAGTCTACCTCCTGAAATCGGTTTCCTGCAATTCTGCCCCGCTTTCAAGTCCTCTTGGCAGCCTTACTTCAGTATATTTTTGGACGATAGCTGTCATTTATAACTCTGCAGGTTTGTGAATTACAGTGCCCCTGAGCTCCTTTCTTCAACTCGCTTTCTTGTGAGCTGGCCGCAACACCGCACGATTGCTTCAGGCCCTAATCTGGTTCCGGCACGGCACGCTGAGCCTTTGCTTAATTGCTATTCCTGGTGGGAAATGAGAGTTAAATTTGCCCGTCCAGACACCTCCAGCTAGTCTCTCATTGGTCCTCCCTATCCCTGTTCATCTTCCTCAGAAATTGCAAACTGGGCTAAGCAGGAGGTTAAAGGCACTGACTCTCCAAGTCGGGAGAGTGTTAGTAAAGCGTTTGGAATGTTGCACCTGAGTACCAGCGGATGAAAACTGAGACATATTTGAACACGTCTCCCAATCACACGGTTGATCATACTCTGGGTTCACCATGCATGTTTCAGCTGAAGGAAGAATCCCTTAAACCTGGAGAGTTGAGACCCGTGGAATGGGTACCATGCAATATGACTTCAAAGGGTCTTCATTTGCTCACCGAACCTCTCCAATCCTATCACTGCTGCGTTTATGCCCCTGTACACACGCTTGATTCTCTTTCGGAGACATAGCAATCCATAGGTTTTAAGATACTTACTAGTCAGGTACATTTTTAGGCGTTTAATATGGGGTGTTGAGTCCATTTCGTTGAGCAAGGAGTAGCTCTTGTCTATTCCATATTTGGCTTAAGGAACTTTATCTGTGCTCATTTCAATCTCTGGTTTTATGTAGCACCCCAACTCACCTTTCCCCTTAAGCAAGCATAAGTTGGGTTTCTAAATTTGAGACCCTCTTCTGTTTTGTAATCCAGTTCCTGTGTAGCCAAGTTTACATTCCGTGTATTAGTGATATCTTATGATGTTTCTTTTTCTGTGTGACTTATTTCAGTGAGAATCATCATACCTGAATCCAGTCTATGCTGCTACGGGCCTGATGACATAGATTTCATTGCTGAGTGATATTGCATTGTACGTAACTACCACAACTTCTTTATCCATTTTTCACTTTCTGCGATATTGAACTTCTACCGTAAATGAGGTTCTTGTAAACAGAGAGGTCCCAAACTTTGGGGTGGCTGTGTCTTTTTGATTTTAATTTCCCTAAGCTATAGGACTATAAGTGGAAGTGCCCTAGGCTCTGTTGCTTTGTTTTTTAGATGTTTCAGGAAACACCATACACTTCTCCCGAGTGGCTGTTGGCAATTTACATCCCGCCCATCAGCATAACAAGGCTCCCAGTTCTCCATGGCCTGTTCTGTCTTTCTAGATTTTACACTTTTTTCAGATGGCCCTTTTGACCGGGGGGAAGTGAGACTTCATTGTAGTGCAGATTTCCTTTGCAAGCTTGCTTGGTTGGCCAAAAAGGGCGTATGCGTTTTTTCCTGAATATATTCAGGAAAAAACGCATACGCCCTTTTTGGCCAAGTGCATTATTGTGGACGTTCTGCCTCTTTTCCTATGCTTTAAATGCAATTCCAGTCTACCTCCTGAAATCGGTTTCCTGCAATTCTGCCCCGCTTTCAAGTCCTCTTGGCAGCCTTACTTCAGTATATTTTTGGACGATAGCTGTCATTTATAACTCTGCAGGTTTGTGAATTACAGTGCCCCTGAGCTCCTTTCTTCAACTCGCTTTCTTGTGAGCTGGCCGCAACACCGCACGATTGCTTCAGGCCCTAATCTGGTTCCGGCACAGCACGCTGAGCCTTTGCTTAATTGCTACTCCTGGTGGGAAATGAGAGTTAAATTTGCCCGTCCAGACACCTCCAGCTAGTCTCTCATTGGTTCTCCCTATTCCTGTTCATCTTCCGCGGAAATTGCAAACTGGGCCAAACAGGAGGTTAAAGGCACTGACTCTCCAAATCGGGAGTGTGTTACTAAAGCGTGTGGAATGTTGCACCCGAGTACCAGGGGAGGAGAACTTAGACATATTTGAACACGTCTTCTGATCACACGGTTCATCATACTCTGGGTTTCACATGCATGTTTCAGCTGAAGGAAGAATCCCTTAAACCTGGAGAGTTGAGACCCGTGGGATGGGTACCATGCAATATGACTTCAAATGGTCTTCGTTTGCTCACCGAACCTCTCCAATCCTATCACTGCTGCGTTTATGCCCCTGTACACACGCTTGATTCTCTTTCGGAGACATAGCAATCCATAGGTTTTAAGATACTTACTAGTCAGGTACATTCTTAGGCGTTTAATATGGGGTGTTGAGTCCATTTCGTTGAGCAAGGAGTAGCTCTTGTCTATTACATATTTGGCTTAAGGAACTTTATCTGTGCTCATTTCAATCTCTGGTTTTATGCAGCACCCCAACTCACCTTTCCCCTTAAGCAAGCATAAGTTGGTTTTCTAAATTTGAGACCCTGTTTTCTTTTGTAATCCAGTTCCTGTGTAGCCAAGTTTACATTCCGTGTATTAGTGATATCTTATGATGTTTCTTTTTCTGTGTGACTTATTTCAGTTAGAATCATCATACCTGAATCCACTCATTATGCTGCTACGGGCCTGATGACATAGATTTCATTGCTGAGTGATATTGCATTGTACGTAAGTACCACAACTTCTTTATCCATTTCTCACTTTCTGTGATATTGAACTTGTACCGTAAACGAGGTTCTTGTAAACAGAGCCGTTCCAAACATTGGGGTGGCTGTGTCTTTTTGATTTTAATTTCCCTAAGCTATAGGACCATATGTGGAAGTGCCCTAGGCTCTGTTGCTTTGTTTTTTAGATGTTTCAGGAAACACCATACACTTCTCCCCAGTGGCTGTTGGCAATTTACATTCCGCCCATCAGCATAACAATGCTCCCAGTTCTCCATGGCCTGTCCTGCCTTTCTGGATTTTACACTTTTTTCAGATGGCCCTTTTGACTGGGGGGAAGTGAGACTTCATTGTAGTGCAGATTTCCTTTGCAAGCTTGCTTGGTTGGCCAAAAAGGGCATATGCATCTTTTCCTGAATATATTCAGGAGAAAACGCATACGCCCTTTTTGGCCAAGTGCATCATTGTCGACGTTCTGTCTCTTTTCCTATGCTTTAAATGCAATTCCAGTCTACCTCCTGAAATCGGTTTTCTGCAATTCTGCCCCGCTTTTAAGGTCTCTTGGCAGCCTTACTTCAGTATATTTTTGGACGATAGCTGTCATTTATAACTCTGCAGGTTTGTGATTTACAGTGCCCCTGAGCTCCTTTCTACAACTCGCTTTCTTGTGAGCTGAACGCAACACCGCAGGATTGCTTCAGGCCCTAATCTGGTTCCGGCACGGCATGCTGAGCCTTTGGTTAATTCCTCTTCCTGGTGGGAAATGAGAGTTAAATTTGCCCGTCCAGACACCTCCAGCTAGTCTCTCATTGGTTCTCCCTCTTCCTGTTCATCTTCCGCAGAAATTGCAAACTGTGCCAAACAGGAGGTTAAAGGCACTGACTCTCCAAGTCGGGAGAGTGTTAGTAAAGCGTCTGGAATGTTGCACCCGAGCACCAGGGGACGAACACTCAGACATATTTTAACACGTCTCCCGATCACACGGTTGACCATACTCTGGGTTCCACATGCATGTTTTAGCTGATGGAAGAATCCCTTAAAGAATGAGAGTTGAGACCCGTGGAATGGGTACCATGCAATATGACTTCAAAGGGTCTTCATTTGTTCACCGAACCTCTCCAATCCTATCACTGCTACGTTTATGCCCCTGTACACACGCTTGATTCTCTTTCAGAGACATAACAATCCATAGGTTTTAAGATACTTACTAGTCAGTTACATTTTTAGGCGTTTAATATGGGGTGTTGAGTCCATTTCGTTGAGCAAGGAGTAGCTCTAGTCTATTCCATATTTGGCTTAAGGAACTTTATCTGTGCTCATTTCAGTCTCTGGTTTTATGCAACACCCCAACTCACCTTTCCCCTTAAGGAAGCATAAGATGGTTTTCTAAATTTGAGACACTCTTCTGTTTTGTAATCCAGATCCTGTGTAGCCAAGTTTACATTCCGTGTATTAGTGATATCTTATGATGTTTCTTTTTCTGTGTGACTTATTTCAGTGAGAATCATCAATCCTGAATCCAGTCTATGCTGCTACGGGCCTGATGACATAGATTTCATTGCTGAGTGATATTGCATTGTACGTAACTACCACAACTTCTTTATCCATTTTTCACTTTCTGCGATATTGAACTTCTACCGTAAATGAGGTTCTTGTAAACAGAGAGGTCCCAAACTTTGGGGTGGCTGTGTCTTTTTGATTTTAATTTCCCTAAGCTATAGGACTATAAGTGGAAGTGCCCTAGGCTCTGTTGCTTTGTTTTTTAGATGTTTCAGGAAACACCATACACTTCTCATGAGTGGCTGTTGGCAATTTTCATCCCGCCCATCAGCATAACAAGGCTCCCAGTTCTCCATGGCCTGTCCTGCCTTTCTGGATTTTACACTTTTTTCACATGGCCCTTTTGACTGCGGGGAAGTGAGACTTCATTGTAGTGCAGATTTCCTTTGCAAGCTTGCTTGGTTGGCCAAAAAGGGCGTATGCGTTTTTTCCTGAATATATGCAGGAAAAAACGCATACGCACTTTTCGGCCAAGTGCATCATTGTCGACGTTCTGCCTCTTTTCCTATGCTTAAATGCAATTCCAGTCTACCTCCTGAAATCTGTTTCCTGCAATTCTGCCCCGCTTTCAAGTCCTCTTGGCAGACTTACTTCAGTATATTTTTGGACGATAGCTGTCATTCATAACTCTGCAGGTTTGTGATAACAGTGCCCCTGAGCTCCTTTCTTCAACTCGCTTTCTTGTGAGCTGGCCGCAACACCGCAGGATTGCTTCAGGCCCTAATCTGGTTCCGGCATGGCACGCTGAGCCTTTGGTTAATTCCTCTTCCTGGTGGGAAATGAGAGTTAAATTTGCCCGTCCAGACACCTCCAGCTAGTCTCTCATTGGTTCTCCCTATTCCTGTTCATCTTCCGCAGAATTTGCAAACTGGGCCAAACAGGAGGTTAAAGGCACTGACTCTCCAAGTCGGGAGAGTGTTAGTAAAGCATCTGGAATGTTGCACCCGAGTACCAGGGGATGAGAACTGAGACATATTTGAACACGTCTCCCGATCACATGGTTGATCATACTCTGGGTTCCACATGCATGTTTTAGCTGAAGGAATAATCCCTTAAACCTGGAGAGTTGAGACCCGTGGAATGGGTACCATGCAATATGACTTCAAAGGGTCTTCATTTGCTCACCAAACCTCTCCAATCCTATCACTGCTGCGTTTATGCCCCGGTACTCACGCTTGATTCTCTTTCAGAGACATAGCAATCCATAAGTTTTAAGATACTTACTAGTCAGGTACATTATTAGGCGTTTAATATGTGGTTTTGAGTCCATTTCGTTGATCAAGGAGTAGATCTTGTCTATTCCATATTTGGCTTAAGGAAATTTATCTGTGCTCATTTCAATCTCTGGTTTTATGCAGCACCCCAACTCACCTTTCCACTTAAGCAAGCATAAGTTGGTTTTCTAAATTTGAGACCATGTTCTGTTTTGTAATTCAGTTCCTGTGTAGCCAAGTTTACATTCCGTGTATTGGTGATATCTTAAGACGTTTCTTTTTCTGTGTTACATATTGTAGTTAGAATCATCATACCTGAATCCACTCATTATGCTGCTACGGGCCTGATGACATAGATTTCATTGCTGAGTGATATTGCATTGTACGTAAGTACCACAACTTCTTTATCCATTTTTCACTTTCTGCGATATTGAACTTGTACCGTAAACGAGGTTCTTGTAAACAGAGCCGTCCAAAACTTTGGGGTGGTTCTGCTTTTTGATTTTAATTTCCCTAAGCTATAGGACCATAAGTGGAAGTGCCCTAGGCTCTGTTGCTTTGTTTTTTAGATGTTTCAGGAAACACCATACACTTCTCCGGAGTGGCTGTTGGCAATTTACATCCCGCCCATCAGCATAACAAGGCTCCCAGTTCTCCATGGCCTGTCCTGCCTTTCTGGATTTTACACTTTTTACAGATGGCCCTTTTGACCCGGGGGAAGTGAGACTTCATTGTAGTGCAGAATTCCTTTGCAAGCTTGCTTGGTTGGCCAAAAAGGACGTATGCGTTTTTTCCTGAATATATTCAGGAAAAAACGCATACGAACATTTTGGCCAAGTGCATCATTGTCGACGTTCTGCCTCTTTTCCTATGCTTTAAATGCAATTCCAGTCTAACTCCTGAAATCGGTTTCCTGCAATTCTGCCCCGCTTTCAAGTCCTCTTGGCAGCCTTACTTCAGTATATTTTTGGACGATAGCTGTCATTTATAACTCTGCAGGTTTGTGAATTTCAGTGCCCCTGAGCTCCTTTCTTCAGCTCGCTTTCTTGTGAGCTGGCCGCAACACCGCAGGATTGCTTCAGGCCCTAATCTGGTTCCGGCACGGCACGCTGAGGCTTCGGTTAATTCCTCTTCCTGGTGGGAAATGAGAGTTAAATTTGCCCGTCCAGACACCTCCAGCTAGTCTCTCATTGGTTCTCCCTATTCCTGTTCATCATCCGTGGAATTTGCAAACTGGGCCAAACAGGAGGTTAAAGGCACTGACTCTCCAAGTCGGGAGATTGTTAGTAAAGTGTCTAGAATGTTGCACCCGAGTACCAGGGGATGAGAACTGAGACATATTTGAACATGACTCACGATCACACGGTTGATCATAGTCTGGGTTCCAAATGCATGTTTAGCTGAAGGAAGAATCCCTTAAACCTGGAGAGTTGAGACCCGTGGAATGGGTACCATGCAATATGACTTCAAAGGGTCTTCATTTGCTCACCGAACCTCTCCAATCCTATCACTGCTGCGTTTATGCCCCTGTTCTCACGCTTGATTCTCTTTCAGAGACATAGCAATCCATAGGTTTTAAGATACTTACTAGTCAGCTACATTATTAGGCGTTTAATATGGGGTTTTGAGTCCATTTCGTTGAGCAAGGAGTAGCTCTTGTCTATTACATATTTGACTTAAGGAACCTTATCTGTCCTCATTTCAATCTCTGGTTTTTTGCAGCACCCCAACTCACCTTTCCCCTTAAGCAAGCATAAGTTGGTTTTCTACATTTGAGACCCTGTTCTGTTTTGTAATCCAGTTCCTGTGTAGCCAAGTTTACATTCCGTGTATTAGTGATATCTTATGATGTTTCATTTTCTGTGTGACTTATTTCAGTTAGAATCATCATACCTGAATCCACTCATTATGCTGCTACGGGCCTGATGACATAGATTTCATTGCTGAGTGATATTGCATTGTACGTAAGTACCACAACTTCTTTATCCATTTTTCACTTTCTGCGATATTGAACTTGTACTGTAAACGAGGTTCTTATAAACAGAGCCGTCCCAAACTTTTGGGTGGCTGTGTCTTTTTGATTTTAATTTCCCTAAGCTGTAGGACCATAAGTGGAAGTGCTCTAGGCTCTGTTGCTTTGTTTTTTAGATGTTTCAGGAAACACCATACAATTATCCCGAGTGGCTGTTGGAAATTTACATCCTGAACATCAGCATAACAAGGCTCCCAGTTCTCCATGGCCTGTCCTGCCTTTCTGGATTTTACACTTTTTTCAGATGGCCCTTTTGACCCGGGGGAAGTGAGACTTCATTGTAGTGCAGATTTCATTTGCAAGCTTGCTTGGTTGGCCAAAAAGGGCGTATGCGTTTTTTCCTGAATATATTCAGGAAAAAACGCATATGCCCTTTTTGGCCTAGTGCATCATTGTCGACGTTCTGCCTCTTTCCCTATGCTTTAAATGCAATTCCAGTCTACCTCCTGAAATCGGTTTCCTGCAATTTTGCCCCGATTTCAAGTCCTCTTGGCAGCCTTACTTCAGTATATTTTTGGACGATAGCTGTCATTTATAACTCTGCAGGTTTGTGAATTACAGTGCCCCTGAGCTCCTTTCTTCAACTCGCTTTCTTGTGAGCTGGCCGCAACACCGCACGATTGCTTCAGGCCCTAATCTGGTTCCGGCACGGCACACTGAGCCTTTGGTTAATTCCTCTTCCTGGTGGGAAATGAGAGTTAAATTTGCCCGTCCAGACACCTCCAGCTAGTCTCTCATTGGTTCTCCCTATTCCTGTTCATCTTCCGCAGAAATTGCAAACTGGGCCAAACAGGAGGTTAAAGGCACTGACTCTCCAAGTCGGAAGAGTGTTAGTAAAGCATCTGGAATGTTGCACCCGAGTACCAGGGGACGAGAACTGAGACATATTGGAACACGTCTCCCGATCACACGGTTGATCATACTCTGTGTTCCACATGCATGCTTTAGCTGAAGGAAGAATCCCTTAAAAGTGGAGAGTTGAGACCCGTGGAATGGGTACCATGCAATGTGACTTCAAAGGGTCTTCATTTGCTCACCGAACCTCTGCAATCCTATCACTGCTGCGTTTATGCCCCTGTACACACGCTTGGTTCTCTTTCGCAGACATAGCAATCCATAGGTTTTAAGATACTTACTAGTCAGGTACATTCTTAGGCGTTTAATATGGGGTGTTGAGTCCATTTCGTTGAATAAGGAGTAGCTCTTGTATATTACATATTTGGCTTAAGGAACTTTATCTGTGCTCATTTCAATCTCTGGTTTTATGCAGCACCCCAACTCACCTTTCCCCTTAAGCAAGCATAAGTTGGTTTTCTAAATTTGAGACCCTGTTCTGTTTTGTAATTCAGTGCCTGTGTAGCCAAGTTTACATTCCGTGTATTAGTGATATCTTATGACGTTTCTTTTTCTGTGTGACTTATTTCAGTTAGAATCATCATACCTGAATCCACTCATTATGCTGCTACGGGAATGATGACATAGATTTCATTGCTGAGTGATATTGCATTGTACGTAAGTACCACAACTTCTTTATCCATTTTTCGCTTTCTGCGATATTGAACTTGTACCGTAAACGAGGTTCTTGTAAACAGAGCCGTCCCAAACTTTGGGGTGGCTGTGTCTTTTTGATTTTAATTTCCCTAAGCTATAGGACCATAAGTGGAAGTGCCCTAGGCTCTGTTGCTTTGTTTTTTAGATGTTTCAGGAAACACCATACTCTTCTCCTGAGTGGCTCTTGGCAATTTACATCCCACCCATCAGCATAACAAGGCTCCCAGTTCTCCATGGCCGGTCCTGCCTTTCTGGATTTTACACTTTTTTCAGATGGCCCTTTTGACCGGGGCGAAGTGAGACTTCATTGTAGTGCAGATTTCCTTTGCAAGCTTGCTTGGTTGGCCAAAAAGGGCGTATGCGTTTTTTCCTGAATATATTCAGGAAAAAACACATACGCCCTTTTTGGCCAAGTGCATCATTGTCGACGTTCTGCCTCTTTTCCTATGCTTTAAATGCAATTCCAGTCTACCTCCTGAAATCGGTTTCCTGCAATTCTGCCCCGCTTTCAAGTCCTCTTGGCAGCCTTACTTCAGTATATTTTTGGACGATAGCTGTCATTTATAACTCTGCAGGTTTGTGAATTACAGTGCCCCTGAGCTCCTTTCTTCAACTCGCTTTCTTGTGAGCTGGCCGCAACACCGCACGATTGCTTCAGGCCCTAATCTGGTTCTGGCACGGCACGCTGAGCCTTTGCTTAATTGCTATTCCTGGTGGGAAATGAGAGTTAAATTTGCCCGTCCAGACACCTCCAGCTAGTCTCTCATTGGTCCTCCCTATCCCTGTTCATCTTCCGCAGAAATTGCAAACTGGGCCAAGCAGGAGGTTAAAGGCACTGACTCTCCAAGTCGGGAGAGTGTTAGTAAAGCGTCTGGAATGTTGCACCTGAGTACCAGTGGACGAAAACTGAGACATATTTTAACACGTCTCCCAATCACACGGTTGATCATACTCTGGGTTCCACATGCATGTTTCAGCTGAAGGAAGAATCCCTTAAAGCTGGAGAGTTGAGACCCGTGGAGTGGGTACCATGCAATATGACTTCAAAGGGTCTTCATTTGCTCACCGAACCTCTCCAATCCTATCACTGCTGCGTTTATGCCCCTGTACACACGCTTGATTCTCTTTCGGAGACATAGCAATCCATAGGCTTTAAGATACTTACTAGTCAGGTACATTCTTAGGCGTTTAATATGGGGTGTTGAGTCCATTTCGTTGAGCAAGGAGTAGCTCTTGTCTATTCCATATTTGGCTTAAGGAACTTTATCTGTGCTCATTTCAATCTCTGGTTTTATGTAGCACCCCAACTCACCTTTCCCCTTAAGCAAGCATAAGTTGGTTTTCTAAATTTGATACCCTCTTCTGTTTTGTAATCCAGTTCCTGTGTAGCCAAGTTTACATTCCGTGTATTAGTGATATCTTATGATGTTTCTTTTTCTGTGTGACTTATTTCAGTGAGATTCATTATACCTGAATCCAGTCTATGCTGCTACCGGCCTGATGACATAGATTTCATTGCTAAGTGATATTGCATTGTACGTAACTACCACAACTTCTTTATCCATTTTTCACTTTCTGCGATATTGAACTTCTACCGTAAATGAGGTTCTTGTAAACAGAGAGGTCCCAAACTTTGGGGTGGCTGTGTCTTTTTGATTTTAATTTCCCTAAGCTATAAGACTATAAGTGGAAGTGCCCTAGGCTCTGTTGCTTTGTTTTTTAGATGTTTCAGGAAACACCATACACTTCTCCCTAGTGGCTGTTGGCAATTTACATCCCGCCCATCAGCATAACAAGGCTCCCAGTTCTCCATGGCCTGTTCTGCCTTTCTAGATTTTACACTTTTTTCAGATGGCCCTTTTGAACGGGGGGAAGTGAGACTTCATTGTAGTGCAGATTTCCTTTGCAAGCTTGCTTGGTTGGCCAAAAAGGGCGTATGCGTTTTTTCCTGAATATATTCAGGAAAAAACGCATACGCCCTTTTTGGCCAAGTGCATCATTGTCGACGTTCTGCCTCTTTTCCTATGCTTTAAATGCAATTCCAGTCTACCTCCTGAAATCGGTTTCCTGCAATTCTGCCCCGCTTTCAAGTCCTCTTGGCAGGCTTACTTCAGTATATTTTTGGACGATAGCTGTCATTTATAACTCTGCAGGTTTGTGAATTACAGTGCCCCTGAGCTCCTTTCTTCAACTCGCTTTCTTGTGAGCTGGCCGCAACACCGCAGGATTGCTTCAGGCCCTAATCTGGTTCCGGCACGACACGCTGAGCCTTTGGTTAATTCCTCTTCTTGGTGGGAAATGAGAGTTAAATTTGCCCATCCAGACACCTCCAGCTAGTCTCTCATTGGTTCTCCCTATTCCTGTTCATCTTCCGCAGAAATTGCAAACTGGGCCAAACAGGAGGTTAAAGGCACTATCTCTCCAAGTCGGGAGAGTGTTAGTAAAGCATCTGCAATGTTGCACCCGAGTACCAGGGGACGAGAACTGAGACATATTGGAACACGTCTCCCGATCACATGATTGATCATACTCTGGGTTCCACATGCATGCTTTAGCTGAAGGAAGAATCCCTTAAAGCTGGAGAGTTGAGACCCGTGGAATGGGTACCATGCAATATGACTTCAAAGGGTCTTCATTTGCTCACCGAACCTCTCCAATCCTATCACTGCTGCGTTTATGCCCCTGTACACACGCTTGATTCTCTTTTGGAGACATAGCAATCCATAGGTTTTAAGATACTTACTAGTCAGCTACATTCTTAGGCGTTTAATATGGGGTGTTGAGTCCATTTCGTTGAGCAAGGAGTAGCTCTTGTCTATTACATGTTTGGCTTAAGGAACTTTATCTGTGCTCATTTCAATCTCTGGTTTTATGCAGCACCCCAACTCACCTTTCCCCTTAAGCAAGCATAAGTTGGTTTTCTAAATTTGAGACCCTGTTCTGTTTTGTAATCCAGTTCGTGTGTAGCCAAGTTTACATTCCATGTATTAGTGATATCTTATGATGTTTCTTTTTCTGTGTGACTTATTTCAGTTAGAATCATCATACCTGAATCCACTCATTATGCTGCTACGGGCCTGATGACATAGATTTCATTGCTGAGTGATATTGCATTGTACGTAACTACCACAACTGCTTTATCCATTTTTCACTTTCTGTGATATTGAACTTGTACCGTAAACGAGGTTCTTGTAAACAGAGCCATCCCAAAGTTTGGGGTGGCTGTGTCTTTTTGATTTTAATTTCCCTAAGCTATAGGACCATAAGTGGAAGTGCCCTAGGCTCTGTTGCTTTGTTTTTTAGATGTTTCAGGAAACACCATACACTTCTCCGGAGTGGCTGTTGGCAATTTACATCCCGCCCATCAGCATAACAAGGCTCCCAGTTCTCCATGGCCTGTCCTGCCTTTCTGGATTTTACACTTTTTTCAGATGGCCCTTTTGACCAGGGGGAAGTGAGACTTCATTGTAGTGCAGATTTCCTTTGCAAGCTTGCTTGGTTGGCCAAAAAGGGCGTATGCGTCTTTTCCTGAATATATTCAGGAAAAAACGCATACGCCGTTTTTGGCCAAGTGCATCATTGTGGACGTTCTGCCTCTTTTCCTATGCTTTAAATGCAATTCCAGTCTACCTCCTGAAATCGGTTTCCTGCAATTCTGCCCCGCTTTCAAGTCCTCTTGGCAGCCTTACTTCAGTATATTTTTGGACGATAGCTGTCATTTATAACTCTGTAGGTTTGTGAATTACAGTGCCCCTGAGCTCCTTTCTTCAACTCGCTTTCTTGTGAGCTGGCCGCAACACCGCACGATTGCTTCAGGCCCTAATCTGGTTCTGGCACGGCACGCTGAGCCTTTGCTTAATTGCTCTTCCTTGTGGGAAATGAGAGTTAAATTTGCCCGTCCAGACATCTCCAGCTAGTCTCTCATTGGTACTCCCTATCCCTGTTCATCTTCTGCAGAAATTGCAAACTGGGCCAAGCTGGAGGTTAAAGGCACTGACTCTCCAAGTCGGGAGAGTGTTAGTAAAGCGTCTGGAATGTTGCACCCGAGTACCAGCGGACGAAAACTGAGACATATTTGAACACGTCTCCCAATCACATGGTTGATCATACTCTGGGTTCCACATGCATGTTTCAGCTGAAGGAAGAATCCCTTAAAGCTGGAGAGTTGAGACCCGTGGAATGGGTACCATGCAATATGACTTCAAAGGGTCTTCATTTGCTCACCGAACCTCTCCAATCCTATCACTGCTGCGTTTATGCCCCTGTACACACGCTTGATTCTCTTTCGGAGACATAGCAATCCATAGGTTTTAAGATACTTACTAGTCAGGTACATTCTTATGCGTTTAATATGGGGTGTTGAGTCCATTTCATTGAGCAAGGAGTAGCTCTTGTCTATTCCATATTTGGCTTAAGGAAATTTATCTGTGCTCATTTCAATCTCTGGTTTTATGCAGCACCCCAACTCACCTTTCCCCTTAAGCAAGCATAAGTTGGTTTTCTAAATTTGAGACCCTGTTCTGTTTTGTAATTCAGTGCCTGTGTAGCGAAGTTTACATTCCGTGTATTAGTGATATCTTATGATGTTTCTTTTTCTGTGTGACTTATTTCAGTTAGAATCATCATACCTGAATCTACTCATTATGCTGCTACAGGAATGATGACATAGATTTCATTGCTGAGTGATATTGCATTGTACGTAAGTACCACATATTCTTTATCCATTTTTCGCTTTCTGCGATATTGAACTTGTACCGTAAACGAGGTTCTTGTAAACAGAGCCATCCCAAACTTTGGGGTGGCTGTGTCTTTTTGATTTTAATTTCCCTAAGCTATATGACAATAAGTGGAAGTGCCCTAGGTTCTGTTGCTTTGTTTTTTAGATGTTTCAGAAAACACCATACACTTCTCCCCAGTGACTGTTGGCAATTTACATCCCGCCCATCAGCATAACAAGGCTCCCAGTTCTCCATGGCCTGTCCTGCCTTTCTGGATTTTACACGTTTTTCAGATGTTCCTTTTGACCGGGAGGGAAGTGAGACTTCAATGTAGTGCAGATTTCCTTTGCAAGCTTGCTTGGTTGGCCAAAAAGTGCGTATGCGTTTTTTCCTGAATATATTCAGGAAAAAACTCATACGCCCTTTTTGGCCAAGTGCATCATTGTGGACGTTCTGCCTCTTTTCCTATGCTTTAAATGCAATTCCAGTCTACCTCCTGAAATCGGTTTCCTGCAATTCTGCCCCGCTTTCAAGTCCTCTTGGCAGGCTTACTTCAGTATATTTTTGGACGATAGCTGTCATTTATAACTCTGCAGGTTTGTGAATTACAGTGCCCCTGAGCTTCTTTCTTCAATTCGCTTTCTTGTGAGCTGGCTGCAACACCGCAGGATTGCTTCAGGCCCTAATCTGGTTCCGGCACGACACACTGAGCCTTTGATAATTCCTCTTCTTGGTGGGAAATGAGAGTTAAATTTGCCCATCCAGACACCTCCAGCTAGTCTCTCATTGGTTCTCCCTATTCCTGTTCATCTTCCGCAGAAATTGCAAACTGGGCCAAACAGGAGGTTAAAGGCACTATCTCTCCAAGTCGGGAGAGTGTTAGTAAAGCATCTGCAAAGTTGCACCCGAGTACCAGGGGAAGAGAACTGAGACATATTGGAACACGTCTCCCGATCACATGATTGATCATACTCTGGGTTCCACATGCATGCTTTAGCTGAAGGAAGAATCCCTTAAAGCTGGAGAGTTGAGACGCGTGGAATGGGTACCATGCAATATGACTTCAAAGGGTCTTCATTTGCTCACCGAACCTCTCAAATCCTATCACTGCTGCGTTTATGCCCCTGTTCTCACGCTTGATTCTCTTTCAGAGACATAGCAATCCATAGGTTTTAAGATACTTACAGTCAGGTACATTATTAGGCATTTAATATGGGGTTTTGAGTCCATTTCGTTGAGCCAGGAGTAGCTCTTGTCTATTGCATATTTGGCTTAAGGAACATTATCTGTGCTCATTTCAATCTCTGGTTTTATGCAGCACCCCAACTCACCTTTCCCCTTAAGCAAGCATAAGTTGGTTTTCTAAATTTGAGACCCTGTTCTGTTTTGTAATCCAGTTCCTGTGTAGCCAAGTTTACATTCCGTGTATTAGTGATATCTTATGATGTTTCATTTTCTGTGTGACTTATTTCAGTTAGAATCATCATACCTGAATCCACTCATTATGCTGCTACGGGCCTGATGACATAGATTTCATTGCTGAGTGATATTGCATTGTACGTAAGTACCACAACTTCTTTATCCATTTTTCACTTTCTGCGATATTGAACTTGTACTGTAAACGAGGTTCTTATAAACAGAGCCGTCCCAAACATTTGGGTGGCTGTGTCTTTTTGATTTTAATTTCCCTAAGCTGTAGGACCATAAGTGGAAGTGCCCTAGGCTCTGTTGCTTTGTTTTTTAGATGTTTCAGGAAACACCATACAATTATCCCCAGTGGCTGTTGGAAATTTACATCCTGAACATCAGCATAACAAGGCTCCCAGTTCTCCATGGCCTGTCCTGCCTTTCTGGATTTTACACTTTTTACAGATGGCCCTTTTGACCGGGGCGAAGTGAGACTTCATTGTAGTGCAGATTTCCTTTGCAAGCTTGCTTGGTTGGCCAAAAAGTGCGTATGCTTTTTTTCCTGAATATATTCAGGAAAAAACGCATATGCCCTTTTTGGCCTAGTGCATCATTGTCGACGTTCTGCCTCTTTTCCTATGCTTTAAATGCAATTCCAGTCTACCTCCTGAAATCGGTTTCCTGCAATTCTGCCCCGCTTTCAAGTCCTCTTGGAAACCTTACTTCAGTATATTTTTGGACGATAGCTGTCATTTATAACTCTGCAGGTTTGTGAATTACAGTGCCCCTGAGCTCCTTTCTTCAACTCGCTTTCTTGTGAGCTGGCCGCAACACCGCACGATTGCTTCAGGCCCTAATCTGGTTCCGGCACAGAACGCTGAGCCTTTGCTTAATTCCTTTTCCTGGTGGGAAATGAGAGTTAAATTTGCCCGTCCAGACTTCTCCAGCTAGTCTCTCATTGGTTCTCCCTATTCCTGTTCATCATCCGCGGAATTTGCAAACTGGGCCAAAGAGGAGGTTAAAGGCACTGACTCTCCAAGTCGGGAGAGTGTTAGTAAAGTGTCTAGAATGTTGCACCCGAGTACCAGGGGATGAGAACTGAGACATATTTGAACATGACTCACGATCACATGGTTGATCATAGTCTGGGTTCCAAATGCATGTTTAGCTGAAGGAAGAATCCCTTAAACCTGGAGAGTTCAGACCCGTGGAATGGGTACCATGCAATATGACTTCAAAGGGTCTTCATTTGCTCACCGAACCTCTCCAATCCTATCACTGCTGCGTTTATGCCCCTGTTCTCACGCTTGATTCTCTTTCAGAGACATAGCAATCCATAGGTATTAAGATACTTACTGTCAGGTACATTATTAGGCGTTTAATATGGGGTTTTGAGTCCATTTCATTGAGCAAAGAGTAGCTCTTGTCTATTCCATATTTGGCTTAAGGAACTTTATCTGTGCTCATTTCAATCTCTGGTTTTATGCAGCACCCCAACTCACCTTTCCCCTTAAGCAAGCATAAGTTGGTTTTCTAAATTTGAGACCCTGTTCTGTTTGTAATCCAGTTCCTGTGTAGCCAAGTTTACATTCCATGTATTAGTGATATCTTATGATGTTTCTTTTTCTGTGTGACTTATTTCAGTTAGAATCATCATACCTGAATCCACTCATTATGCTGCTATGGGCCAGATGACATAGATATCATTGCTGAGTGATATTACATTGTACGTAAGTACCATAACTTCTTTATCCATTTTTCACTTTCTGCGATATTGAACATGTACCGTAAACGAGGTTCTTGTAAACAGAGCCATCCCAAACTTTGGGGTGGCTGTGTCTTTTTGATTTTAATTTCCCTAAGCTATAGGACCATAAGTGGAAGTGCCCTAGGCTCTGTTGCTTTGTTTTTTAGATGTTTCAGGAAACACCATACACTTCTCCCGAGTGGCTGTTGGCAATTTACATCCCGCCCATCAGCATAACAAGGCTCCCAGTTCTCCATGGCCTGTCCTGCCTTTCTGGATTTTACACTTTTTACAGATGGCCCTTTTGACCCGGGGGAAGTGAGACTTCATTGTAGTGCAGATTTCCTTTGCAAGCTTGCATGGTTGGCCAAAAAGTGCGTATGCATTTTTTCCTGAATATATTCAGGAAAAAACACATATGCCCTTTTTGGCCTAGTGCATCATTGTCGACGTTCTGCCTCTTTTCCTATGCTTTAAATGCAATTCCAGTCTACCTCCTGAATACGGTTTCCTGCAATTCTGCCCAGCTTTCAAGTCCTCTTGGCAGCCTTACTTCAGTATATTTTTGGACGATAGCTGTCATTTATAACTCTGCAGGTTTGTGAATTACAGTGCCCCTGAGCTCCTCTCTTCAGCTCGCTTTCTTGTGAGCTGTCCGCAACACCGCAGGATTGCCTCAGGCCCTAATCTGGTTCCAGCATGGCACGCTGAGCCTTTGGTTAATTCCTCTTCCTGGTGGGAAATGAGAGATAAATTTGCCTGTCCAGACACCTCCAGCTAGTCTCTCATTGGTTCTCCCTATTCCTGTTCATCATCCGCGGAATTTGCAAACTGGGCCAAACAGGAGGTTAAAGGCACTGACTCTCCAAGTCGGGAGAGTGTTAGTAAAGTGTCTAGAATGTTGCACCTGATAACCAGGGGATGAGAACTGAGACATGTTTGAACATGACTCACGATCACACGGTTGATCATAGTCTGGGTTCCAAATGCATGTTTAGCTGAAGGAAGAATCCCTTAAACCTGGAGAGTTGAGACCCGTGGAATGGGTACCATGCAATATGCCTTCAAAGGGTCTTCATTTGCTTACCAAACTTCTCCAATCCTATCACTACTGCGTTTATGCCCCTGTACACACGCTTGTTTCTCTTTCGGAGACATAGCAATCCATAGATTTTAAGATACTTACTAGTCAGATACATTCTTAGGCGTTTAATATGGGGTGTTGAGTCCATTTCGTTGAGCAAGGAGTAGCTCTTGTCTATTACATATTTGGCTTAAGGAACTTTATCTATGCTCATTTCAATCTCTGGTTTTATGCAGCACCCCAACTCACCTTTCCCCTTAAGCAAGCATAAGTTGGTTTTCTAAATTTGAGACCATGTTCTGTTTTGTAATTCAGTTCCTGTGTAGCCAAGTTTACATTTCGTGTATTGGTGATATCTTAAGATGTTTCTTTTTCTGTGTTACATATTGTAGTTAGAATCATCATACCTAAATCCACTCATTATGCTGCTACGGGCCTGATGACATAGATTTAATTGCTGAGTGATATTGCATTGTACGTAAGTACCACAACTTCTTTATCCATTTTTCACTTTCTGCGATATTGAACTTGTACCGTAAACGAGGTTCTTGTAAACATAGCCGTCCAAAACTTTTGGGTGGTTCTGCCTTTTTGATTTTAATTTCCCTAAGCTATAGGACCATAAGTGGAAGTGCCCTAGGCTCTTTTCCTCTGTTTGTTAGATGTTTCAGGAAACACCATACACTTCTAACCAGTGGCTGTTGGCAATTTACATCCCGCCCATCAGCATAACAAGGCTCCCATTTCTCCATGGCCTGTCCTGCCTTTCTGGATTTTACACTTTTTTCAGATGGCCCTTTTGACCGGGGGGAAGTGAGACTTCATTGCAGTGCAGATTTCCGTTGCAAGCTTGCTTGGTTGGCCAAAACGGGCGTATGCGTTTTTTCCTGAATATATTCAGGAAAAAACGCATACGCCCTTTTTGGCCTAGGGCATCATTGTCGACGTTCTGCCTCATTTCCTATGCATTAAATGCAATTCCATTCTAACTCCCGAAATCGGTTTCCGGCAATTCTACCCCGCTTTCAAGTCCTCTTGGCAGCCTTACTTCAGTATATTTTTGGACGATAGCTGTCATTTATAACTCTGCAGGTTTGTGAATTACAGTGCCCCTGAGCTCCTTTCTTCAACTCGCTTTCTTGTGAGCTGGCCGCAACACCACTCGATTGCTTCAGGCCCTAATCTGGTTCCGGCACGGCACGCTGAGCCTTTGGTTAATTCCTCTTCCTGGTGGGAAATGAGAGTTAAATTTGCCCGTCCAGACACCTCCAGCTAGTCTCTCATTGGTTCTCCCTATTCCTGTTCATCATCCGCGGAATTTGCAAACTGGGCCAAACAGGAGGTTAAAGGCACTGACTCTCCAAGTCGGGAGAGTGTTAGTAAAGTGTCTGGAATGTTGCACCCGAGTACCAGGGGATGAGAACTGAGACATATTTGAACATGACTCACGATCACACGGTTGATCATAGTCTGGGTTCCAAATGCATGTTTAGCTGAAGGAAGAATCCCTTAAACCTGGAGAGTTGAGACCCGTGGAATGGGTACCATGCAATATGAATTCAAAGGGTCTTCATTTTCTCACCGAACCTCTCCAATCCTATCACTGCTGCGTTTATGGCACTGTACTCATGCTTGATTCTCTTTCAGAGACATAGCAATCCATAGATTTTAAGATACTTATTGTCAGGTACATTATTAGGCGTTTAATATGGGGTTTTGAGTCCATTTCGTTGAGCAAGGGGTAGCTCTTGTCTATTACATATTTGGCTTAAGGAACCTTATCTGTGCTCATTTCAATCTCTGGTTTTATGCAGCACCCCAACTCACCTTTCCCCTTAAGCAAGCATAAGTTGGTTTTCTACATTTGAGACACTGTTCTGTTTTGTAATCCAGTTCCTGTGTAGCCAAGTTTACATTCCGTGTATTAGTGATATCTTATGATGTTTCATTTTCTGTGTGACTTATTTCAGTTAGAATCATCATACCTGAATCCACTCATTATGCTGCTATGGGCCTGATGACATAGATTTCATTGCTGAGTGATATTGTATTGTACGTAAGTACCACAACTTCTTTATCCATTTTTCACTTTGCGGTATTGAACTTGTACTGTAAACGAGGTTCTTATAAACAGAGCCGTCCCAAACTTTTGGGTGGCTGTGTCTTTTTGATTTTAATTTCCCTAAGCTGTAGGACCATAAGTGGAAGTGCCCTAGGCTCTGTTGCTTTGTTTTTTAGATGTTTCAGGAAACACCATACAATTTTCCCAACTGGCTGTTTGAAATTTACATCCCGCCCATCAGCATAACAAGGCTCCCAGTTCTCCATGGCCTGTCCTGCCTTTCTGGATTTTACACTTTTTACAGATGGCCCTTTTGACCCGGGGGAATAGAGACTTCATTGTAGTGCAGATTTCCTTTGCAAGCTTGCCTGGTTGGCCAAAAAGTGCGTATGCTTTTTTTCCTGAATATATTCAGGAAAAAACGCGTATGCACTTTTTGGCCTAGTGCATCATTGTCGACGTTCTGCCTCTTTTCCTATGCTTTAAATGCAATTCCAGTCTACCTCCTGAATACGGTTTCCTGCAATTCTGCCCCGCTTTCAAGTCCTCTTGGCAGCCTTACTTCAGTATATTTTTGGACGATAGCTGTCATTTATAACTCTGCAGGTTTGTGAATTACAGTGCCCCTGAGCTCCTTTCTTCAACTCGCTTTCTTGTGAGCTGGCCGCAACACCGCAGGATTGCTTCAGGCCCTAATCTGGTTCCGGCACGGCATGCTGAGCCTTTGCTTAATTCCTCTTCCTGGTGGGAAATGAGAGTTAAATTTGCCCGTCCAGATATCTCCAGCTAGTCTCTCATTGGTTCTCCCTATTCCTGTTCATCATCTGCGGAATTTGCAAACTGGGCCAAACAGGAGGTTAAAGGCACTGACTCTCCAAGTCGGGAGAGTGTTAGTAAAGTGTCTGGAATGTTGCACCCAATTACCAGGGGTTGAGAACTGAGACATATTTGAACATGACTCACGATCACACGGTTGATCATAGTCTGGGTTCCAAATGCATGTTTAGCTGAAGGAAGAATCCCTTAAACCTGGAGAGTTGAGACCCGTGGAATGGGTACCATGCAATATGACTTCAAAGGGTCTTCATTTGCTCACCGAACCTCTCCAATCCCATCACTGCTGCGTTTATGGCGCTGTACTCACGCTTGATTCTCTTTCAGAGACATAGCAATCCATAGATTTTAAGATACTTATTGTCAGGTACATTATTAGGCGTTTAATATGGGGTTTTGAGTCCATTTCGTTGAGCAAGGAGTAACTCTTGTCTGTTACATATTTGGCTTAAGGAACCTTATCTGTGCTCATTTCAATCTCTGGTTTTATGCAGCACCCCAACTCACCTTTCCCCTTAAGCAAGCATAAGTTGGTTTTCTAAATTTGAGACCCTGTTCTGTTTTGTAATTCAGTTCTGTGTAGCCAAGTTTACATTCCGTGTATTAGTGATATCTTATGATGTTTCTTTTTCTGTGTGACTTATTTCAGTTAGAATCATCATACCTGAATCCACTCATTATGCTGCTACGGGCCTGATGACATAGATTTCATTGCTGAGTGATATTGCATTGTACGTAAGTACCACAACTTCTTTATCCATTTTTCACTTTCTGCGATATTGAACTTGTACCGTAAACGAGGTTCTTGTAAACAGAGCCGTCCCAAACTTTGGGGTGGCTGTGTCTTTTTGATTTTAATTTCCCTAAGCTATAGGACCATAAGTGGAATTGACCTAGGCTCTGTTGCTTTGTCTTTTAGATGTTTCAGGAAACACCATACACTTCTCCCGAGTGGCTGTTGGGAATTTATATCCTGCCCATCAGCTTACAAGTCTTCCAGTTCTCCATGGCCTGTCCTGCCTTTCTGGATTTTACACTTTTTTCAGATGGCCCTTTTGATCGGGGGGAAGTGAGACTTCATTGTAGTGCAGATTTCCTTTGCAAGTTTGCTTGGTTGGCCAAAAAGGGCGTATGCGTTTTTTTCCTGAATATAATCAGGAAAAAACGCATACGCCCTTTTTGGCCAAGTGCCTTATTGTCGACGTTCTGCCTCTTTTCCTATGCTTTAAATGCAATTCCAGTCTACGTCCTGAAATCGGTTTCCTGCAATTCTGTCCCGCTTTCAAGTCCTCTTGGCAGCCTTAGTTCAGTATATTTTTGGACGAGAGCTGTCATTTATACCTCTGCAAGTTTGTGAATGACAGTGCCCCTGAGCTCCTTTCTTCAACTTGCTTTCTTGTGAGCTGGCCGCAACACTGCAGGATTGCTTCACGCCCTAATCTGGTTCCGGCACGGCACGCTGAGCCTTTGGTTAATTCCTCTTCCTGGTGGGAAATGAGAGTTAAATTTGCCCGTCCAGACACCTCCAGCTAGTCTCTCATTGGTTCTCCCTATTCCTGTTCATCTTCCGCAGAAATTGCAAACTGGGCCAAACAGGAGGTTAAAGGGACTGACTCTCCACGTCGGGAGAGTGTTAGTAAAGTGTCTGGAATGTTGCACCCGAGTACCAGGGGACGAGAACGGAGACATATTTGAACACGTCTCCCGATCACACGGTTGATCATACTCTGGGTTCCACATGCATGTTTTAGCTGAAGGAAGAATCCCTTAAACCTGGAGAGTTGACACCCGTGGAATGGGTACCATGCAATATGACTTCAAAGGGTCTTCATTTGCTCACCGAACTTCTCCAATCCTATCACTGCTGCGTTTATGCCCCTGTACACATTCTTGATTCTCTTTCGGAGACATAGCAATCCATAGGTTTTAAGATACTTACAAGTCAGCTACATTCTTAGTCGTTTATTATGGGGTGTTGAGCCCATTTCTTTGAGCAAGGAGTAGCTCTTGTCTATTACATATTTGGCTTAAGGAACTTTATCTGTGCTCATTTCAATCTCTGGTTTTATGCAGCACCCCAACTCACCTTTCCCCTTAAGCAAGCATAAGTTGTTTTCTAAATTTGAGACCCTGTTCTGTTTTGTAATCCAGTTCCTGTGTAGCCAAGTTTACATTCCGTGTATTAGTGATATCTTATGATGTTTCTTTTTCTGTGTGACTTATTTCAGTTAGAATCATCATACCTGAATCCACTCATTATGCTGCTATGGACCTGATGACATAGATTTCATTGCTGAGTGATATTGCATTGTACATAAGTACCACAACTTCTTTATCCATTTTTCGCTTTCTGCGATATTGAACTTGTACCGTAAATGACGTTATTGTAAACAGAGCTATCCCAAACTTTGGGGTGGCTGTGTCTTTTTGATTTTAATTTCCCTAAGCTATAGGACCATAAGTGGAAGTGCCTTAGGCTCTGTTGCTTTGTTTTTTAGATGTTTCAGGAAACACCATACACTTCTCCCCATTGGCTGTTCGCAATTTACATCCGGCCCATCAGCATAACAAGTCTCCCAGTTCTCCATGGACTGTCCTGCCTTTCTGGATTTTACACTTTTTTCAGATGGCCCTGTTGACCGGGGGAAAGTGAGATTTCATTGTAGTGCAGATTTCCTTTTCAAGCTTGCTTGGTTGGCCAAAAAGTTCGTAGACGTTTTTTCCTGAATACATTCAGGAAAAAACGCATACGCCCTTTTTTGCCAAGTGTATCATTGTCGACGTTCTGCCTCTTTTCCTATGCTTTAAATGCAATTCCAGTCTACCTCCTGAAATCGGTTTCCTGAAATTCTGCCGTGCTTTCAAGTCGTCTTGGCAGGCTTACTTCAGTATATTTTTGGACGATAGCTGTCATTTATAACTCTGCAGGTTTGTGAATTACAGTGCCCCTGAGCTCCTTTTTTCAACTCGCTTTCTTGTGAGATGGCCACAACACCGCAGGATTGCTTCAGGCCCTAATCTGGTTCCGGCACGGCACACTGAGCCTTTGGTTAATTCCTCTTCCTGGTGGGAAATGAGAGTTAATTTTGCCAGTCCAGACACCTCCAGCTGGTCTCTCATTGGTTCTCCCTATTCCTGTTCATCTTCCGCAGAAATTGCAAACTGGGCCAAACAGGAGGTTAAAGGCACTGACTCTCCAAGTCGGGAGCGTGTTAGTAAAGCCTCTGGAATGTTGCACCCGAGTACCAGGGAACGAGAACTGAGACATATTGGAACACGTCTCCCGATCACACGGTGGATCATACTCTGGGTTCCACATGCATGTTTTAGCTGAAGGAAGAATCCCTTAAACCTGGAGAGTTGAGACCCGTGGAATGGGTACCATGCAATATGACTTCAAAGGTCTTCATTGGCTCACCGAATGTCTCCAATCCTATGACTGCTGCGTTTATGCCCCTGTACACATGCTTGATTCTCTTTCGGAGACATAGCAATCCATAGGTTTTAAGATACTTACTAGTCAGGTACATTCTTAGGCATTTAATAGGGGGTGTTGAGTCCATTTCCTTGAGCAAGGAGTAGCTCTTGTCTATTACATGTTTGGCTTAAGGAACTTTATCTGTGCTCATGTCAATCTCTGGTTTTATGCAGCACCCCAACTCACCTTTCCTCTTAAACAAGCATAAGTTTGTTTTCTAAATTTGAGACCCTGTTCTGTTTTGTAATTGAGTTCCTGTGTAGCCAAGTTTACATTCAGTGTATTAGTGATATCTTATGATGTTTCTTTTTCTGTGTGACTTATTTCAGTTAGAATCATCATACCTGAATCCACTCATTATGCTGCTATGGGCCTGATGACATAGATTTCATTGCTGAGTGATATTGCATTGTACGTAAGTACCACAACTTCTTTGTCCATTTTTCACTTTCTGCGATATTGAACTTGTACCGTAAACTAGGTTCTTGTAAACAGAGCCATCCAAAACTTTGGGGTGGCTGTGTCTTTTTGATTTTAATTTCCCTAAGCTATAGGACCATAAGTGGAAGTGCCCTAGGCTCTGTTGCTTTGTTTTTTAGATGTTTCAGGAAACACCATACACTTCTCCCGAGTGGCTGTTGGCAATTTACATCCCGCCCATCAGCATAACAAGGCTCCCAGTTCTCCATGGCCTGTCCTGCCTTTCTGGATTTTACACTTTTTTCAGATGGCCCTTTTGACCGGGGGGAAGTGAGACTTCATTGTAGTGCAGATTTCCTTTGCAGGCTTGCTTGGTTGGCCAAAAAGGGCGTATGCGTTTTTTCCTGAATATATTCAGGAAAAAACGCATACGCCCTTTTTGGCCAAGTGCATCATTGTGGACGTTCTGCCTCTTTTCCTATGCTTTAAATGCAATTCCAGTCAACCTCCTGAAATTGGTTTCCTGCAATTCTGCCCCGCTTTGAAGTCCTCTTGGCAGCCTTCCTTCAGTATATTTTTGGACGATAGCTGTCATTTATAACTCTGCAGGTTTGTGAATTACAGTGCCCCTGAGCTCCTTTCTTCAACTCGCTTTCTTGTGAGCTGGCCGCAACACCGCAGGATTGCTTCAGGCCCTAATCTAGTTCCGGCATGGCACGCTGAGCCTTTGGTTAATTCCTCTTCCTGGTGGGAAATGAGAGTTAAATTTGCCCGTCCAGACACCTCCAGCTAGTGTCTCATTGGTTCTCCATATTCCTGTTCATCTTCCGCAGAAATTGCAAACTGGGCCAAAAAGGAGGTTAAAGGCACTGATTCTCCAAGTCGGGAGAGTGTTAATAAAGCGTCTGGAATGTTGCACCCGAGTACCAGGGGACGAGAACTGAGACATATTTCAACACGTCTCCCGATCACACGGTTGATCATACTCTGGGTTCCACATGCATGTTTTAGCTGAAGGAAGAATCCCTTAAACCTGGAGAGTTGAGACCCGTGGAATGGGTACCATGCAATATGACATCAAAGGGTCTTCATTTGCTCACCGAACCTCTCCAATCCTATCACTGCTGCGTTTATGCCCCTGCACACATGCTTGATTCTCTTTCAGAGACATAGCAATCCATAGGTTTTCAGATACTTACTTGTTAGGTACATTCTTAGGTGTTTAATATGGGGTGTTGAGTCCATTTCGTTGAGCAAGGAGTAGCTCTTGTCTATTACATATTTGGCTTAAGGAACTTTATCTGTGCTCATTTCAATCTGTGGTTTTATGCAGCACCCCAACTCACCTTTCCCCTTAAGCAAGCATAAGTTGGTTTTCTAAATTTGAGACCCTCTTCGTCTTTGTAAACCAGTTCCTGTGTAGCGAAGTTTACATTCCGTGTATTAGTGATATCTTATGATGTTTCTTTTTCTGTGTGACTTATTTCAGTTAGAATCATCATACCTGAATCCACTCATTATGCTGCTATTGGCCTGATGACATAGATTTAATTGCTGAGTGATATTGCATTGTACGTAATTACCACAACTTCTTTATCCATTTTCCACTTTCTGCGATATTGAACTTGTACCATAAACGCGGTTCTTGTAAACAGAGTTGTCCCAAACTTTTGGGTGGCTGTGTCTTTTTGATTTTAATTTCCCTAATCTATAGTACCATAAGTGGAAGTGCCCTAGGCTCTGTTGCTTTGTTTTTTACATGTTTCAGGAAACACCATACACTTCTCCCG
The DNA here is from genome assembly GCF_937001465.1 of Orcinus orca. Classification (NCBI taxonomy): domain Eukaryota; kingdom Metazoa; phylum Chordata; class Mammalia; order Artiodactyla; family Delphinidae; genus Orcinus; species Orcinus orca. The sequence goes on from NW_026043869.1 coordinate 435,095, forward strand.
AGTGGCTGTTGGCAAGTTACATCCCGCCCATCAGCATAACAAGGCTCCCAGTTCTCCATGGCCTGTCCTGCCTTTCTGGATTTTACACTTTTTTCAGATGGCCCTTTTGATGGGGGGGGAAGTGAGACTTCATTGTAGTGCAGATTTCCTTTGCAAGCTTGCTTGGTTGGCCAAAAAGGGCGTATGCGTTTTTTCCTGAATATATTCAGGAAAAAACGTATACGCCCTTTTTGGCCAAGTGCATCATTGTGGACGTTCTGCCTCTTTTCCTATGCTTTAAATGCAATTCCAGTCTACCTCCTGAAATCGGTTTCCTGCAATTCTGCCTTGCCTCCAATGCCTCTTCATAGCCTTACCTCAATATATTTTTTGAAAATAGTTGGCCTTTATAACTCTGCAGGTTTTTGAATTGCAGTGGCCCTTAGCTCCATTTTTCTGCTCTTATTTTTGTAATCTTGCCTCATAACCACAGGATTCCTTCAGGCCCTATTCTTCTTCTGGGGCACCTTGCTGTCCCTTTGGTTTATTCTTCTTACTGATGTGAAATTAGAGTGACATGTGCCCATTGAAACTGCTACAGCTAGTTTCTCACTGGTTCCCCCTATTCCCATTCATCCTCCGCACTAACTGCAGACTGTGCGATACTAGAACTTAAAGGCATTGACTCTCCATGTGGGGATATTGTTAGTAAAGTGGCTGGAATGTCGATCCGGAGTCCCAGGAGAGGAAAAATGAGGTGCGTTTTAGAAACCTTTCCCGATCATATGGTATACCAGTCGCTGGGTTTCCCAAGCATGGTTTAGCTGTAGGAAGATTCCCTTCAACCTGGAGTTTTGGGACCCTTGGAATGAGTAGCATGAAGTATTGCATTAAACTTTTGGCAGTTGCTCACCAAAGCTCACCAATCCTCTCAGCCCCAAGTGTGCAGCCTTATGTCTTATCCAGCTGTGGGTTTATATGTGGTCAATCCAGGTTGCATCACAGCCCCTGAGCAAATTTTGTAAGAATTTTTCTCTCTTTCATTGTTTCTGCATTTTGTTTTTAAAATTTATTTCTATAATGGGGTTTAGCTCATTTTCACTGCTGTGTTTGTGCCACTCTGCACACACTTGATTCCCTTATGGAGATATATCAATACATGGGTTTTAAGATTCTTATTACTCAGATATATTTCTCTGCGGTGTATAGGGTGTGTTGAGGCCAGTTCATTGAGCAAGGTGTAGATCTTGTCTAATATCTATTTGGTTTATTGAACGGTATCTGTGCTAATTTCAAACTCTGGTTTAATGCATCACCCCACCTCTCCTTTCCCCTTAAGCTGACATAAGTGTGTTTTCTAAATGTGAGACACTGTTCTGTTCTGTAATTCATTTCTTGTGCAGCCATATTTACCCTCCCTCTATAAGTGATATCTTATGATATGTTTCTTTTTCTGTTTGACTTATTTCAAGTAGTATTATCGGACCTAAATCCACTCTTTATCCTTCTACTAGCCTTATTACCTTGATTTCATGGTGAAGAGATATTCCATTGTACATAAGTACCACATCTTCTTTATCCATTGTTCTCTTTCCTGGGATATTTAAGGTGTACTGAAGTTGAGGTTCTTGTAAACAGAGTAGCCCTAAACTGTGGTGTGCTTGTGTCTTGTTGATTTTTAGACTTCCCTAGATATACTCCCATGATTGGAAGTGTCCTATGCTCTGTAGCTCTGTTTTTTAGATGATTTAGGAACCACCATACACTTCTCCAGAGTGGCTCTCGGCAGTTCACACACTGCCCATCAGCGTATAAAGGCTCCCTGTTCTCCATGGCCTGTCCTGCATTTCTGGTTTTTACAATTTTTTAGGATGGCCCTTTTGACCGGTGGGAAATGAGACTTCTTTGTTGTGCACATTTGCATTGCTTGCTTGCTTCGTTGCCCATAAAGTGCGTATGCGTTTTTTCCTGGATATAATCAGGAAAAAACGCATACGCCCTTTTGGGCCAACTGCATCATTGTCGAAATTCTGCCGCTTTTCATGTGCTTTAAAGACGAGTCCAATCTATCTCTTGAAATCTGTTTCTTGCAATTCTGTCTTGCATTCAGATCCTCTTCTTTGCCTTACCTCAACATATTTTTGGACGTTAGTTTTCATTTATAACTCTGCAGGTTTGTGAATTGCAGTGACCCTGAGCTCCATTTTTTAAGTTGCTCTTTTGTGAGCTGGCCTCAAACCCACAGGATTGCTTCAGGCCCTATTTTGGCTCCGGCGAGGCGGGCTGAGCCTTTTTTCAATTCTTATTCTTAATGGGAAATTAGAGTGATATGTGCCCGTCCAAACCCCTACAACTATTCTCTCATTGGTTCCCCCTCTTCCCGTTCATCCTCCTCACAATTTGCAAAATGTGTGAAACAGAAGTTGAAATGTGCTGATTCTCCAAGTGGGCAGATTCTAAGTAACGTGGCTGGAATGGTGAACAGGAGCACCAGGAGAGGATAAATGAGCTGCATTTTAGACACATCTCCCGATCACATGGTGTACAGTCCTCTGGGTTTTCCATGCATGTTTTAGCTGTAGGAAGATCCCTTGAACCTGCAGATTTGGGACCCATTGAATGGGTACCAGGTAGTATTACTTTAAAGGGTGTGCATTTCCTCACCCAACCTCACATTTCTCTTAGTGCAAACAGTTTCCAGCCTTATGTCTCATCCTGCTGTGGGTCTAGATGTGTTCAATCCATGTTGCATCACCGTCCCTGAGGAAAAGTTGTAAGAGGTTTTCTCTGTCTCTCTGTCGTTTATTTTTTTCAATTTATTACTATATTGGTTACAGCTGATTTTCAAAGCTCTGTTTCTTGCTGCTGTACATCCACTTGATTCACGTACAGAGAGACATCAGTAAATTCTTTTTCAGATTCTTACCAGTCGTATATATTATTTTCCGGTGACTTGAGTGTGCTGAGTGCAGTTCTTTTAGCTACCGTGTGGGCCTTGTTGATTATCAGTTTGGTATTTGGAATGGTATCTTTGTTAATTTCAACCTCCTGGATGATGCCTCACCCCTCCCCACCTTTCCCGTTTAGCAGCCTTATGCGTGTTTTCTACATATTTGACTATGTTTTTGTTTTGTAATTTATTTCATGTGTAGCCATTTTGGATTCCACCTTTAAGTGATATCTTATGATATGTGTCTTTTTCTTTTTGAATTATGTCACTTAGAAAGATCATACGTAACTCCTCCGGAGTTGTTACAACTGGCCATATTTCATTGATTTCCAGGCTGAATAATATTCCACTCTACCTAAGTACCACATCTCTATCCATTTTTTCCCTCCAGAGACATTTAAGTTATATCCTAGTCGAGGATCTTTTTAACAGAGAGGGGGTAAACATTGGGGTGCCTGTGTCCTCTCAATTTTTGTTTTTCCCAAGATATACGCCCATGAGTGCAAGTGCCCTATGCTCTGTAGCTCATTTTTTAGATGCTTTAGTAAACACAATACACTTCTCCAGAATGGCCGTTGGCAATATACATTTCCACTATAAGTCTCACAGGGCTCCCTCTTCTCCTTGCCCTGTCCTGCATTTCTGTTGTTTACGCTTTATGAGGATGGCTCTTCTGACTGATGCGAAGTGATATCTTTTGTAGTATTGACTTCCAGTGCCCACCTGTTTGCTTGGCTAAAAAAGTGTATGCCCTTTTCTTGAATATATACAGAAAAAAACGCATACACCCTTTTTGGCCAACTGCAATGTTGGCAATGTTCAGCTCCTTTTCTTGTGCTTAATGGCGAGTCCTTTCTACCTCCTCAGATCCCTTTCCTGCCATTCTCCCTTGCTTACAAGTCCTTTTCTCTGACTTTCCTCAAGACATTTTTCAGTGATGGATATTTTCAACTCTGCAGTTTCGTGAATTTTACTGCCCCTGAGTTCCATTGTTCAACTTGTGTTTATGGGAACTGGCCACAAAGCAGCGGGATTTCCTCAAGCCCTATACTGTTTCCATGGGCAACCCTAGCCTTTGGTCAATTCGTCTTCCTGATTGGAAATTAGAGTGACATGTGCCTGTCTGAACACCTAGGACTTGTCTCTCATTGTTCTTCATCCTTCCGCTTCATCCTCTGGACAAATTCCAAACTGTACACAACAGGATGTTGACAGTGCTGACATCTCCAAGTGGGGAGACTGTTAGTAAAGACGCTGGAGGGGTGAACCCGAGCACCAGGAGATGAGGAGATGAGATGCCTTTTCCAAACTCTTCCCGATCAGACGGTATACCATCCTCTGGGTGTGACAGACATGTTTTAGCAGTAGGAAGAGTCCCATTCATGTAAGGAGAACATCAGGGCTTTTTCAAAATCAGTGTCTCCCCGAAACACAAACTGGGGAATTTTTTAAGCTACGGCTACACATATGTTCATTAAGGGCCTTGGGAAGTAGGCAGAGTCCAAACTTTAGATGATTGAAGTCTTCAGGGTCAGAAGCACTCACCACCAGCTTCCCTTAGGTTACACTTTAACTGTCATTGATAGATGATGTCAGTAAAAATATCTATTCTTTTTCAGATTATTTCCCCTTATAGCTTATTGCAAAATGTTGAGTGTAGTTCCCTGTGCTATACAGTAGTTCCTTGTTGATGATCTATTTTATACATAGCAGTGTGTATGTGTTAATCCCAAACTGTTAATTTATCCCTCCTCCCACCTTTCCCCTTTGGTAATAATAAATTATAAGATTTTATACTTCTCAGAAATGGGGGAGCTGAAAGAGAGGTATCATTTTCAATGGAAAAGCATTTAAAACAAGATTGAAGCTTTAACCAAGATTATTAGATGTACATCCTTGGAAAGAAATCACTTCGTTTCTCTAATATTGACCTGACAAATAAGACAAACCTTTTCACTGAACTTGCTTATAATAAAGTGATGGAAATATCAAATGGAAGTGTTAGAAACATCTTATTTTACCCGAGCCTTATACACTGTTCTATGTTAACTACAGTTTGGCTCACACATCTGTTCATTGAGGTTACAATAGTCTCAATTTCTGTTACTGATCCTCCAGAGTGGACCCCAACAAGTGTCCCCCTGCCCAGTGTCATTGGGGCCAACAGATCGAGACTGAGTTTGGTTCACAAGCAAAGGAAACTTTATATTTTGATCAGAGAATGGAGAGGTGAGAGCATGCACTACCCCCTGGGCTGTGGGCTGGGCTGCTGTGTAGAGATCCTGTCAGAGTCAGTGGGAGGGAGGGGGCGGAGCTCTCGAGGGCCGGGTTGGCTGCAGCTCAGGCTCTGTATCGCGGAGTCTGCACTGGGCCCCAGGAGCTGAGGTGTCGTCCCAGCCATTCTGCACTAGGAAATCTGGTCTGAAGTGCCGGGTGTGGAACCTCTGCATGCGGGACCCTAGGAGCACATGAAATTAGACAAAGCACAAAGGATAAAAAAGGTTAGACTTGACTTTATTGCCCAGATTCTATTTTTATCTCCCAGGGATTTTTAATGGGCTTTGCTGGGGACAAACCCCTCCTCTGCCTTTTGTCCCGTTCCTCATTCTTGGAGTGCTGAGGGTGCAGACCCTTCTTCTGTAACTGCTGAGTGCTGAGTTGGGAGCCCTCATACCCGGGGGCGAGGGTCAGAGCTTCTCCCCAGCAGCCTCCAGGTGACGTTGATTGTCCCCAGGCCCCCTGCCTCCCTGCTCGTCCACCTGAGCACCAGCATTGGAAGTGTTATAGATTCTAATGACCTTTAAGGGTCCAGGAAAGAGATGTGCAGAGACGCTGTGGGGGCCGGTTTCACCCCGCCCCACATTTGTTCAGCCACCTTAGGCTGACCGTTTCTGCCAGCCTAGATGCTCTGACCAGTAGTCTGCACTTTCTTCAATTAGGCCCCTGAATTAACGTACAAACAGCACCAGGTGTCAGAGCCCTGCCTGCTCAACTCCCAGACAGTCCAGGGTCAGTGGTGATCAAGGACCATGATGGCCACTGAGTCAACAGCCTTTTGAAGTAAACAGGAGTCCAGCCAGTCTTATTGGCCACCATCATCACGGTGTCTGTAGGCTTTTCTATGGTGACAGTGTGATATACGGTTCCCCCGCCAAGATTATTAGCTCCCCTCTGGGTGCAGTATGTCCTGCAAGCAGTAGTCTACTCTTTTGGGACACACTCTTGTTGTTTTATGAGAGAAACTCCAGGTCAAGTGATGTTCACATGAGTCGTCATGGTGCCCTGTTGCCCCCGGTTATCTCTCTGGATGTTGAAGTTGGAAGGCCTCCTCACTCGAGGTTGGTGTGCCCACAGAGCGAACCCTGAAACTTCAGGGCATGGTTGGTGGTTAGGATCACCACGTGGGGTCCTTTTCCCTTAGGAGGGAGGTGACCTTTGGGGCTGCTGATTTCCAGGTTTTTAGATACCGCCAGTATCTTGGCCAGATGTGGCAGTTGGCCAAGCCCCTTGGTGACCGTAGTTTATCCTACCTGGATGGCATTCTTGCATTGTTCCATTTCAAGTGGTCCCAGTTTTTGCACTAATTCTCCAATGGCGATTCACCTTTCACCAGGAATGTAAAGGTCAAAGGGTTTAGCTAAATTAGGGAGTTCCAGGGCAAGGGTCTGAATTGACTGCTCTTTCCATTCTTGAAAGGCCACTTCTGGATTCTATTCAACAGGATCATCATCTTTTCCTTTCAGTGTTTCATATAGAGGCCCAGCTAGTAGACTGTAGTTAGGGATCCAGAAGCAGCAAACCCTGGCCTCCCCAGGAACCCCTAAGCTGTCTTCTAGTTTTAGAAAGGGGTAAGGCTGAAAATGGTTTCTTCCCTTTCCTGGGATGGGCTTCTCCGACCTTCTGTGAGAATGAAGCCCAGGCAGGTCACCGCAGTCTGTGATATTTGAGCTTTTTCTTGGACAACTTCTATCCTTTATTGGCTTGGTAGTTCAGAGGCCTCCTTAGTAGGGCTGGTGATCAGAATGTCGTCTGTGTACTGAAGGAGGGTTTCCTTTTCCAGAGGTAGAATTTTAGGTCTTTAGCTAAGCTTTCCCCAAAGATGGTGTGGGAATTTTTGCACCCTTGGGGCAAGACGGCCCGGAAGTATTGTTTTAGTTGTATGTTGAGTCCTGCCACTCACAAGCCAAAATTTCTTGTGACTCTGGGACTAATGGAATACAAAAGAAGGCATCATTGAAGACTAATACAGAATACCATGTCCTGGTGGTTGGTAGAATGACCAGCAGGGTGTAGGAATTAGGAGCAGCTGGAGGTATATCCTCGGTGACTTCACTGACTGTCCTGACATCCTTTACCAGGTCCCCAGCAGCCCATGGGGCTCTCGTGGTCAGACCAATCCCAGAATATGGAGCTCACCTGGGCAGGTACCCCACCCCCACCCCAGCCCACGGGGCTCTCGTGGTCAGGCCCCTCCCAGGATACAGAGCTACCCTTGCAGGTACCATGGCAGGGCTGGGCACACAGGAACCGTGCACATAGCCCTCATTGCAGAGCACCCCCAGCTCACCTGTCGCTCAGAGCTGACACAGAGCACCTCAGAGCAGGACTTGAACTAACAAACAGCAGCTGCGACAGGTCTGTGACCCTGGGCATCACTCTGTGCGGCCTCCCTCCACCTGGTCTTCCAGAGACTTCCACTGCACCCGGGGCACCAGGCCTCTGTCTCCAACCACCACCCACCCCTCCTCTCCCTGACTCCTGGGTTCCTCTCATTAGGAGAGGGTTTTCTTGAAGTTGTCTCCCACTCATGGGCCAGATAAAATGATTAGAAAACAAGCCAAAGCTGCAGCCCCTTGTCTATCCTGACTCTCAGGAGCCCACACCTGTTCCTTGGACCTGGCCGGTTCAGCAATTTCCATTTTCTGCAACTGTGAGCCCCTGAGGGGTGATGATTGGCTGACCTGGGCAGCCTTACCATGCCGGCCAGCCCTCCCCAGGTGTGCCTGGGTTGAGATCAATATAAATACCACTCCAGGCAGCAAGAGCCCCTGCAGCCGTGCCTGACGCCATTTTCTCTGCCCTGTCAGCAGTCTCGGGGCTGGGCTGGTGGGAGGGAGTGAGAGGCCACGGCTTTGTAGGTGGCCCAGTGTGAGTGGGGCTCTGCTGGACTTTCTGCAGCAGTTGCCAGGCTGCCACCTGCTAAAGAAGAGGATGTGTCACCTATACCTGCTGCTGGAATTTCTCCCTGGGCAGAGGTGAGGAAGGAAAGAAGCAGTGGGGGCAGGGACAGGACGGGTATCTCAGGCAGGGAAATGGAAATCTTCCAGAAGAGCACCCAGGGCCAGGACCATCCTGGCTGGCCTGCAGGCACCAAGTCGGCCGGCATGCTGTCACTCGTGTGGCTCTATGGCCCTTCCTCTAGGCTTTCAAGTCCTTGTATATATTCAGGTGTTTTACCTGGGACGGGTGGGAATAGTTCAGCAGCAACTGGCCTGGGGCTCAGCTCACGTTTACTCACAGATGCCTCGGCACGGTGCCCCAGCTTTGCAATGAGGACGCTTGTTGCGTGGGGGCTGCTGGCTGAATGGGAGACGATTCCCCACCACTGACCAACTTCAGAATTGTTTACAACTGGAGCAAGTGCCCTGATACGGTTTTCCTCTGTGGAACTGGTGGGTTCTGTGTTTTTTTTCTCTTTTTCGTTTTTGGTTCAAGGTAGATTTTATTCCTCTTTTTTGTATTTACAGATACAAGCATGGAAATAATTTATTCATATAAATACATGTATGTGAAGGGAATAATTGTTTTTTCTGTTTTATTTTTTAAATTTTATTTCTTTTTAATTTTGAATTTTATTTTATATTTTTATACAGCAGGTTCTTATTGGTTACCTATTTTATACATATAAATGTATACATGCCAATCCCAGTCTCTCAACTCCTCCCACCACCACCCCCCCAACAGCCTTCCACCCTTGTTGTCCATACGTTTGTTGTCTACATCTGTTGCTATATTTATGCCTTGCAAAATGGTTAACCTGTACAGTTTTTCTAGGTTCCACATATATGCATGAATATACAAGATTTGTTTTTCTCTTTCTGACTTACTTCACTCTGTATGAGACTCTCTAGATCCATCGACGTCTTGACAAATGACCCAATTTCATTCCTTTTCATGGCTTAGTAATATTCCATTTTATATATGTACCACAGCTTTATGCATACGTCTGTCTGTGGGCATTTAGGTTGCTTCCATTACCTCGATATTGTAAAGAGTGAGGCAATGAACATTGCGGTGAATGTCTCTTTTTGATTTATGGTTTTGTCTGGGTATATGTCCAGAACTGGGATTGCTGTATCATATGGTAATTCTACTGTTAGTTTCTTAAGAAACTCCATATTGTTCTCCATAGTGACTGTATCAATTTATATTCCCAACAATAGTGGAAGAGGGTTCCTTTTCTCCACACCCTTTCCAGCATTTTTTGTTTGTAGATTTTCTGATGATGCCCATTCTACCAGGTGTGAGGTGATACCTCATTGCTGAGTCCATTTCCTTGAGCAAGGGGTAGGTCTTGTCTATTAAATATTTGGCTTATGGAAAGGTATCTGTGCTAATTTCAAACTCTGGTTTTATGCAGCACCCCAACTCACCTTCCCACTTAAGCAAGCATAAGTTGGTTTTCTAAATTTGAGACCGTGTTCTGTTTTGTAAATCAGTTCATGTGTAGCCAAGTTCTCATTCCATGTATTAGTGGTACCTTATGATGTTTCTTTTTCTGTGTGACTTTTTTCACTTAGAATCACCGTGCCTCAGTCCACTCATTATGCTGGTACGGGCCTGGTGACATAGTTTTCATTGCTGAGAGGTATTCTGTTGTACGTAAGTACCGCAACTTCTTTATCCATTATTTGTTCTCTGGCATATTTAACTTATGCTGCAGAAGAGGTTCCTGTAAACAGAGCTGTCCCAAACTTTGGGGTGGCTGTGTCTTTTTGATTTTAATTTCCCTAAGCTATAGGACCATAAGTGGAAGTGCCCTAGGCTCTGTTGCTTTGTTTTTTATATGTTTCAGGAAACACCATACACTTCTCCCGAGTGGCTGTTGGCAATTTACATCCCACCCATCAGCATAACAAGGCTCCCAGTTCTCCATGGCCTGTCCTGCCTTTCTGGATTTTACACTTTTTTCAGATTGCCCTTTTGACCTGGGGGAAGTGAGACTTCATTGTAGTGCAGATTTCCTTTGCAAGCTTGCTTGGTTGGCCAAAAAGTGCGTATGCGTTTTTCCCTGAATATATTCAGGAAAAAACGCATACGCCCTTTTTGGCCAAGTGCATCATTGTCGACGTTCTGCCTCTTTTCCTATGCTTTAAATGCAATTCCAGTCTGCCTCCTGAAATCGGTTTCCTGCAATTCTGCCCCGCTTTCAAGTCCGCTTGGCAGCCTTACTTCAGTATATTTTTGGACGATAGCTGTCATTTATAACTCTGCAGGTTTGTGAATTACAGTGCTCTTGAGCTCCTTTCTTCAACTCGCTTTCTTGTGAGCTGGCCGCAACACTGCAGGATTGCTTCAGGCCCTAATCTGGGTCTGGCACGTCATGCTGAGCCTTTGGTTAATCCTCTTCCTGGTGTTAAATAAGAGTTAAATTTGCCCGTCCAGAAACCTCCAGCTAGTCTCTCATTGGTTCTCCCTATTCCTGTTCATCTTCCGCAGAAATTGCAAACTGGGCCAAACAGGAGGTTAAAGGCACTGACTCTCCAAGTCGGCAGAGCGTTAGTAAAGCATCTGGAATGTTGCACACGAGTACCAGGGGACGAGAACTGAGACATATTGGAACACGTCTCCCGATCACATGGTTGATCATACTCTGGGTTCCACATGCATGCTTTAGCTGAAGGAAGAATCCCTTAAACCTGGAGAGTTGAGACCCGTGGAATGGGTACCATGCAATATGACTTCAAAGGGTCTTCATTTGCTCACCGAACCTCTCCAATCCTATCACTGCTGCGTTTATGCCAGTGTACACACGCTTGATTCTCTTTCGGAGACATAGCAATCCATAGGTTTTAAGATACTTACTAGTCAGGCACATTCTTAGGCGTTTAATATGAGGTGTTGAGTCCATTTCGTTGAGTAAGGAGTAGCTCTTGTCTATTACATATTTGGCTTAAGGAACTTTATCTGTGCTCATTTCAATCTCTGGTTTTATGCAGCACCCCAACTCACCTTTCCCCTTAAGCAAGCATAAGTTGGTTTTCTATATTTGAGAACCTGTTGTGTTTTGTAATCCAGTTCCTGTGTAGCCAAGTTTACATTCCGTGTATTAGTGATATCTTATGATGTTTCTTTTTCTGTGTGACTTATTTCAGTTACAAACATCATACCTGAATCCACTCATTATGCTGCGATGGGCCTGATGACATAGATTTCATTGCTGAGTGATATTGCATTGTACATAAGTACCACAACTTCTTTATCCATTTTTCACTTTCTGCGATATTAAACTTGCCCCATAAACGAGTTTCTTGTAAACAGAGCCGTCCCAAACTTTGGGGTGGCTGTGCCTTTTTGATTTTAATTTCCCTAAGCTATAGGACCATAAGTGGAAGTGCCCTAGGCTCTGTTGTTTTGTTTTTTAGATGTTTCAGGAAACACCATACACTTCTCCCGAGTGGCTGTTGGCAATTTACATCCCGCCCATCAGCATAACAAGGCTCCCATTTCTCCATGGCCTGTCCTGCCTTTCTGGATTTTACACTTTTTTCAGATGGCACTTTTGACCTGGGGGAAGTGAGACTTCATTGTAGTGCAGATTTCCTTTGCAAGCTTGCTTGGTTGGCCAAAAAGGGCGTATGCGTTTTTTCCTGAATATATTCAGGAAAAAACGCATACGCCCTTTTTGGCCAAGTGCATCATTGTCGACGTTCTGCCTCTTTTCCTATGCTTTAAATGCAATTCCAGTCTACCTCCTGAAATCGGTTTCCTGCAATTCTGCCCCGCTTTCAAGTCCTCGTGGCAGACTTACTTCAGTATATTTTTGGACGATAGCTGTCATTTATAACTCTGCAGGTTTGTGAATTACAGTGCCCCTGAGCTCCTTTCTTCAACTCGCTTTCTTGTGAGTTCGCCGCAACACCGCACGATTGCTTCAGGCCCTAATCTGGTTCCGGCACGGCACGCTGAGCCTTTGCTTAATTGCTCTTCCTGGTGGGAAATGAGAGTTAAATTTGCCCGTCCAGACACCTACAGCTAGTCTCTCATTGGTCCTCCCTATCCCTGTTCATCTTCCGCAGAAATTGCAAACTGGGCCAAGCAGGAGGTTAAAGGCACTGACTCTCCAAGTCGAGAGAGTGTTAGTAAAGCATCTGGAATGTTGCACCTCAGTACCAGCGGTCGAAAACTGAGACATATTGGAACACGTCTCCCGATCACATGATTGATCATACTCTGGGTTCCACATGCATGCTTTAGCTGAAGGAAGAATCCCTTAAACCTGGAGAGTTGAGACCCGTGGAATGGGTACCATGCAATATGACTTCAAAGGGTCTTCATTTGCTCACCGAACCTCTCCAATCCTATCACTGCTGCGTTTATGACCCTGTACACACGCTTGATTCTCTTTCAGAGACATAGCAATCCATAGGTTTTAAGATACTTACTAGTCAGGTACATTCTTAGGCGTTTAATATGGGGTTTTGAGTCCATTTCGTTGAGCAAGGAGTAGCTCTTGTGTATTACATATTTGGCTTAAGGAACTTTATCTGTGCTCATTTCAATCTCTGGTTTTATGCAGCACCCCAACTCACCTTTCCCCTTAAGCAAGCATAACTTGGTTTTCTACATTTGAGAACCTGTTGTGTTTTGTAATCCAGTTCCTGTGTAGCCAAGTTTACATTCCATGTATTAGTGATATCTTATGATGTTTCTTTTTCTGTGTGACTTATTTCAGTTAGAATCATCATACCTGAATCCACGCATTATGCTGCTATGGGCCTGATGACATAGATTTCATTGCTGAGTGATATTGCATTGTACGTAAGTACCACACCTTCTTTATCCATTTTTCACTTTCTGCGATATTGAACTTGTCCCGTAAAAGAGTTTCTTGTAAACAGAGCCGTCCCAAACTTAGGGGTGGCTGTGTCTTTTTGATTTTAATTTCCCTAAGCTATAGAACCATAAGTGGAATTGCCCTAGGCTCTGTTAGTTTGTTTTTTAGATGTTTCAGGAAACAACATACACTTCTCCCGAGTGGCTGTTGGCAATTTACATCCCGCCCATCAGCATAACAAGGCTCCCAGTTCTCCATGGCCTGTCCTGCCTTTCTGGATTTTACACTTTCTTCAGATGGCCCTTTTGACCCAGGGGAAGTGAGACTTCATTGTAGTGCAGATTTCCTTTGCAAGCTTGCTTGGTTGGCCAAGAAGGGCGTATGCGTTTTTTCCTGAATATATTCAGGAAAAAACGCATACGCCCTTTTTGGCCAAGTGCATCATTGTCCACGTTCTGCCTCTTTTCCTATGCTTTAAATGCAATTCCAGTCTACCTCCTGAAATCGGTTTCCTGCAATTCTGCCCCTCTTTCAAGTCCTCTTGGCAGCCTTACTTCAGTATATTTTTGGATGATAGCTGTCATTTATAACTCTGCAGGTTTGTGAATTACAGTGCCCCTGAGCTCCTTTCTTCAACTTGCTTTCTTGTGAGCTGGCCGTAACACTGCAGGATTGCTTCAGGCCCTAATCTGGTTCTGGCACGGCACGCTGAGCCTTTGGTTAATTCCTCTTCCTGGTGGGAAATGAGAGTTAAATTTGTCCGTCCAGACACCTCCAGCTAGTCTCTCATTGGTTCTTCCTATTCTTGTTCATCTTCCGCAGAAATTGCAAACTGGTCCAAACAGGAGTTTGAAGGCACTGACTCTCCAAGTCGGGAGAGTGTTAATAAAGCGTCTGGAATGTTGCACCCGAGTACCAGGGGACGAGAACTGAGACATATTGGAACACGTCTCCCGATCACACGTTTGATCATACTCTGGGTTCCACATGCATGCTTTAGCTGAAGGAAGAATCCCTTAAACCTGGAGAGTTGAAACCCGTGGAATGGGTACCATGCAATATGATTTCAAAGGGTCTTCATTTGCTCACCAAACCTCTCCAATCCTATCATTGCTGCATTTATGCCCCTGTACACACGCTTGATTCTCTTTTGGAGACGTAGCAATACATAGGTTTTAAGATACTTACTAGTCAGCTACATTCTTAGGTGTTTAATATGGGGTGTTGAGTCCATTTCGTTGAGCAAGGAGTAGCTCTTTTGTATTACATATTTGGCTTAAGGAACTTTATCTGTGCTTATTTCAATCTCTGGTTTTATGCAGCACCCCAACTCACCTTTCCCCTTAAGCAAGCATAAGTTGGTTTTCTAAATTTGGGACCATGTTCTGTTTTGAAATTCAGTTCCTGTGTAGCCAAGTTTACATTCCATGTATTAGTGATATCTTATGATGTTTCTTTTTCTGTGTGCCTTATTTCAGTTAGAATCATCATACCTGAATTCACTCATTATGCTACTACAGGCCTGATGACATAGATTTCATTGCTGAGTGATATTGCATTGTACGTAAATACCACAAATTCTTTATCAATTTTTCACTTTCTGCAATATTGAACTTGTACCGTAAATGAGGTTCTTGTAAACAGAGCCGTCCCAAATATTGGGGTGACTGTGTCTTTTTGATTTTAATTTCCCTAAGCTATAGGACCATAAGTGGAAGTGCCCTAGGCTCTGTTGCTTTGTTTTTTAGATGTTTCAGGAAGCACCATACACTTCTCCCCAGTGGCTGTTGGCAATTTACATCCCGCCCATCAGCATAACAAGTCTCCCAGTTCTCCATGGCCTGTCCTGCCTTTCTGGATTTTACACTTTTTTCAGATGGCCCTTTTGACGGGGGGGAAGTGAGACTTCATTGTAGTGCAGATTTCCTTTGCAAGCTTGCTTGGTTGGCCAAAAAGGGCGTATGCGTTTTTTCCTGAATATATTCAGGAAAAAACGCATACGCCCTTTTTGGCCAAGTGCATCATTGTTGACGTTCTGCCTCTTTTCCTATGCATTAAATGCAATTCCAGTCTACCTCCTGAAATCGGTTTCCTGCAATTCTGCCCCGCTTTCAAGTCCTCTTGGCATGCTTACTTCAGTATATTTTTGGATGATAGCTGTCATTTATAACTCTGCAGGTTTGTGAATTACAGTGCCCCTGAGCCACTTTCTTCATCTCGCTTTCTTGTGAGCTAGCCGCAACACCGCAGGATTGCTTCAGGCCCTAATCTGGTTCCGACACGGCACACGGAGATTTTGGTTAATTCCTCTCCCTGGTGGGAAATGAGAGTTAAATTTGCCCGTCCAGACAACTGCAGCTAGTCTCTCATTGGTTCTCCCTATTCCTGTTCATCTTCCGCAGAAATTGCAAACTGGGCCAAATAGGAGGTTAAAGGCACTGACTCTCCAAGTTGGGAGAGAGTTAGTAAAGCCTCTGGAATGTTGCACCCGAGTACCAGGGGAGAAGAACTGAGACATATTGGAACACGTCTCCCGATCACACGGTTGATCATACTCTGGGTTCCACATGCATGTTTTAGCTGAAGGAAGAATCCCTTAAACCTGGAGAGTTGAGACCCGTGGAATGGGTACCATGCAGTATGATTTCAAAGGGTCTTCATTTGCTCACCGAACCTCTCCAATCCTATCACTGCTGCGTTTATGACCCTGTACACACGCTTGATTCTCTTTCGGAGACATAACAATCCATAGGTTTTAAGATACTTACTAGTCAGGTACATTCTTAGGCGTTTAATATGGGGTTTTGAGTCCATTTCGTTGAGCAAGGAGTAGCTCTTGTGTATTACATATTTGGCTTAAGGAACTTTATCTGTGCTCATTTCAATCTCTGGTTTTATGCAGCACCCCAACTCACCTTTCCCCTTAAGCAAGCATAACTTGGTTTTCTACATTTGAGAACCTGTTGTGTTTTGTAATCCAGTTCCTGTGTAGCCAAGTTTACATTCCATGTATTAGTGATATCTTATGATGTTTCTTTTTCTGTGTGACTTATTTCAGTTAGAATCATCATACCTGAATCCACTCATTATGCTGCTATGGGCCTGATGACATAGATTTCATTGCTGAGTGATATTGCATTGTACGTAAGTACCACACCTTCTTTATCCATTTTTCACTTTCTGCGATATTGAACTTGTCCCGTAAAAGAGTTTCTTGTAAACAGAGCCGTCCCAAATTTAGGGGTGGCTGTGTCTTTTTGATTTTAATTTCCCTAAGCTCTAGAACCATAAGTGGAAGTGCCCTAGGCTCTGTTGGTTTGTTTTTTAGATGTTTCAGGAAACAACATACACTTCTCCCGAGTGGCTGTTGGCAATTTACATCCCTCCCATCAGCATAACAAGGCTCCCAGTTCTCCATGGCCTGTCCTGCCTTTCTGGATTTTACACTTTTTTCAGATGGCCCTTTTGATGGGGGGGAAGTGAGACTTCATTGTAGTGCAGATTTCCTTTCCAAGCTTGCTTGGTTGGCCAAAAAGGACGTACGTGTTTTTTTCCTGAATATATTCAGGAAAAAACGCATACACCCTTTTTGGCCAAGTGCATCATTGTCGACGTTCTGCCTCTTTTCCTATGCTTTAAATGCAATTCCAGTCTACATCCTGAAATCGGATTCTTGCAATTCTGCCCCGCTTTGAAGTCCTCTTGGCAGCCTTACTTCAGTATATTTTTGGATGATAGCTGTCATTTATAACTCTGCAGGTTTGTGATTACAGTGCCCCTGAGCTCCTTTCTTCAACTCGCTTTCTTGTGAGCTGGCCGCAATACCGCAGGATTGCTTCAGGCCCTAAACTGGTTCCGGCACGGCACGCTCAGCCTTTTGTTAATTTCTATTCCTGGTGGGAAATGAGAGTTAAATTTGCCCGTCCAGACACTTCCAGCTAGTCTCTCATTGGTCCTCCCTATTCCTGTTCATCTTCTGCAGAAATTGCAAACTGGGCCAATCAGGAGGTTAAAGGCACTGACTCTCCAAGTCGGGAGAGTGTTATTAAAGCGTCTGGAATGTTGCACCCGAGTACCAGGGGACGAGAACTGAGACATATTTGAACACGTCTCCCGATCACACGGTTGATCATATTCTGGGTTCCACATGCATGTTTTAGCTGAAGGAAGAATCCCTTAAACCAGGAGAGTTGAGACCCGTGGAATGGGTACCATGCAATATGACTTCAAAGGGTCTTCATTTGCTCACCGAACCTCTCCAATCCTTTCACTGCTGTGTTTATGCCCCTGTAGACACGCTTGATTCTCTTTTGGAGACATAGCAAGCCATGGGTTTTAAGATACTTACTAGTCAGGTACATTCTTTGGCGTTTAATATGGGATGTTGAGTCCATTTCGTTGAGCAAGGAGTAGCTCTTGTCTATTACATATTTGGCTTAAGGAACTTTATCTGTGCTCATTTCAATCTCTGGTTTTATGCAGCACCCCAACTCACCTTTCCCCTTAAGCAAGCATAAGTTGGTTTTCTAAATTTGAGACCCTGTTCTGTTTTGTAATCCAGTTCCTGTGTAGCCAAGTTTACATTCCGTGTATTAGTGATATCTTATGATGTTTCTTTTTCTGTGTGGCTTATTTCAGTTAGAATCATCATACCTGAATCCACTCATTATGCTGCTACGGGCCTGATGACATAGATGTCATTGCTGAGTGATATTGCATTGTACGTAAGTACCACAACTTCTTTATCCATTTTTCGCTTTCTGCGATATTGAACTTGTACCGTAAACGAGGTTCTTGTAAACAGAGCCATCCCAAACTTTGGGGTGGCTATGTCTTTTTGATTTTAATTTCCCTAAGCTATAGGACCATAAGTGGAAGTGCCCTAGGCTCTGTTGCTTTGTTTTTTAGATGTTTCAGGAAACACCATACACTTCTCCCGAGTGGCTGTTGGCAATTTACATCCCGCCCATCAGCATAACAAGGCTCCCAGTTCTCCATGGCCTGTCCTGCCTTTCTGGATTTTACACTTTTTTCAGATGGCCCTTTTGATGGGGGGGAAGTGAGACTTCATTGTAGTGCAGATTTCCTTTGCAAGCTTGCTTGGTTGGCCAAAAAGGGCGTATGCGTTTTTTCCTGAATATATTCATGAAAAAACGCATACGCCCTTTTTGGCCAAGTGCATCATTGTCGACCTTCTGCCTCTTTTCCTATGCTTTAAATGCAATTCCAGTCTACCTCCTGAAATCGGTTTCCTGCAATTCTGCCCGGCTTTCAAGTCCTCTTGGCAGCCTTACTTCAGTATATTTTTGGATGATAGCTGTCATTTATAACTCTGCAGGTTTGTGAATTACAGTGCCCCTGAGCTCCTTTCTTCAACTCGCTTTCTTCTGAGCTGGCCGCAACACCGCAGGATTGCTTCAGGCCCTAATCTGGTTCCGGCATGGCACGCTGAGCCTTTGGTTAATTCCTCTTCCTGGTGGGAAATGAAAGTTAAATTTTCCCGTCCAGACACCTCCAGCTAGTCTCTCATTGGTTCTCCCTATTCCTGTTCATCTTCCGCGGAATTTGCAAACTGGGCCAAACAGGAGGTTAAAGGCACTGACTCTCCAAGTCGGGAGAGTGTTAGTAAAGCATCTGGAATGTTGCACCCGAGTACCAGGGGACGAGAACTGAGACATATTTCAACACGTCTCCCGATCACACGGTTGATCATACTCTGGGTTCCACATGCATGTTTTAGCTGAAGGAAGAATCCCTTAAACTTGGAGAGTTGAGACCCGTGGAATGGGTACCATGCAATATGACTTCAAAGGGTCTTCATTTGCTCACCAAAACTCTCCAATCCTATCACTGCTGCGTTTTTGCCCCTGTACTCACGATTGATTCACTTTCAGAGACATAGCAATCCATAGGTTTTAAGATACTTACTAGTCAGGTACATTATTAGGCGTTTAATATGGGGTTTTGAGTCCATTTCATTGAGCAAGGAGTAGCTCTTGTCTATTACATATTTGGCTTAAGGAACTTTATCTGTGCTCATTTCAATCTCTGGTTTTATGCAGCACCCCAACTCACCTTTCCCCTTAAGCAAGCATAAGTTGGTTTTCTAAATTTGGGAGCATGTTCTGTTTTGAAATTCAGTTCCTGTGTAGCCAAGTTTACATTCCGTGTATTAGTGATATCTTATGATGTTTCTTTTTCTGTGTGACTTATTTCAGTTAGAATCATCATACCTGAATCCACTCATTATGCTGCTACGGGCCTGAAGACATAGATGTCATTGCTGAGTGATATTGCATTGTACGTAAGTACCACAACTTCTTTATCCATTTTTCGCTTTATGCGATATTGAACTTGTACCGTAAACGAGTTTCTTGTAAACAGAGCCATCCCAAACTTTGGGGTGGCTGTGTCTTTTTGATTTTAATTTCCCTAAGCTATAGGACCATAAGTGGAAGTGCCCTAGGCTCTGTTGCTTTGTTTTTTAGATGTTTCAGGAAACACCATACACTTCTCCCGAGTGGCTGTTGGCAATTTACATCCCGCCCATCAGCATAACAAGGTTCCCAGTTCTCCATGGCCTGTCCTGCCTTTCTGGATTTTACACTTTTTTCAGATGGCCCTTTTGACGGGGGGGGGAAGTGAGACTTCATTGTAGTGCAGATTTCCTTTGCAAGCTTGCTTGGTTGGCCAAAAAGGGCGTATGCGTTTTTTCCTGAATATATTCAGGAAAAAACGCATACGCCCTTTTTGGCCAAGTGCATCATTGTCGACCTTCTGCCTCTTTTCCTATGCTTTAAATGCAATTCCAGTCTACCTCCTGAAATCGGTTTCCTGCAATTCTGCCCGGCTTTCAAGTCCTCTTGGCAGCCTTACTTCAGTATATTTTTGGATGATAGCTGTCATTTATAACTCTGCAGGTTTGTGAATTACAGTGCCCCTGAGCTCCTTTCTTCAACTCGCTTTCTTGTGAGCTGGCCGCAACACCGCAGGATTGCTTCAGGCCCTAATCTGGTTCCGGCATGGCACGCTGAGCCTTTGGTTAATTCCTCTTCCTGGTGGGAAATGAGAGTTAAATTTTCCCGTCCAGACACCTCCAGCTAGTCTCTCATTGGTTCTCCCTATTCCTGTTCATCTTCCGCGGAATTTGCAAACTGGGCCAAACAGGAGGTTAAAGGCACTGACTCTCCAAGTCGGGAGAGTGTTAGTAAAGCATCTGGAATGTTGCACCCGAGTACCAGGGGACGAGAACTGAGACATATTTCAACACGTCTCCCGATCACACGGTTGATCATACTCTGGGTTCCACATGCATGTTTTAGCTGAAGGAAGAATCCCTTAAACCTGGAGAGTTGAGACCCGTGGAATGGGTACCATGCAATATGACTTCAAAGGGTCTTCATTTGCTCACCAAAACTCTCCAATCCTATCACTGCTGCGTTTTTGCCCCTGTACTCACGATTGATTCACTTTCAGAGACATAGCAATCCATAGGTTTTAAGATACTTACTAGTCAGGTACATTATTAGGCGTTTAATATGGGGTTTTGAGTCCATTTCGTTGAGCAAGGAGTAGCTCTTGCCTATTACATATTTGGCTTAAGGAACTTTATCTGTGCTCATTTCAATCTCTGGTTTTATGCAGCACCCCAACTCACCTTTCCCCTTAAGCAAGCATAAGTTGATTTTCTAAATTTGGGACCATGTTCTGTTTTGAAATTCAGTTCCTGTGTAGCCAAGTTTACATTCCGTGTATTAGTGATATCTTATGATGTTTCTTTTTCTGTGTGACTTATTTCAGTTAGAATCATCATACCTGAATCCACTCATTATGCTGCTACGGGCCTGATGACATAGATGTCATTGCTGAGTGATATTGCATTGTACGTAAGTACCACAACTTCTTTATCCATTTTTCGCTTTATGCGATATTGAACTTGTACCGTAAACGAGTTTCTTGTAAACAGAGCCATCCCAAACTTTGGGGTGGCTGTGTCTTTTTGATTTTAATTTCCCTAAGCTATAGGACCATAAGTGGAAGTGCCCTAGGCTCTGTTGCTTTGTTTTTTAGATGTTTCAGGAAACACCATACACTTCTCCCGAGTGGCTGTTGGCAATTTACATCCCGCCCATCAGCATAACAAGGTTCCCAGTTCTCCATGGCCTGTCCTGCCTTTCTGGATTTTACACTTTTTTCAGATGGCCCTTTTGACGGGGGGGGGGGAAGTGAGACTTCATTGTAGTGCAGATTTCCTTTGCAAGCTTGCTTGGTTGGCCAAAAAGGGCGTATGCGTTTTTTCCTGAATATATTCATGAAAAAACGCATACGCCCTTTTTGGCCAAGTGCATCATTGTCGACCTTCTGCCTCTTTTCCTATGCTTTAAATGCAATTCCAGTCTACCTCCTGAAATCGGTTTCCTGCAATTCTGCCCGGCTTTCAAGTCCTCTTGGCAGCCTTACTTCAGTATATTTTTGGATGATAGCTGTCATTTATAACTCTGCAGGTTTGTGAATTACAGTGCCCCTGAGCTCCTTTCTTCAACTCGCTTTCTTGTGAGCTGGCCGCAACACCGCAGGATTGCTTCAGGCCCTAATCTGGTTCCGGCATGGCACGCTGAGCCTTTGGTTAATTCCTCTTCCTGGTGGGAAATGAGAGTTAAATTTTCCCGTCCAGACACCTCCAGCTAGTCTCTCATTGGTTCTCCCTATTCCTGTTCATCTTCCGCGGAATTTGCAAACTGGGCCAAACAGGAGGTTAAAGGCACTGACTCTCCAAGTCGGGAGAGTGTTAGTAAAGCATCTGGAATGTTGCACCCGAGTACCAGGGGACGAGAACTGAGACATATTTCAACACGTCTCCCGATCACACGGTTGATCATACTCTGGGTTCCACATGCATGTTTTAGCTGAAGGAAGAATCCCTTAAACCTGGAGAGTTGAGACCCGTGGAATGGGTACCATGCAATATGACTTCAAAGGGTCTTCATTTGCTCACCAAAACTCTCCAATCCTATCACTGCTGCGTTTTTGCCCCTGTACTCACGATTGATTCACTTTCAGAGACATAGCAATCCATAGGTTTTAAGATACTTACTAGTCAGGTACATTATTAGGCGTTTAATATGGGGTTTTGAGTCCATTTCGTTGAGCAAGGAGTAGCTCTTGCCTATTACATATTTGGCTTAAGGAACTTTATCTGTGCTCATTTCAATCTCTGGTTTTATGCAGCACCCCAACTCACCTTTCCCCTTAAGCAAGCATAAGTTGATTTTCTAAATTTGGGACCATGTTCTGTTTTGAAATTCAGTTCCTGTGTAGCCAAGTTTACATTCCGTGTATTAGTGATATCTTATGATGTTTCTTTTTCTGTGTGACTTATTTCAGTTAGAATCATCATACCTGAATCCACTCATTATGCTGCTACGGGCCTGATGACATAGATGTCATTGCTGAGTGATATTGCATTGTACGTAAGTACCACAACTTCTTTATCCATTTTTCGCTTTATGCGATATTGAACTTGTACCGTAAACGAGTTTCTTGTAAACAGAGCCATCCCAAACTTTGGGGTGGCTGTGTCTTTTTGATTTTAATTTCCCTAAGCTATAGGACCATAAGTGGAAGTGCCCTAGGCTCTGTTGCTTTGTTTTTTAGATGTTTCAGGAAACACCATACACTTCTCCCGAGTGGCTGTTGGCAATTTACATCCCGCCCATCAGCATAACAAGGTTCCCAGTTCTCCATGGCCTGTCCTGCCTTTCTGGATTTTACACTTTTTTCAGATGGCCCTTTTGACCAGGGGGAAGTGAGACTTCATTGTAGTGCAGATTTCCTTTGCAAGCTTGCTTGGTTGGCCAAAAAGGGCGTATGCGTTTTTTCCTGAATATATTCAGGAAAAAACGCATAAGCCCTTTTTGGCCAAGTGCATCATTGTCGACCTTCTGCCTCTTTTCCTATGCTTTAAATGCAATTCCAGTCTACCTCCTGAAATCGGTTTCCTGCAATTCTGCCCGGCTTTCAAGTCCTCTTGGCAGCCTTACTTCAGTATATTTTTGGATGATAGCTGTCATTTATAACTCTGCAGGTTTGTGAATTACAGTGCCCCTGAGCTCCTTTCTTCAACTCGCTTTCTTGTGAGCTGGCCGCAACACCACAGGATTGCTTCAGGCCCTAATCTGGTTCCGGCATGGCACGCTGAGCCTTTGGTTAATTCCTCTTCCTGGTGGGAAATGAGAGTTAAATTTTCCCGTCCAGACACCTCCAGCTAGTCTCTCATTGGTTCTCCCTATTCCTGTTCATCTTCCGCGGAATTTGCAAACTGGGCCAAACAGGAGGTTAAAGGCACTGACTCTCCAAGTCGGGAGAGTGTTAGTAAAGCATCTGGAATGTTGCACCCAAGTACCAGGGGACGAGAACTGAGACATATTTCAACACGTCTCCCGATCACACGGTTGATCATACTCTGGGTTCCACATGCATGTTTTAGCTGAAGGAAGAATCCCTTAAACCTGGAGAGTTGAGACCCGTGGAATGGGTACCATGCAATATGACTTCAAAGGGTCTTCATTTGCTCACCAAAACTCTCCAATCCTATCACTGCTGCGTTTTTGCCCCTGTACTCACGATTGATTCACTTTCAGAGACATAGCAATCCATAGGTTTTAAGATACTTACTAGTCAGGTACATTATTAGGCGTTTAATATGGGGTTTTGAGTCCATTTCGTTGAGCAAGGAGTAGCTCTTGCCTATTACATATTTGGCTTAAGGAACTTTATCTGTGCTCATTTCAATCTCTGGTTTTATGCAGCACCCCAACTCACCTTTCCCCTTAAGCAAGCATAAGTTGATTTTCTAAATTTGGGACCATGTTCTGTTTTGAAATTCAGTTCCTGTGTAGCCAAGTTTACATTCCGTGTATTAGTGATATCTTATGATGTTTCTTTTTCTGTGTGACTTATTTCAGTTAGAATCATCATACCTGAATCCACTCATTATGCTGCTATGGGCCTGAAGACATAGATGTCATTGCTGAGTGATATTGCATTGTACGTAAGTACCACAACTTCTTTATCCATTTTTCGCTTTATGCGATATTGAACTTGTACCGTAAACGAGGTTCTTGTAAACAGAGCCATCCCAAACTTTGGGGTGGTTGTGTCTTTTTGATTTTAATTTCCCTAAGCTATAGGACCATAAGTGGAAGTGCCCTAGGCTCTGTTGCTTTGTTTTTTAGATGTTTCAGGAAACACCATACACTTCTCCCGAGTGGCTGTTGGCAATTTACATCCCGCCCATCAGCATAACAAGGCTCCCAGTTCTCCATGGCCTGTCCTGCCTTTCTGGATTTTACACTTTTTTCAGATGGCCCTTTTGACCGGGGGGAAGTGAGACTTCATTGTAGTGCAGATTTCCTTTGCAAGCTTGCTTGGTTGGCCAAAAAGGGCGTATGCGATTTTTCCTGAATATATTCAGGAAAAAACGCATACGCCCTTTTTGGCCAAGTGCATCATTGTCGACCTTCTGCCTCTTTTCCTATGCTTTAAATGCAATTCCAGTCTACCTCCTGAAATCGGTTTCCTGCAATTCTGCCCGGCTTTCAAGTCCTCTTGGCAGCCTTACTTCAGTATATTTTTGGATGATAGCTGTCATTTATAACTCTGCAGGTTTGTGAATTACAGTGCCCCTGAGCTCCTTTCTTCAACTCGCTTTCTTGTGAGCTGGCCGCAACACCGCAGGATTGCTTCAGGCCCTAATCTGGTTCCGGCATGGCACGCTGAGCCTTTGGTTAATTCCTCTTCCTGGTGGGAAATGAGAGTTAAATTTTCCCGTCCAGACACCTCCAGCTAGTCTCTCATTGGTTCTCCCTATTCCTGTTCATCTTCCGCGGAATTTGCAAACTGGGCCAAACAGGAGGTTAAAGGCACTGACTCTCCAAGTCGGGAGAGTGTTAGTAAAGCATCTGGAATGTTGCACCCGAGTACCAGGGGACGAGAACTGAGACATATTTCAACACGTCTCCCGATCACACGGTTGATCATACTCTGGGTTCCACATGCATGTTTTAGCTGAAGGAAGAATCCCTTAAACCTGGAGAGTTGAGACCCGTGGAATGGGTACCATGCAATATGACTTCAAAGGGTCTTCATTTGCTCACCAAAACTCTCCAATCCTATCACTGCTGCGTTTTTGCCCCTGTACTCACGATTGATTCACTTTCAGAGACATAGCAATCCATAGGTCTTAAGATACTTACTAGTCAGGTACATTATTAGGCGTTTAATATGGGGTTTTGAGTCCATTTCGTTGAGCAAGGAGTAGCTCTTGTCTATTACATATTTGGCTTAAGGAACTTTATCTGTGCTCATTTCAATCTCTGGTTTTATGCAGCACCCCAACTCACCTTTCCCCTTAAGCAAGCATAAGTTGGTTTTCTAAATTTGGGACCATGTTCTGTTTTGAAATTCAGTTCCTGTGTAGCCAAGTTTACATTCCGTGTATTAGTGATATCTTATGATGTTTCTTTTTCTGTGTGACTTATTTCAGTTAGAATCATCATACCTGAATCCACTCATTATGCTGCTATGGGCCTGATGACATAGATGTCATTGCTGAGTGATATTACATTGTACGTAAGTACCACAACTTCTTTATCCATTTTTCGCTTTATGCGATATTGAACTTGTACCGTAAACGAGGTTCTTGTAAACAGAGCCGTCCCAAACTTTGGGGTGGCTGTGTCTTTTTGATTTTAATTTCCCTAAGCTATAGGACCATAAGTGGAAGTGCCCTAGGCTCTGTTGCTTTGTTTTTTAGATGTTTCAGGAAACACCATACACTTCTCCCGAGTGGCTGTTGGCAATTTACATCCCGCCCATCAGCATAACAAGGCTCCCAGTTCTCCATGGCCTGTCCTGCCTTTCTGGATTTTACACTTTTTTCAGATGGCCCTTTTGACGGGGGGGAAGTGAGACTTCATTGTAGTGCAGATTTCCTTTGCAAGCTTGCTTGGTTGGCCAAAAAGGGCGTATGCGTTTTTTCCTGAATATATTCAGGAAAAAACGCATACGCCCTTTTTGGCCAAGTGCATCATTGTCGACCTTCTGCCTCTTTTCCTATGCTTTAAATGCAATTCCAGTCTACCTCCTGAAATCGGTTTCCTGCAATTCTGCCCGGCTTTCAAGTCCTCTTGGCAGCCTTACTTCAGTATATTTTTGGATGATAGCTGTCATTTATAACTCTGCAGGTTTGTGAATTACAGTGCCCCTGAGCTCCTTTCTTCAACTCGCTTTCTTGTGAGCTGGCCGCAACACCGCAGGATTGCTTCAGGCCCTAATCTGGTTCCGGCATGGCACGCTGAGCCTTTGGTTAATTCCTCTTCCTGGTGGGAAATGAGAGTTAAATTTTCCCGTCCAGACACCTCCAGCTAGTCTCTCATTGGTTCTCCCTATTCCTGTTCATCTTCCGCGGAATTTGCAAACTGGGCCAAACAGGAGGTTAAAGGCACTGACTCTCCAAGTCGGGAGAGTGTTAGTAAAGCATCTGGAATGTTGCACCCGAGTACCAGGGGACGAGAACTGAGACATATTTCAACACGTCTCCCGATCACACGGTTGATCATACTCTGGGTTCCACATGCATGTTTTAGCTGAAGGAAGAATCCCTTAAACCTGGAGAGTTGAGACCCGTGGAATGGGTACCATGCAATATGACTTCAAAGGGTCTTCATTTGCTCACCAAAACTCTCCAATCCTATCACTGCTGCGTTTTTGCCCCTGTACTCACGATTGATTCACTTTCAGAGACATAGCAATCCATAGGTCTTAAGATACTTACTAGTCAGGTACATTATTAGGCGTTTAATATGGGGTTTTGAGTCCATTTCGTTGAGCAAGGAGTAGCTCTTGCCTATTACATATTTGGCTTAAGGAACTTTATCTGTGCTCATTTCAATCTCTGGTTTTATGCAGCACCCCAACTCACCTTTCCCCTTAAGCAAGCATAAGTTGATTTTCTAAATTTGGGACCATGTTCTGTTTTGAAATTCAGTTCCTGTGTAGCCAAGTTTACATTCCGTGTATTAGTGATATCTTATGATGTTTCTTTTTCTGTGTGACTTATTTCAGTTAGAATCATCATACCTGAATCCACTCATTATGCTGCTATGGGCCTGATGACACAGATGTCATTGCTGAGTGATATTGCATTGTACGTAAGTACCACAACTTCTTTATCCATTTTTCGCTTTATGCGATATTGAACTTGTACCATAAACGAGTTTCTTGTAAACAGAGCCATCCCAAACTTTGGGGTGGCTGTGTCTTTTTGATTTTAATTTCCCTAAGCTATAGGACCATAAGTGGAAGTGCCCTAGGCTCTGTTGCTTTGTTTTTTAGATGTTTCAGGAAACACCATACACTTCTCCCGAGTGGCTGTTGGCAATTTACATCCCGCCCATCAGCATAACAAGGCTCCCAGTTCTCCATGGCCTGTCCTGCCTTTCTGGATTTTACACTTTTTTCAGATGGCCCTTTTGACGGGGGGGGGAAGTGAGACTTCATTGTAGTGCAGATTTCCTTTGCAAGCTTGCTTGGTTGGCCAAAAAGGGCGTATGCGTTTTTTCCTGAATATATTCAGGAAAAAACGCATACGCCCTTTTTGGCCAAGTGCATCATTGTCGACCTTCTGCCTCTTTTCCTATGCTTTAAATGCAATTCCAGTCTACCTCCTGAAATCGGTTTCCTGCAATTCTGCCCGGCTTTCAAGTCCTCTTGGCAGCCTTACTTCAGTATATTTTTGGATGATAGCTGTCATTTATAACTCTGCAGGTTTGTGAATTACAGTGCCCCTGAGCTCCTTTCTTCAAGTCGCTTTCTTGTGAGCTGGCCGCAACACCGCAGGATTGCTTCAGGCCCTAATCTGGTTCCGGCATGGCACGCTGAGCCTTTGGTTAATTCCTCTTCCTGGTGGGAAATGAGAGTTAAATTTTCCCGTCCAGACACCTCCAGCTAGTCTCTCATTGGTTCTCCCTATTCCTGTTCATCTTCCGCGGAATTTGCAAACTGGGCCAAACAGGAGGTTAAAGGCACTGACTCTCCAAGTCGGGAGAGTGTTAGTAAAGCATCTGGAATGTTGCACCCGAGTACCAGGGGACGAGAACTGAGACATATTTCAACACGTCTCCCGATCACATGGTTGATCATACTCTGGGTTCCACATGCATGTTTTAGCTGAAGGAAGAATCCCTTAAACCTGGAGAGTTGAGACCCGTGGAATGGGTACCATGCAATATGACTTCAAAGGGTCTTCATTTGCTCACCAAAACTCTCCAATCCTATCACTGCTGCGTTTTTGCCCCTGTACTCACGATTGATTCACTTTCAGAGACATAGCAATCCATAGGTCTTAAGATACTTACTAGTCAGGTACATTATTAGGCGTTTAATATGGGGTTTTGAGTCCATTTCGTTGAGCAAGGAGTAGCTCTTGTCTATTACATATTTGGCTTAAGGAACTTTATCTGTGCTCATTTCAATCTCTGGTTTTATGCAGCACCCCAACTCACCTTTCCCCTTAAGCAAGCATAAGTTGGTTTTCTAAATTTGGGACCATGTTCTGTTTTGAAATTCAGTTCCTGTGTAGCCAAGTTTACATTCCGTGTATTAGTGATATCTTATGATGTTTCTTTTTCTGTGTGACTTATTTCAGTTAGAATCATCATACCTGAATCCACTCATTATGCTGCTATGGGCCTGATGACATAGATGTCATTGCTGAGTGATATTGCATTGTACGTAAGTACCACAACTTCTTTATCCATTTTTCGCTTTATGCGATATTGAACTTGTACCGTAAACGAGGTTCTTGTAAACAGAGCCGTCCCAAACTTTGGGGTGGCTGTGTCTTTTTGATTTTAATTTCCCTAAGCTATAGGACCATAAGTGGAAGTGCCCTAGGCTCTGTTGCTTTGTTTTTTAGATGTTTCAGGAAACACCATACACTTCTCCCGAGTGGCTGTTGGCAATTTACATCCCGCCCATCAGCATAACAAGGCTCCCAGTTCTCCATGGCCTGTCCGGCCTTTCTGGATTTTACACTTTTTTCAGATGGCCCTTTTGACGGGGGGGAAGTGAGACTTCATTGTAGTGCAGATTTCCTTTGCAAGCTTGCTTGGTTGGCCAAAAAGGGCGTATGCGTTTTTTCCTGAATATATTCAGGAAAAAACGCATACGCCCTTTTTGGCCAAGTGCATCATTGTCGACCTTCTGCCTCTTTTCCTATGCTTTAAATGCAATTCCAGTCTACCTCCTGAAATCGGTTTCCTGCAATTCTGCCCGGCTTTCAAGTCCTCTTGGCAGCCTTACTTCAGTATATTTTTGGATGATAGCTGTCATTTATAACTCTGCAGGTTTGTGAATTACAGTGCCCCTGAGCTCCTTTCTTCAAGTCGCTTTCTTGTGAGCTGGCCGCAACACCGCAGGATTGCTTCAGGCCCTAATCTGGTTCCGGCATGGCACGCTGAGCCTTTGGTTAATTCCTCTTCCTGGTGGGAAATGAGAGTTAAATTTTCCCGTCCAGACACCTCCAGCTAGTCTCTCATTGGTTCTCCCTATTCCTGTTCATCTTCCGCGGAATTTGCAAACTGGGCCAAACAGGAGGTTAAAGGCACTGACTCTCCAAGTCGGGAGAGTGTTAGTAAAGCATCTGGAATGTTGCACCCGAGTACCAGGGGACGAGAACTGAGACATATTTCAACACGTCTCCCGATCACACGGTTGATCATACTCTGGGTTCCACATGCATGTTTTAGCTGAAGGAAGAATCCCTTAAACCTGGAGAGTTGAGACCCGTGGAATGGGTACCATGCAATATGACTTCAAAGGGTCTTCATTTGCTCACCAAAACTCTCCAATCCTATCACTGCTGCGTTTTTGCCCCTGTACTCACGATTGATTCACTTTCAGAGACATAGCAATCCATAGGTCTTAAGATACTTACTAGTCAGGTACATTATTAGGCGTTTAATATGGGGTTTTGAGTCCATTTCGTTGAGCAAGGAGTAGCTCTTGTCTATTACATATTTGGCTTAAGGAACTTTATCTGTGCTCATTTCAATCTCTGGTTTTATGCAGCACCCCAACTCACCTTTCCCCTTAAGCAAGCATAAGTTGGTTTTCTAAATTTGGGACCATGTTCTGTTTTGAAATTCAGTTCCTGTGTAGCCAAGTTTACATTCCGTGTATTAGTGATATCTTATGATGTTTCTTTTTCTGTGTGACTTATTTCAGTTAGAATCATCATACCTGAATCCACTCATTATGCTGCTATGGGCCTGATGACATAGATGTCATTGCTGAGTGATATTGCATTGTACGTAAGTACCACAACTTCTTTATCCATTTTTCGCTTTATGCGATATTGAACTTGTACCGTAAACGAGGTTCTTGTAAACAGAGCCGTCCCAAACTTTGGGGTGGCTGTGTCTTTTTGATTTTAATTTCCCTAAGCTATAGGACCATAAGTGGAAGTGCCCTAGGCTCTGTTGCTTTGTTTTTTAGATGTTTCAGGAAACACCATACACTTCTCCCGAGTGGCTGTTGGCAATTTACATCCCGCCCATCAGCATAACAAGGCTCCCAGTTCTCCATGGCCTGTCCGGCCTTTCTGGATTTTACACTTTTTTCAGATGGCCCTTTTGACGGGGGGGAAGTGAGACTTCATTGTAGTGCAGATTTCCTTTGCAAGCTTGCTTGGTTGGCCAAAAAGGGCGTATGCGTTTTTTCCTGAATATATTCAGGAAAAAACGCATACGCCCTTTTTGGCCAAGTGCATCATTGTCGACCTTCTGCCTCTTTTCCTATGCTTTAAATGCAATTCCAGTCTACCTCCTGAAATCGGTTTCCTGCAATTCTGCCCGGCTTTCAAGTCCTCTTGGCAGCCTTACTTCAGTATATTTTTGGATGATAGCTGTCATTTATAACTCTGCAGGTTTGTGAATTACAGTGCCCCTGAGCTCCTTTCTTCAAGTCGCTTTCTTGTGAGCTGGCCGCAACACCGCAGGATTGCTTCAGGCCCTAATCTGGTTCCGGCATGGCACGCTGAGCCTTTGGTTAATTCCTCTTCCTGGTGGGAAATGAGAGTTAAATTTTCCCGTCCAGACACCTCCAGCTAGTCTCTCATTGGTTCTCCCTATTCCTGTTCATCTTCCGCGGAATTTGCAAACTGGGCCAAACAGGAGGTTAAAGGCACTGACTCTCCAAGTCGGGAGAGTGTTAGTAAAGCATCTGGAATGTTGCACCCGAGTACCAGGGGACGAGAACTGAGACATATTTCAACACGTCTCCCGATCACACGGTTGATCATACTCTGGGTTCCACATGCATGTTTTAGCTGAAGGAAGAATCCCTTAAACCTGGAGAGTTGAGACCCGTGGAATGGGTACCATGCAATATGACTTCAAAGGGTCTTCATTTGCTCACCAAAACTCTCCAATCCTATCACTGCTGCGTTTTTGCCCCTGTACTCACGATTGATTCACTTTCAGAGACATAGCAATCCATAGGTCTTAAGATACTTACTAGTCAGGTACATTATTAGGCGTTTAATATGGGGTTTTGAGTCCATTTCGTTGAGCAAGGAGTAGCTCTTGTCTATTACATATTTGGCTTAAGGAACTTTATCTGTGCTCATTTCAATCTCTGGTTTTATGCAGCACCCCAACTCACCTTTCCCCTTAAGCAAGCATAAGTTGGTTTTCTAAATTTGGGACCATGTTCTGTTTTGAAATTCAGTTCCTGTGTAGCCAAGTTTACATTCCGTGTATTAGTGATATCTTATGATGTTTCTTTTTCTGTGTGACTTATTTCAGTTAGAATCATCATACCTGAATCCACTCATTATGCTGCTATGGGCCTGATGACATAGATGTCATTGCTGAGTGATATTGCATTGTACGTAAGTACCACAACTTCTTTATCCATTTTTCGCTTTATGCGATATTGAACTTGTACCGTAAACGAGGTTCTTGTAAACAGAGCCGTCCCAAACTTTGGGGTGGCTGTGTCTTTTTGATTTTAATTTCCCTAAGCTATAGGACCATAAGTGGAAGTGCCCTAGGCTCTGTTGCTTTGTTTTTTAGATGTTTCAGGAAACACCATACACTTCTCCCGAGTGGCTGTTGGCAAGTTACATCCCGCCCATCAGCATAACAAGGCTCCCAGTTCTCCATGGCCTGTCCTGCCTTTCTGGATTTTACACTTTTTTCAGATGGCCCTTTTGACGGGGGGGAAGTGAGACTTCATTGTAGTGCAGATTTCCTTTGCAAGCTTGCTTGGTTGGCCAAAAAGGGCGTATGCGTTTTTTCCTGAATATATTCAGGAAAAAACGCATACGCCCTTTTTGGCCAAGTGCATCATTGTCGACCTTCTGCCTCTTTTCCTATGCTTTAAATGCAATTCCAGTCTACCTCCTGAAATCGGTTTCCTGCAATTCTGCCCGGCTTTCAAGTCCTCTTGGCAGCCTTACTTCAGTATATTTTTGGATGATAGCTGTCATTTATAACTCTGCAGGTTTGTGAATTACAGTGCCCCTGAGCTCCTTTCTTCAAGTCGCTTTCTTGTGAGCTGGCCGCAACACCGCAGGATTGCTTCAGGCCCTAATCTGGTTCCGGCATGGCACGCTGAGCCTTTGGTTAATTCCTCTTCCTGGTGGGAAATGAGAGTTAAATTTTCCCGTCCAGACACCTCCAGCTAGTCTCTCATTGGTTCTCCCTATTCCTGTTCATCTTCCGCGGAATTTGCAAACTGGGCCAAACAGGAGGTTAAAGGCACTGACTCTCCAAGTCGGGAGAGTGTTAGTAAAGCATCTGGAATGTTGCACCCGAGTACCAGGGGACGAGAACTGAGACATATTTCAACACGTCTCCCGATCACACGGTTGATCATACTCTGGGTTCCACATGCATGTTTTAGCTGAAGGAAGAATCCCTTAAACCTGGAGAGTTGAGACCCGAGGAATGGGTACCATGCAATATGACTTCAAAGGGTCTTCATTTGCTCACCAAAACTCTCCAATCCTATCACTGCTGCGTTTTTGCCCCTGTACTCACGATTGATTCACTTTCAGAGACATAGCAATCCATAGGTCTTAAGATACTTACTAGTCAGGTACATTATTAGGTGTTTAATATGGGGTTTTGAGTCCATTTCGTTGAGCAAGGAGTAGCTCTTGTCTATTACATATTTGGCTTAAGGAACTTTATCTGTGCTCATTTCAATCTCTGGTTTTATGCAGCACCCCAACTCACCTTTCCCCTTAAGCAAGCATAAGTTGGTTTTCTAAATTTGGGACCATGTTCTGTTTTGAAATTCAGTTCCTGTGTAGCCAAGTTTACATTCCGTGTATTAGTGATATCTTATGATGTTTCTTTTTCTGTGTGACTTATTTCAGTTAGAATCATCATACCTGAATCCACTCATTATGCTGCTATGGGCCTGATGACATAGATGTCATTGCTGAGTGATATTGCATTGTACGTAAGTACCACAACTTCTTTATCCATTTTTCGCTTTATGCGATATTGAACTTGTACCGTAAACGAGGTTCTTGTAAACAGAGCCGTCCCAAACTTTGGGGTGGCTGTGTCTTTTTGATTTTAATTTCCCTAAGCTATAGGACCATAAGTGGAAGTGCCCTAGCCTCTGTTGCTTTGTTTTTTAGATGTTTCAGGAAACACCATACACTTCTCCCGAGTGGCTGTTGGCAATTTACATCCCGCCCATCAGCATAACAAGGCTCCCAGTTCTCCATGGCCTGTCCTGCCTTTCTGGATTTTACACTTTTTTCAGATGGCCCTTTTGACGGGGGGGAAGTGAGACTTCATTGTAGTGCAGATTTCCTTTGCAAGCTTGCTTGGTTGGCCAAAAAGGGCGTATGCGTTTTTTCCTGAATATATTCAGGAAAAAACGCATACGCCCTTTTTGGCCAAGTGCATCATTGTCGACCTTCTGCCTCTTTTCCTATGCTTTAAATGCAATTCCAGTCTACCTCCTGAAATCGGTTTCCTGCAATTCTGCCCGGCTTTCAAGTCCTCTTGGCAGCCTTACTTCAGTATATTTTTGGATGATAGCTGTCATTTATAACTCTGCAGGTTTGTGAATTACAGTGCCCCTGAGCTCCTTTCTTCAACTCGCTTTCTTGTGAGCTGGCCGCAACACCGCAGGATTGCTTCAGGCCCTAATCTGGTTCCGGCATGGCACGCTGAGCCTTTGGTTAATTCCTCTTCCTGGTGGGAAATGAGAGTTAAATTTTCCCGTCCAGACACCTCCAGCTAGTCTCTCATTGGTTCTCCCTATTCCTGTTCATCTTCCGCGGAATTTGCAAACTGGGCCAAACAGGAGGTTAAAGGCACTGACTCTCCAAGTCGGGAGAGTGTTAGTAAAGCATCTGGAATGTTGCACCCGAGTACCAGGGGACGAGAACTGAGACATATTTCAACACGTCTCCCGATCACACGGTTGATCATACTCTGGGTTCCACATGCATGTTTTAGCTGAAGGAAGAATCCCTTAAACCTGGAGAGTTGAGACCCGTGGAATGGGTACCATGCAATATGACTTCAAAGGGTCTTCATTTGCTCACCAAAACTCTCCAATCCTATCACTGCTGCGTTTTTGCCCCTGTACTCACGATTGATTCACTTTCAGAGACATAGCAATCCATAGGTTTTAAGATACTTACTAGTCAGGTACATTATTAGGCGTTTAATATGGGGTTTTGAGTCCATTTCGTTGAGCAAGGAGTAGCTCTTGTCTATTACATATTTGGCTTAAGGAACTTTATCTGTGCTCATTTCAATCTCTGGTTTTATGCAGCACCCCAACTCACCTTTCCCCTTAAGCAAGCATAAGTTGATTTTCTAAATTTGGGACCATGTTCTGTTTTGAAATTCAGTTCCTGTGTAGCCAAGTTTACATTCCGTGTATTAGTGATATCTTATGATGTTTCTTTTTCTGTGTGACTTATTTCAGTTAGAATCATCATACCTGAATCCACTCATTATGCTGCTATGGGCCTGATGACATAGATGTCATTGCTGAGTGATATTGCATTGTACGTAAGTACCACAACTTCTTTATCCATTTTCTGCTTTATGCGATATTGAACTTGTACCGTAAACGAGTTTCTTGTAAACAGAGCCATCCCAAACTTTGGGGTGGCTGTGTCTTTTTGATTTTAATTTCCCTAAGCTATAGGACCATAAGTGGAAGTGCCCTAGGCTCTGTTGCTTTGTTTTTTAGATGTTTCAGGAAACACCATACACTTCTCCCGAGTGGCTGTTGGCAATTTACATCCCGCCCATCAGCATAACAAGGCTCCCAGTTCTCCATGGCCTGTCCTGCCTTTCTGGATTTTACACTTTTTTCAGATGGCCCTTTTGACGGGGGGGAAGTGAGACTTCATTGTAGTGCAGATTTCCTTTGCAAGCTTGCTTGGTTGGCCAAAAAGGGCGTATGCGTTTTTTCCTGAATATATTCAGGAAAAAACGCATACGCCCTTTTTGGCCAAGTGCATCATTGTCGACCTTCTGCCTCTTTTCCTATGCTTTAAATGCAATTCCAGTCTACCTCCTGAAATCGGTTTCCTGCAATTCTGCCTGGCTTTCAAGTCCTCTTGGCAACCTTACTTCAGTATATTTTTGGATGATAGCTGTCATTTATAACTCTGCAGGTTTGTGAATTACAGTGCCCCTGAGCTCCTTTCTTCAACTCGCTTTCTTGTGAGCTGGCCGCAACACCGCAGGATTGCTTCAGGCCCTAATCTGGTTCCGGCATGGCACGCTGAGCCTTTGGTTAATTCCTCTTCCTGGTGGGAAATGAGAGTTAAATTTTCCCGTCCAGACACCTCCAGCTAGTCTCTCATTGGTTCTCCCTATTCCTGTTCATCTTCCGCGGAATTTGCAAACTGGGCCAAACAGGAGGTTAAAGGCACTGACTCTCCAAGTCGGGAGAGTGTTAGTAAAGCATCTGGAATGTTGCACCCGAGTACCAGGGGACGAGAACTGAGACATATTTCAACACGTCTCCCGATCACACGGTTGATCATACTCTGGGTTCCACATGCATGTTTTAGCTGAAGGAAGAATCCCTTAAACCTGGAGAGTTGAGACCCGTGGAATGGGTACCATGCAATATGACTTCAAAGGGTCTTCATTTGCTCACCAAAACTCTCCAATCCTATCACTGCTGCGTTTTTGTCCCTGTACTCACGATTGATTCACTTTCAGAGACATAGCAATCCATAGGTTTTAAGATACTTACTAGTCAGGTACATTATTAGGCGTTTAATATGGGGTTTTGAGTCCATTTCGTTGAGCAAGGAGTAGCTCTTGCCTATTACATATTTGGCTTAAGGAACTTTATCTGTGCTCATTTCAATCTCTGGTTTTATGCAGCACCCCAACTCACCTTTCCCCTTAAGCAAGCATAAGTTGATTTTCTAAATTTGGGACCATGTTCTGTTTTGAAATTCAGTTCCTGTGTAGCCAAGTTTACATTCCGTGTATTAGTGATATCTTATGATGTTTCTTTTTCTGTGTGACTTATTTCAGTTAGAATCATCATACCTGAATCCACTCATTATGCTGCTATGGGCCTGAAGACATAGATGTCATTGCTGAGTGATATTGCATTGTACGTAAGTACCACAACTTCTTTATCCATTTTTCGCTTTATGCGATATTGAACTTGTACCGTAAACGAGGTTCTTGTAAACAGAGCCATCCCAAACTTTGGGGTGGCTGTGTCTTTTTGATTTTAATTTCCCTAAGCTATAGGACCATAAGTGGAAGTGCCCTAGGCTCTGTTGCTTTGTTTTTTAGATGTTTCAGGAAACACCATACACTTCTCCCGAGTGGCTGTTGGCAATTTACATCCCGCCCATCAGCATAACAAGGCTCCCAGTTCTCCATGGCCTGTCCTGCCTTTCTGGATTTTACACTTTTTTCAGATGGCCCTTTTGACCGGGGGGAAGTGAGACTTCATTGTAGTGCAGATTTCCTTTGCAAGCTTGCTTGGTTGGCCAAAAAGGGCGTATGCGATTTTTCCTGAATATATTCAGGAAAAAACGCATACGCCCTTTTTGGCCAAGTGCATCATTGTCGACCTTCTGCCTCTTTTCCTATGCTTTAAATGCAATTCCAGTCTACCTCCTGAAATCGGTTTCCTGCAATTCTGCCCGGCTTTCAAGTCCTCTTGGCAGCCTTACTTCAGTATATTTTTGGATGATAGCTGTCATTTATAACTCTGCAGGTTTGTGAATTACAGTGCCCCTGAGCTCCTTTCTTCAACTCGCTTTCTTGTGAGCTGGCCGCAACACCGCAGGATTGCTTCAGGCCCTAATCTGGTTCCGGCATGGCACGCTGAGCCTTTGGTTAATTCCTCTTCCTGGTGGGAAATGAGAGTTAAATTTTCCCGTCCAGACACCTCCAGCTAGTCTCTCATTGGTTCTCCCTATTCCTGTTCATCTTCCGCGGAATTTGCAAACTGGGCCAAACAGGAGGTTAAAGGCACTGACTCTCCAAGTCGGGAGAGTGTTAGTAAAGCATCTGGAATGTTGCACCCGAGTACCAGGGGACGAGAACTGAGACATATTTCAACACGTCTCCCGATCACACGGTTGATCATACTCTGGGTTCCACATGCATGTTTTAGCTGAAGGAAGAATCCCTTAAACCTGGAGAGTTGAGACCCGTGGAATGGGTACCATGCAATATGACTTCAAAGGGTCTTCATTTGCTCACCAAAACTCTCCAATCCTATCACTGCTGCGTTTTTGCCCCTGTACTCACGATTGATTCACTTTCAGAGACATAGCAATCCATAGGTCTTAAGATACTTACTAGTCAGGTACATTATTAGGCGTTTAATATGGGGTTTTGAGTCCATTTCGTTGAGCAAGGAGTAGCTCTTGTCTATTACATATTTGGCTTAAGGAACTTTATCTGTGCTCATTTCAATCTCTGGTTTTATGCAGCACCCCAACTCACCTTTCCCCTTAAGCAAGCATAAGTTGGTTTTCTAAATTTGGGACCATGTTCTGTTTTGAAATTCAGTTCCTGTGTAGCCAAGTTTACATTCCATGTATTAGTGATATCTTATGATGTTTCTTTTTCTGTGTGACTTATTTCAGTTAGAATCATCATACCTGAATCCACTCATTATGCTGCTATGGGCCTGATGACATAGATGTCATTGCTGAGTGATATTGCATTGTACGTAAGTACCACAACTTCTTTATCCATTTTTCGCTTTATGCGATATTGAACTTGTACCGTAAACGAGGTTCTTGTAAACAGAGCCGTCCCAAACTTTGGGGTGGCTGTGTCTTTTTGATTTTAATTTCCCTAAGCTATAGGACCATAAGTGGAAGTGCCCTAGGCTCTGTTGCTTTGTTTTTTAGATGTTTCAGGAAACACCATACACTTCTCCCGAGTGGCTGTTGGCAATTTACATCCCGCCCATCAGCATAACAAGGCTCCCAGTTCTCCATGGCCTGTCCTGCCTTTCTGGATTTTACACTTTTTTCAGATGGCCCTTTTGACGGGGGGGAAGTGAGACTTCATTGTAGTGCAGATTTCCTTTGCAAGCTTGCTTGGTTGGCCAAAAAGGGCGTATGCGTTTTTTCCTGAATATATTCAGGAAAAAACGCATACGCCCTTTTTGGCCAAGTGCATCATTGTCGACCTTCTGCCTCTTTTCCTATGCTTTAAATGCAATTCCAGTCTACCTCCTGAAATCGGTTTCCTGCAATTCTGCCCGGCTTTCAAGTCCTCTTGGCAACCTTACTTCAGTATATTTTTGGATGATAGCTGTCATTTATAACTCTGCAGGTTTGTGAATTACAGTGCCCCTGAGCTCCTTTCTTCAACTCGCTTTCTTGTGAGCTGGCCGCAACACCGCAGGATTGCTTCAGGCCCTAATCTGGTTCCGGCATGGCACGCTGAGCCTTTGGTTAATTCCTCTTCCTGGTGGGAAATGAGAGTTAAATTTTCCCGTCCAGACACCTCCAGCTAGTCTCTCATTGGTTCTCCCTATTCCTGTTCATCTTCCGCGGAATTTGCAAACTGGGCCAAACAGGAGGTTAAAGGCACTGACTCTCCAAGTCGGGAGAGTGTTAGTAAAGCATCTGGAATGTTGCACCCGAGTACCAGGGGACGAGAACTGAGACATATTTCAACACGTCTCCCGATCACACGGTTGATCATACTCTGGGTTCCACATGCATGTTTTAGCTGAAGGAAGAATCCCTTAAACCTGGAGAGTTGAGACCCGTGGAATGGGTACCATGCAATATGACTTCAAAGGGTCTTCATTTGCTCACCAAAACTCTCCAATCCTATCACTGCTGCGTTTTTGCCCCTGTACTCACGATTGATTCACTTTCAGAGACATAGCAATCCATAGGTTTTAAGATACTTACTAGTCAGGTACATTATTAGGCGTTTAATATGGGGTTTTGAGTCCATTTCGTTGAGCAAGGAGTAGCTCTTGCCTATTACATATTTGGCTTAAGGAACTTTATCTGTGCTCATTTCAATCTCTGGTTTTATGCAGCACCCCAACTCACCTTTCCCCTTAAGCAAGCATAAGTTGATTTTCTAAATTTGGGACCATGTTCTGTTTTGAAATTCAGTTCCTGTGTAGCCAAGTTTACATTCCGTGTATTAGTGATATCTTATGATGTTTCTTTTTCTGTGTGACTTATTTCAGTTAGAATCATCATACCTGAATCCACTCATTATGCTGCTATGGGCCTGAAGACATAGATGTCATTGCTGAGTGATATTGCATTGTACGTAAGTACCACAACTTCTTTATCCATTTTTCGCTTTATGCGATATTGAACTTGTACCGTAAACGAGGTTCTTGTAAACAGAGCCATCCCAAACTTTGGGGTGGCTGTGTCTTTTTGATTTTAATTTCCCTAAGCTATAGGACCATAAGTGGAAGTGCCCTAGGCTCTGTTGCTTTGTTTTTTAGATGTTTCAGGAAACACCATACACTTCTCCCGAGTGGCTGTTGGCAATTTACATCCCGCCCATCAGCATAACAAGGCTCCCAGTTCTCCATGGCCTGTCCTGCCTTTCTGGATTTTACACTTTTTTCAGATGGCCCTTTTGACCGGGGGGAAGTGAGACTTCATTGTAGTGCAGATTTCCTTTGCAAGCTTGCTTGGTTGGCCAAAAAGGGCGTATGCGATTTTTCCTGAATATATTCAGGAAAAAACGCATACGCCCTTTTTGGCCAAGTGCATCATTGTCGACCTTCTGCCTCTTTTCCTATGCTTTAAATGCAATTCCAGTCTACCTCCTGAAATCGGTTTCCTGCAATTCTGCCCGGCTTTCAAGTCCTCTTGGCAGCCTTACTTCAGTATATTTTTGGATGATAGCTGTCATTTATAACTCTGCAGGTTTGTGAATTACAGTGCCCCTGAGCTCCTTTCTTCAACTCGCTTTCTTGTGAGCTGGCCGCAACACCGCAGGATTGCTTCAGGCCCTAATCTGGTTCCGGCATGGCACGCTGAGCCTTTGGTTAATTCCTCTTCCTGGTGGGAAATGAGAGTTAAATTTTCCCGTCCAGACACCTCCAGCTAGTCTCTCATTGGTTCTCCCTATTCCTGTTCATCTTCCGCGGAATTTGCAAACTGGGCCAAACAGGAGGTTAAAGGCACTGACTCTCCAAGTCGGGAGAGTGTTAGTAAAGCATCTGGAATGTTGCACCCGAGTACCAGGGGACGAGAACTGAGACATATTTCAACACGTCTCCCGATCACACGGTTGATCATACTCTGGGTTCCACATGCATGTTTTAGCTGAAGGAAGAATCCCTTAAACCTGGAGAGTTGAGACCCGTGGAATGGGTACCATGCAATATGACTTCAAAGGGTCTTCATTTGCTCACCAAAACTCTCCAATCCTATCACTGCTGCGTTTTTGCCCCTGTACTCACGATTGATTCACTTTCAGAGACATAGCAATCCATAGGTCTTAAGATACTTACTAGTCAGGTACATTATTAGGCGTTTAATATGGGGTTTTGAGTCCATTTCGTTGAGCAAGGAGTAGCTCTTGTCTATTACATATTTGGCTTAAGGAACTTTATCTGTGCTCATTTCAATCTCTGGTTTTATGCAGCACCCCAACTCACCTTTCCCCTTAAGCAAGCATAAGTTGGTTTTCTAAATTTGGGACCATGTTCTGTTTTGAAATTCAGTTCCTGTGTAGCCAAGTTTACATTCCGTGTATTAGTGATATCTTATGATGTTTCTTTTTCTGTGTGACTTATTTCAGTTAGAATCATCATACCTGAATCCACTCATTATGCTGCTATGGGCCTGATGACATAGATGTCATTGCTGAGTGATATTGCATTGTACGTAAGTACCACAACTTCTTTATCCATTTTTCGCTTTA
Organism: Orcinus orca; assembly: GCF_937001465.1. Classification (NCBI taxonomy): domain Eukaryota; kingdom Metazoa; phylum Chordata; class Mammalia; order Artiodactyla; family Delphinidae; genus Orcinus; species Orcinus orca. Next base: position 476,550 of record NW_026043869.1, read on the forward strand.
TGCGATATTGAACTTGTACCGTAAACGAGGTTCTTGTAAACAGAGCCGTCCCAAACTTTGGGGTGGCTGTGTCTTTTTGATTTTAATTTCCCTAAGCTATAGGACCATAAGTGGAAGTGCCCTAGGCTCTGTTGCTTTGTTTTTTAGATGTTTCAGGAAACACCATACACTTCTCCCGAGTGGCTGTTGGCAATTTACATCCCGCCCATCAGCATAACAAGGCTCCCAGTTCTCCATGGCCTGTCCTGCCTTTCTGGATTTTACACTTTTTTCAGATGGCCCTTTTGACGGGGGGGAAGTGAGACTTCATTGTAGTGCAGATTTCCTTTGCAAGCTTGCTTGGTTGGCCAAAAAGGGCGTATGCGTTTTTTCCTGAATATATTCAGGAAAAAACGCATACGCCCTTTTTGGCCAAGTGCATCATTGTCGACCTTCTGCCTCTTTTCCTATGCTTTAAATGCAATTCCAGTCTACCTCCTGAAATCGGTTTCCTGCAATTCTGCCCGGCTTTCAAGTCCTCTTGGCAGCCTTACTTCAGTATATTTTTGGATGATAGCTGTCATTTATAACTCTGCAGGTTTGTGAATTACAGTGCCCCTGAGCTCCTTTCTTCAACTCGCTTTCTTGTGAGCTGGCCGCAACACCGCAGGATTGCTTCAGGCCCTAATCTGGTTCCGGCATGGCACGCTGAGCCTTTGGTTAATTCCTCTTCCTGGTGGGAAATGAGAGTTAAATTTTCCCGTCCAGACACCTCCAGCTAGTCTCTCATTGGTTCTCCCTATTCCTGTTCATCTTCCGCGGAATTTGCAAACTGGGCCAAACAGGAGGTTAAAGGCACTGACTCTCCAAGTCGGGAGAGTGTTAGTAAAGCATCTGGAATGTTGCACCCGAGTACCAGGGGACGAGAACTGAGACATATTTCAACACGTCTCCCGATCACACGGTTGATCATACTCTGGGTTCCACATGCATGTTTTAGCTGAAGGAAGAATCCCTTAAACCTGGAGAGTTGAGACCCGTGGAATGGGTACCATGCAATATGACTTCAAAGGGTCTTCATTTGCTCACCAAAACTCTCCAATCCTATCACTGCTGCGTTTTTGCCCCTGTACTCACGATTGATTCACTTTCAGAGACATAGCAATCCATAGGTCTTAAGATACTTACTAGTCAGGTACATTATTAGGCGTTTAATATGGGGTTTTGAGTCCATTTCGTTGAGCAAGGAGTAGCTCTTGCCTATTACATATTTGGCTTAAGGAACTTTATCTGTGCTCATTTCAATCTCTGGTTTTATGCAGCACCCCAACTCACCTTTCCCCTTAAGCAAGCATAAGTTGATTTTCTAAATTTGGGACCATGTTCTGTTTTGAAATTCAGTTCCTGTGTAGCCAAGTTTACATTCCGTGTATTAGTGATATCTTATGATGTTTCTTTTTCTGTGTGACTTATTTCAGTTAGAATCATCATACCTGAATCCACTCATTATGCTGCTATGGGCCTGATGACATAGATGTCATTGCTGAGTGATATTGCATTGTACGTAAGTACCACAACTTCTTTATCCATTTTTCGCTTTATGCGATATTGAACTTGTACCATAAACGAGTTTCTTGTAAACAGAGCCATCCCAAACTTTGGGGTGGCTGTGTCTTTTTGATTTTAATTTCCCTAAGCTATAGGACCATAAGTGGAAGTGCCCTAGGCTCTGTTGCTTTGTTTTTTAGATGTTTCAGGAAACACCATACACTTCTCCCGAGTGGCTGTTGGCAAGTTACATCCCGCCCATCAGCATAACAAGGCTCCCAGTTCTCCATGGCCTGTCCTGCCTTTCTGGATTTTACACTTTTTTCAGATGGCCCTTTTGACGGGGGGGGGAAGTGAGACTTCATTGTAGTGCAGATTTCCTTTGCAAGCTTGCTTGGTTGGCCAAAAAGGGCGTATGCGTTTTTTCCTGAATATATTCAGGAAAAAACGCATACGCCCTTTTTGGCCAAGTGCATCATTGTCGACCTTCTGCCTCTTTTCCTATGCTTTAAATGCAATTCCAGTCTACCTCCTGAAATCGGTTTCCTGCAATTCTGCCCGGCTTTCAAGTCCTCTTGGCAGCCTTACTTCAGTATATTTTTGGATGATAGCTGTCATTTATAACTCTGCAGGTTTGTGAATTACAGTGCCCCTGAGCTCCTTTCTTCAAGTCGCTTTCTTGTGAGCTGGCCGCAACACCGCAGGATTGCTTCAGGCCCTAATCTGGTTCCGGCATGGCACGCTGAGCCTTTGGTTAATTCCTCTTCCTGGTGGGAAATGAGAGTTAAATTTTCCCGTCCAGACACCTCCAGCTAGTCTCTCATTGGTTCTCCCTATTCCTGTTCATCTTCCGCGGAATTTGCAAACTGGGCCAAACAGGAGGTTAAAGGCACTGACTCTCCAAGTCGGGAGAGTGTTAGTAAAGCATCTGGAATGTTGCACCCGAGTACCAGGGGACGAGAACTGAGACATATTTCAACACGTCTCCCGATCACACGGTTGATCATACTCTGGGTTCCACATGCATGTTTTAGCTGAAGGAAGAATCCCTTAAACCTGGAGAGTTGAGACCCGTGGAATGGGTACCATGCAATATGACTTCAAAGGGTCTTCATTTGCTCACCAAAACTCTCCAATCCTATCACTGCTGCGTTTTTGCCCCTGTACTCACGATTGATTCACTTTCAGAGACATAGCAATCCATAGGTTTTAAGATACTTACTAGTCAGGTACATTATTAGGCATTTAATATGGGGTTTTGAGTCCATTTCGTTGAGCAAGGAGTAGCTCTTGCCTATTACATATTTGGCTTAAGGAACTTTATCTGTGCTCATTTCAATCTCTGGTTTTATGCAGCACCCCAACTCACCTTTCCCCTTAAGCAAGCATAAGTTGATTTTCTAAATTTGGGACCATGTTCTGTTTTGAAATTCAGTTCCTGTGTAGCCAAGTTTACATTCCGTGTATTAGTGATATCTTATGATGTTTCTTTTTCTGTGTGACTTATTTCAGTTAGAATCATCATACCTGAATCCACTCATTATGCTGCTATGGGCCTGAAGACATAGATGTCATTGCTGAGTGATATTGCATTGTACGTAAGTACCACAACTTCTTTATCCATTTTTCGCTTTATGCGATATTGAACTTGTACCGTAAACGAGTTTCTTGTAAACAGAGCCATCCCAAACTTTGGGGTGGCTGTGTCTTTTTGATTTTAATTTCCCTAAGCTATAGGACCATAAGTGGAAGTGCCCTAGGCTCTGTTGCTTTGTTTTTTAGATGTTTCAGGAAACACCATACACTTCTCCCGAGTGGCTGTTGGCAATTTACATCCCGCCCATCAGCATAACAAGGCTCCCAGTTCTCCATGGCCTGTCCTGCCTTTCTGGATTTTACACTTTTTTCAGATGGCCCTTTTGACCGGGGGGAAGTGAGACTTCATTGTAGTGCAGATTTCCTTTGCAAGCTTGCTTGGTTGGCCAAAAAGGGCGTATGCGATTTTTCCTGAATATATTCAGGAAAAAACGCATACGCCCTTTTTGGCCAAGTGCATCATTGTCGACCTTCTGCCTCTTTTCCTATGCTTTAAATGCAATTCCAGTCTACCTCCTGAAATCGGTTTCCTGCAATTCTGCCCGGCTTTCAAGTCCTCTTGGCAGCCTTACTTCAGTATATTTTTGGATGATAGCTGTCATTTATAACTCTGCAGGTTTGCGAATTACAGTGCCCCTGAGCTCCTTTCTTCAACTCGCTTTCTTGTGAGCTGGCCGCAACACCGCAGGATTGCTTCAGGCCCTAATCTGGTTCCGGCATGGCACGCTGAGCCTTTGGTTAATTCCTCTTCCTGGTGGGAAATGAGAGTTAAATTTTCCCGTCCAGACACCTCCAGCTAGTCTCTCATTGGTTCTCCCTATTCCTGTTCATCTTCCGCGGAATTTGCAAACTGGGCCAAACAGGAGGTTAAAGGCACTGACTCTCCAAGTCGGGAGAGTGTTAGTAAAGCATCTGGAATGTTGCACCCGAGTACCAGGAGACGAGAACTGAGACATATTTCAACACGTCTCCCGATCACACGGTTGATCATACTCTGGGTTCCACATGCATGTTTTAGCTGAAGGAAGAATCCCTTAAACCTGGAGAGTTGAGACCCGAGGAATGGGTACCATGCAATATGACTTCAAAGGGTCTTCATTTGCTCACCAAAACTCTCCAATCCTATCACTGCTGCGTTTTTGCCCCTGTACTCACGATTGATTCACTTTCAGAGACATAGCAATCCATAGGTTTTAAGATACTTACTAGTCAGGTACATTATTAGGCGTTTAATATGGGGTTTTGAGTCCATTTCGTTGAGCAAGGAGTAGCTCTTGTCTATTACATATTTGGCTTAAGGAACTTTATCTGTGCTCATTTCAATCTCTGGTTTTATGCAGCACCCCAACTCACCTTTCCCCTTAAGCAAGCATAAGTTGGTTTTCTAAATTTGGGACCATGTTCTGTTTTGAAATTCAGTTCCTGTGTAGCCAAGTTTACATTCCGTGTATTAGTGATATCTTATGATGTTTCTTTTTCTGTGTGACTTATTTCAGTTAGAATCATCATACCTGAATCCACTCATTATGCTGCTATGGGCCTGATGACATAGATGTCATTGCTGAGTGATATTGCATTGTACGTAAGTACCACAACTTCTTTATCCATTTTTCGCTTTATGCGATATTGAACTTGTACCGTAAACGAGGTTCTTGTAAACAGAGCCGTCCCAAACTTTGGGGTGGCTGTGTCTTTTTGATTTTAATTTCCCTAAGCTATAGGACCATAAGTGGAAGTGCCCTAGGCTCTGTTGCTTTGTTTTTTAGATGTTTCAGGAAACACCATACACTTCTCCCGAGTGGCTGTTGGCAATTTACATCCCGCCCATCAGCATAACAAGGCTCCCAGTTCTCCATGGCCTGTCCTGCCTTTCTGGATTTTACACTTTTTTCAGATGGCCCTTTTGACGGGGGGGAAGTGAGACTTCATTGTAGTGCAGATTTCCTTTGCAAGCTTGCTTGGTTGGCCAAAAAGGGCGTATGCGTTTTTTCCTGAATATATTCAGGAAAAAACGCATACGCCCTTTTTGGCCAAGTGCATCATTGTCGACCTTCTGCCTCTTTTCCTATGCTTTAAATGCAATTCCAGTCTACCTCCTGAAATCGGTTTCCTGCAATTCTGCCCGGCTTTCAAGTCCTCTTGGCAGCCTTACTTCAGTATATTTTTGGATGATAGCTGTCATTTATAACTCTGCAGGTTTGTGAATTACAGTGCCCCTGAGCTCCTTTCTTCAACTCGCTTTCTTGTGAGCTGGCCGCAACACCGCAGGATTGCTTCAGGCCCTAATCTGGTTCCGGCATGGCACGCTGAGCCTTTGGTTAATTCCTCTTCCTGGTGGGAAATGAGAGTTAAATTTTCCCGTCCAGACACCTCCAGCTAGTCTCTCATTGGTTCTCCCTATTCCTGTTCATCTTCCGCGGAATTTGCAAACTGGGCCAAACAGGAGGTTAAAGGCACTGACTCTCCAAGTCGGGAGAGTGTTAGTAAAGCATCTGGAATGTTGCACCCGAGTACCAGGGGACGAGAACTGAGACATATTTCAACACGTCTCCCGATCACACGGTTGATCATACTCTGGGTTCCACATGCATGTTTTAGCTGAAGGAAGAATCCCTTAAACCTGGAGAGTTGAGACCCGTGGAATGGGTACCATGCAATATGACTTCAAAGGGTCTTCATTTGCTCACCAAAACTCTCCAATCCTATCACTGCTGCGTTTTTGCCCCTGTACTCACGATTGATTCACTTTCAGAGACATAGCAATCCATAGGTTTTAAGATACTTACTAGTCAGGTACATTATTAGGCGTTTAATATGGGGTTTTGAGTCCATTTCGTTGAGCAAGGAGTAGCTCTTGTCTATTACATATTTGGCTTAAGGAACTTTATCTGTGCTCATTTCAATCTCTGGTTTTATGCAGCACCCCAACTCACCTTTCCCCTTAAGCAAGCATAAGTTGATTTTCTAAATTTGGGACCATGTTCTGTTTTGAAATTCAGTTCCTGTGTAGCCAAGTTTACATTCCGTGTATTAGTGATATCTTATGATGTTTCTTTTTCTGTGTGACTTATTTCAGTTAGAATCATCATACCTGAATCCACTCATTATGCTGCTATGGGCCTGATGACATAGATGTCATTGCTGAGTGATATTGCATTGTACGTAAGTACCACAACTTCTTTATCCATTTTCTGCTTTATGCGATATTGAACTTGTACCGTAAACGAGTTTCTTGTAAACAGAGCCATCCCAAACTTTGGGGTGGCTGTGTCTTTTTGATTTTAATTTCCCTAAGCTATAGGACCATAAGTGGAAGTGCCCTAGGCTCTGTTGCTTTGTTTTTTAGATGTTTCAGGAAACACCATACACTTCTCCCGAGTGGCTGTTGGCAATTTACATCCCGCCCATCAGCATAACAAGGCTCCCAGTTCTCCATGGCCTGTCCTGCCTTTCTGGATTTTACACTTTTTTCAGATGGCCCTTTTGACGGGGGGGAAGTGAGACTTCATTGTAGTGCAGATTTCCTTTGCAAGCTTGCTTGGTTGGCCAAAAAGGGCGTATGCGTTTTTTCCTGAATATATTCAGGAAAAAACGCATACGCCCTTTTTGGCCAAGTGCATCATTGTCGACCTTCTGCCTCTTTTCCTATGCTTTAAATGCAATTCCAGTCTACCTCCTGAAATCGGTTTCCTGCAATTCTGCCCGGCTTTCAAGTCCTCTTGGCAACCTTACTTCAGTATATTTTTGGATGATAGCTGTCATTTATAACTCTGCAGGTTTGTGAATTACAGTGCCCCTGAGCTCCTTTCTTCAACTCGCTTTCTTGTGAGCTGGCCGCAACACCGCAGGATTGCTTCAGGCCCTAATCTGGTTCCGGCATGGCACGCTGAGCCTTTGGTTAATTCCTCTTCCTGGTGGGAAATGAGAGTTAAATTTTCCCGTCCAGACACCTCCAGCTAGTCTCTCATTGGTTCTCCCTATTCCTGTTCATCTTCCGCGGAATTTGCAAACTGGGCCAAACAGGAGGTTAAAGGCACTGACTCTCCAAGTCGGGAGAGTGTTAGTAAAGCATCTGGAATGTTGCACCCGAGTACCAGGGGACGAGAACTGAGACATATTTCAACACGTCTCCCGATCACACGGTTGATCATACTCTGGGTTCCACATGCATGTTTTAGCTGAAGGAAGAATCCCTTAAACCTGGAGAGTTGAGACCCGTGGAATGGGTACCATGCAATATGACTTCAAAGGGTCTTCATTTGCTCACCAAAACTCTCCAATCCTATCACTGCTGCGTTTTTGCCCCTGTACTCACGATTGATTCACTTTCAGAGACATAGCAATCCATAGGTTTTAAGATACTTACTAGTCAGGTACATTATTAGGCGTTTAATATGGGGTTTTGAGTCCATTTCGTTGAGCAAGGAGTAGCTCTTGTCTATTACATATTTGGCTTAAGGAACTTTATCTGTGCTCATTTCAATCTCTGGTTTTATGCAGCACCCCAACTCACCTTTCCCCTTAAGCAAGCATAAGTTGATTTTCTAAATTTGGGACCATGTTCTGTTTTGAAATTCAGTTCCTGTGTAGCCAAGTTTACATTCCGTGTATTAGTGATATCTTATGATGTTTCTTTTTCTGTGTGACTTATTTCAGTTAGAATCATCATACCTGAATCCACTCATTATGCTGCTATGGGCCTGATGACATAGATGTCATTGCTGAGTGATATTGCATTGTACGTAAGTACCACAACTTCTTTATCCATTTTCCGCTTTATGCGATATTGAACTTGTACCGTAAACGAGTTTCTTGTAAACAGAGCCATCCCAAACTTTGGGGTGGCTGTGTCTTTTTGATTTTAATTTCCCTAAGCTATAGGACCATAAGTGGAAGTGCCCTAGGCTCTGTTGCTTTGTTTTTTAGATGTTTCAGGAAACACCATACACTTCTCCCGAGTGGCTGTTGGCAATTTACATCCCGCCCATCAGCATAACAAGGCTCCCAGTTCTCCATGGCCTGTCCTGCCTTCCTGGATTTTACACTTTTTTCAGATGGCCCTTTTGACGGGGGGGAAGTGAGACTTCATTGTAGTGCAGATTTCCTTTGCAAGCTTGCTTGGTTGGCCAAAAAGGGCGTATGCGTTTTTTCCTGAATATATTCAGGAAAAAACGCATACGCCCTTTTTGGCCAAGTGCATCATTGTCGACCTTCTGCCTCTTTTCCTATGCTTTAAATGCAATTCCAGTCTACCTCCTGAAATCGGTTTCCTGCAATTCTGCCCGGCTTTCAAGTCCTCTTGGCAGCCTTACTTCAGTATATTTTTGGATGATAGCTGTCATTTATAACTCTGCAGGTTTGTGAATTACAGTGCCCCTGAGCTCCTTTCTTCAACTCGCTTTCTTGTGAGCTGGCCGCAACACCGCAGGATTGCTTCAGGCCCTAATCTGGTTCCGGCATGGCACGCTGAGCCTTTGGTTAATTCCTCTTCCTGGTGGGAAATGAGAGTTAAATTTTCCCGTCCAGACACCTCCAGCTAGTCTCTCATTGGTTCTCCCTATTCCTGTTCATCTTCCGCGGAATTTGCAAACTGGGCCAAACAGGAGGTTAAAGGCACTGACTCTCCAAGTCGGGAGAGTGTTAGTAAAGCATCTGGAATGTTGCACCCGAGTACCAGGGGACGAGAACTGAGACATATTTCAACACGTCTCCCGATCACACGGTTGATCATACTCTGGGTTCCACATGCATGTTTTAGCTGAAGGAAGAATCCCTTAAACCTGGAGAGTTGAGACCCGTGGAATGGGTACCATGCAATATGACTTCAAAGGGTCTTCATTTGCTCACCAAAACTCTCCAATCCTATCACTGCTGCGTTTTTGCCCCTGTACTCACGATTGATTCACTTTCAGAGACATAGCAATCCATAGGTTTTAAGATACTTACTAGTCAGGTACATTATTAGGCGTTTAATATGGGGTTTTGAGTCCATTTCGTTGAGCAAGGAGTAGCTCTTGTCTATTACATATTTGGCTTAAGGAACTTTATCTGTGCTCATTTCAATCTCTGGTTTTATGCAGCACCCCAACTCACCTTTCCCCTTAAGCAAGCATAAGTTGATTTTCTAAATTTGGGACCATGTTCTGTTTTGAAATTCAGTTCCTGTGTAGCCAAGTTTACATTCCGTGTATTAGTGATATCTTATGATGTTTCTTTTTCTGTGTGACTTATTTCAGTTAGAATCATCATACCTGAATCCACTCATTATGCTGCTATGGGCCTGATGACATAGATGTCATTGCTGAGTGATATTGCATTGTACGTAAGTACCACAACTTCTTTATCCATTTTTCGCTTTATGCGATATTGAACTTGTACCGTAAACGAGTTTCTTGTAAACAGAGCCATCCCAAACTTTGGGGTGGCTGTGTCTTTTTGATTTTAATTTCCCTAAGCTATAGGACCATAAGTGGAAGTGCCCTAGGCTCTGTTGCTTTGTTTTTTAGATGTTTCAGGAAACACCATACACTTCTCCCGAGTGGCTGTTGGCAATTTACATCCCGCCCATCAGCATAACAAGGCTCCCAGTTCTCCATGGCCTGTCCTGCCTTTCTGGATTTTACACTTTTTTCAGATGGCCCTTTTGACGGGGGGGAAGTGAGACTTCATTGTAGTGCAGATTTCCTTTGCAAGCTTGCTTGGTTGGCCAAAAAGGGCGTATGCGTTTTTTCCTGAATATATTCAGGTAAAAACGCATACGCCCTTTTTGGCCAAGTGCATCATTGTCGACCTTCTGCCTCTTTTCCTATGCTTTAAATGCAATTCCAGTCTACCTCCTGAAATCGGTTTCCTGCAATTCTGCCCGGCTTTCAAGTCCTCTTGGCAGCCTTACTTCAGTATATTTTTGGATGATAGCTGTCATTTATAACTCTGCAGGTTTGTGAATTACAGTGCCCCTGAGCTCCTTTCTTCAACTCGCTTTCTTGTGAGCTGGCCGCAACACCGCAGGATTGCTTCAGGCCCTAATCTGGTTCCGGCATGGCACGCTGAGCCTTTGGTTAATTCCTCTTCCTGGTGGGAAATGAGAGTTAAATTTTCCCGTCCAGACACCTCCAGCTAGTCTCTCATTGGTTCTCCCTATTCCTGTTCATCTTCCGCGGAATTTGCAAACTGGGCCAAACAGGAGGTTAAAGGCACTGACTCTCCAAGTCGGGAGAGTGTTAGTAAAGCATCTGGAATGTTGCACCCGAGTACCAGGGGACGAGAACTGAGACATATTTCAACACGTCTCCCGATCACACGGTTGATCATACTCTGGGTTCCACATGCATGTTTTAGCTGAAGGAAGAATCCCTTAAACCTGGAGAGTTGAGACCCGTGGAATGGGTACCATGCAATATGACTTCAAAGGGTCTTCATTTGCTCACCAAAACTCTCCAATCCTATCACTGCTGCGTTTTTGCCCCTGTACTCACGATTGATTCACTTTCAGAGACATAGCAATCCATAGGTTTTAAGATACTTACTAGTCAGGTACATTATTAGGCGTTTAATATGGGGTTTTGAGTCCATTTCGTTGAGCAAGGAGTAGCTCTTGTCTATTACATATTTGGCTTAAGGAACTTTATCTGTGCTCATTTCAATCTCTGGTTTTATGCAGCACCCCAACTCACCTTTCCCCTTAAGCAAGCATAAGTTGGTTTTCTAAATTTGGGACCATGTTCTGTTTTGAAATTCAGTTCCTGTGTAGCCAAGTTTACATTCCGTGTATTAGTGATATCTTATGATGTTTCTTTTTCTGTGTGACTTATTTCAGTTAGAATCATCATACCTGAATCCACTCATTATGCTGCTATGGGCCTGATGACATAGATGTCATTGCTGAGTGATATTGCATTGTACGTAAGTACCACAACTTCTTTATCCATTTTTCGCTTTATGCGATATTGAACTTGTACCGTAAACGAGTTTCTTGTAAACAGAGCCATCCCAAACTTTGGGGTGGCTGTGTCTTTTTGATTTTAATTTCCCTAAGCTATAGGACCATAAGTGGAAGTGCCCTAGGCTCTGTTGCTTTGTTTTTTAGATGTTTCAGGAAACACCATACACTTCTCCCGAGTGGCTGTTGGCAATTTACATCCCGCCCATCAGCATAACAAGGCTCCCAGTTCTCCATGGCCTGTCCTGCCTTTCTGGATTTTACACTTTTTTCAGATGGCCCTTTTGACGGGGGGGAAGTGAGACTTCATTGTAGTGCAGATTTCCTTTGCAAGCTTGCTTGGTTGGCCAAAAAGGGCGTATGCGTTTTTTCCTGAATATATTCAGGAAAAAACGCATACGCCCTTTTTGGCCAAGTGCATCATTGTCGACCTTCTGCCTCTTTTCCTATGCTTTAAATGCAATTCCAGTCTACCTCCTGAAATCGGTTTCCTGCAATTCTGCCCGGCTTTCAAGTCCTCTTGGCAGCCTTACTTCAGTATATTTTTGGATGATAGCTGTCATTTATAACTCTGCAGGTTTGTGAATTACAGTGCCCCTGAGCTCCTTTCTTCAACTCGCTTTCTTGTGAGCTGGCCGCAACACCGCAGGATTGCTTCAGGCCCTAATCTGGTTCCGGCATGGCACGCTGAGCCTTTGGTTAATTCCTCTTCCTGGTGGGAAATGAGAGTTAAATTTTCCCGTCCAGACACCTCCAGCTAGTCTCTCATTGGTTCTCCCTATTCCTGTTCATCTTCCGCGGAATTTGCAAACTGGGCCAAACAGGAGGTTAAAGGCACTGACTCTCCAAGTCGGGAGAGTGTTAGTAAAGCATCTGGAATGTTGCACCCGAGTACCAGGGGACGAGAACTGAGACATATTTCAACACGTCTCCCGATCACACGGTTGATCATACTCTGGGTTCCACATGCATGTTTTAGCTGAAGGAAGAATCCCTTAAACCTGGAGAGTTGAGACCCGTGGAATGGGTACCATGCAATATGACTTCAAAGGGTCTTCATTTGCTCACCAAAACTCTCCAATCCTATCACTGCTGCGTTTTTGCCCCTGTACTCACGATTGATTCACTTTCAGAGACATAGCAATCCATAGGTCTTAAGATACTTACTAGTCAGGTACATTATTAGGCGTTTAATATGGGGTTTTGAGTCCATTTCGTTGAGCAAGGAGTAGCTCTTGTCTATTACATATTTGGCTTAAGGAACTTTATCTGTGCTCATTTCAATCTCTGGTTTTATGCAGCACCCCAACTCACCTTTCCCCTTAAGCAAGCATAAGTTGATTTTCTAAATTTGGGACCATGTTCTGTTTTGAAATTCAGTTCCTGTGTAGCCAAGTTTACATTCCGTGTATTAGTGATATCTTATGATGTTTCTTTTTCTGTGTGACTTATTTCAGTTAGAATCATCATACCTGAATCCACTCATTATGCTGCTATGGGCCTGATGACATAGATGTCATTGCTGAGTGATATTGCATTGTACGTAAGTACCACAACTTCTTTATCCATTTTTCGCTTTATGCGATATTGAACTTGTACCGTAAACGAGTTTCTTGTAAACAGAGCCATCCCAAACTTTGGGGTGGCTGTGTCTTTTTGATTTTAATTTCCCTAAGCTATAGGACCATAAGTGGAAGTGCCCTAGGCTCTGTTGCTTTGTTTTTTAGATGTTTCAGGAATCACCATACACTTCTCCCGATTGGCTTTTGGCAATGTACATCCCGCCCATCAGCATAACAAGGCTCCCAGTTCTCCATGGCCTGTCCTGCCTTTCTGGATTTTACACTTTTTTCAGATGGCCCTTTTGACGGGGGGGAAGTGAGACTTCATTGTAGTGCAGATTTCCTTTGCAAGCTTGCTTGGTTGGCCAAAAAGGGCGTATGCGTTTTTTCCTGAATATATTCAGGAAAAAACGCATACGCCCTTTTTGGCCAAGTGCATCATTGTCGACCTTCTGCCTCTTTTCCTATGCTTTAAATGCAATTCCAGTCTACCTCCTGAAATCGGTTTCCTGCAATTCTGCCCGGCTTTCAAGTCCTCTTGGCAGCCTTACTTCAGTATATTTTTGGATGATAGCTGTCATTTATAACTCTGCAGGTTTGTGAATTACAGTGCCCCTGAGCTCCTTTCTTCAACTCGCTTTCTTGTGAGCTGGCCGCAACACCGCAGGATTGCTTCAGGCCCTAATCTGGTTCCGGCATGGCACGCTGAGCCTTTGGTTAATTCCTCTTCCTGGTGGGAAATGAGAGTTAAATTTTCCCGTCCAGACACCTCCAGCTAGTCTCTCATTGGTTCTCCCTATTCCTGTTCATCTTCCGCGGAATTTGCAAACTGGGCCAAACAGGAGGTTAAAGGCACTGACTCTCCAAGTCGGGAGAGTGTTAGTAAAGCATCTGGAATGTTGCACCCGAGTACCAGGGGACGAGAACTGAGACATATTTCAACACGTCTCCCGATCACACGGTTGATCATACTCTGGGTTCCACATGCATGTTTTAGCTGAAGGAAGAATCCCTTAAACCTGGAGAGTTGAGACCCGTGGAATGGGTACCATGCAATATGACTTCAAAGGGTCTTCATTTGCTCACCAAAACTCTCCAATCCTATCACTGCTGCGTTTTTGCCCCTGTACTCACGATTGATTCACTTTCAGAGACATAGCAATCCATAGGTTTTAAGATACTTACTAGTCAGGTACATTATTAGGCGTTTAATATGGGGTTTTGAGTCCATTTCGTTGAGCAAGGAGTAGCTCTTGTCTATTACATATTTGGCTTAAGGAACTTTATCTGTGCTCATTTCAATCTCTGGTTTTATGCAGCACCCCAACTCACCTTTCCCCTTAAGCAAGCATAAGTTGGTTTTCTAAATTTGGGACCATGTTCTGTTTTGAAATTCAGTTCCTGTGTAGCCAAGTTTACATTCCGTGTATTAGTGATATCTTATGATGTTTCTTTTTCTGTGTGACTTATTTCAGTTAGAATCATCATACCTGAATCCACTCATTATGCTGCTATGGGCCTGATGACATAGATGTCATTGCTGAGTGATATTGCATTGTACGTAAGTACCACAACTTCTTTATCCATTTTTCGCTTTATGCGATATTGAACTTGTACCGTAAACGAGTTTCTTGTAAACAGAGCCATCCCAAACTTTGGGGTGGCTGTGTCTTTTTGATTTTAATTTCCCTAAGCTATAGGACCATAAGTGGAAGTGCCCTAGGCTCTGTTGCTTTGTTTTTTAGATGTTTCAGGAAACACCATACACTTCTCCCGAGTGGCTGTTGGCAAGTTACATCCCGCCCATCAGCATAACAAGGCTCCCAGTTCTCCATGGCCTGTCCTGCCTTTCTGGATTTTACACTTTTTTCAGATGGCCCTTTTGACGGGGGGGAAGTGAGACTTCATTGTAGTGCAGATTTCCTTTGCAAGCTTGCTTGGTTGGCCAAAAAGGGCGTATGCCTTTTTTCCTGAATATATTCAGGAAAAAACGCATACGCCCTTTTTGGCCAAGTGCATCATTGTCGACCTTCTGCCTCTTTTCCTATGCTTTAAATGCAATTCCAGTCAACCTCCTGAAATTGGTTTCCTGCAATTCTGCCCGGCTTTCAAGTCCTCCTGGCAGCCTTACTTCAGTATATTTTTGGATGATAGCTGTCATTTATAACTCTGCAGGTTTGTGAATTACAGTGCCCCTGAGCTCCTTTCTTCAACTCGCTTTCTTGTGAGCTGGCCGCAACACCGCAGGATTGCTTCAGGCCCTAATCTGGTTCCGGCATGGCACGCTGAGCCTTTGGTTAATTCCTCTTCCTGGTGGGAAATGAGAGTTAAATTTTCCCGTCCAGACACCTCCAGCTAGTCTCTCATTGGTTCTCCCTATTCCTGTTCATCTTCCGCGGAATTTGCAAACTGGGCCAAACAGGAGGTTAAAGGCACTGACTCTCCAAGTCGGGAGAGTGTTAGTAAAGCATCTGGAATGTTGCACCTGAGTACCAGGGGACGAGAACTGAGACATATTTCAACAAGTCTCCCGATCACACGGTTGATCATACTCTGGGTTCCACATGCATGTTTTAGCTGAAGGAAGAATCCCTTAAACCTGGAGAGTTGAGACCCGTGGAATGGGTACCATGCAATATGACTTCAAAGGGTCTTCATTTGCTCACCAAAACTCTCCAATCCTATCACTGCTGCGTTTTTGCCCCTGTACTCACGATTGATTCACTTTCAGAGACATAGCAATCCATAGGTTTTAAGATACTTACTAGTCAGGTACATTATTAGGCGTTTAATATGGGGTTTTGAGTCCATTTCGTTGAGCAAGGAGTAGCTCTTGTCTATTACATATTTGGCTTAAGGAACTTTATCTGTGCTCATTTCAATCTCTGGTTTTATGCAGCACCCCAACTCACCTTTCCCCTTAAGCAAGCATAAGTTGGTTTTCTAAATTTGGGACCATGTTCTGTTTTGAAATTCAGTTCCTGTGTAGCCAAGTTTACATTCCGTGTATTAGTGATATCTTATGATGTTTCTTTTTCTGTGTGACTTATTTCAGTTAGAATCATCATACCTGAATCCACTCATTATGCTGCTATGGGCCTGATGACATAGATGTCATTGCTGAGTGATATTGCATTGTACGTAAGTACCACAACTTCTTTATCCATTTTTCGCTTTATGCGATATTGAACTTGTACCGTAAACGAGTTTCTTGTAAACAGAGCCATCCCAAACTTTGGGGTGGCTGTGTCTTTTTGATTTTAATTTCCCTAAGCTATAGGACCATAAGTGGAAGTGCCCTAGGCTCTGTTGCTTTGTTTTTTAGATGTTTCAGGAAACACCATACACTTCTCCCGAGTGGCTGTTGGCAATTTACATCCCGCCCATCAGCATAACAAGGCTCCCAGTTCTCCATGGCCTGTCCTGCCTTTCTGGATTTTACACTTTTTTCAGATGGCCCTTTTGACGGGGGGGAAGTGAGACTTCATTGTAGTGCAGATTTCCTTTGCAAGCTTGCTTGGTTGGCCAAAAAGGGCGTATGCGTTTTTTCCTGAATATATTCAGGAAAAAACGCATACGCCCTTTTTGGCCAAGTGCATCATTGTCGACCTTCTGCCTCTTTTCCTATGCTTTAAATGCAATTCCAGTCAACCTCCTGAAATTGGTTTCCTGCAATTCTGCCCGGCTTTCAAGTCCTCCTGGCAGCCTTACTTCAGTATATTTTTGGATGATAGCTGTCATTTATAACTCTGCAGGTTTGTGAATTACAGTGCCCCTGAGCTCCTTTCTTCAACTCGCTTTCTTGTGAGCTGGCCGCAACACCGCAGGATTGCTTCAGGCCCTAATCTGGTTCCGGCATGGCACGCTGAGCCTTTGGTTAATTCCTCTTCCTGGTGGGAAATGAGAGTTAAATTTTCCCGTCCAGACACCTCCAGCTAGTCTCTCATTGGTTCTCCCTATTCCTGTTCATCTTCCGCGGAATTTGCAAACTGGGCCAAACAGGAGGTTAAAGGCACTGACTCTCCAAGTCGGGAGAGTGTTAGTAAAGCATCTGGAATGTTGCACCCGAGTACCAGGGGACGAGAACTGAGACATATTTCAACACGTCTCCCGATCACACGGTTGATCATACTCTGGGTTCCACATGCATGTTTTAGCTGAAGGAAGAATCCCTTAAACCTGGAGAGTTGAGACCCGTGGAATGGGTACCATGCAATATGACTTCAAAGGGTCTTCATTTGCTCACCAAAACTCTCCAATCCTATCACTGCTGCGTTTTTGCCCCTGTACTCACGATTGATTCACTTTCAGAGACATAGCAATCCATAGGTTTTAAGATACTTACTAGTCAGGTACATTATTAGGCGTTTAATATGGGGTTTTGAGTCCATTTCGTTGAGCAAGGAGTAGCTCTTGTCTATTACATATTTGGCTTAAGGAACTTTATCTGTGCTCATTTCAATCTCTGGTTTTATGCAGCACCCCAACTCACCTTTCCCCTTAAGCAAGCATAAGTTGATTTTCTAAATTTGGGACCATGTTCTGTTTTGAAATTCAGTTCCTGTGTAGCCAAGTTTACATTCCGTGTATTAGTGATATCTTATGATGTTTCTTTTTCTGTGTGACTTATTTCAGTTAGAATCATCATACCTGAATCCACTCATTATGCTGCTATGGGCCTGATGACATAGATGTCATTGCTGAGTGATATTGCATTGTACGTAAGTACCACAACTTCTTTATCCATTTTCCGCTTTATGCGATATTGAACTTGTACCGTAAACGAGTTTCTTGTAAACAGAGCCATCCCAAACTTTGGGGTGGCTGTGTCTTTTTGATTTTAATTTCCCTAAGCTATAGGACCATAAGTGGAAGTGCCCTAGGCTCTGTTGCTTTGTTTTTTAGATGTTTCAGGAAACACCATACACTTCTCCCGAGTGGCTGTTGGCAATTTACATCCCGCCCATCAGCATAACAAGGCTCCCAGTTCTCCATGGCCTGTCCTGCCTTTCTGGATTTTACACTTTTTTCAGATGGCCCTTTTGACGGGGGGTAAGTGAGACTTCATTGTAGTGCAGATTTCCTTTGCAAGCTTGCTTGGTTGGCCAAAAAGGGCGTATGCGTTTTTTCCTGAATATATTCAGGAAAAAACGCATACGCCCTTTTTGGCCAAGTGCATCATTGTCGACCTTCTGCCTCTTTTCCTATGCTTTAAATGCAATTCCAGTCAACCTCCTGAAATCGGTTTCCTGCAATTCTGCCCGGCTTTCAAGTCCTCTTGGCAGCCTTACTTCAGTATATTTTTGGATGATAGCTGTCATTTATAACTCTGCAGGTTTGTGAATTACAGTGCCCCTGAGCTCCTTTCTTCAACTCGCTTTCTTGTGAGCTGGCCGCAACACCGCAGGATTGCTTCAGGCCCTAATCTGGTTCCGGCATGGCACGCTGAGCCTTTGGTTAATTCCTCTTCCTGGTGGGAAATGAGAGTTAAATTTTCCCGTCCAGACACCTCCAGCTAGTCTCTCATTGGTTCTCCCTATTCCTGTTCATCTTCCGCGGAATTTGCAAACTGGGCCAAACAGGAGGTTAAAGGCACTGACTCTCCAAGTCGGGAGAGTGTTAGTAAAGCATCTGGAATGTTGCACCCGAGTACCAGGGGACGAGAACTGAGACATATTTCAACAAGTCTCCCGATCACACGGTTGATCATACTCTGGGTTCCACATGCATGTTTTAGCTGAAGGAAGAATCCCTTAAACCTGGAGAGTTGAGACCCGTGGAATGGGTACCATGCAATATGACTTCAAAGGGTCTTCATTTGCTCACCAAAACTCTCCAATCCTATCACTGCTGCGTTTTTGCCCCTGTACTCACGATTGATTCACTTTCAGAGACATAGCAATCCATAGGTTTTAAGATACTTACTAGTCAGGTACATTATTAGGCGTTTAATATGGGGTTTTGAGTCCATTTCGTTGAGCAAGGAGTAGCTCTTGTCTATTACATATTTGGCTTAAGGAACTTTATCTGTGCTCATTTCAATCTCTGGTTTTATGCAGCACCCCAACTCACCTTTCCCCTTAAGCAAGCATAAGTTGGTTTTCTAAATTTGGGACCATGTTCTGTTTTGAAATTCAGTTCCTGTGTAGCCAAGTTTACATTCCGTGTATTAGTGATATCTTATGATGTTTCTTTTTCTGTGTGACTTATTTCAGTTAGAATCATCATACCTGAATCCACTCATTATGCTGCTATGGGCCTGATGACATAGATGTCATTGCTGAGTGATATTGCATTGTACGTAAGTACCACAACTTCTTTATCCATTTTTCGCTTTATGCGATATTGAACTTGTACCGTAAACGAGTTTCTTGTAAACAGAGCCATCCCAAACTTTGGGGTGGCTGTGTCTTTTTGATTTTAATTTCCCTAAGCTATAGGACCATAAGTGGAAGTGCCCTAGGCTCTGTTGCTTTGTTTTTTAGATGTTTCAGGAAACACCATACACTTCTCCCGAGTGGCTGTTGGCAATTTACATCCCGCCCATCAGCATAACAAGGCTCCCAGTTCTCCATGGCCTGTCCTGCCTTTCTGGATTTTACACTTTTTTCAGATGGCCCTTTTGACGGGGGGGAAGTGAGACTTCATTGTAGTGCAGATTTCCTTTGCAAGCTTGCTTGGTTGGCCAAAAAGGGCGTATGCGTTTTTTCCTGAATATATTCAGGAAAAACGCATACGCCCTTTTTGGCCAAGTGCATCATTGTCGACCTTCTGCCTCTTTTCCTATGCTTTAAATGCAATTCCAGTCAACCTCCTGAAATCGGTTTCCTGTAATTCTGCCCGGCTTTCAAGTCCTCTTGGCAGCCTTACTTCAGTATATTTTTGGATGATAGCTGTCATTTATAACTCTGCAGGTTTGTGAATTACAGTGCCCCTGAGCTCCTTTCTTCAACTCGCTTTCTTGTGAGCTGGCCGCAACACCGCAGGATTGCTTCAGGCCCTAATCTGGTTCCGGCATGGCACGCTGAGCCTTTGCTTAATTCCTCTTCCTGGTGGGAAATGAGAGTTAAATTTTCCCGTCCAGACACCTCCAGCTAGTCTCTCATTGGTTCTCCCTATTCCTGTTCGTCTTCCGCGGAATTTGCAAACTGGGCCAAACAGGAGGTTAAAGGCACTGACTCTCCAAGTCGGGAGAGTGTTAGTAAAGCATCTGGAATGTTGCACCCGAGTACCAGGGGACGAGAACTGAGACATATTTCAACACGTCTCCCGATCACACGGTTGATCATACTCTGGGTTCCACATGCATGTTTTAGCTGAAGGAAGAATCCCTTAAACCTGGAGAGTTGAGACCCGTGGAATGGGTACCATGCAATATGACTTCAAAGGGTCTTCATTTGCTCACCAAAACTCTCCAATCCTATCACTGCTGCGTTTTTGCCCCTGTACTCACGATTGATTCACTTTCAGAGACATAGCAATCCATAGGTTTTAAGATACTTACTAGTCAGGTACATTATTAGGCGTTTAATATGGGGTTTTGAGTCCATTTCGTTGAGCAAGGAGTAGCTCTTGTCTATTACATATTTGGCTTAAGGAACTTTATCTGTGCTCATTTCAATCTCTGGTTTTATGCAGCACCCCAACTCACCTTTCCCCTTAAGCAAGCATAAGTTGGTTTTCTAAATTTGGGACCATGTTCTGTTTTGAAATTCAGTTCCTGTGTAGCCAAGTTTACATTCCGTGTATTAGTGATATCTTATGATGTTTCTTTTTCTGTGTGACTTATTTCAGTTAGAATCATCATACCTGAATCCACTCATTATGCTGCTATGGGCCTGATGACATAGATGTCATTGCTGAGTGATATTGCATTGTACGTAAGTACCACAACTTCTTTATCCATTTTTCGCTTTATGCGATATTGAACTTGTACCGTAAACGAGTTTCTTGTAAACAGAGCCATCCCAAACTTTGGGGTGGCTGTGTCTTTTTGATTTTAATTTCCCTAAGCTATAGGACCATAAGTGGAAGTGCCCTAGGCTCTGTTGCTTTGTTTTTTAGATGTTTCAGGAAACACCATACACTTCTCCGGAGTGGCTGTTGGCAATTTACATCCCGCCCATCAGCATAACAAGGCTCCCAGTTCTCCATGGCCTGTCCTGCCTTTCTGGATTTTACACTTTTTTCAGATGGCCCTTTTGACGGGGGGGAAGTGAGACTTCATTGTAGTGCAGATTTCCTTTGCAAGCTTGCTTGGTTGGCCAAAAAGGGCGTATGCGTTTTTTCCTGAATATATTCAGGAAAAAACGCATACGCCCTTTTTGGCCAAGTGCATCATTGTCGACCTTCTGCCTCTTTTCCTATGCTTTAAATGCAATTCCAGTCTACCTCCTGAAATCGGTTTCCTGCAATTCTGCCCGGCTTTCAAGTCCTCTTGGCAGCCTTACTTCAGTATATTTTTGGATGATAGCTGT
This sequence comes from Orcinus orca, assembly GCF_937001465.1. Lineage (NCBI taxonomy): Eukaryota > Metazoa > Chordata > Mammalia > Artiodactyla > Delphinidae > Orcinus > Orcinus orca. The sequence goes on from NW_026043869.1 coordinate 497,651, forward strand.
CATTTATAACTCTGCAGGTTTGTGAATTACAGTGCCCCTGAGCTCCTTTCTTCAACTCGCTTTCTTGTGAGCTGGCCGCAACACCGCAGGATTGCTTCAGGCCCTAATCTGGTTCCGGCATGGCACGCTGAGCCTTTGGTTAATTCCTCTTCCTGGTGGGAAATGAGAGTTAAATTTTCCCGTCCAGACACCTCCAGCTAGTCTCTCATTGGTTCTCCCTATTCCTGTTCATCTTCCGCGGAATTTGCAAACTGGGCCAAACAGGAGGTTAAAGGCACTGACTCTCCAAGTCGGGAGAGTGTTAGTAAAGCATCTGGATTGTTGCACCCGAGTACCAGGGGACGAGAACTGAGACATATTTCAACACGTCTCCCGATCACACGGTTGATCATACTCTGGGTTCCACATGCATGTTTTAGCTGAAGGAAGAATCCCTTAAACCTGGAGAGTTGAGACCCGTGGAATGGGTACCATGCAATATGACTTCAAAGGGTCTTCATTTGCTCACCAAAACTCTCCAATCCTATCACTGCTGCGTTTTTGCCCCTGTACTCACGATTGATTCACTTTCAGAGACATAGCAATCCATAGGTTTTAAGATACTTACTAGTCAGGTACATTATTAGGCGTTTAATATGGGGTTTTGAGTCCATTTCGTTGAGCAAGGAGTAGCTCTTGTCTATTACATATTTGGCTTAAGGAACTTTATCTGTGCTCATTTCAATCTCTGGTTTTATGCAGCACCCCAACTCACCTTTCCCCTTAAGCAAGCATAAGTTGGTTTTCTAAATTTGGGACCATGTTCTGTTTTGAAATTCAGTTCCTGTGTAGCCAAGTTTACATTCCGTGTATTAGTGATATCTTATGATGTTTCTTTTTCTGTGTGACTTATTTCAGTTAGAATCATCATACCTGAATCCACTCATCATGCTGCTATGGGCCTGATGACATAGATGTCATTGCTGAGTGATATTGCATTGTACGTAAGTACCACAACTTCTTTATCCATTTTTCGCTTTATGCGATATTGTACTTGTACCGTAAACGAGTTTCTTGTAAACAGAGCCATCCCAAACTTTGGGGTGGCTGTGTCTTTTTGATTTTAATTTCCCTAAGCTATAGGACCATAAGTGGAAGTGCCCTAGGCTCTGTTGCTTTGTTTTTTAGATGTTTCAGGAAGCACCATACACTTCTCCCGAGTGGCTGTTGGCAATTTACATCCCGCCCATCAGCATAACAAGGCTCCCAGTTCTCCATGGCCTGTCCTGCCTTTCTGGATTTTACACTTTTTTCAGATGGCCCTTTTGACGGGGGGGAAGTGAGACTTCATTGTAGTGCAGATTTCCTTTGCAAGCTTGCTTGGTTGGCCAAAAAGGGCGTATGCGTTTTTTCCTGAATATATTCAGGAAAAAACGCATACGCCCTTTTTGGCCAAGTGCATCATTGTCGACCTTCTGCCTCTTTTCCTATGCTTTAAATGCAATTCCAGTCTACCTCCTGAAATCGGTTTCCTGCAATTCTGCCCGGCTTTCAAGTCCTCTTGGCAGCCTTACTTCAGTATATTTTTGGATGATAGCTGTCATTTATAACTCTGCAGGTTTGTGAATTACAGTGCCCCTGAGCTCCTTTCTTCAACTCGCTTTCTTGTGAGCTGACCGCAACACCGCAGGATTGCTTCAGGCCCTAATCTGGTTCCGGCATGGCACGCTGAGCCTTTGGTTAATTCCTCTTCCTGGTGGGAAATGAGAGTTAAATTTTCCCGTCCAGACACCTCCAGCTAGTCTCTCATTGGTTCTCCCTATTCCTGTTCATCTTCCGTGGAATTTGCAAACTGGGCCAAACAGGAGGTTAAAGGCACTGACTCTCCAAGTCGGGAGAGTGTTAGTAAAGCATCTGGAATGTTGCACCCGAGTACCAGGGGACGAGAACTGAGACATATTTCAACACGTCTCCCGATCACACGGTTGATCATACTCTGGGTTCCACATGCATGTTTTAGCTGAAGGAAGAATCCCTTAAACCTGGAGAGTTGAGACCCGTGGAATGGGTACCATGCAATATGACTTCAAAGGGTCTTCATTTGCTCACCAAAACTCTCCAATCCTATCACTGCTGCGTTTTTGCCCCTGTACTCACGATTGATTCACTTTCAGAGACATAGCAATCCATAGGTTTTAAGATACTTACTAGTCAGGTACATTATTAGGCGTTTAATATGGGGTTTTGAGTCCATTTCGTTGAGCAAGGAGTAGCTCTTGTCTATTACATATTTGGCTTAAGGAACTTTATCTGTGCTCATTTCAATCTCTGGTTTTATGCAGCACCCCAACTCACCTTTCCCCTTAAGCAAGCATAAGTTGATTTTCTAAATTTGGGACCATGTTCTGTTTTGAAATTCAGTTCCTGTGTAGCCAAGTTTACATTCCGTGTATTAGTGATATCTTATGATGTTTCTTTTTCTGTGTGACTTATTTCAGTTAGAATCATCATACCTGAATCCACTCATTATGCTGCTATGGGCCTGATGACATAGATGTCATTGCTGAGTGATATTGCATTGTACGTAAGTACCACAACTTCTTTATCCATTTTTCGCTTTATGCGATATTGAACTTGTACCGTAAACGAGTTTCTTGTAAACAGAGCCATCCCAAACTTTGGGGTGGCTGTGTCTTTTTGATTTTAATTTCCCTAAGCTATAGGACCATAAGTGGAAGTGCCCTAGGCTCTGTTGCTTTGTTTTTTAGATGTTTCAGGAAACACCATACACTTCTCCCGAGTGGCTGTTGGCAATTTACATCCCGCCCATCAGCATAACAAGGCTCCCAGTTCTCCATGGCCTGTCCTGCCTTTCTGGATTTTACACTTTTTTCAGATGGCCCTTTTGACGGGGGGGGGGGGAAGTGAGACTTCATTGTAGTGCAGATTTCCTTTGCAAGCTTGCTTGGTTGGCCAAAAAGGGCGTATGCGTTTTTTCCTGAATATATTCAGGAAAAAACGCATACGCCCTTTTTGGCCAAGTGCATCATTGTCGACCTTCTGCCTCTTTTCCTATGCTTTAAATGCAATTCCAGTCAACCTCCTGAAATCGGTTTCCTGCAATTCTGCCCGGCTTTCAAGTCCTCTTGGCAGCCTTACTTCAGTATATTTTTGGATGATAGCTGTCATTTATAACTCTGCAGGTTTGTGAATTACAGTGCCCCTGAGCTCCTTTCTTCAACTCGCTTTCTTGTGAGCTGGCCGCAACACCGCAGGATTGCTTCAGGCCCTAATCTGGTTCCGGCACGGCACGCTGAGCCTTTGCTTAATTCCTCTTCCTGGTGGGAAATGAGAGTTAAATTTTCCCGTCCAGACACCTCCAGCTAGTCTCTCATTGGTTCTCCCTATTCCTGTTCATCTTCCGCGGAATTTGCAAACTGGGCCAAACAGGAGGTTAAAGGCACTGACTCTCCAAGTCGGGAGAGTGTTAGTAAAGCATCTGGAATGTTGCACCCGAGTACCAGGGGACGAGAACTGAGACATATTTCAACACGTCTCCCGATCACACGGTTGATCATACTCTGGGTTCCACATGCATGTTTTAGCTGAAGGAAGAATCCCTTAAACCTGGAGAGTTGAGACCCGTGGAATGGGTACCATGCAATATGACTTCAAAGGGTCTTCATTTGCTCACCAAAACTCTCCAATCCTATCACTGCTGCGTTTTTGCCCCTGTACTCACGATTGATTCACTTTCAGAGACATAGCAATCCATAGGTTTTAAGATACTTACTAGTCAGGTACATTATTAGGCGTTTAATATGGGGTTTTGAGTCCATTTCGTTGAGCAAGGAGTAGCTCTTGTCTATTACATATTTGGCTTAAGGAACTTTATCTGTGCTCATTTCAATCTCTGGTTTTATGCAGCACCCCAACTCACCTTTCCCCTTAAGCAAGCATAAGTTGGTTTTCTAAATTTGGGACCATGTTCTGTTTTGAAATTCAGTTCCTGTGTAGCCAAGTTTACATTCCGTGTATTAGTGATATCTTATGATGTTTCTTTTTCTGTGTGACTTATTTCAGTTAGAATCATCATACCTGAATCCACTCATTATGCTGCTATGGGCCTGATGACATAGATGTCATTGCTGAGTGATATTGCATTGTACGTAATTACCACAACTTCTTTATCCATTTTTCGCTTTATGCGATATTGAACTTGCACCGTAAACGAGTTTCTTGTAAACAGAGCCATCCCAAACTTTGGGGTGGCTGTGTCTTTTTGATTTTAATTTCCCTAAGCTATAGGACCATAAGTGGAAGTGCCCTAGGCTCTGTTGCTTTGTTTTTTAGATGTTTCAGGAAGCACCATACACTTCTCCCGAGAGGCTGTTGGCAATTTACATCCCGCCCATCAGCATAACAAGGCTCCCAGTTCTCCATGGCCTGTCCTGCCTTTCTGGATTTTACACTTTTTTCAGATGGCCCTTTTGACGGGGGGGAAGTGAGACTTCATTGTAGTGCAGATTTCCTTTGCAAGCTTGCTTGGTTGGCCAAAAAGGGCGTATGCGTTTTTTCCTGAATATATTCAGGAAAAAACGCATACGCCCTTTTTGGCCAAGTGCATCATTGTCGACCTTCTGCCTCTTTTCCTATGCTTTAAATGCAATTCCAGTCTACCTCCTGAAATCGGTTTCCTGCAATTCTGCCCGGCTTTCAAGTCCTCTTGGCAGCCTTACTTCAGTATATTTTTGGATGATAGCTGTCATTTATAACTCTGCAGGTTTGTGAATTACAGTGCCCCTGAGCTCCTTTCTTCAACTCGCTTTCTTGTGAGCTGGCCGCAACACCGCAGGATTGCTTCAGGCCCTAATCTGGTTCCGGCATGGCACGCTGAGCCTTTGGTTAATTCCTCTTCCTGGTGGGAAATGAGAGTTAAATTTTCCCGTCCAGACACCTCCAGCTAGTCTCTCATTGGTTCTCCCTATTCCTGTTCATCTTCCGTGGAATTTGCAAACTGGGCCAAACAGGAGGTTAAAGGCACTGACTCTCCAAGTCGGGAGAGTGTTAGTAAAGCATCTGGAATGTTGCACCCGAGTACCAGGGGACGAGAACTGAGACATATTTCAACACGTCTCCCGATCACACGGTTGATCATACTCTGGGTTCCACATGCATGTTTTAGCTGAAGGAAGAATCCCTTAAACCTGGAGAGTTGAGACCCGTGGAATGGGTACCATGCAATATGACTTCAAAGGGTCTTCATTTGCTCACCAAAACTCTCCAATCCTATCACTGCTGCGTTTTTGCCCCTGTACTCACGATTGATTCACTTTCAGAGACATAGCAATCCATAGGTTTTAAGATACTTAGTAGTCAGGTACATTATTAGGCATTTAATATGGGGTTTTGAGTCCATTTCGTTGAGCAAGGAGTAGCTCTTGTCTATTACATATTTGGCTTAAGGAACTTTATCTGTGCTCATTTCAATCTCTGGTTTTATGCAGCACCCCAACTCACCTTTCCCCTTAAGCAAGCATAAGTTGATTTTCTAAATTTGGGACCATGTTCTGTTTTGAAATTCAGTTCCTGTGTAGCCAAGTTTACATTCCGTGTATTAGTGATATCTTATGATGTTTCGTTTTCTGTGTGACTTATTTCAGTTAGAATCATCATACCTGAATCCACTCATTATGCTGCTATGGGCCTGATGACATAGATGTCATTGCTGAGTGATATTGCATTGTATGTAAGTACCACAACTTCTTTATCCATTTTTCGCTTTATGCGATATTGAACTTGTACCGTAAACGAGTTTCTTGTAAACAGAGCCATCCCAAACTTTGGGGTGGCTGTGTCTTTTTGATTTTAATTTCCCTAAGCTATAGGACCATAAGTGGAAGTGCCCTAGGCTCTGTTGCTTTGTTTTTTAGATGTTTCAGGAAACACCATACACTTCTCCCGAGTGGCTGTTGGCAATTTACATCCCGCCCATCAGCATAACAAGGCTCCCAGTTCTCCATGGCCTGTCCTGCCTTTCTGGATTTTACACTTTTTTCAGATGGCCCTTTTGACGGGGGGGGGAAGTGAGACTTCATTGTAGTGCAGATTTCCTTTGCAAGCTTGCTTGGTTGGCCAAAAAGGGCGTATGCGTTTTTTCCTGAATATATTCAGGAAAAAACGCATACGCCCTTTTTGGCCAAGTGCATCATTGTCGACCTTCTGCCTCTTTTCCTATGCTTTAAATGCAATTCCAGTCAACCTCCTGAAATCGGTTTCCTGCAATTCTGCCCGGCTTTCAAGTCCTCTTGGCAGCCTTACTTCAGTATATTTTTGGATGATAGCTGTCATTTATAACTCTGCAGGTTTGTGAATTACAGTGCCCCTGAGCTCCTTTCTTCAACTCGCTTTCTTGTGAGCTGGCCGCAACACCGCAGTATTGCTTCAGGCCCTAATCTGGTTCTGGCACGGCACGCTGAGCCTTTGCTTAATTCCTCTTCCTGGTGGGAAATGAGAGTTAAATTTTCCCGTCCAGACACCTCCAGCTAGTCTCTCATTGGTTCTCCCTATTCCTGTTCATCTTCCGCGGAATTTGCAAACTGGGCCAAACAGGAGGTTAAAGGCACTGACTCTCCAAGTCGGGAGAGTGTTAGTAAAGCATCTGGAATGTTGCACCCGAGTACCAGGGGACAAGAACTGAGACATATTTCAACACGTCTCCCGATCACACGGTTGATCATACTCTGGGTTCCACATGCATGTTTTAGCTGAAGGAAGAATCCCTTAAACCTGGAGAGTTGAGACCCGTGGAATGGGTACCATGCAATATGACTTCAAAGGGTCTTCATTTGCTCACCAAAACTCTCCAATCCTATCACTGCTGCGTTTTTGCCCCTGTACTCCCGATTGATTCACTTTCAGAGACATAGCAATCCATAGGTTTTAAGATACTTACTAGTCAGGTACATTATTAGGCGTTTAATATGGGGTTTTGAGTCCATTTCGTTGAGCAAGGAGTAGCTCTTGTCTATTACATATTTGGCTTAAGGAACTTTATCTGTGCTCATTTCAATCTCTGGTTTTATGCAGCACCCCAACTCACCTTTCCCCTTAAGCAAGCATAAGTTGGTTTTCTAAATTTGGGACCATGTTCTGTTTTGAAATTCAGTTCCTGTGTAGCCAAGTTTACATTCCGTGTATTAGTGATATCTTATGATATTTCTTTTTCTGTGTGACTTATTTCAGTTAGAATCATCATACCTGAATCCACTCATTATGCTGCTATGGGCCTGATGACATAGATGTCATTGCTGAGTGATATTGCATTGTACGTAATTACCACAACTTCTTTATCCATTTTTCGCTTTATGCGATATTGAACTTGCACCGTAAATGAGTTTCTTGTAAACAGAGCCATCCCAAACTTTGGGGTGGCTGTGTCTTTTTGATTTTAATTTCCCTAAGCTATAGGACCATAAGTGGAAGTGCCCTAGGCTCTGTTGCTTTGTTTTTTAGATGTTTCAGGAAACACCATACACTTCTCCCGAGTGGCTGTTGGCAATTTACATCCCGCCCATCAGCATAACAAGGCTCCCAGTTCTCCATGGCCTGTCCTGCCTTTCTGGATTTTACACTTTTTTCAGATGGCCCTTTTGACGGGGGGGAAGTGAGACTTCATTGTAGTGCAGATTTCCTTTGCAAGCTTGCTTGGTTGGCCAAAAAGGGCGTATGCGTTTTTTTCCTGAATATATTCAGGAAAAAACGCATACGCCCTTTTTGGCCAAGTGCATCATTGTCGACCTTCTGCCTCTTTTCCTATGCTTTAAATGCAATTCCAGTCTACCTCCTGAAATCGGTTTCCTGCAATTCTGCCCGGCTTTCAAGTCCTCTTGGCAGCCTTACTTCAGTATATTTTTGGATGATAGCTGTCATTTATAACTCTGCAGGTTTGTGAATTACAGTGCCCCTGAGCTCCTTTCTTCAACTCGCTTTCTTGTGAGCTGGCCGCAACACCGCAGGATTGCTTCAGGCCCTAATCTGGTTCCGGCATGGCACGCTGAGCCTTTGGTTAATTCCTCTTCCTGGTGGGAAATGAGAGTTAAATTTTCCCGTCCAGACACCTCCAGCTAGTCTCTCATTGGTTCTCCCTATTCCTGTTCATCTTCCGCGGAATTTGCAAACTGGGCCAAACAGGAGGTTAAAGGCACTGACTCTCCAAGTCGGGAGAGTGTTAGTAAAGCATCTGGAATGTTGCACCCGAGTACCAGGGGACGAGAACTGAGACATATTTCAACACGTCTCCCGATCACACGGTTGATCATACTCTGGGTTCAACATGCATGTTTTAGCTGAAGGAAGAATCCCTTAAACCTGGAGAGTTGAGACCCGTGGAATGGGTACCATGCAATATGACTTCAAAGGGTCTTCATTTGCTCACCAAAACTCTCCAATCCTATCACTGCTGCGTTTTTGCCCCTGTACTCACGATTGATTCACTTTCAGAGACATAGCAATCCATAGGTTTTAAGATACTTACTAGTCAGGTACATTATTAGGCGTTTAATATGGGGTTTTGAGTCCATTTCGTTGAGCAAGGAGTAGCTCTTGTCTATTACATATTTGGCTTAAGGAACTTTATCTGTGCTCATTTCAATCTCTGGTTTTATGCAGCACCCCAACTCACCTTTCCCCTTAAGCAAGCATAAGTTGATTTTCTAAATTTGGGACCATGTTCTGTTTTGAAATTCAGTTCCTGTGTAGCCAAGTTTACATTCCGTGTATTAGTGATATCTTATGATGTTTCTTTTTCTGTGTGACTTATTTCAGTTAGAATCATCATACCTGAATCCACTCATTATGCTGCTATGGGCCTGATGACATAGATGTCATTGCTGAGTGATATTGCATTGTACGTAATTACCACAACTTCTTTATCCATTTTTCGCTTTATGCGATATTGAACTTGTACCGTAAACGAGTTTCTTGTAAACAGAGCCATCCCAAACATTGGGGTGGCTGTGTCTTTTTGATTTTAATTTCCCTAAGCTATAGGACCATAAGTGGAAGTGCCCTAGGCTCTGTTGCTTTGTTTTTTAGATGTTTCAGGAAACACCATACACTTCTCCCGAGTGGCTGTTGGCAATTTACATCCCGCCCATCAGCATAACAAGGCTCCCAGTTCTCCATGGCCTGTCCTGCCTTTCTGGATTTTACACTTTTTTCAGATGGCCCTTTTGACGGGGGGAAGTGAGACTTCATTGTAGTGCAGATTTCCTTTGCAAGCTTGCTTGGTTGGCCAAAAAGGGCGTATGCGTTTTTTCCTGAATATATTCAGGAAAAAACGCATACGCCCTTTTTGGCCAAGTGCATCATTGTCGACCTTCTGCCTCTTTTCCTATGCTTTAAATGCAATTCCAGTCTACCTCCTGAAATCGGTTTCCTGCAATTCTGCCCGGCTTTCAAGTCCTCTTGGCAGCCTTACTTCAGTATATTTTTGGATGATAGCTGTCATTTATAATTCTGCAGGTTTGTGAATTACAGTGCCCCTGAGCTCCTTTCTTCAACTCGCTTTCTTGTGAGCTGGCCGCAACACCGCAGGATTGCTTCAGGCCCTAATCTGGTTCCGGCATGGCACGCTGAGCCTTTGGTTAATTCCTCTTCCTGGTGGGAAATGAGAGTTAAATTTTCCCGTCCAGACACCTCCAGCTAGTCTCTCATTGGTTCTCCCTATTCCTGTTCATCTTCCGCGGAATTTGCAAACTGGGCCAAACAGGAGGTTAAAGGCACTGACTCTCCAAGTCGGGAGAGTGTTAGTAAAGCATCTGGAATGTTGCACCCGAGTACCAGGGGACGAGAACTGAGACATATTTCAACACGTCTCCCGATCACACGGTTGATCATACTCTGGGTTCCACATGCATGTTTTAGCTGAAGGAAGAATCCCTTAAACCTGGAGAGTTGAGACCCGTGGAATGGGTACCATGCAATATGACTTCAAAGGGTCTTCATTTGCTCACCAAAACTCTCCAATCCTATCACTGCTGCGTTTTTGCCCCTGTACTCACGATTGATTCACTTTCAGAGACATAGCAATCCATAGGTTTTAAGATACTTACTAGTCAGGTACATTATTAGGCGTTTAATATGGGGTTTTGAGTCCATTTCGTTGAGCAAGGAGTAGCTCTTGTCTATTACATATTTGGCTTAAGGAACTTTATCTGTGCTCATTTCAATCTCTGGTTTTATGCAGCACCCCAACTCACCTTTCCCCTTAAGCAAGCATAAGTTGGTTTTCTAAATTTGGGACCATGTTCTGTTTTGAAATTCAGTTCCTGTGTAGCCAAGTTTACATTCCATGTATTAGTGATATCTTATGATGTTTCTTTTTCTGTGTGAATTATTTCAGTTAGAATCATCATACCTGAATCCACTCATTATGCTGCTATGGGCCTGATGACATAGATGTCATTGCTGAGTGATATTGCATTGTACGTAAGTACCACAACTTCTTTATCCATTTTTCGCTTTATGCGATATTGAACTTGTACCGTAAACGAGTTTCTTGTAAACAGAGCCATCCCAAACTTTGGGGTGGCTGTGTCTTTTTGATTTTAATTTCCCTAAGCTATAGGACCATAAGTGGAAGTGCCCTAGGCTCTGTTGCTTTGTTTTTTAGATGTTTCAGGAAACACCATACACTTCTCCCGAGTGGCTGTTGGCAATTTACATCCCGCCCATCAGCATAACAAGGCTCCCAGTTCTCCATGGCCTGTCCTGCCTTTCTGGATTTTACACTTTTTTCAGATGGCCCTTTTGACGGGGGGAAGTGAGACTTCATTGTAGTGCAGATTACCTTTGCAAGCTTGCTTGGTTGGCCAAAAAGGGCGTATGCGTTTTTTCCTGAATATTTTCAGGAAAAAACGCATACGCCCTTTTTGGCCAAGTGCATCATTGTCGACCTTCTGCCTCTTTTCCTATGCTTTAAATGCAATTCCAGTCTACCTCCTGAAATCGGTTTCCTGCAATTCTGCCCGGCTTTCAAGTCCTCTTGGCAGCCTTACTTCAGTATATTTTTGGATGATAGCTGTCATTTATAACTCTGCAGGTTTGTGAATTACAGTGCCCCTGAGCTCCTTTCTTCAACTCGCTTTCTTGTGAGCTGGCCGCAACACCGCAGGATTGCTTCAGGCCCTAATCTGGTTCCGGCATGGCACGCTGAGCCTTTGGTTAATTCCTCTTCCTGGTGGGAAATGAGAGTTAAATTTTCCCGTCCAGACACCTCCAGCTAGTCTCTCATTGGTTCTCCCTATTCCTGTTCATCTTCCGCGGAATTTGCAAACTGGGCCAAACAGGAGGTTAAAGGCACTGACTCTCCAAGTCGGGAGAGTGTTAGTAAAGCATCTGGAATGTTGCACCCGAGTACCAGGGGACGAGAACTGAGACATATTTCAACACGTCTCCCGATCACACGGTTGATCATACTCTGGGTTCAACATGCATGTTTTAGCTGAAGGAAGAATCCCTTAAACCTGGAGAGTTGAGACCCGTGGAATGGGTACCATGCAATATGACTTCAAAGGGTCTTCATTTGCTCACCAAAACTCTCCAATCCTATCACTGCTGCGTTTTTGCCCCTGTACTCACGATTGATTCACTTTCAGAGACATAGCAATCCATAGGTTTTAAGATACTTACTAGTCAGGTACATTATTAGGCGTTTAATATGGGGTTTTGAGTCCATTTCGTTGAGCAAGGAGTAGCTCTTGTCTATTACATATTTGGCTTAAGGAACTTTATCTGTGCTCATTTCAATCTCTGGTTTTATGCAGCACCCCAACTCACCTTTCCCCTTAAGCAAGCATAAGTTGATTTTCTAAATTTGGGACCATGTTCTGTTTTGAAATTCAGTTCCTGTGTAGCCAAGTTTACATTCCGTGTATTAGTGATATCTTATGATGTTTCTTTTTCTGTGTGACTTATTTCAGTTAGAATCATCATACCTGAATCCACTCATTATGCTGCTATGGGCCTGATGACATAGATGTCATTGCTGAGTGATATTGCATTGTACGTAATTACCACAACTTCTTTATCCATTTTTCGCTTTATGCGATATTGAACTTGTACCGTAAACGAGTTTCTTGTAAACAGAGCCATCCCAAACATTGGGGTGGCTGTGTCTTTTTGATTTTAATTTCCCTAAGCTATAGGACCATAAGTGGAAGTGCCCTAGGCTCTGTTGCTTTGTTTTTTAGATGTTTCAGGAAACACCATACACTTCTCCCGAGTGGCTGTTGGCAATTTACATCCCGCCCATCAGCATAACAAGGCTCCCAGTTCTCCATGGCCTGTCCTGCCTTTCTGGATTTTACACTTTTTTCAGATGGCCCTTTTGACGGGGGGAAGTGAGACTTCATTGTAGTGCAGATTTCCTTTGCAAGCTTGCTTGGTTGGCCAAAAAGGGCGTATGCGTTTTTTCCTGAATATATTCAGGAAAAAACGCATACGCCCTTTTTGGCCAAGTGCATCATTGTCGACCTTCTGCCTCTTTTCCTATGCTTTAAATGCAATTCCAGTCTACCTCCTGAAATCGGTTTCCTGCAATTCTGCCCGGCTTTCAAGTCCTCTTGGCAGCCTTACTTCAGTATATTTTTGGATGATAGCTGTCATTTATAACTCTGCAGGTTTGTGAATTACAGTGCCCCTGAGCTCCTTTCTTCAACTCGCTTTCTTGTGAGCTGGCCGCAACACCGCAGGATTGCTTCAGGCCCTAATCTGGTTCCGGCATGGCACGCTGAGCCTTTGGTTAATTCCTCTTCCTGGTGGGAAATGAGAGTTAAATTTTCCCGTCCAGACACCTCCAGCTAGTCTCTCATTGGTTCTCCCTATTCCTGTTCATCTTCCGCGGAATTTGCAAACTGGGCCAAACAGGAGGTTAAAGGCACTGACTCTCCAAGTCGGGAGAGTGTTAGTAAAGCATCTGGAATGTTGCACCCGAGTACCAGGGGACGAGAACTGAGACATATTTCAACACGTCTCCCGATCACACGGTTGATCATACTCTGGGTTCCACATGCATGTTTTAGCTGAAGGAAGAATCCCTTAAACCTGGAGAGTTGAGACCCGTGGAATGGGTACCATGCAATATGACTTCAAAGGGTCTTCATTTGCTCACCAAAACTCTCCAATCCTATCACTGCTGCGTTTTTGCCCCTGTACTCACGATTGATTCACTTTCAGAGACATAGCAATCCATAGGTTTTAAGATACTTACTAGTCAGGTACATTATTAGGCGTTTAATATGGGGTTTTGAGTCCATTTCGTTGAGCAAGGAGTAGCTCTTGTCTATTACATATTTGGCTTAAGGAACTTTATCTGTGCTCATTTCAATCTCTGGTTTTATGCAGCACCCCAACTCACCTTTCCCCTTAAGCAAGCATAAGTTGGTTTTCTAAATTTGGGACCATGTTCTGTTTTGAAATTCAGTTCCTGTGTAGCCAAGTTTACATTCCATGTATTAGTGATATCTTATGATGTTTCTTTTTCTGTGTGAATTATTTCAGTTAGAATCATCATACCTGAATCCACTCATTATGCTGCTATGGGCCTGATGACATAGATGTCATTGCTGAGTGATATTGCATTGTACGTAAGTACCACAACTTCTTTATCCATTTTTCGCTTTATGCGATATTGAACTTGTACCGTAAACGAGTTTCTTGTAAACAGAGCCATCCCAAACTTTGGGGTGGCTGTGTCTTTTTGATTTTAATTTCCCTAAGCTATAGGACCATAAGTGGAAGTGCCCTAGGCTCTGTTGCTTTGTTTTTTAGATGTTTCAGGAAACACCATACACTTCTCCCGAGTGGCTGTTGGCAATTTACATCCCGCCCATCAGCATAACAAGGCTCCCAGTTCTCCATGGCCTGTCCTGCCTTTCTGGATTTTACACTTTTTTCAGATGGCCCTTTTGACGGGGGGAAGTGAGACTTCATTGTAGTGCAGATTACCTTTGCAAGCTTGCTTGGTTGGCCAAAAAGGGCGTATGCGTTTTTTCCTGAATATTTTCAGGAAAAAACGCATACGCCCTTTTTGGCCAAGTGCATCATTGTCGACCTTCTGCCTCTTTTCCTATGCTTTAAATGCAATTCCAGTCTACCTCCTGAAATCGGTTTCCTGCAATTCTGCCCGGCTTTCAAGTCCTCTTGGCAGCCTTACTTCAGTATATTTTTGGATGATAGCTGTCATTTATAACTCTGCAGGTTTGTGAATTACAGTGCCCCTGAGCTCCTTTCTTCAACTCGCTTTCTTGTGAGCTGGCCGCAACACCGCAGGATTGCTTCAGGCCCTAATCTGGTTCCGGCATGGCACGCTGAGCCTTTGGTTAATTCCTCTTCCTGGTGGGAAATGAGAGTTAAATTTTCCCGTCCAGACACCTCCAGCTAGTCTCTCATTGGTTCTCCCTATTCCTGTTCATCTTCCGCGGAATTTGCAAACTGGGCCAAACAGGAGGTTAAAGGCACTGACTCTCCAAGTCGGGAGAGTGTTAGTAAAGCATCTGGAATGTTGCACCCGAGTACCAGGGGACGAGAACTGAGACATATTTCAACACGTCTCCCGATCACACGGTTGATCATACTCTGGGTTCCACATGCATGTTTTAGCTGAAGGAAGAATCCCTTAAACCTGGAGAGTTGAGACCCGTGGAATGGGTACCATGCAATATGACTTCAAAGGGTCTTCATTTGCTCACCAAAACTCTCCAATCCTATCACTGCTGCGTTTTTGCCCCTGTACTCACGATTGATTCACTTTCAGAGACATAGCAATCCATAGGTTTTAAGATACTTACTAGTCAGGTACATTATTAGGCGTTTAATATGGGGTTTTGAGTCCATTTCGTTGAGCAAGGAGTAGCTCTTCTCTATTACATATTTGGCTTAAGGAACTTTATCTGTGCTCATTTCAATCTCTGGTTTTATGCAGCACCCCAACTCACCTTTCCCCTTAAGCAAGCATAAGTTGGTTTTCTAAATTTGAGACCCTGTTCTGTTTTGAAATTCAGTTCCTGTGTAGCCAAGTTTACATTCCGTGTATTAGTGATATCTTATGACGTTTCTTTTTCTGTGTGAATTATTTCAGTTAGAATCATCATACCTGAATCCACTCATTATGCTGCTATGGGCCTGATGACATAGATGTCATTGCTGAGTGATATTGCATTGTACGTAAATACCACAACTTCTTTATCCATTTTTCGCTTTATGCGATATTGAACTTGTACCGTAAACGAGTTTCTTGTAAACAGAGCCATCCCAAACTTTGGGGTGGCTGTGTCTTTTTGATTTTAATTTCCCTAAGCTATAGGACCATAAGTGGAAGTGCCCTAGGCTCTGTTGCTTTGTTTTTTAGATGTTTCAGGAAACACCATACACTTCTCCCGAGTGGCTGTTGGCAAGTTACATCCCGCCCATCAGCATAACAAGGCTCCCAGTTCTCCATGGCCTGTCCTGCCTTTCTGGATTTTACACTTTTTTCAGATGGCCCTTTTGACGGGGGGGAAGTGAGACTTCATTGTAGTGCAGATTTCCTTTGCAAGCTTGCTTGGTTGGCCAAAAAGGGCGTATGCGTTTTTTTCCTGAATATATTCAGGAAAAAACGCATACGCCCTTTTTGGCCAAGTGCATCATTGTCGACCTTCTGCCTCTTTTCCTATGCTTTAAATGCAATTCCAGTCTACCTCCTGAAATCGGTTTCCTGCAATTCTGCCCGGCTTTCAAGTCCTCTTGGCAGCCTTACTTCAGTATATTTTTGGATGATAGCTGTCATTTATAACTCTGCAGGTTTGTGAATTACAGTGCCCCTGAGCTCCTTTCTTCAACTCGCTTTCTTGTGAGCTGGCCGCAACACCGCAGGATTGCTTCAGGCCCTAATCTGGTTCCGGCATGGCACGCTGAGCCTTTGGTTAATTCCTCTTCCTGGTGGGAAATGAGAGTTAAATTTTCCCGTCCAGACACCTCCAGCTAGTCTCTCATTGGTTCTCCCTATTCCTGTTCATCTTCCGCGGAATTTGCAAACTGGGCCAAACAGGAGGTTAAAGGCACTGACTCTCCAAGTCGGGAGAGTGTTAGTAAAGCATCTGGAATGTTGCACCCGAGTACCAGGGGACGAGAACTGAGACATATTTCAACACGTCTCCCGATCACACGGTTGATCATACTCTGGGTTCCACATGCATGTTTTAGCTGAAGGAAGAATCCCTTAAACCTGGAGAGTTGAGACCCGTGGAATGGGTACCATGCAATATGACTTCAAAGGGTCTTCATTTGCTCACCAAAACTCTCCAATCCTATCACTGCTGCGTTTTTGCCCCTGTACTCACGATTGATTCACTTTCAGAGACATAGCAGTCCATAGGTTTTAAGATACTTACTAGTCAGGTACATTATTAGGCGTTTAATATGGGGTGTTGAGTCCATTTCGTTGAGCAAGGAGTAGCTCTTGTCTATTACATATTTGGCTTAAGGAACTTTATCTGTGCTCATTTCAATCTCTGGTTTTATGCAGCACCCCAACTCACCTTTCCCCTTAAGAAAGCATAAGTTGGTTTTCTAAATTTGGGACCATGTTCTGTTTTGAAATTCAGTTCCTGTGTAGCCAAGTTTACATTCCGTGTATTAGTGATATCTTATGATGTTTCTTTTTCTGTGTGACTTATTTCAGTTAGAATCATCATACCTGAATCCACTCATCATGCTGCTATGGGCCTGATGACATAGATGTCATTGCTGAGTGATATTGCATTGTACGTAAGTACCACAACTTCTTTATCCATTTTTCGCTTTATGCGATATTGAACTTGTACCGTAAACGAGTTTCTTGTAAACAGAGCCATCCCAAACTTTGGGGTGGCTGTGTCTTTTTGATTTTAATTTCCCTAAGCTATAGGACCATAAGTGGAAGTGCCCTAGGCTCTGTTGCTTTGTTTTTTAGATGTTTCAGGAAACACCATACACTTCTCCCGAGTGGCTGTTGGCAAGTTACATCCCGCCCATCAGCATAACAAGGCTCCCAGTTCTCCATGGCCTGTCCTGCCTTTCTGGATTTTACACTTTTTTCAGATGGCCCTGTTGATGGGGGGGGAAGTGAGACTTCATTGTAGTGCAGATTTCCTTTGCAAGCTTGCTTGGTTGGCCAAAAAGGGCGTATGCGTTTTTTCCTGAATATATTCAGGAAAAAACGCATACGCCCTTTTTGGCCAAGTGCATCATTGTCGACCTTCTGCCTCTTTTCCTATGCTTTAAATGCAATTCCAGTCTACCTCCTGAAATCGGTTTCCTGCAATTCTGCCCGGCTTTCAAGTCCTCTTGGCAGCCTTACTTCAGTATATTTTTGGATGATAGCTGTCATTTATAACTCTGCAGGTTTGTGAATTACAGTGCCCCTGAGCTCCTTTCTTCAACTCGCTTTCTTGTGAGCTGGCCGCAACACCGCAGGATTGCTTCAGGCCCTAATCTGGTTCCGGCATGGCACGCTGAGCCTTTGGTTAATTCCTCTTCCTGGTGGGAAATGAGAGTTAAATTTTCCCGTCCAGACACCTCCAGCTAGTCTCTCATTGGTTCTCCCTATTCCTGTTCATCTTCCACGGAATTTGCAAACTGGGCCAAACAGGAGGTTAAAGGCACTGACTCTCCAAGTCGGGAGAGTGTTAGTAAAGCATCTGGAATGTTGCACCCGAGTACCAGGGGACGAGAACTGAGACATATTTCAACACGTCTCCCGATCACACGGTTGATCATACTCTGGGTTCCACATGCATGTTTTAGCTGAAGGAAGAATCCCTTAAACCTGGAGAGTTGAGACCCGTGGAATGGGTACCATGCAATATGACTTCAAAGGGTCTTCATTTGCTCACCAAAACTCTCCAATCCTATCACTGCTGCGTTTTTGCCCCTGTACTCAAGATTGATTCACTTTCAGAGACATAGCAGTCCATAGGTTTTAAGATACTTACTAGTCAGGTACATTATTAGGGGTTTAATATGGGGTGTTGAGTCCATTTCGTTGAGCAAGGAGTAGCTCTTGTCTATTACATATTTGGCTTAAGGAACTTTATCTGTGCTCATTTCAATATCTGGTTTTATGCAGCACCCCAACTCACCTTTCCCCTTAAGCAAGCATAAGTTGATTTTCTAAATTTCGGACCATGTTCTGTTTTGAAATTCTGTTCCTGTGTAGCCAAGTTTACATTCCGTGTATTAGTGATATCTTATGATGTTTCTTTTTCTGTGTGACTTATTTCAGTTAGAATCATCATACCTTAATCCACTCATTATGCTGCTATGGGCCTGATGACATAGATGTCATTGCTGAGTGATATTGCATTGTACGTAATTACCACAACTTCTTTATCCATTTTTCCCTTTATGTGATATTGAACTTGTACCGTAAACGAGTTTCTTGTAAACAGAGCCATCCCAAACTTTGGGGTGGCTGTGTCTTTATGATTTTAATTTCCCTAAGCTATAGGACCATAAGTGGAAGTGCCCTAGGCTCTGTTGCTTTGTTTTTTAGATGTTTCAGGAAACACCATACACTTCTCCGGAGTGGCTGTTGGCAATTTACATCCCGCCCATCAGCATAACAAGGCTCCCAGTTCTCCATGGCCTGTCCTGCCTTTCTGGATTTTACACTTTTTTCAGATGGCCCTTTTGATGGGGGGGGAAGTGAGACTTCATTGTAGTGCAGATTTCCTTTGCAAGCTTGCTTGGTTGGCCAAAAAGGGCGTATGCGTTTTTTCCTGAATATATTCAGGAAAAAACGCATACGCCCTTTTTGGCCAAGTGCATCATTGTCGACCTTCTGCCTCTTTTCCTATGCTTTAAATGCAATTCCAGTCTACCTCCTGAAATCGGTTTCCTGCAATTCTGCCCGGCTTTCAAGTCCTCTTGGCAGCCTTACTTCAGTATATTTTTGGATGATAGCTGTCATTTATAACTCTGCAGGTTTGTGAATTACAGTGCCCCTGAGCTCCTTTCTTCAACTCGCTTTCTTGTGAGCTGGCCGCAACACCGCAGGATTGCTTCAGGCCTTAATCTGGTTCCGGCATGGCACGCTGAGCCTTTGGTTAATTCCTCTTCCTGGTGGGAAATGAGAGTTAAATATTCCCGTCCAGACACCTCCAGCTAGTCTCTCATTGGTTCTCCCTATTCCTGTTCATCTTCTGCGGAATTTGCAAACTGGGCCAAACAGGAGGTTAAAGGCACTGACTCTCCAAGTCGGGAGAGTGTTAGTAAAGCATCTGGAATGTTGCACCCGAGTACCAGGGGACGAGAACTGAGACATATTTCAACACGTCTCCCGATCACACGGTTGATCATACTCTGGGTTCCACATGCATGTTTTAGCTGAAGGAAGAATCCCTTAAACCTGGAGAGTTGAGACCCGTGGAATGGGTACCATGCAATATGACTTCAAAGGGTCTTCATTTGCTCACCAAAACTCTCCAATCCTATCACTGCTGCGTTTTTGCCCCTGTACTCACGATTGATTCACTTTCAGAGACATAGCAATCCATAGGTTTTAAGATACTTACTAGTCAGGTACATTATTAGGCGTTTAATATGGGGTTTTGAGTCCATTTCGTTGAGCAAGGAGTAGCTCTTGTCTATTACATATTTGGCTTAAGGAACTTTATCTGTGCTCATTTCAATCTCTGGTTTTATGCAGCACCCCAACTCACCTTTCCCCTTAAGCAAGCATAAGTTGATTTTCTAAATTTGGGACCATGTTCTGTTTTGAAATTCAGTTCCTGTGTAGCCAAGTTTACATTCCGTGTATTAGTGATATCTTATGATGTTTCTTTTTCTGTGTGACTTATTTCAGTTAGAATCATCATACCTGAATCCACTCATTATGCTGCTATGGGCCTGATGACATAGATGTCATTGCTGAGTGATATTGCATTGTACGTAAGTACCACAACTTCTTTATCCATTTTTCGCTTTATGCGATATTGAACTTGTACCGTAAACGAGTTTCTTGTAAACAGAGCCATCCCAAACTTTGGGGTGGCTGTGTCTTTTTGATTTTAATTTCCCTAAGCTATAGGACCATAAGTGGAAGTGCCCTAGGCTCTGTTGCTTTGTTTTTTAGATGTTTCAGGAAACACCATACACTTCTCCCGAGTGGCTGTTGGCAATTTACATCCCGCCCATCAGCATAACAAGGCTCCCAGTTCTCCATAGCCTGTCCTGCCTTTCTGGATTTTACACTTTTTTCAGATGGCCCTTTTGACGGGGGGGAAGTGAGACTTCATTGTAGTGCAGATTTCCTTTGCAAGCTTGCTTGGTTGGCCAAAAAGGGCGTATGCGTTTTTTCCTGAATATATTCAGGAAAAAACGCATACGCCCTTTTTGGCCAAGTGCATCATTGTCGACCTTCTGCCTCTTTTCCTATGCTTTAAATGCAATTCCAGTCTACCTCCTGAAATCGGTTTCCTGCAATTCTGCCCGGCTTTCAAGTCCTCTTGGCAGCCTTACTTCAGTATATTTTTGGATGATAGCTGTCATTTATAACTCTGCAGGTTTGTGAATTACAGTGCCCCTGAGCTCCTTTCTTCAACTCGCTTTCTTGTGAGCTGGCCGCAACACCGCAGGATTGCTTCAGGCCTTAATCTGGTTCCGGCATGGCACGCTGAGCCTTTGGTTAATTCCTCTTCCTGGTGGGAAATGAGAGTTAAATATTCCCGTCCAGACACCTCCAGCTAGTCTCTCATTGGTTCTCCCTATTCCTGTTCATCTTCCGCGGAATTTGCAAACTGGGCCAAACAGGAGGTTAAAGGCACTGACTCTCCAAGTCGGGAGAGTGTTAGTAAAGCATCTGGAATGTTGCACCCGAGTACCAGGGGACGAGAACTGAGACATATTTCAACACGTCTCCCGATCACACGGTTGATCATACTCTGGGTTCCACATGCATGTTTTAGCTGAAGGAAGAATCCCTTAAACCTGGAGAGTTGAGACCCGTGGAATGGGTACCATGCAATATGACTTCAAAGGGTCTTCATTTGCTCACCAAAACTCTCCAATCCTATCACTGCTGCGTTTTTGCCCCTGTACTCACGATTGATTCACTTTCAGAGACATAGCAATCCATAGGTTTTAAGATACTTACTAGTCAGGTACATTATTAGGCGTTTAATATGGGGTTTTGAGTCCATTTCGTTGAGCAAGGAGTAGCTCTTGTCTATTACATATTTGGCTTAAGGAACTTTATCTGTGCTCATTTCAATCTCTGGTTTTATGCAGCACCCCAACTCACCTTTCCCCTTAAGCAAGCATAAGTTGATTTTCTAAATTTGGGACCATGTTCTGTTTTGAAATTCAGTTCCTGTGTAGCCAAGTTTACATTCCGTGTATTAGTGATATCTTATGATGTTTCTTTTTCTGTGTGACTTATTTCAGTTAGAATCATCATACCTGAATCCACTCATTATGCTGCTATGGGCCTGATGACATAGATGTCATTGCTGAGTGATATTGCATTGTACGTAAGTACCACAACTTCTTTATCCATTTTTCGCTTTATGCGATATTGAACTTGTACCGTAAACGAGTTTCTTGTAAACAGAGCCATCCCAAACATTGGGGTGGCTGTGTCTTTTTGATTTTAATTTCCCTAAGCTATAGGACCATAAGTGGAAGTGCCCTAGGCTCTGTTGCTTTGTTTTTTAGATGTTTCAGGAAACACCATACACTTCTCCCGAGTGGCTGTTGGCAATTTACATCCCGCCCATCAGCATAACAAGGCTCCCAGTTCTCCATAGCCTGTCCTGCCTTTCTGGATTTTACACTTTTTTCAGATGGCCCTTTTGACGGGGGGGAAGTGAGACTTCATTGTAGTGCAGATTTCCTTTGCAAGCTTGCTTGGTTGGCCAAAAAGGGCGTATGCGTTTTTTCCTGAATATATTCAGGAAAAAACGCATACGCCCTTTTTGGCCAAGTGCATCATTGTCGACCTTCTGCCTCTTTTCCTATGCTTTAAATGCAATTCCAGTCTACCTCCTGAAATCGGTTTCCTGCAATTCTGCCCGGCTTTCAAGTCCTCTTGGCAGCCTTACTTCAGTATATTTTTGGATGATAGCTGTCATTTATAACTCTGCAGGTTTGTGAATTACAGTGCCCCTGAGCTCCTTTCTTCAACTCATTTTCTTGTGAGCTGGCCGCAACACCGCAGGATTGCTTCAGGCCTTAATCTGGTTCCGGCATGGCACGCTGAGCCTTTGGTTAATTCCTCTTCCTGGTGGGAAATGAGAGTTAAATATTCCCGTCAAGACACCTCCAGCTAGTCTCTCATTGGTTCTCCCTATTCCTGTTCATCTTCTGCGGAATTTGCAAACTGGGCCAAACAGGAGGTTAAAGGCACTGACTCTCCAAGTCGGGAGAGTGTTAGTAAAGCATCTGGAATGTTGCACCCGAGTACCAGGGGACGAGAACTGAGACATATTTCAACACGTCTCCCGATCACACGGTTGATCATACTCTGGGTTCCACATGCATGTTTTAGCTGAAGGAAGAATCCCTTAAACCTGGAGAGTTGAGACCCGTGGAATGGGTACCATGCAATATGACTTCAAAGGGTCTTCATTTGCTCACCAAAACTCTCCAATCCTATCACTGCTGCGTTTTTGCCCCTGTACTCACGATTGATTCACTTTCAGAGACATAGCAATCCATAGGTTTTAAGATACTTACTAGTCAGGTACATTATTAGGCGTTTAATATGGGGTTTTGAGTCCATTTCGTTGAGCAAGGAGTAGCTCTTGTCTATTACATATTTGGCTTAAGGAACTTTATCTGTGCTCATTTCAATCTCTGGTTTTATGCAGCACCCCAACTCACCTTTCCCCTTAAGCAAGCATAAGTTGATTTTCTAAATTTGGGACCATGTTCTGTTTTGAAATTCAGTTCCTGTGTAGCCAAGTTTACATTCCGTGTATTAGTGATATCTTATGATGTTTCTTTTTCTGTGTGACTTATTTCAGTTAGAATCATCATACCTGAATCCACTCATTATGCTGCTATGGGCCTGATGACATAGATGTCATTGCTGAGTGATATTGCATTGTACGTAAGTACCACAACTTCTTTATCCATTTTTCGCTTTATGCGATATTGAACTTGTACCGTAAACGAGTTTCTTGTAAACAGAGCCATCCCAAACTTTGGGGTGGCTGTGTCTTTTTGATTTTAATTTCCCTAAGCTATAGGACCATAAGTGGAAGTGCCCTAGGCTCTGTTGCTTTGTTTTTTAGATGTTTCAGGAAACACCATACACTTCTCCCGAGTGGCTGTTGGCAATTTACATCCCGCCCATCAGCATAACAAGGCTCCCAGTTCTCCATAGCCTGTCCTGCCTTTCTGGATTTTACACTTTTTTCAGATGGCCCTTTTGACGGGGGGGAAGTGAGACTTCATTGTAGTGCAGATTTCCTTTGCAAGCTTGCTTGGTTGGCCAAAAAGGGCGTATGCGTTTTTTCCTGAATATATTCAGGAAAAAACGCATACGCCCTTTTTGGCCAAGTGCATCATTGTCGACCTTCTGCCTCTTTTCCTATGCTTTAAATGCAATTCCAGTCTACCTCCTGAAATCGGTTTCCTGCAATTCTGCCCGGCTTTCAAGTCCTCTTGGCAGCCTTACTTCAGTATATTTTTGGATGATAGCTGTCATTTATAACTCTGCAGGTTTGTGAATTACAGTGCCCCTGAGCTCCTTTCTTCAACTCGCTTTCTTGTGAGCTGGCCGCAACACCGCAGGATTGCTTCAGGCCTTAATCTGGTTCCGGCATGGCACGCTGAGCCTTTGGTTAATTCCTCTTCCTGGTGGGAAATGAGAGTTAAATATTCCCGTCCAGACACCTCCAGCTAGTCTCTCATTGGTTCTCCCTATTCCTGTTCATCTTCCGCGGAATTTGCAAACTGGGCCAAACAGGAGGTTAAAGGCACTGACTCTCCAAGTCGGGAGAGTGTTAGTAAAGCATCTGGAATGTTGCACCCGAGTACCAGGGGACGAGAACTGAGACATATTTCAACACATCTCCCGATCACACGGTTGATCATACTCTGGGTTCCACATGCATGTTTTAGCTGAAGGAAGAATCCCTTAAACCTGGAGAGTTGAGACCCGTGGAATGGGTACCATGCAATATGACTTCAAAGGGTCTTCATTTGCTCACCAAAACTCTCCAATCCTATCACTGCTGCGTTTTTGCCCCTGTACTCACGATTGATTCACTTTCAGAGACATAGCAATCCATAGGTTTTAAGATACTTACTAGTCAGGTACATTATTAGGCGTTTAATATGGGGTTTTGAGTCCATTTCGTTGAGCAAGGAGTAGCTCTTGTCTATTACATATTTGGCTTAAGGAACTTTATCTGTGCTCATTTCAATCTCTGGTTTTATGCAGCACCCCAACTCACCTTTCCCCTTAAGCAAGCATAAGTTGATTTTCTAAATTTGGGACCATGTTCTGTTTTGAAATTCAGTTCCTGTGTAGCCAAGTTTACATTCCGTGTATTAGTGATATCTTATGATGTTTCTTTTTCTGTGTGACTTATTTCAGTTAGAATCATCATACCTGAATCCACTCATTATGCTGCTATGGGCCTGATGACATAGATGTCATTGCTGAGTGATATTGCATTGTACGTAAGTACCACAACTTCTTTATCCATTTTTCTCTTTATGCGATATTGAACTTGTACCGTAAACGAGTTTCTTGTAAACAGAGCCATCCCAAACTTTGGGGTGGCTGTGTCTTTTTGATTTTAATTTCCCTAAGCTATAGGACCATAAGTGGAAGTGCCCTAGGCTCTGTTGCTTTGTTTTTTAGATGTTTCAGGAAACACCATACACTTCTCCCGAGTGGCTGTTGGCAATTTACATCCCGCCCATCAGCATAACAAGGCTCCCAGTTCTCCATAGCCTGTCCTGCCTTTCTGGATTTTACACTTTTTTCAGATGGCCCTTTTGACGGGGGGGAAGTGAGACTTCATTGTAGTGCAGATTTCCTTTGCAAGCTTGCTTGGTTGGCCAAAAAGGGCGTATGCGTTTTTTCCTGAATATATTCAGGAAAAAACGCATACGCCCTTTTTGGCCAAGTGCATCATTGTCGACCTTCTGCCTCTTTTCCTATGCTTTAAATGCAATTCCAGTCTACCTCCTGAAATCGGTTTCCTGCAATTCTGCCCGGCTTTCAAGTCCTCTTGGCAGCCTTACTTCAGTATATTTTTGGATGATAGCTGTCATTTATAACTCTGCAGGTTTGTGAATTACAGTGCCCCTGAGCTCCTTTCTTCAACTCGCTTTCTTGTGAGCTGGCCGCAACACCGCAGGATTGCTTCAGGCCCTAATCTGGTTCCGGCATGGCACGCTGAGCCTTTGGTTAATTCCTCTTCCTGGTGGGAAATGAGAGTTAAATATTCCCGTCCAGACACCTCCAGCTAGTCTCTCATTGGTTCTCCCTATTCCTGTTCATCTTCCGCGGAATTTGCAAACTGGGCCAAACAGGAGGTTAAAGGCACTGACTCTCCAAGTCGGGAGAGTGTTAGTAAAGCATCTGGAATGTTGCACCCGAGTACCAGGGGACGAGAACTGAGACATATTTCAACACGTCTCCCGATCACACGGTTGATCATACTCTGGGTTCCACATGCATGTTTTAGCTGAAGGAAGAATCCCTTAAACCTGGAGAGTTGAGACCCGTGGAATGGGTACCATGCAATATGACTTCAAAGGGTCTTCATTTGCTCACCAAAACTCTCCAATCCTATCACTGCTGCGTTTTTGCCCCTGTACTCACGATTGATTCACTTTCAGAGACATAGCAATCCATAGGTTTTAAGATACTTACTAGTCAGGTACATTATTAGGCGTTTAATATGGGGTTTTGAGTCCATTTCGTTGAGCAAGGAGTAGCTCTTGTCTATTACATATTTGGCTTAAGGAACTTTATCTGTGCTCATTTCAATCTCTGGTTTTATGCAGCACCCCAACTCACCTTTCCCCTTAAGCAAGCATAAGTTGATTTTCTAAATTTGGGACCATGTTCTGTTTTGAAATTCAGTTCCTGTGTAGCCAAGTTTACATTCCGTGTATTAGTGATATCTTATGATGTTTCTTTTTCTGTGTGACTTATTTCAGTTAGAATCATCATACCTGAATCCACTCATTATGCTGCTATGGGCCTGATGACATAGATGTCATTGCTGAGTGATATTGCATTGTACGTAAGTACCACAACTTCTTTATCCATTTTTCGCTTTATGCGATATTGAACTTGTACCGTAAACGAGTTTCTTGTAAACAGAGCCATCCCAAACATTGGGGTGGCTGTGTCTTTTTGATTTTAATTTCCCTAAGCTATAGGACCATAAGTGGAAGTGCCCTAGGCTCTGTTGCTTTGTTTTTTAGATGTTTCAGGAAACACCATACACTTCTCCCGAGTGGCTGTTGGCAATTTACATCCCACCCATCAGCATAACAAGGCTCCCAGTTCTCCATAGCCTGTCCTGCCTTTCTGGATTTTACACTTTTTTCAGATGGCCCTTTTGACGGGGGGGAAGTGAGACTTCATTGTAGTGCAGATTTCCTTTGCAAGCTTGCTTGGTTGGCCAAAAAGGGCGTATGCGTTTTTTCCTGAATATATTCAGGAAAAAACGCATACGCCCTTTTTGGCCAAGTGCATCATTGTCGACCTTCTGCCTCTTTTCCTATGCTTTAAATGCAATTCCAGTCTACCTCCTGAAATCGGTTTCCTGCAATTCTGCCCGGCTTTCAAGTCCTCTTGGCAGCCTTACTTCAGTATATTTTTGGATGATAGCTGTCATTTATAACTCTGCAGGTTTGTGAATTACAGTGCCCCTGAGCTCCTTTCTTCAACTCGCTTTCTTGTGAGCTGGCCGCAACACCGCAGGATTGCTTCAGGCCCTAATCTGGTTCCGGCATGGCACACTGAGCCTTTGGTTAATTCCTCTTCCTGGTGGGAAATGAGAGTTAAATTTTCCCGTCCAGACACCTCCAGCTAGTCTCTCGTTGGTTCTCCCTATTCCTGTTCATCTTCCGTGGAATTTGCAAACTGGGCCAAAGAGGAGGTTAAAGGCACTGACTCTCCAAGTCGGGAGAGTGTTAGTAAAGCATCTGGAATGTTGCACCCGAGTACCAGGGGACGAGAACTGAGACATATTTCAACACGTCTCCCGATCACACGGTTGATCATACTCTGGGTTCCACATGCATGTTTTAGCTGAAGGAAGAATCCCTTAAACCTGGAGAGTTGAGACCCGTGGAATGGGTACCATGCAATATGACTTCAAAGGGTCTTCATTTGCTCACCAAAACTCTCCAATCCTATCACTGCTGCGTTTTTGCCCCTGTACTCACGATTGATTCACTTTCAGAGACATAGCAATCCATAGGTTTTAAGATACTTACTAGTCAGGTACATTATTAGGCGTTTAATATGGGGTTTTGAGTCCATTTCGTTGAGCAAGGAGTAGCTCTTGTCTATTACATATTTGGCTTAAGGAACTTTATCTGTGCTCATTTCAATCTCTGGTTTTATGCAGCACCCCAACTCACCTTTCCCCTTAAGCAAGCATAAGTTGATTTTCTAAATTTGGGACCATGTTCTGTTTTGAAATTCAGTTCCTGTGTAGCCAAGTTTACATTCCGTGTATTAGTGATATCTTATGATGTTTCTTTTTCTGTGTGACTTATTTCAGTTAGAATCATCATACCTGAATCCACTCATTATGCTGCTATGGGCCTGATGACATAGATGTCATTGCTGAGTGATATTGCATTGTACGTAAGTACCACAACTTCTTTATCCATTTTTCGCTTTATGCGATATTGAACTTGTACCGTAAACGAGTTTCTTGTAAACAGAGCCATCCCAAACTTTGGGGTGGCTGTGTCTTTTTGATTTTAATTTCCCTAAGCTATAGGACCATAAGTGGAAGTGCCCTAGGCTCTGTTGCTTTGTTTTTTAGATGTTTCAGGAAACACCATACACTTCTCCCGAGTGGCTGTTGGCAAGTTACATCCCGCCCATCAGCATAACAAGGCTCCCAGTTCTCCATGGCCTGTCCTGCCTTTCTGGATTTTACACTTTTTTCAGATGGCCCTTTTGACGGGGGGGGGAAGTGAGACTTCATTGTAGTGCAGATTTCCTTTGCAAGCTTGCTTGGTTGGCCAAAAAGGGCGTATGCGTTTTTTCCTGAATATATTCAGGAAAAAACGCATACGCCCTTTTTGGCCAAGTGCATCATTGTCGACCTTCTGCCTCTTTTCCTATGCTTTAAATGCAATTCCAGTCTACCTCCTGAAATCGGTTTCCTGCAATTCTGCCCGGCTTTCAAGTCCTCTTGGCAGCCTTACTTCAGTATATTTTTGGATGATAGCTGTCATTTATAACTCTGCAGGTTTGTGAATTACAGTGCCCCTGAGCTCCTTTCTTCAACTCGCTTTCTTGTGAGCTGGCCGCAACACCGCAGGATTGCTTCAGGCCCTAATCTGGTTCCGGCATGGCACGCTGAGCCTTTGGTTAATTCCTCTTCCTGGTGGGAAATGAGAGTTAAATTTTCCTGTCCAGACACCTCCAGCTAGTCTCTCATTGGTTCTCCCTATTCCTGTTCATCTTCCACGGAATTTGCAAACTGGGCCAAACAGGAGGTTAAAGGCACTGACTCTCCAAGTCGGGAGAGTGTTAGTAAAGCATCTGGAATGTTGCACCCGAGTACCAGGGGACGAGAACTGAGACATATTTCAACACGTCTCCCGATCACACGGTTGATCATACTCTGGGTTCCACATGCATGTTTTAGCTGAAGGAAGAATCCCTTAAACCTGGAGAGTTGAGACCCGTGGAATGGGTACCATGCAATATGACTTCAAAGGGTCTTCATTTGCTCACCAAAACTCTCCAATCCTATCACTGCTGCGTTTTTGCCCCTGTACTCAAGATTGATTCACTTTCAGAGACATAGCAGTCCATAGGTTTTAAGATACTTACTAGTCAGGTACATTATTAGGCGTTTAATATGGGGTGTTGAGTCCATTTCGTTGAGCAAGGAGTAGCTCTTGTCTATTACATATTTGGCTTAAGGAACTTTATCTGTGCTCATTTCAATCTCTGGTTTTATGCAGCACCCCAACTCACCTTTCCCCTTAAGCAAGCATAAGTTGGTTTTCTAAATTTGGGACCATGTTCTGTTTTGAAATTCAGTTCCTGTGTAGCCAAGTTTACATTCCGTGTATTAGTGATATCTTATGATGTTTCTTTTTCTGTGTGACTTATTTCAGTTAGAATCATCATACCTGAATCCACTCATCATGCTGCTATGGGCCTGATGACATAGATGTCATTGCTGAGTGATATTGCATTGTACGTAAGTACCACAACTTCTTTATCCATTTTTCGCTTTATGCGATATTGAACTTGTACCGTAAACGAGTTTCTTGTAAACAGAGCCATCCCAAACTTTGGGGTGGCTGTGTCTTTTTGATTTTAATTTCCCTAAGCTATAGGACCATAAGTGGAAGTGCCCTAGGCTCTGTTGCTTTGTTTTTTAGATGTTTCAGGAAACACCATACACTTCTCCCGAGTGGCTGTTGGCAATTTACATCCCGCCCATCAGCATAACAAGGCTCCCAGTTCTCCATGGCCTGTCCTGCCTTTCTGGATTTTACACTTTTTTCAGATGGCCCTTTTGACGGGGGGGGAAGTGAGACTTCATTGTAGTGCAGATTTCCTTTGCAAGCTTGCTTGGTTGGCCAAAAAGGGCGTATGCGTTTTTTCCTGAATATATTCAGGAAAAAACGCATACGCCCTTTTTGGCCAAGTGCATCATTGTCGACCTTCTGCCTCTTTTCCTATGCTTTAAATGCAATTCCAGTCTACCTCCTGAAATCGGTTTCCTGCAATTCTGCCCGGCTTTCAAGTCCTCTTGGCAGCCTTACTTCAGTATATTTTTGGATGATAGCTGTCATTTATAACTCTGCAGGTTTGTGAATTACAGTGCCCCTGAGCTCCTTTCTTCAACTCGCTTTCTTGTGAGCTGGCCGCAACACCGCAGGATTGCTTCAGGCCCTAATCTGGTTCCGGCATGGCACGCTGAGCCTTTGGTTAATTCCTCTTCCTGGTGGGAAATGAGAGTTAAATTTTCCCGTCCAGACACCTCCAGCTAGTCTCTCATTGGTTCTCCCTATTCCTGTTCATCTTCCGCGGAATTTGCAAACTGGGCCAAACAGGAGGTTAAAGGCACTGACTCTCCAAGTCGGGAGAGTGTTAGTAAAGCATCTGGAATGTTGCACCCGAGTACCAGGGGACGAGAACTGAGACATATTTCAACACGTCTCCCGATCACACGGTTGATCATACTCTGGGTTCCACATGCATGTTTTAGCTGAAGGAAGAATCCCTTAAACCTGGAGAGTTGAGACCCGTGGAATGGGTACCATGCAATATGACTTCAAAGGGTCTTCATTTGCTCACCAAAACTCTCCAATCCTATCACTGCTGCGTTTTTGCCCCTGTACTCACGATTGATTCACTTTCAGAGACATAGCAATCCATAGGTTTTAAGATACTTACTAGTCAGGTACATTATTAGGCGTTTAATATGGGGTTTTGAGTCCATTTCGTTGAGCAAGGAGTAGCTCTTGTCTATTACATATTTGGCTTAAGGAAATTTATCTGTGCTCATTTCAATCTCTGGTTTTATGCAGCACCCCAACTCACCTTTCCCCTTAAGCAAGCATAAGTTGGTTTTCTAAATTTGGGACCATGTTCTGTTTTGAAATTCAGTTCCTGTGTAGCCAAGTTTACATTCCGTGTATTAGTGATATCTTATGATGTTTCTTTTTCTGTGTGACTTATTTCAGTTAGAATCATCATACCTGAATCCACTCATTATGCTGCTATGGGCCTGATGACATAGATGTCATTGCTGAGTGATATTGCATTGTACGTAAGTACCACAACTTCTTTATCCATTTTTCGCTTTATGCGATATTGAACTTGTACCGTAAACGAGTTTCTTGTAAACAGAGCCATCCCAAACTTTGGGGTGGCTGTGTCTTTTTGATTTTAATTTCCCTAAGCTATAGGACCATAAGTGGAAGTGCCCTAGGCTCTGTTGCTTTGTTTTTTAGATGTTTCAGGAAACACCATACACTTCTCCCGAGTGGCTGTTGGCAATTTACATCCCGCCCATCAGCATAACAAGGCTCCCAGTTCTCCATGGCCTGTCCTGCCTTTCTGGATTTTACACTTTTTTCAGATGGCCCTTTTGATGGGGGGGGAAGTGAGACTTCATTGTAGTGCAGATTTCCTTTGCAAGCTTACTTGGTTGGCCAAAAAGGGCGTATGCGTTTTTTCCTGAATATATTCAGGAAAAAACGCATACGCCCTTTTTGGCCAAGTGCATCATTGTCGACCTTCTGCCTCTTTTCCTATGCTTTAAATGCAATTCCAGTCTACCTCCTGAAATCGGTTTCCTGCAATTCTGCCCGGCTTTCAAGTCCTCTTGGCAGCCTTACTTCAGTATATTTTTGGATGATAGCTGTCATTTATAACTCTGCAGGTTTGTGAATTACAGTGCCCCTGAGCTCCTTTCTTCAACTCGCTTTCTTGTGAGCTGGCCGCAACACCGCAGGATTGCTTCAGGCCCTAATCTGGTTCCGGCATGGCACGCTGAGCCTTTGGTTAATTCCTCTTCCTGGTGGGAAATGAGAGTTAAATTTTCCCGTCCAGACACCTCCAGCTAGTCTCTCATTGGTTCTCCCTATTCCTGTTCATCTTCCGCGGAATTTGCAAACTGGGCCAAACAGGAGGTTAAAGGCACTGACTCTCCAAGTCGGGAGAGTGTTAGTAAAGCATCTGGAATGTTGCACCCGAGTACCAGGGGACGAGAACTGAGACATATTTCAACACATCTCCCGATCACACGGTTGATCATACTCTGGGTTCCACATGCATGTTTTAGCTGAAGGAAGAATCCCTTAAACCTGGAGAGTTGAGACCCGTGGAATGGGTACCATGCAATATGACTTCAAAGGGTCTTCATTTGCTCACCAAAACTCTCCAATCCTATCACTGCTGCGTTTTTGCCCCTGTACTCACGATTGATTCACTTTCAGAGACATAGCAATCCATAGGTTTTAAGATACTTACTAGTCAGGTACATTATTAGGCGTTTAATATGGGGTTTTGAGTCAATTTCGTTGAGCAAGGAGTAGCTCTTGTCTATTACATATTTGGCTTAAGGAAATTTATCTGTGCTCATTTCAATCTCTGGTTTTATGCAGCACCCCAACTCACCTTTCCCCTTAAGCAAGCATAAGTTGGTTTTCTAAATTTGGGACCATGTTCTGTTTTGAAATTCAGTTCCTGTGTAGCCAAGTTTACATTCCGTGTATTAGTGATATCTTATGATGTTTCTTTTTCTGTGTGACTTATTTCAGTTAGAATCATCATACCTGAATCCACTCATTATGCTGCTATGGGCCTGATGACATAGATGTCATTGCTGAGTGATATTGCATTGTACGTAAGTACCACAACTTCTTTATCCATTTTTCGCTTTATGCGATATTGAACTTGTACCGTAAACGAGTTTCTTGTAAACAGAGCCATCCCAAACTTTGGGGTGGCTGTGTCTTTTTGATTTTAATTTCCCTAAGCTATAGGACCATAAGTGGAAGTGCCCTAGGCTCTGTTGCTTTGTTTTTTAGATGTTTCAGGAAACACCATACACTTCTCCCGAGTGGCTGTTGGCAAGTTACATCCCGCCCAACAGCATAACAAGGCTCCCAGTTCTCCATGGCCTGTCCTGCCTTTCTGGATTTTACACTTTTTTCAGATGGCCCTTTTGACGGGGGGGGAAGTGAGACTTCATTGTAGTGCAGATTTCCTTTGCAAGCTTGCTTGGTTGGCCAAAAAGGGCGTATGCGTTTTTTCCTGAATATATTCAGGAAAAAACGCATACGCCCTTTTTGGCCAAGTGCATCATTGTCGACCTTCTGCCTCTTTTACTATGCTTTAAATGCAATTCCAGTCTACCTCTTGAAATCGGTTTCCTGCAATTCTGCCCGGCTTTCAAGTCCTCTTGGCAGCCTTACTTCAGTATATTTTTGGATGATAGCTGTCATTTATAACTCTGCAGGTTTGTGAGTTACAGTTCCCCTGAGCTCCTTTCTTCAACTCGCTTTCTTGTGAGCTGGCCGCAACACCGCAGGATTGCTTCAGGCCCTAATCTGGTTCCGGCATGGCACGCTGAGCCTTTGGTTAATTCCTCTTCCTGGTGGGAAATGAGAGTTAAATTTTCCCGTCCAGACACCTCCAGCTAGTCTCTCATTGGTTCTCCCTATTCCTGTTCATCTTCCGCGGAATTTGCAAACTGGGCCAAACAGGAGGTTAAAGGCACTGACTCTCCAAGTCGGGAGAGTGTTAGTAAAGCATCTGGAATGTTGCACCCGAGTACCAGGGGACGAGAACTGAGACATATTTCAACACGTCTCCCGATCACACGGTTGATCATACTCTGGGTTCCACATGCATGTTTTAGCTGAAGGAAGAATCCCTTAAACCTGGAGAGTTGAGACCCGTGGAATGGGTACCATGCAATATGACTTCAAAGGGTCTTCATTTGCTCACCAAAACTCTCCAATCCTATCACTGCTGCGTTTTTGCCCCTGTACTCACGATTGATTCACTTTCAGAGACATAGCAATCCATAGGTTTTAAGATACTTACTAGTCAGGTACATTATTAGGCGTTTAATATGGGGTTTTGAGTCCATTTCGTTGAGCAAGGAGTAGCTCTTGTCTATTACATATTTGGCTTAAGGAAATTTATCTGTGCTCATTTCAATCTCTGGTTTTATGCAGCACCCCAACTCACCTTTCCCCTTAAGCAAGCATAAGTTGGTTTTCTAAATTTGGGACCATGTTCTGTTTTGAAATTCAGTTCCTGTGTAGCCAAGTTTACATTCCGTGTATTAGTGATATCTTATGATGTTTCTTTTTTTGTGTGACTTATTTCAGTTAGAATCATCATACCTGAATCCACTCATTATGCTGCTATGGGCCTGATGACATAGATGTCATTGCTGAGTGATATTGCATTGTACGTAAGTACCACAACTTCTTTATCCATTTTTCGCTTTATGCGATATTGAACTTGTACCGTAAACGAGTTTCTTGTAAACAGAGCCATCCCAAACTTTGGGGTGGCTGTGTCTTTTTGATTTTAATTTCCCTAAGCTATAGGACCATAAGTGGAAGTGCCCTAGGCTCTGTTGCTTTGTTTTTTAGATGTTTCAGGAAACACCATACACTTCTCCCGAGTGGCTGTTGGCAAGTTACATCCCGCCCATCAGCATAACAAGGCTCCCAGTTCTCCATGGCCTGTCCTGCCTTTCTGGATTTTACACTTTTTTCAGATGGCCCTGTTGATGGGGGGGGAAGTGAGACTTCATTGTAGTGCAGATTTCCTTTGCAAGCTTGCTTGGTTGGCCAAAAAGGGCGTATGCGTTTTTTCCTGAATATATTCAGGAAAAAACGCATACGCCCTTTTTGGCCAAGTGCATCATTGTCGACCTTCTGCCTCTTTTCCTATGCTTTAAATGCAATTCCAGTCTACCTCCTGAAATCGGTTTCCTGCAATTCTGCCCGGCTTTCAAGTCCTCTTGGCAGCCTTACTTCAGTATATTTTTGGATGATAGCTGTCATTTATAACTCTGCAGGTTTGTGAATTACAGTGCCCCTGAGCTCCTTTCTTCAACTCGCTTTCTTGTGAGCTGGCCGCAACACCGCAGGATTGCTTCAGGCCCTAATCTGGTTCCGGCATGGCACGCTGAGCCTTTGGTTAATTCCTCTTCCTGGTGGGAAATGAGAGTTAAATTTTCCCGTCCAGACACCTCCAGCTAGTCTCTCATTGGTTCTCCCTATTCCTGTTCATCTTCCGCGGAATTTGCAAACTGGGCCAAACAGGAGGTTAAAGGCACTGACTCTCCAAGTCGGGAGAGTGTTAGTAAAGCATCTGGAATGTTGCACCCGAGTACCAGGGGACGAGAACTGAGACATATTTCAACACATCTCCCGATCACACGGTTGATCATACTCTGGGTTCCACATGCATGTTTTAGCTGAAGGAAGAATCCCTTAAACCTGGAGAGTTGAGACCCGTGGAATGGGTACCATGCAATATGACTTCAAAGGGTCTTCATTTGCTCACCAAAACTCTCCAATCCTATCACTGCTGCGTTTTTGCCCCTGTACTCACGATTGATTCACTTTCAGAGACATAGCAATCCATAGGTTTTAAGATACTTACTAGTCAGGTACATTATTAGGCGTTTAATATGGGGTTTTGAGTCCATTTCGTTGAGCAAGGAGTAGCTCTTGTCTATTACATATTTGGCTTAAGGAAATTTATCTGTGCTCATTTCAATCTCTGGTTTTATGCAGCACCCCAACTCACCTTTCCCCTTAAGCAAGCATAAGTTGGTTTTCTAAATTTGGGACCATGTTCTGTTTTGAAATTCAGTTCCTGTGTAGCCAAGTTTACATTCCGTGTATTAGTGATATCTTATGATGTTTCTTTTTCTGTGTGACTTATTTCAGTTAGAATCATCATACCTGAATCCACTCATCATGCTGCTATGGGCCTGATGACATAGATGTCATTGCTGAGTGATATTGCATTGTACGTAAGTACCACAACTTCTTTATCCATTTTTCGCTTTATGCGATATTGAACTTGTACCGTAAACGAGTTTCTTGTAAACAGAGCCATCCCAAACTTTGGGGTGGCTGTGTCTTTTTGATTTTAATTTCCCTAAGCTATAGGACCATAAGTGGAAGTGCCCTAGGCTCTGTTGCTTTGTTTTTTAGATGTTTCAGGAAACACCATACACTTCTCCCGAGTGGCTGTTGGCAAGTTACATCCCGCCCATCAGCATAACAAGGCTCCCAGTTCTCCATGGCCTGTCCTGCCTTTCTGGATTTTACACTTTTTTCAGATGGCCCTGTTGATGGGGGGGGAAGTGAGACTTCATTGTAGTGCAGATTTCCTTTGCAAGCTTGCTTGGTTGGCCAAAAAGGGCGTATGCGTTTTTTCCTGAATATATTCAGGAAAAAACGCATACGCCCTTTTTGGCCAAGTGCATCATTGTCGACCTTCTGCCTCTTTTCCTATGCTTTAAATGCAATTCCAGTCTACCTCCTGAAATCGGTTTCCTGCAATTCTGCCCGGCTTTCAAGTCCTCTTGGCAGCCTTACTTCAGTATATTTTTGGATGATAGCTGTCATTTATAACTCTGCAGGTTTGTGAATTACAGTGCCCCTGAGCTCCTTTCTTCAACTCGCTTTCTTGTGAGCTGGCCGCAACACCGCAGGATTGCTTCAGGCCCTAATCTGGTTCCGGCATGGCACGCTGAGCCTTTGGTTAATTCCTCTTCCTGGTGGGAAATGAGAGTTAAACTTTCCCGTGCAGACACCTCCAGCTAGTCTCTCATTGGTTCTCCCTATTCCTGTTCATCTTCCGCGGAATTTGCAAACTGGGCCAAACAGGAGGTTAAAGGCACTGACTCTCCAAGTCGGGAGAGTGTTAGTAAAGCATCTGGAATGTTGCACCCGAGTACCAGGGGACGAGAACTGAGACATATTTCAACACATCTCCCGATCACACGGTTGATCATACTCTGGGTTCCACATGCATGTTTTAGCTGAAGGAAGAATCCCTTAAACCTGGAGAGTTGAGACCCGTGGAATGGGTACCATGCAATATGACTTCAAAGGGTCTTCATTTGCTCACCAAAACTCTCCAATCCTATCACTGCTGCGTTTTTGCCCCTGTACTCACGATTGATTCACTTTCAGAGACATAGCAATCCATAGGTTTTAAGATACTTACTAGTCAGGTACATTATTAGGCGTTTAATATGGGGTTTTGAGTCCATTTCGTTGAGCAAGGAGTAGCTCTTGTCTATTACATATTTGGCTTAAGGAAATTTATCTGTGCTCATTTCAATCTCTGGTTTTATGCAGCACCCCAACTCACCTTTCCCCTTAAGCAAGCATAAGTTGGTTTTCTAAATTTGGGACCATGTTCTGTTTTGAAATTCAGTTCCTGTGTAGCCAAGTTTACATTCCGTGTATTAGTGATATCTTATGATGTTTCTTTTTCTGTGTGACTTATTTCAGTTAGAATCATCATACCTGAATCCACTCATTATGCTGCTATGGGCCTGATGACATAGATGTCATTGCTGAGTGATATTGCATTGTACGTAAGTACCACAACTTCTTTATCCATTTTTCGCTTTATGCGATATTGAACTTGTACCGTAAACGAGTTTCTTGTAAACAGAGCCATCCCAAACTTTGGGGTGGCTGTGTCTTTTTGATTTTAATTTCCCTAAGCTATAGGACCATAAGTGGAAGTGCCCTAGGCTCTGTTGCTTTGTTTTTTAGATGTTTCAGGAAACACCATACACTTCTCCCGAGTGGCTGTTGGCAAGTTACATCCCGCCCATCAGCATAACAAGGCTCCCAGTTCTCCATGGCCTGTCCTGCCTTTCTGGATTTTACACTTTTTTCAGATGGCCCTTTTGACGGGGGGGGGAAGTGAGACTTCATTGTAGTGCAGATTTCCTTTGCAAGCTTGCTTGGTTGGCCAAAAAGGGCGTATGCGTTTTTTCCTGAATATATTCAGGAAAAAACGCATACGCCCTTTTTGGCCAAGTGCATCATTGTCAACCTTCTGCCTCTTTTCCTATGCTTTAAATGCAATTCCAGTCTACCTCCTGAAATCGGTTTCCTGCAATTCTGCCCGGCTTTCAAGTCCTCTTGGCAGCCTTACTTCAGTATATTTTTGGATGATAGCTGTCATTTATAACTCTGCAGGTTTGTGAATTACAGTGCCCCTGAGCTCCTTTCTTCAACTCGCTTTCTTGTGAGCTGGCCGCAACACCGCAGGATTGCTTCAGGCCCTAATCTGGTTCCGGCATGGCACGCTGAGCCTTTGGTTAATTCCTCTTCCTGGTGGGAAATGAGAGTTAAATTTTCCCGTCCAGACACCTCCAGCTAGTCTCTCATTGGTTCTCCCTATTCCTGTTCATCTTCCGCGGAATTTGCAAACTGGGCCAAACAGGAGGTTAAAGGCACTGACTCTCCAAGTCGGGAGAGTGTTAGTAAAGCATCTGGAATGTTGCACCCGAGTACCAGGGGACGAGAACTGAGACATATTTCAACACGTCTCCCAATCACACGGTTGATCATACTCTGGGTTCCACATGCATGTTTTAGCTGAAGGAAGAATCCCTTAAACCTGGAGAGTTGAGACCCGTGGAATGGGTACCATGCAATATGACTTCAAAGGGTCTTCATTTGCTCACCAAAACTCTCCAATCCTATCACTGCTGCGTTTTTGCCCCTGTACTCACGATTGATTCACTTTCAGAGACATAGCAATCCATAGGTTTTAAGATACTTACTAGTCAGGTACATTATTAGGCGTTTAATATGGGGTTTTGAGTCCATTTCGTTGAGCAAGGAGTAGCTCTTGTCTATTACATATTTGGCTTAAGGAACTTTATCTGTGCTCATTTCAATCTCTGGTTTTATGCAGCACCCCAACTCACCTTTCCCCTTAAGCAAGCATAAGTTGATTTTCTAAATTTGGGACCATGTTCTGTTTTGAAATTCAGTTCCTGTGTAGCCAAGTTTACATTCCGTGTATTAGTGATATCTTATGATGTTTCTTTTTCTGTGTGACTTATTTCAGTTAGAATCATCATACCTGAATCCACTCATTATGCTGCTATGGGCCTGATGACATAGATGTCATTGCTGAGTGATATTGCATTGTACGTAAGTACCACAACTTCTTTATCCATTTTTCGCTTTATGCGATATTGAACTTGTACCGTAAACGAGTTTCTTGTAAACAGAGCCATCCCAAACTTTGGGGTGGCTGTGTCTTTTTGATTTTAATTTCCCTAAGCTATAGGACCATAAGTGGAAGTGCCCTAGGCTCTGTTGCTTTGTTTTTTAGATGTTTCAGGAAACACCATACACTTCTCCCGAGTGGCTGTTGGCAATTTACATCCCGCCCATCAGCATAACAAGGCTCCCAGTTCTCCATAGCCTGTCCTGCCTTTCTGGATTTTACACTTTTTTCAGATGGCCCTTTTGACGGGGGGTAAGTGAGACTTCATTGTAGTGCAGATTTCCTTTGCAAGCTTGCTTGGTTGGCCAAAAAGGGCGTATGCGTTTTTTCCTGAATATATTCAGGAAAAAACGCATACGCCCTTTTTGGCCAAGTGCATCATTGTCGACCTTCTGCCTCTTTTCCTATGCTTTAAATGCAATTCCAGTCTACCTCCTGAAATCGGTTTCCTGCAATTCTGCCCGGCTTTCAAGTCCTCTTGGCAGCCTTACTTCAGTATATTTTTGGATGATAGCTGTCATTTATAACTCTGCAGGTTTGTGAATTACAGTGCCCCTGAGCTCCTTTCTTCAAGTCGCTTTCTTGTGAGCTGGCCGCAACACCGCAGGATTGCTTCAGGCCCTAATCTGGTTCCGGCATGGCACGCTGAGCCTTTGGTTAATTCCTCTTCCTGGTGGGAAATGAGAGTTAAATTTTCCCGTCCAGACACCTCCAGCTAGTCTCTCATTGGTTCTCCCTATTCCTGTTCATCTTCCGCGGAATTTGCAAACTGGGCCAAACAGGAGGTTAAAGGCACTGACTCTCCAAGTCGGGAGAGTGTTAGTAAAGCATCTGGAATGTTGCACCCGAGTACCAGGGGACGAGAACTGAGACATATTTCAACACGTCTCCCGATCACACGGTTGATCATACTCTGGGTTCCACATGCATGTTTTAGCTGAAGGAAGAATCCCTTAAACCTGGAGAGTTGAGACCCGTGGAATGGGTACCATGCAATATGACTTCAAAGGGTCTTCATTTGCTCACCAAAACTCTCCAATCCTATCACTGCTGCGTTTTTGCCCCTGTACTCACGATTGATTCACTTTCAGAGACATAGCAATCCATAGGTTTTAAGATACTTACTAGTCAGGTACATTATTAGGCGTTTAATATGGGGTTTTGAGTCCATTTCGTTGAGCAAGGAGTAGCTCTTGTCTATTACATATTTGGCTTAAGGAACTTTATCTGTGCTCATTTCAATCTCTGGTTTTATGCAGCACCCCAACTCACCTTTCCCCTTAAGCAAGCATAAGTTGGTTTTCTAAATTTGGGACCATGTTCTGTTTTGAAATTCAGTTCCTGTGTAGCCAAGTTTACATTCCGTGTATTAGTGATATCTTATGATGTTTCTTTTTCTGTGTGACTTATTTCAGTTAGAATCATCATACCTGAATCCACTCATTATGCTGCTATGGGCCTGATGACATAGATGTCATTGCTGAGTGATATTGCATTGTACATAAGTACCACAACTTCTTTATCCATTTTTCGCTTTATGCGATATTGAACTTGTACCGTAAACGAGTTTCTTGTAAACAGAGCCATCCCAAACTTTGGGGTGGCTGTGTCTTTTTGATTTTAATTTCCCTAAGCTATAGGACCATAAGTGGAAGTGCCCTAGGCTCTGTTGCTTTGTTTTTTAGATGTTTCAGGAAACACCATACACTTCTCCCGAGTGGCTGTTGGCAAGTTACATCCCGCCCATCAGCATAACAAGGCTCCCAGTTCTCCATGGCCTGTCCTGCCTTTCTGGATTTTACACTTTTTTCAGATGGCCCTGTTGATGGGGGGGGAAGTGAGACTTCATTGTAGTGCAGATTTCCTTTGCAAGCTTGCTTGGTTGGCCAAAAAGGGCGTATGCGTTTTTTCCTGAATATATTCAGGAAAAAACGCATACGCCCTTTTTGGCCAAGTGCATCATTGTCGACCTTCTGCCTCTTTTCCTATGCTTTAAATGCAATTCCAGTCTACCTCCTGAAATCGGTTTCCTGCAATTCTGCCCGGCTTTCAAGTCCTCTTGGCAGCCTTACTTCAGTATATTTTTGGATGCTAGCTGTCATTTATAACTCTGCAGGTTTGTGAATTACAGTGCCCCTGAGCTCCTTTCTTCAACTCGCTTTCTTGTGAGCTGGCCGCAACACCGCAGGATTGCTTCAGGCCCTAATCTGGTTCCGGCATGGCACGCTGAGCCTTTGGTTAATTCCTCTTCCTGGTGGGAAATGAGAGTTAAATTTTCCCGTCCAGACACCTCCAGCTAGTCTCTCATTGGTTCTCCCTATTCCTGTTCATCTTCCGTGGAATTTGCAAACTGGGCCAAACAGGAGGTTAAAGGCACTGACTCTCCAAGTTGGGAGAGTGTTAGTAAAGCATCTGGAATGTTGCACCCGAGTACCAGGGGACGAGAACTGAGACATATTTCAACACATCTCCCGATCACACGGTTGATCATACTCTGGGTTCCACATGCATGTTTTAGCTGAAGGAAGAATCCCTTAAACCTGGAGAGTTGAGACCCGTGGAATGGGTACCATGCAATATGACTTCAAAGGGTCTTCATTTGCTCACCAAAACTCTCCAATCCTATCACTGCTGCGTTTTTGCCCCTGTACTCACGATTGATTCACTTTCAGAGACATAGCAATCCATAGGTTTTAAGATACTTACTAGTCAGGTACATTATTAGGCGTTTAATATGGGGTTTTGAGTCCATTTCGTTGAGCAAGGAGTAGCTCTTGTCTATTACATATTTGGCTTAAGGAAATTTATCTGTGCTCATTTCAATCTCTGGTTTTATGCAGCACCCCAACTCACCTTTCCCCTTAAGCAAGCATAAGTTGGTTTTCTAAATTTGGGACCATGTTCTGTTTTGAAATTCAGTTCCTGTGTAGCCAAGTTTACATTCCGTGTATTAGTGATATCTTATGATGTTTCTTTTTCTGTGTGACTTATTTCAGTTAGAATCATCATACCTGAATCCACTCATTATGCTGCTATGGGCCTGATGACATAGATGTCATTGCTGAGTGATATTGCATTGTACGTAAGTACCACAACTTCTTTATCCATTTTTCGCTTTATGCGATATTGAACTTGTACCGTAAACGAGTTTCTTGTAAACAGAGCCATCCCAAACTTTGGGGTGGCTGTGTCTTTGTGATTTTAATTTCCCTAAGCTATAGGACCATAAGTGGAAGTGCCCTAGGCTCTGTTGCTTTGTTTTTTAGATGTTTCAGGAAACACCATACACTTCTCCCGAGTGGCTGTTGGCAAGTTACATCCCGCCCATCAGCATAACAAGGCTCCCAGTTCTCCATGGCCTGTCCTGCCTTTCTGGATTTTACACTTTTTTCAGATGGCCCTGTTGATGGGGGGGGAAGTGAGACTTCATTGTAGTGCAGATTTCCTTTGCAAGCTTGCTTGGTTGGCCAAAAAGGGCGTATGCGTTTTTTCCTGAATATATTCAGGAAAAAACGCATACGCCCTTTTTGGCCAAGTGCATCATTGTCGACCTTCTGCCTCTTTTCCTATGCTTTAAATGCAATTCCAGTCTACCTCCTGAAATCGGTTTCCTGCAATTCTGCCCGGCTTTCAAGTCCTCTTGGCAGCCTTACTTCAGTATATTTTTGGATGATAGCTGTCATTTATAACTCTGCAGGTTTGTGAATTACAGTGCCCCTGAGCTCCTTTCTTCAACTCGCTTTCTTGTGAGCTGGCCGCAACACCGCAGGATTGCTTCAGGCCCTAATCTGGTTCCGGCATGGCACGCTGAGCCTTTGGTTAATTCCTCTTCCTGGTGGGAAATGAGAGTTAAATTTTCCCGTGCAGACACCTCCAGCTAGTCTCTCATTGGTTCTCCCTATTCCTGTTCATCTTCCGCGGAATTTGCAAACTGGGCCAAACAGGAGGTTAAAGGCACTGACTCTCCAAGTCGGGAGAGTGTTAGTAAAGCATCTGGAATGTTGCACCCGAGTACCAGGGGACGAGAACTGAGACATATTTCAACACATCTCCTGATCACACGGTTGATCATACTCTGGGTTCCACATGCATGTTTTAGCTGAAGGAAGAATCCCTTAAACCTGGAGAGTTGAGACCCGTGGAATGGGTACCATGCAATATGACTTCAAAGGGTCTTCATTTGCTCACCAAAACTCTCCAATCCTATCACTGCTGCGTTTTTGCCCCTGTACTCACGATTGATTCACTTTCAGAGACATAGCAATCCATAGGTTTTAAGATACTTACTAGTCAGGTACATTATTAGGCGTTTAATATGGGGTTTTGAGTCCATTTCGTTGAGCAAGGAGTAGCTCTTGTCTATTACATATTTGGCTTAAGGAAATTTATCTGTGCTCATTTCAATCTCTGGTTTTATGCAGCACCCCAACTCACCTTTCCCCTTAAGCAAGCATAAGTTGGTTTTCTAAATTTGGGACCATGTTCTGTTTTGAAATTCAGTTCCTGTGTAGCCAAGTTTACATTCCGTGTATTAGTGATATCTTATGATGTTTCTTTTTCTGTGTGACTTATTTCAGTTAGAATCATCATACCTGAATCCACTCATTATGCTGCTATGGGCCTGATGACATAGATGTCATTGCTGAGTGATATTGCATTGTACGTAAGTACCACAACTTCTTTATCCATTTTTCGCTTTATGCGATATTGAACTTGTACCGTAAACGAGTTTCTTGTAAACAGAGCCATCCCAAACTTTGGGGTGGCTGTGTCTTTTTGATTTTAATTTCCCTAAGCTATAGGACCATAAGTGGAAGTGCCCTAGGCTCTGTTGCTTTGTTTTTTAGATGTTTCAGGAAACACCATACACTTCTCCCGAGTGGCTGTTGGCAATTTACATCCCACCCATCAGCATAACAAGGCTCCCAGTTCTCCATGGCCTGTCCTGCCTTTCTGGATTTTACACTTTTTTCAGATGGCCCTTCTGACGGGGGGGGGAAGTGAGACTTCATTGTAGTGCAGATTTCCTTTGCAAGCTTGCTTGGTTGGCCAAAAAGGGCGTATGCGTTTTTTCCTGAATATATTCAGGAAAAAACGCATACGCCCTTTTTGGCCAAGTGCATCATTGTCGACCTTCTGCCTCTTTTCCTATGCTTTAAATGCAATTCCAGTCTACCTCCTGAAATCGGTTTCCTGCAATTCTGCCCGGCTTTCAAGTCCTCTTGGCAGCCTTACTTCAGTATATTTTTGGATGATAGCTGTCATTTATAACTCTGCAGGTTTGTGAATTACAGTGCCCCTGAGCTCCTTTCTTCAACTCGCTTTCTTGTGAGCTGGCCGCAACACCGCAGGATTGCTTCAGGCCCTAATCTGGTTCCGGCATGGCACGCTGAGCCTTTGGTTAATTCCTCTTCCTGGTGGGAAATGAGAGTTAAATTTTCCCGTCCAGACACCTCCAGCTAGTCTCTCATTGGTTCTCCCTATTCCTGTTCATCTTCCGCGGAATTTGCAAACTGGGCCAAACAGGAGGTTAAAGGCACTGACTCTCCAAGTCGGGAGAGTGTTAGTAAAGCATCTGGAATGTTGCACCCGAGTACCAGGGGACGAGAACTGAGACATATTTCAACACGTCTCCCGATCACACGGTTGATCATACT
Organism: Orcinus orca; assembly: GCF_937001465.1. Classification (NCBI taxonomy): domain Eukaryota; kingdom Metazoa; phylum Chordata; class Mammalia; order Artiodactyla; family Delphinidae; genus Orcinus; species Orcinus orca. Next base: position 542,306 of record NW_026043869.1, read on the forward strand.
CTGGGTTCCACATGCATGTTTTAGCTGAAGGAAGAATCCCTTAAACCTGGAGAGTTGAGACCCGTGGAATGGGTACCATGCAATATGACTTCAAAGGGTCTTCATTTGCTCACCAAAACTCTCCAATCCTATCACTGCTGCGTTTTTGCCCCTGTACTCACGATTGATTCACTTTCAGAGACATAGCAATCCATAGGTTTTAAGATACTTACTAGTCAGGTACATTATTAGGCGTTTAATATGGGGTTTTGAGTCCATTTCGTTGAGCAAGGAGTAGCTCTTGTCTATTACATATTTGGCTTAAGGAACTTTATCTGTGCTCATTTCAATCTCTGGTTTTATGCAGCACCCCAACTCACCTTTCCCCTTAAGCAAGCATAAGTTGATTTTCTAAATTTGGGACCATGTTCTGTTTTGAAATTCAGTTCCTGTGTAGCCAAGTTTACATTCCGTGTATTAGTGATATCTTATGATGTTTCTTTTTCTGTGTGACTTATTTCAGTTAGAATCATCATACCTGAATCCACTCATTATGCTGCTATGGGCCTGATGACATAGATGTCATTGCTGAGTGATATTGCATTGTACGTAAGTACCACAACTTCTTTATCCATTTTTCGCTTTATGCGATATTGAACTTGTACCGTAAACGAGTTTCTTGTAAACAGAGCCATCCCAAACTTTGGGGTGGCTGTGTCTTTTTGATTTTAATTTCCCTAAGCTATAGGACCATAAGTGGAAGTGCCCTAGGCTCTGTTGCTTTGTTTTTTAGATGTTTCAGGAAACACCATACACTTCTCCCGAGTGGCTGTTGGCAATTTACATCCCGCCCATCAGCATAACAAGGCTCCCAGTTCTCCATAGCCTGTCCTGCCTTTCTGGATTTTACACTTTTTTCAGATGGCCCTTTTGACGGGGGGGAAGTGAGACTTCATTGTAGTGCAGATTTCCTTTGCAAGCTTGCTTGGTTGGCCAAAAAGGGCGTATGCGTTTTTTCCTGAATATATTCAGGAAAAAACGCATACGCCCTTTTTGGCCAAGTGCATCATTGTCGACCTTCTGCCTCTTTTCCTATGCTTTAAATGCAATTCCAGTCTACCTCCTGAAATCGGTTTCCTGCAATTCTGCCCGGCTTTCAAGTCCTCTTGGCAGCCTTACTTCAGTATATTTTTGGATGATAGCTGTCATTTATAACTCTGCAGGTTTGTGAATTACAGTGCCCCTGAGCTCCTTTCTTCAACTCGCTTTCTTGTGAGCTGGCCGCAACACCGCAGGATTGCTTCAGGCCCTAATCTGGTTCCGGCATGGCACGCTGAGCCTTTGGTTAATTCCTCTTCCTGGTGGGAAATGAGAGTTAAATTTTCCCGTCCAGACACCTCCAGCTAGTCTCTCATTGGTTCTCCCTATTCCTGTTCATCTTCCGCGGAATTTGCAAACTGGGCCAAACAGGAGGTTAAAGGCACTGACTCTCCAAGTCGGGAGAGTGTTAGTAAAGCATCTGGAATGTTGCACCCGAGTACCAGGGGACGAGAACTGAGACATATTTCAACACGTCTCCCGATCACACGGTTGATCATACTCTGGGTTCCACATGCATGTTTTAGCTGAAGGAAGAATCCCTTAAACCTGGAGAGTTGAGACCCGTGGAATGGGTACCATGCAATATGACTTCAAAGGGTCTTCATTTGCTCACCAAAACTCTCCAATCCTATCACTGCTGCGTTTTTGCCCCTGTACTCACGATTGATTCACTTTCAGAGACATAGCAATCCATAGGTTTTAAGATACTTACTAGTCAGGTACATTATTAGGCGTTTAATATGGGGTTTTGAGTCCATTTCGTTGAGCAAGGAGTAGCTCTTGTCTATTACATATTTGGCTTAAGGAAATTTATCTGTGCTCATTTCAATCTCTGGTTTTATGCAGCACCCCAACTCACCTTTCCCCTTAAGCAAGCATAAGTTGGTTTTCTAAATTTGGGACCATGTTCTGTTTTGAAATTCAGTTCCTGTGTAGCCAAGTTTACATTCCGTGTATTAGTGATATCTTATGATGTTTCTTTTTCTGTGTGACTTATTTCAGTTAGAATCATCATACCTGAATCCACTCATTATGCTGCTATGGGCCTGATGACATAGATGTCATTGCTGAGTGATATTGCATTGTACGTAAGTACCACAACTTCTTTATCCATTTTTCGCTTTATGCGATATTGAACTTGTACCGTAAACGAGTTTCTTGTAAACAGAGCCATCCCAAACTTTGGGGTGGCTGTGTCTTTTTGATTTTAATTTCCCTAAGCTATAGGACCATAAGTGGAAGTGCCCTAGGCTCTGTTGCTTTGTTTTTTAGATGTTTCAGGAAACACCATACACTTCTCCCGAGTGGCTGTTGGCAAGTTACATCCCGCCCATCAGCATAACAAGGCTCCCAGTTCTCCATGGCCTGTCCTGCCTTTCTGGATTTTACACTTTTTTCAGATGGCCCTTTTGATGGGGGGGGAAGTGAGACTTCATTGTAGTGCAGATTTCCTTTGCAAGCTTGCTTGGTTGGCCAAAAAGGGCGTATGCGTTTTTTCCTGAATATATTCAGGAAAAAACGCATACGCCCTTTTTGGCCAAGTGCATCATTGTCGACCTTCTGCCTCTTTTCCTATGCTTTAAATGCAATTCCAGTCTACCTCCTGAAATCGGTTTCCTGCAATTCTGCCCGGCTTTCAAGTCCTCTTGGCAGCCTTACTTCAGTATATTTTTGGATGATAGCTGTCATTTATAACTCTGCAGGTTTGTGAGTTACAGTTCCCCTGAGCTCCTTTCTTCAACTCGCTTTCTTGTGAGCTGGCCGCAACACCGCAGGATTGCTTCAGGCCCTAATCTGGTTCCGGCATGGCACGCTGAGCCTTTGGTTAATTCCTCTTCCTGGTGGGAAATGAGAGTTAAATTTTCCCGTCCAGACACCTCCAGCTAGTCTCTCATTGGTTCTCCCTATTCCTGTTCATCTTCCGCGGAATTTGCAAACTGGGCCAAACAGGAGGTTAAAGGCACTGACTCTCCAAGTCGGGAGAGTGTTAGTAAAGCATCTGGAATGTTGCACCCGAGTACCAGGGGACGAGAACTGAGACATATTTCAACACGTCTCCCGATCACACGGTTGATCATACTCTGGGTTCCACATGCATGTTTTAGCTGAAGGAAGAATCCCTTAAACCTGGAGAGTTGAGACCCGTGGAATGGGTACCATGCAATATGACTTCAAAGGGTCTTCATTTGCTCACCAAAACTCTCCAATCCTATCACTGCTGCGTTTTTGCCCCTGTACTCACGATTGATTCACTTTCAGAGACATAGCAATCCATAGGTTTTAAGATACTTACTAGTCAGGTACATTATTAGGCGTTTAATATGGGGTTTTGAGTCCATTTCGTTGAGCAAGGAGTAGCTCTTGTCTATTACATATTTGGCTTAAGGAACTTTATCTGTGCTCATTTCAATCTCTGGTTTTATGCAGCACCCCAACTCACCTTTCCCCTTAAGCAAGCATAAGTTGGTTTTCTAAATTTGGGACCATGTTCTGTTTTGAAATTCAGTTCCTGTGTAGCCAAGTTTACATTCCGTGTATTAGTGATATCTTATGATGTTTCTTTTTCTGTGTGACTTATTTCAGTTAGAATCATCATACCTGAATCCACTCATTATGCTGCTATGGGCCTGATGACATAGATGTCATTGCTGAGTGATATTGCATTGTACGTAAGTACCACAACTTCTTTATCCATTTTTCGCTTTATGCGATATTGAACTTGTACCGTAAACGAGTTTCTTGTAAACAGAGCCATCCCAAACTTTGGGGTGGCTGTGTCTTTTTGATTTTAATTTCCCTAAGCTATAGGACCATAAGTGGAAGTGCCCTAGGCTCTGTTGCTTTGTTTTTTAGATGGTTCAGGAAACACCATACACTTCTCCCGAGTGGCTGTTGGCAAGTTACATCCCGCCCATCAGCATAGCAAGGCTCCCAGTTCTCCATGGCCTGTCCTGCCTTTCTGGATTTTACACTTTTTTCAGATGGCCCTTTTGACGGGGGGGAAGTGAGACTTCATTGTAGTGCAGATTTCCTTTGCAAGCTTGCTTGGTTGGCCAAAAAGGGCGTATGCGTTTTTTCCTGAATATATTCAGGAAAAAACGCATACGCCCTTTTTGGCCAAGTGCATCATTGTCGACCTTCTGCCTCTTTTCCTATGCTTTAAATGCAATTCCAGTCTACCTCCTGAAATCGGTTTCCTGCAATTCTTCCCGGCTTTCAAGTCCTCTTGGCAGCCTTACTTCAGTATATTTTTGGATGATAGCTGTCATTTATAACTCTGCAGGTTTGTGAATTACAGTGCCCCTGAGCTCCTTTCTTCAACTCGCTTTCTTGTGAGCTGGCCGCAACACCGCAGGATTGCTTCAGGCCCTAATCTGGTTCCGGCATGGCACGCTGAGCCTTTGGTTAATTCCTCTTCCTGGTGGGAAATGAGAGTTAAATTTTCCCGTCCAGACACCTCCAGCTAGTCTCTCATTGGTTCTCCCTATTCCTGTTCATCTTCCGCGGAATTTGCAAACTGGGCCAAACAGGAGGTTAAAGGCACTGACTCTCCAAGTCGGGAGAGTGTTAGTAAAGCATCTGGAATGTTGCACCCGAGTACCAGGGGACGAGAACTGAGACATATTTCAACACGTCTCCCAATCACACGGTTGATCATACTCTGGGTTCCACATGCATGTTTTAGCTGAAGGAAGAATCCCTTAAACCTGGAGAGTTGAGACCCGTGGAATGGGTACCATGCAATATGACTTCAAAGGGTCTTCATTTGCTCACCAAAACTCTCCAATCCTATCACTGCTGCGTTTTTGCCCCTGTACTCACGATTGATTCACTTTCAGAGACATAGCAATCCATAGGTTTTAAGATACTTACTAGTCAGGTACATTATTAGGCGTTTAATATGGGGTTTTGAGTCCATTTTGTTGAGCAAGGAGTAGCTCTTGTCTATTACATATTTGGCTTAAGGAACTTTATCTGTGCTCATTTCAATCTCTGGTTTTATGCAGCACCCCAACTCACCTTTCCCCTTAAGCAAGCATAAGTTGGTTTTCTAAATTTGGGACCATGTTCTGTTTTGAAATTCAGTTCCTGTGTAGCCAAGTTTACATTCCGTGTATTAGTGATATCTTATGATGTTTCTTTTTCTGTGTGACTTATTTCAGTTAGAATCATCATACCTGAATCCACTCATTATGCTGCTATGGGCCTGATGACATAGATGTCATTGCTGAGTGATATTGCATTGTACGTAAGTACCACAACTTCTTTATCCATTTTTCGCTTTATGCGATATTGAACTTGTACCGTAAACGAGTTTCTTGTAAACAGAGCCATCCCAAACTTTGGGGTGGCTGTGTCTTTTTGATTTTAATTTCCCTAAGCTATAGGACCATAAGTGGAAGTGCCCTAGGCTCTGTTGCTTTGTTTTTTAGATGTTTCAGGAAACACCATACACTTCTCCCGAGTGGCTGTTGGCAAGTTACATCACGCCCATCAGCATAACAAGGCTCCCAGGTCTCCATGGCCTGTCCTGCCTTTCTGGATTTTACACTTTTTTCAGATGGCACTTTTGACGGGGGGGGGAAGTGAGACTTCATTGTAGTGCAGATTTCCTTTGCAAGCTTGCTTGGTTGGCCAAAAAGGGCGTATGCGTTTTTTCCTGAATATATTCAGGAAAAAACGCATACGCCCTTTTTGGCCAAGTGCATCATTGTCGACCTTCTGCCTCTTTTCCTATGCTTTAAATGCAATTCCAGTCTACCTCCTGAAATCGGTTTCCTGCAATTCTGCCCGGCTTTCAAGTCCTCTTGGCAGCCTTACTTCAGTATATTTTTGGATGATAGCTGTCATTTATAACTCTGCAGGTTTGTGAATTACAGTGCCCCTGAGCTCCTTTCTTCAACTCGCTTTCTTGTGAGCTGGCCGCAACACCGCAGGATTGCTTCAGGCCCTAATCTGGTTCCGGCACGGCACGCTGAGCCTTTGCTTAATTGCTCTTCGTGGCGGGAAATGAGAGTTAAATTTTCCCGTCCAGACACCTCCAGCTAGTCTCTCATTGGTTCTCCCTATTCCTGTTCATCTTCCGCGGAATTTGCAAACTGGGCCAAACAGGAGGTTAGAGGCACTGACTCTCCAAGTCGGGAGAGTGTTAGTAAAGCATCTGGAATGTTGCACCCGAGTACCAGGGGACGAGAACTGAGACATATTTCAACACGTCTCCTGATCACACGGTTGATCATACTCTGGGTTCCACATGCATGTTTTAGCTGAAGGAAGAATCCCTTAAACCTGGAGAGTTGAGACCCGTGGAATGGGTACCATGCAATATGACTTCAAAGGGTCTTCATTTGCTCACCAAAACTCTCCAATCCTATCACTGCTGCGTTTTTGCCCCTGTACTCACGATTGATTCACTTTCAGAGACATAGCAATCCATAGGTTTTAAGATACTTACTAGTCAGGTACATTATTAGGCGTTTAATATGGGGTTTTGAGTCCATTTCGTTGAGCAAGGAGTAGCTCTTGTCTATTACATATTTGGCTTAAGGAACTTTATCTGTGCTCATTTCAATCTCTGGTTTTATGCAGCACCCCAACTCACCTTTCCCCTTAAGCAAGCATAAGTTGGTTTTCTAAATTTGGGACCATGTTCTGTTTTGAAATTCAGTTCCTGTGTAGCCAAGTTTACATTCCGTGTATTAGTGATATCTTATGATGTTTCTTTTTCTGTGTGACTTATTTCAGTTAGAATCATCATACCTGAATCCACTCATTATGCTGCTATGGGCCTGATGACATAGATGTCATTGCTGAGTGATATTGCATTGTACGTAAGTACCACAACTTCTTTATCCATTTTTCGCTTTATGCGATATTGAACTTGTACCGTAAACGAGTTTCTTGTAAACAGAGCCATCCCAAACTTTGGGGTGGCTGTGTCTTTTTGATTTTAATTTCCCTAAGCTATAGGACCATAAGTGGAAGTGCCCTAGGCTCTGTTGCTTTGTTTTTTAGATGTTTCAGGAAACACCATACACTTCTCCCGAGTGGCTGTTGGCAAGTTACATCCCGCCCATCAGCATAACAAGGCTCCCAGGTCTCCATGGCCTGTCCTGCCTTTCTGGATTTTACACTTTTTTCAGATGGCCCTTTTGACGGGGGGGGGAAGTGAGACTTCATTGTAGTGCAGATTTCCTTTGCAAGCTTGCTTGGTTGGCCAAAAAGGGCGTATGCGTTTTTTCCTGAATATATTCAGGAAAAAACGCATACGCCCTTTTTGGCCAAGTGCATCATTGTCGACCTTCTGCCTCTTTTCCTATGCTTTAAATGCAATTCCAGTCTACCTCCTGAAATCGGTTTCCTGCAATTCTGCCCGGCTTTCAAGTCCTCTTGGCAGCCTTACTTCAGTATATTTTTGGATGATAGCTGTCATTTATAACTCTGCAGGTTTGTGAATTACAGTGCCCCTGAGCTCCTTTCTTCAACTCGCTTTCTTGTGAGCTGGCCGCAACACCGCAGGATTGCTTCAGGCCCTAATCTGGTTCCGGCATGGCACGCTGAGCCTTTGGTTAATTCCTCTTCCTGGTGGGAAATGAGAGTTAAATTTTCCCGTCCAGACACCTCCAGCTAGTCTCTCATTGGTTCTCCCTATTCCTGTTCATCTTCCGCGGAATTTGCAAACTGGGCCAAACAGGAGGTTAGAGGCACTGACTCTCCAAGTCGGGAGAGTGTTAGTAAAGCATCTGGAATGTTGCACCCGAGTACCAGGGGACGAGAACTGAGACATATTTCAACACGTCTCCCGATCACACGGTTGATCATACTCTGGGTTCCACATGCATGTTTTAGCTGAAGGAAGAATCCCTTAAACCTGGAGAGTTGAGACCCGTGGAATGGGTACCATGCAATATGACTTCAAAGGGTCTTCATTTGCTCACCAAAACTCTCCAATCCTATCACTGCTGCGTTTTTGCCCCTGTACTCACGATTGATTCACTTTCAGAGACATAGCAATCCATAGGTTTTAAGATACTTACTAGTCAGGTACATTATTAGGCGTTTAATATGGGGTTTTGAGTCCATTTCGTTGAGCAAGGAGTAGCTCTTGTCTATTACATATTTGGCTTAAGGAACTTTATCTGTGCTCATTTCAATCTCTGGTTTTATGCAGCACCCCAACTCACCTTTCCCCTTAAGCAAGCATAAGTTGGTTTTCTAAATTTGGGACCATGTTCTGTTTTGAAATTCAGTTCCTGTGTAGCCAAGTTTACATTCCGTGTATTAGTGATATCTTATGATGTTTCTTTTTCTGTGTGACTTATTTCAGTTAGAATCATCATACCTGAATCCACTCATTATGCTGCTATGGGCCTGAAGACATAGATGTCATTGCTGAGTGATATTGCATTGTACGTAAGTACCACAACTTCTTTATCCATTTTTCGCTTTATGCGATATTGAACTTGTACCGTAAACGAGTTTCTTGTAAACAGAGCCATCCCAAACTTTGGGGTGGCTGTGTCTTTTTGATTTTAATTTCCCTAAGCTATAGGACCATAAGTGGAAGTGCCCTAGGCTCTGTTGCTTTGTTTTTTAGATGTTTCAGGAAACACCATACACTTCTCCCGAGTGGCTGTTGGCAAGTTACATCCCGCCCATCAGCATAACAAGGCTCCCAGGTCTCCATGGCCTGTCCTGCCTTTCTGGATTTTACACTTTTTTCAGATGGCCCTTTTGACGGGGGGGGGAAGTGAGACTTCATTGTAGTGCAGATTTCCTTTGCAAGCTTGCTTGGTTGGCCAAAAAGGGCGTATGCGTTTTTTCCTGAATATATTCAGGAAAAAACGCATACGCCCTTTTTGGCCAAGTGCATCATTGTCGACCTTCTGCCTCTTTTCCTATGCTTTAAATGCAATTCCAGTCTACCTCCTGAAATCGGTTTCCTGCAATTCTGCCCGGCTTTCAAGTCCTCTTGGCAGCCTTACTTCAGTATATTTTTGGATGATAGCTGTCATTTATAACTCTGCAGGTTTGTGAATTACAGTGCCCCTGAGCTCCTTTCTTCAACTCGCTTTCTTGTGAGCTGGCCGCAACACCGCAGGATTGCTTCAGGCCCTAATCTGGTTCCGGCATGGCACGCTGAGCCTTTGGTTAATTCCTCTTCCTGGTGGGAAATGAGAGTTAAATTTTCCCGTCCAGACACCTCCAGCTAGTCTCTCATTGGTTCTCCCTATTCCTGTTCATCTTCCGCGGAATTTGCAAACTGGGCCAAACAGGAGGTTAAAGGCACTGACTCTCCAAGTCGGGAGAGTGTTAGTAAAGCATCTGGAATGTTGCACCCGAGTACCAGGGGACGAGAACTGAGACATATTTCAACACGTCTCCCGATCACACGGTTGATCATACTCTGGGTTCCACATGCATGTTTTAGCTGAAGGAAGAATCCCTTAAACCTGGAGAGTTGAGACCCGTGGAATGGGTACCATGCAATATGACTTCAAAGGGTCTTCATTTGCTCACCAAAACTCTCCAATCCTATCACTGCTGCGTTTTTGCCCCTGTACTCACGATTGATTCACTTTCAGAGACATAGCAATCCATAGGTTTTAAGATACTTACTAGTCAGGTACATTATTAGGCGTTTAATATGGGGTTTTGAGTCCATTTCGTTGAGCAAGGAGTAGCTCTTGTCTATTACATATTTGGCTTAAGGAACTTTATCTGTGCTCATTTCAATCTCTGGTTTTATGCAGCACCCCAACTCACCTTTCCCCTTAAGCAAGCATAAGTTGGTTTTCTAAATTTGGGACCATGTTCTGTTTTGAAATTCAGTTCCTGTGTAGCCAAGTTTACATTCCGTGTATTAGTGATATCTTATGATGTTTCTTTTTCTGTGTGACTTATTTCAGTTAGAATCATCATACCTGAATCCACTCATTATGCTGCTATGGGCCTGATGACATAGATGTCATTGCTGAGTGATATTGCATTGTACGTAAGTACCACAACTTCTTTATCCATTTTTCGCTTTATGCGATATTGAACTTGTACCGTAAACGAGTTTCTTGTAAACAGAGCCATCCCAAACTTTGGGGTGGCTGTGTCTTTTTGATTTTAATTTCCCTAAGCTATAGGACCATAAGTGGAAGTGCCCTAGGCTCTGTTGCTTTGTTTTTTAGATGTTTCAGGAAACACCATACACTTCTCCCGAGTGGCTGTTGGCAAGTTACATCCCGCCCATCAGCATAACAAGGCTCCCAGTTCTCCATGGCCTGTCCTGCCTTTCTGGATTTTACACTTTTTTCAGATGGCCCTTTTGACGGGGGGGAAGTGAGACTTCATTGTAGTGCAGATTTCCTTTGCAAGCTTGCTTGGTTGGCCAAAAAGGGCGTATGCGTTTTTTCCTGAATATATTCAGGAAAAAACGCATACGCCCTTTTTGGCCAAGTGCATCATTGTCGACCTTCTGCCTCTTTTCCTATGCTTTAAATGCAATTCCAGTCTACCTCCTGAAATCGGTTTCCTGCAATTCTTCCCGGCTTTCAAGTCCTCTTGGCAGCCTTACTTCAGTATATTTTTGGATGATAGCTGTCATTTATAACTCTGCAGGTTTGTGAATTACAGTGCCCCTGAGCTCCTTTCTTCAACTCGCTTTCTTGTGAGCTGGCCGCAACACCGCAGGATTGCTTCAGGCCCTAATCTTGTTCCGCCATGGCACGCTGAGCCTTTGGTTAATTCCTCTTCCTGGTGGGAAATGAGAGTTAAATTTTCCCGTCCAGACACCTCCAGCTAGTCTCTCATTGGTTCTCCCTATTCCTGTTCATCTTCCGCGGAATTTGCAAACTGGGCCAAACTGGAGGTTAAAGGCACTGACTCTCCAAGTCGGGAGAGTGTTAGTAAAGCATCTGGAATGTTGCACCCGAGTACCAGGGGACGAGAACTGAGACATATTTCAACACGTCTCCCGATCACACGGTTGATCATACTCTGGGTTCCACATGCATGTTTTAGCTGAAGGAAGAATCCCTTAAACCTGGAGAGTTGAGACCCGTGGAATGGGTACCATGCAATATGACTTCAAAGGGTCTTCATTTGCTCACCAAAACTCTCCAATCCTATCACTGCTGCGTTTTTGCCCCTGTACTCACGATTGATTCACTTTCAGAGACATAGTAATCCATAGGTTTTAAGATACTTACTAGTCAGGTACATTATTAGGCGTTTAATATGGGGTTTTGAGTCCATTTCGTTGAGCAAGGAGTAGCTCTTGTCTATTACATATTTGGCTTAAGGAACTTTATCTGTGCTCATTTCAATCTCTGGTTTTATGCAGCACCCCAACTCACCTTTCCCCTTAAGCAAGCATAAGTTGGTTTTCTAAATTTGGGACCATGTTCTGTTTTGAAATCCAGTTCCTGTGTAGCCAAGTTTACATTCCATGTATTAGTGATATCTTATGATGTTTCTTTTTCTGTGTGACTTATTTCAGTTAGAATCATCATACCTGAATCCACTCATTATGCTGCTATGGGCCTGATGACATAGATGTCATTGCTGAGTGATATTGCATTGTACGTAAGTACCACAACTTCTTTATCCATGTTTCGCTTTATGCGATATTGAACTTGTACCGTAAAGGAGTTTCTTGTAAACAGAGCCATCCCAAACTTTGGGGTGGCTGTGTCTTTTTGATTTTAATTTCCCTAAGCTATAGGACCATAAGTGGAAGTGCCCTAGGCTCTGTTGCTTTGTTTTTTAGATGTTTCAGGAAACACCATACACTTCTCCCCAGTGGCTGTTGGCAAGTTACATCCCGCCCATCAGCATAACAAGGCTCCCAGTTCTCCATGGCCTGTCCTGCCTTTCTGGATTTTACACTTTTTTCAGATGGCCCTTTTGACGGGGGGGGGAGTGAGACTTCATTGTAGTGCAGATTTCCTTTGCAAGCTTGCTTGGTTGGCCAAAAAGTGCGTATGCGTTTTTTCCTGAATATATTCAGGAAAAAACGCATACGCCCTTTTTGGCCAAGTGCATCATTGTCGACCTTCTGCCTCTTTTCCTATGCTTTAAATGCAATTCCAGTCTACCTCCTGAAATCGGTTTCCTGCAATTCTGCCCGGCTTTCAAGTCCTCTTGGCAGCCTTACTTCAGTATATTTTTGGATGATAGCTGTCATTTATAACTCTGCAGGTTTGTGAATTACAGTGCCCCTGAGCTCCTTTCTTCAACTCGCTTTCTTGTGAGCTGGCCGCAACACCGCAGGATTGCTTCAGGCCCTAATCTGGTTCCGGCATGGCACGCTGAGCCTTTGGTTAATTCCTCTTCCTGGTGGGAAATGAGAGTTAAATTTTCCCGTCCAGACACCTCCAGCTAGTCTCTCATTGGTTCTCCCTATTCCTGTTCATCTTCCGTGGAATTTGCAAACTGGGCCAAAGAGGAGGTTAAAGGCACTGACTCTCCAAGTCGGGAGAGTGTTAGTAAAGCATCTGGAATGTTGCACCCGAGTACCAGGGGACGAGAACTGAGACATATTTCAACACGTCTCCCGATCACACGGTTGATCATACTCTGGGTTCCACATGCATGTTTTAGCTGAAGGAAGAATCCCTTAAACCTGGAGAGTTGAGACCCGTGGAATGGGTACCATGCAATATGACTTCAAAGGGTCTTCATTTGCTCACCAAAACTCTCCAATCCTATCACTGCTGCGTTTTTGCCCCTGTACTCACGATTGATTCACTTTCAGAGACATAGTAATCCATAGGTTTTAAGATACTTACTAGTCAGGTACATTATTAGGCGTTTAATATGGGGTTTTGAGTCCATTTCGTTGAGCAAGGAGTAGCTCTTGTCTATTACATATTTGGCTTAAGGAACTTTATCTGTGCTCATTTCAATCTCTGGTTTTATGCAGCACCCCAACTCACCTTTCCCCTTAAGCAAGCATAAGTTGGTTTTCTAAATTTGGGACCATGTTCTGTTTTGAAATCCAGTTTCTGTGTAGCCAAGTTTACATTCCATGTATTAGTGATATCTTATGATGTTTCTTTTTCTGTGTGACTTATTTCAGTTAGAATCATCATACCTGAATCCACTCATTATGCTGCTATGGGCCTGATGACATAGATGTCATTGCTGAGTGATATTGCATTGTACGTAAGTACCACAACTTCTTTATCCATGTTTCGCTTTATGCGATATTGAACTTGTACCGTAAACGAGTTTCTTGTAAACAGAGCCATCCCAAACTTTGGGGTGGCTGTGTCTTTTTGATTTTAATTTCCCTAAGCTATAGGACCATAAGTGGAAGTGCCCTAGGCTCTGTTGCTTTGTTTTTTAGATGTTTCAGGAAACACCATACACTTCTCCCGAGTGGCTGTTGGCAAGTAACATCCCGCCCATCAGCATAACAAGGCTCCCAGTTCTCCATGGCCTGTCCTGCCTTTCTGGATTTTACACTTTTTTCAGATGGCCCTTTTGACGGGGGGGAAGTGAGACTTCATTGTAGTGCAGATTTCCTTTGCAAGCTTGCTTGGTTGGCCAAAAAGGGCGTATGCGTTTTTTCCTGAATATATTCAGGAAAAAACACATACGCTCTTTTTGGCCAAGTGCATCATTGTCGACCTTCTGCCTCTTTTCCTATGCTTTAAATGCAATTCCAGTCTACCTCCTGAAATCGGTTTCCTGCAATTCTGCCCGGCTTTCAAGTCCTCTTGGCAGCCTTACTTCAGTATAGTTTTGGATGATAGCTGTCATTTATAACTCTGCAGGTTTGTGAATTACAGTGCCCCTGAGCTCCTTTCTTCAACTCGCTTTCTTGTGAGCTGGCCACAACACCGCAGGATTGCTTCAGGCCCTAATCTGGTTCCGGCATGGCACGCTGAGCCTTTGGTTAATTCCTCTTCCTGGTGGGAAATGAGAGTTAAATTTTCCCGTCCAGACACCTCCAGCTAGTCTCTCATTGGTTCTCCCTATTCCTGTTCATCTTCCACGGAATTTGCAAACTGGGCCAAACAGGAGGTTAAAGGCACTGACTCTCCAAGTCGGGAGAGTGTTAGTAAAGCTTCTGGAATGTTGCACCCGAGTACCAGGGGACGAGAACTGAGACATATTTCAACACGTCTCCCGATCACACGGTTGATCATACTCTGGGTTCCACATGCATGTTTTAGCTGAAGGAAGAATCCCTTAAACCTGGAGAGTTGAGACCCGTGGAATGGGTACCATGCAATATGACTTCAAAGGGTCTTCATTTGCTCACCAAAACTCTCCAATCCTATCACTGCTGCGTTTTTGCCCCTGTACTCACGATTGATTCACTTTCAGAGACATAGCAATCCATAGGTTTTAAGATACTTAGTAGTCAGGTACATTATTAGGCGTTTAATATGGGGTTTTGAGTCCATTTCGTTGAGCAAGGAGTAGCTCTTGTCTATTACATATTTGGCTTAAGGAACTTTATCTGTGCTCATTTCAATCTCTGGTTTTATGCAGCACCCCAACTCACCTTTCCCCTTAAGCAAGCATAAGTTGGTTTTCTAAATTTGGGACCATGTTCTGTTTGGAAATCCAGTTCCTGTGTAGCCAAGTTTACATTCCGTGTATTAGTGATATCTTATGATGTTTCTTTTTCTGTGTGACTTATTTCAGTTAGAATCATCATACCTGAATCCACTCATTATGCTGCTATGGGCCTGATGACATAGATGTCATTGCTGAGTGATATTGCATTGTACGTAAGTACCACAACTTCTTTATCCATTTTTCGCTTTATGCGATATTGAACTTGTACCGTAAACGAGTTTCTTGTAAACAGAGCCATCCCAAACTTTGGGGTGGCTGTGTCTTTTTGATTTTAATTTCCCTAAGCTATAGGACCATAAGTGGAAGTGCCCTAGGCTCTGTTGCTTTGTTTTTTAGATGTTTCAGGAAACACCATACACTTCTCCCGAGTGGCTGTTGGCAAGTTACATCCCGCCCATCAGCATAACAAGGCTCCCAGTTCTCCATGGCCTGTCCTGCCTTTCTGGCTTTTACACTTTTTTCAGATGGCCCTTTTGACGGGGGGGAAGTGAGACTTCATTGTAGTGCTGATTTCCTTTGCAAGCTTGCTTGGTTGGCCAAAAAGGGCGTATGCGTTTTTTCCTGAATATATTCAGGAAAAAACGCATACGCCCTTTTTGGCCAAGTGCATCATTGTCGACCTTCTGCCTCTTTTCCTATGCTTTAAATGCAATTCCAGTCTACCTCCTGAAATCGGTTTCCTGCAATTCTGCCCGGCTTTCAAGTCCTCTTGGCAGCCTTACTTCAGTATATTTTTGGATGATAGCTGTCATTTATAACTCTGCAGGTTTGTGAATTACAGTGCCCCTGAGCTCCTTTCTTCAACTCGCTTTCTTGTGAGCTGGCCGCAACACCGCAGGATTGCTTCAGGCCCTAATCTGGTTCCGGCATGGCACGCTGAGCCTTTGGTTAATTCCTCTTCCTGGTGGGAAATGAGAGTTAAATTTTCCCGTCCAGACACCTCCAGCTAGTCTCTCATTGGTTCTCCCTATTCCTGTTCATCTTCCGTGGAATTTGCAAACTGGGCCAAAGAGGAGGTTAAAGGCACTGACTCTCCAAGTCGGGAGAGTGTTAGTAAAGCATCTGGAATGTTGCACCCGAGTACCAGGGGACGAGAACTGAGACATATTTCAACACGTCTCCCGATCACACGGTTGATCATACTCTGGGTTCCACATGCATGTTTTAGCTGAAGGAAGAATCCCTTAAACCTGGAGAGTTGAGACCCGTGGAATGGGTACCATGCAATATGACTTCAAAGGGTCTTCGTTTGCTCACCAAAACTCTCCAATCCTATCACTGCTGCGTTTTTGCCCCTGTACTCACGATTGATTCACTTTCAGAGACATAGCAATCCATAGGTTTTAAGATACTTAGTAGTCAGGTACATTATTAGGCGTTTAATATGGGGTTTTGAGTCCATTTCGTTGAGCAAGGAGTAGCTCTTGTCTATTACATATTTGGCTTAAGGAACTTTATCTGTGCTCATTTCAATCTCTGGTTTTATGCAGCACCCCAACTCACCTTTCCCCTTAAGCAAGCATAAGTTGGTTTTCTAAATTTGGGACCATGTTCTGTTTTGAAATCCAGTTCCTGTGTAGCCAAGTTTACATTCCGTGTATTAGTGATATCTTATGATGTTTCTTTTTCTGTGTGACTTATTTCAGTTAGAATCATCATACCTGAATCCACTCATTATGCTGCTATGGGCCTGATGACATAGATGTCATTGCTGAGTGATATTGCATTGTACGTAAGTACCACAACTTCTTTATCCATTTTTCGCTTTATGCGATATTGAACTTGTACCGTAAACGAGTTTCTTGTAAACAGAGCCATCCCAAACTTTGGGGTGGCTGTGTCTTTTTGATTTTAATTTCCCTAAGCTATAGGACCATAAGTGGAAGTGCCCTAGGCTCTGTTGCTTTGTTTTTTAGATGTTTCAGGAAACACCATACACTTCTCCCGAGTGGCTGTTGGCAAGTTACATCCCGCCCATCAGCATAACAAGGCTCCCAGTTCTCCATGGCCTGTCCTGCCTTTCTGGATTTTACACTTTTTTCAGATGGCCCTTTTGACGGGGGGGAAGTGAGACTTCATTGTAGTGCTGATTTCCTTTGCAAGCTTGCTTGGTTGGCCAAAAAGGGCGTATGCGTTTTTTCCTGAATATATTCAGGAAAAAACGCATACGCCCTTTTTGGCCAAGTGCATCATTGTCGACCTTCTGCCTCTTTTCCTATGCTTTAAATGCAATTCCAGTCTACCTCCTGAAATCGGTTTCCTGCAATTCTGCCCGGCTTTCAAGTCCTCTTGGCAGCCTTACTTCAGTATATTTTTGGATGATAGCTGTCATTTATAACTCTGCAGGTTTGTGAATTACAGTGCCCCTGAGCTCCTTTCTTCAACTCGCTTTCTTGTGAGCTGGCCGCAACACCGCAGGATTGCTTCAGGCCCTAATCTGGTTCCGGCATGGCACGCTGAGCCTTTGGTTAATTCCTCTTCCTGGTGGGAAATGAGAGTTAAATTTTCCCGTCCAGACACCTCCAGCTAGTCTCTCATTGGTTCTCCCTATTCCTGTTCATCTTCCGTGGAATTTGCAAACTGGGCCAAAGAGGAGGTTAAAGGCACTGACTCTCCAAGTCGGGAGAGTGTTAGTAAAGCATCTGGAATGTTGCACCCGAGTACCAGGGGACGAGAACTGAGACATATTTCAACACGTCTCCCGATCACACGGTTGATCATACTCTGGGTTCCACATGCATGTTTTAGCTGAAGGAAGAATCCCTTAAACCTGGAGAGTTGAGACCCGTGGAATGGGTACCATGCAATATGACTTCAAAGGGTCTTCATTTGCTCACCAAAACTCTCCAATCCTATCACTGCTGCGTTTTTGCCCCTGTACTCACGATTGATTCACTTTCAGAGACATAGCAATCCATAGGTTTTAAGATACTTACTAGTCAGGTACATTATTAGGCGTTTAATATGGGGTTTTGAGTCCATTTCGTTGAGCAAGGAGTAGCTCTTGTCTATTACATATTTGGCTTAAGGAACTTTATCTGTGCTCATTTCAATCTCTGGTTTTATGCAGCACCCCAACTCACCTTTCCCCTTAAGCAAGCATAAGTTGGTTTTCTAAATTTGGGACCATGTTCTGTTTTGAAATTCAGTTCCTGTGTAGCCAAGTTTACATTCCGTGTATTAGTGATATCTTATGATGTTTCTTTTTCTGTGTGACTTATTTCAGTTAGAATCATCATACCTGAATCCACTCATTATGCTGCTATGGGCCTGATGACATAGATGTCATTGCTGAGTGATATTGCATTGTACGTAAGTACCACAACTTCTTTATCCATTTTTCGCTTTATGCGATATTGAACTTGTACCGTAAACGAGTTTCTTGTAAACAGAGCCATCCCAAACTTTGGGGTGGCTGTGTCTTTTTGATTTTAATTTCCCTAAGCTATAGGACCATAAGTGGAAGTGCCCTAGGCTCTGTTGCTTTGTTTTTTAGATGTTTCAGGAAACACCATACACTTCTCCCGAGTGGCTGTTGGCAAGTTACATCCCGCCCATCAGCATAGCAAGGCTCCCAGTTCTCCATGGCCTGTCCTGCCTTTCTGGATTTTACACTTTTTTCAGATGGCCCTTTTGACGGGGGGGAAGTGAGACTTCATTGTAGTGCAGATTTCCTTTGCAAGCTTGCTTGGTTGGCCAAAAAGGGCGTATGCGTTTTTTCCTGAATATATTCAGGAAAAAACGCATACGCCCTTTTTGGCCAAGTGCATCATTGTCGACCTTCTGCCTCTTTTCCTATGCTTTAAATGCAATTCCTGTCTACCTCCTGAAATCGGTTTCCTGCAATTCTGCCCGGCTTTCAAGTCCTCTTGGCAGCCTTACTTCAGTATATTTTTGGATGATAGCTGTCATTTATAACTCTGCAGGTTTGTGAATTACAGTGCCCCTGAGCTCCTTTCTTCAACTCGCTTTCTTGTGAGCTGGCCGCAACACCACAGGATTGCTTCAGGCCCTAATCTGGTTCCGGCATGGCACGCTGAGCCTTTGGTTAATTCCTCTTCCTGGTGGGAAATGAGAGTTAAATTTTCCCGTCCAGACACCTCCAGCTAGTCTCTCATTGGTTCTCCCTATTCCTGTTCATCTTCCGCGGAATTTGCAAACTGGGCCAAACAGGAGGTTAAAGGCACTGACTCTCCAAGTCGGGAGAGTGTTAGTAAAGCATCTGGAATGTTGCACCCGAGTACCAGGGGACGAGAACTGAGACATATTTGAACACGTCTCCCGATCACACGGTTGATCATACTCTGGGTTCCACATGCATGTTTTAGCTGAAGGAAGAATCCCTTAAACCTGGAGAGTTGAGACCCGTGGAATGGGTACCATGCAATATGACTTCAAAGGGTCTTCATTTGCTCACCAAAACTCTCCAATCCTATCACTGCTGCGTTTTTGCCCCTGTACTCACGATTGATTCACTTTCAGAGACATAGCAATCCATAGGTTTTAAGATACTTACTAGTCAGGTACATTATTAGGCGTTTAATATGGGGTTTTGAGTCCATTTCGTTGAGCAAGGAGTAGCTCTTGTCTATTACATATTTGGCTTAAGGAACTTTATCTGTGCTCATTTCAATCTCTGGTTTTATGCAGCACCCCAACTCACCTTTCCCCTTAAGCAAGCATAAGTTGGTTTTCTAAATTTGGGACCATGTTCTGTTTTGAAATTCAGTTCCTGTGTAGCCAAGTTTACATTCCGTGTATTAGTGATATCTTATGATGTTTCTTTTTCTGTGTGACTTATTTCAGTTAGAATCATCATACCTGAATCCACTCATTATGCTGCTATGGGCCTGATGACATAGATGTCATTGCTGAGTGATATTGCATTGTACGTAAGTACCACAACTTCTTTATCCATTTTTCGCTTTATGCGATATTGAACTTGTACCGTAAACGAGTTTCTTGTAAACAGAGCCATCCCAAACTTTGGGGTGGCTGTGTCTTTTTGATTTTAATTTCCCTAAGCTATAGGACCATAAGTGGAAGTGCCCTAGGCTCTGTTGCTTTGTTTTTTAGATGTTTCAGGAAACACCATACACTTCTCCCGAGTGGCTGTTGGCAAGTTACATCCCGCCCATCAGCATAACAAGGCTCCCAGTTCTCCATGGCCTGTCCTGCCTTCTGGATTTTACACTTTTTTCAGATGGCCCTTTTGATGGGGGGGGGGAAGTGAGACTTCATTGTAGTGCAGATTTCCTTTGCAAGCTTGCTTGATTGGCCAAAAAGGGCGTATGCGTTTTTTCCTGAATATATTCAGGAAAAAACGCATACGCCCTTTTTGGCCAAGTGCATCATTGTCGACCTTCTGCCTCTTTTCCTATGCTTTAAATGCAATTCCAGTCTACCTCCTGAAATCGGTTTCCTGCAATTCTGCCCGGCTTTCAAGTCCTCTTGGCAGCCTTACTTCAGTATATTTTTGGATGATAGCTGTCATTTATAACTCTGCAGGTTTGTGAATTACAGTGCCCCTGAGCTCCTTTCTTCAACTCGCTTTCTTGTGAGCTGGCCGCAACACCGCAGGATTGCTTCAGGCCCTAATCTGGTTCCGGCATGGCACGCTGAGCCTTTGGTTAATTCCTCTTCCTGGTGGGAAATGAGAGTTAAATTTTCCCGTCCAGACACCTCCAGCTAGTCTCTCATTGGTTCTCCCTATTCCTGTTCATCTTCCGCGGAATTTGCAAACTGGGCCAAAGAGGAGGTTAAAGCACTGACTCTCCAAGTCGGGAGAGTGTTAGTAAAGCATCTGGAATGTTGCACCCGAGTACCAGGGGACGAGAACTGAGACATATTTCAACACGTCTCCCGATCACACGGTTGATCATACTCTGGGTTCCACATGCATGTTTTAGCTGAAGGAAGAATCCCTTAAACCTGGAGAGTTGAGACCCGTGGAATGGGTACCATGCAATATGACTTCAAAGGGTCTTCATTTGCTCACCAAAACTCTCCAATCCTATCACTGCTGCGTTTTTGCCCCTGTACTCACGATTGATTCACTTTCAGAGACATAGCAATCCATAGGTTTTAAGATACTTAGTAGTCAGGTACATTATTAGGCGTTTAATATGGGGTTTTGAGTCCATTTCGTTGAGCAAGGAGTAGCTCTTGTCTATTACATATTTGGCTTAAGGAACTTTATCTGTGCTCATTTCAATCTCTGGTTTTATGCAGCACCCCAACTCACCTTTCCCCTTAAGCAAGCATAAGTTGGTTTTCTAAATTTGGGACCATGTTCTGTTTTGAAATCCAGTTCCTGTGTAGCCAAGTTTACATTCCGTGTATTAGTGATATCTTATGATGTTTCTTTTTCTGTGTGACTTATTTCAGTTAGAATCATCATACCTGAATCCACTCATTATGCTGCTATGGGCCTGATGACATAGATGTCATTGCTGAGTGATATTGCATTGTACGTAAGTACCACAACTTCTTTATCCATTTTTCGCTTTATGCGATATTGAACTTGTACCGTAAACGAGTTTCTTGTAAACAGAGCCATCCCAAACTTTGGGGTGGCTGTGTCTTTTTGATTTTAATTTCTCTAAGCTATAGGACCATAAGTGGAAGTGCCCTAGGCTCTGTTGCTTTGTTTTTTAGATGTTTCAGGAAACACCATACACTTCTCCCGAGTGGCTGTTGGCAAGTTACATCCCGCCCATCAGCATAACAAGGCTCCCAGTTCTCCATGGCCTGTCCTGCCTTTCTGGATTTTACACTTTTTTCAGATGGCCCTTTTGACGGGGGGGAAATGAGACTTCATTGTAGTGCAGATTTCCTTTGCAAGCTTGCTTGGTTGGCCTAAAAGTGCGTATGCGTTTTTTCCTGAATATATTCAGGAAAAAACGCATACGCCCTTTTTGGCCAAGTGCATCATTGTCGACCTTCTGCCTCTTTTCCTATGCTTTAAATGCAATTCCAGTCTACCTCCTGAAATCGGTTTCCTGCAATTCTGCCCGGCTTTCAAGTCCTCTTGGCAGCCTTACTTCAGTATATTTTTGGATGATAGCTGTCATTTATAACTCTGCAGGTTTGTGAATTACAGTGCCCCTGAGCTCCTTTCTTCAACTCGCTTTCTTGTGAGCTGGCCGCAACACCACAGGATTGCTTCAGGCCCTAATCTGGTTCCGGCATGGCACGCTGAGCCTTTGGTTAATTCCTCTTCCTGGTGGGAAATGAGAGTTAAATTTTCCCGTCCAGACACCTCCAGCTAGTCTCTCATTGGTTCTCCCTATTCCTGTTCATCTTCCGCGGAATTTGCAAACTGGGCCAAACAGGAGGTTAAAGGCACTGACTCTCCAAGTCGGGAGAGTGTTAGTAAAGCATCTGGAATGTTGCACCCGAGTACCAGGAGACGAGAACTGAGACATATTTCAACACGTCTCCCGATCACACGGTTGATCATACTCTGGGTTCCACATGCATGTTTTAGCTGAAGGAAGAATCCCTTAAACCTGGAGAGTTGAGACCCGTGGAATGGGTACCATGCAATATGACTTCAAAGGGTCTTCATTTGCTCACCAAAACTCTCCAATCCTATCACTGCTGCGTTTTTGCCCCTGTACTCACGATTGATTCACTTTCAGAGACATAGCAATCCATAGGTTTTAAGATACTTACTAGTCAGGTACATTATTAGGCGTTTAATATGGGGTTTTGAGTCCATTTCGTTGAGCAAGGAGTAGCTCTTGTCTATTACATATTTGGCTTAAGGAACTTTATCTGTGCTCATTTCAATCTCTGGTTTTATGCAGCACCCCAACTCACCTTTCCCCTTAAGCAAGCATAAGTTGGTTTTCTAAATTTGGGAGCATGTTCTGTTTTGAAATTCAGTTCCTGTGTAGCCAAGTTTACATTCCGTGTATTAGTGATATCTTATGATGTTTCTTTTTCTGTGTGACTTATTTCAGTTAGAATCATCATACCTGAATCCACTCATTATGCTGCTATGGGCCTGATGACATAGATGTCATTGCTGAGTGATATTGCATTGTACGTAAGTACCACAACTTCTTTATCCATTTTTCGCTTTATGCGATATTGAACTTGTACCGTAAACGAGTTTCTTGTAAACAGAGCCATCCCAAACTTTGGGGTGGCTGTGTCTTTTTGATTTTAATTTCCCTAAGCTATAGGACCATAAGTGGAAGTGCCCTAGGCTCTGTTGCTTTGTTTTTTAGATGTTTCAGGAAACACCATACACTTCTCCCGAGTGGCTGTTGGCAAGTTACATCCCGCCCATCAGCATAACAAGGCTCCCAGTTCTCCATGGCCTGTCCTGCCTTCTGGATTTTACACTTTTTTCAGATGGCCCTTTTGATGGGGGGGAGGAAGTGAGACTTCATTATAGTGCAGATTTCCTTTGCAAGCTTGCTTGGTTGGCCAAAAAGGGCGTATGCGTTTTTTCCTGAATATATTCAGGAAAAAACGCATACGCCCTTTTTGGCCAAGTGCATCATTGTCGACCTTCTGCCTCTTTTCCTATGCTTTAAATGCAATTCCAGTCTACCTCCTGAAATCGGTTTCCTGCAATTCTGCCCGGCTTTCAAGTCCTCTTGGCAGCCTTACTTCAGTATATTTTTGGATGATAGCTGTCATTTATAACTCTGCAGGTTTGTGAATTACAGTGCCCCTGAGCTCCTTTCTTCAACTCGCTTTCTTGTGAGCTGGCCGCAACACCGCAGGATTGCTTCAGGCCCTAATCTGGTTCCGGCATGGCACGCTGAGCCTTTGGTTAATTCCTCTTCCTGGTGGGAAATGAGAGTTAAATTTTCCCGTCCAGACACCTCCAGCTAGTCTCTCATTGGTTCTCCCTATTCCTGTTCATCTTCCGTGGAATTTGCAAACTGGGCCAAAGAGGAGGTTAAAGCACTGACTCTCCAAGTCGGGAGAGTGTTAGTAAAGCATCTGGAATGTTGCACCCGAGTACCAGGGGACGAGAACTGAGACATATTTCAACACGTCTCCCGATAACACGGTTGATCATACTCTGGGTTCCACATGCATGTTTTAGCTGAAGGAAGAATCCCTTAAACCTGGAGAGTTGAGACCCGTGGAATGGGTACCATGCAATATGACTTCAAAGGGTCTTCATTTGCTCACCAAAACTCTCCAATCCTATCACTGCTGCGTTTTTGCCCCTGTACTCACGATTGATTCACTTTCAGAGACATAGCAATCCATAGGTTTTAAGATACTTACTAGTCAGGTACATTATTAGGCGTTTAATATGGGGTTTTGAGTCCATTTCGTTGAGCAAGGAGTAGCTCTTGTCTATTACATATTTGGCTTAAGGAACTTTATCTGTGCTCATTTCAATCTCTGGTTTTATGCAGCACCCCAACTCACCTTTCCCCTTAAGCAAGCATAAGTTGGTTTTCTAAATTTGGGACCATGTTCTGTTTTGAAATTCAGTTCCTGTGTAGCCAAGTTTACATTCCGTGTATTAGTGATATCTTATGATGTTTCTTTTTCTGTGTGACTTATTTCAGTTAGAATCATCATACCTGAATCCACTCATTATGCTGCTATGGGCCTGATGACATAGATGTCATTGCTGAGTGATATTGCATTGTACGTAAGTACCACAACTTCTTTATCCATTTTTCGCTTTATGCGATATTGAACTTGTACCGTAAACGAGTTTCTTGTAAACAGAGCCATCCCAAACTTTGGGGTGGCTGTGTCTTTTTGATTTTAATTTCCCTAAGCTATAGGACCATAAGTGGAAGTGCCCTAGGCTCTGTTGCTTTGTTTTTTAGATGTTTCAGGAAACACCATACACTTCTCCCGAGTGGCTGTTGGCAAGTTACATCCCGCCCATCAGCATAGCAAGGCTCCCAGTTCTCCATGGCCTGTCCTGCCTTTCTGGATTTTACACTTTTTTCAGATGGCCCTTTTGACGGGGGGGAAGTGAGACTTCATTGTAGTGCAGATTTCCTTTGCAAGCTTGCTTGGTTGGCCAAAAAGGGCGTATGCGTTTTTTCCTGAATATATTCAGGAAAAAACGCATACGCCCTTTTTGGCCAAGTGCATCATTGTCGACCTTCTGCCTCTTTTCCTATGCTTTAAATGCAATTCCAGTCTACCTCCTGAAATCGGTTTCCTGCAATTCTGCCCGGCTTTCAAGTCCTCTTGGCAGCCTTACTTCAGTATATTTTTGGATGATAGCTGTCATTTATAACTCTGCAGGTTTGTGAATTACAGTGCCCCTGAGCTCCTTTCTTCAACTCGCTTTCTTGTGAGCTGGCCGCAACACCACAGGATTGCTTCAGGCCCTAATCTGGTTCCGGCATGGCACGCTGAGCCTTTGGTTAATTCCTCTTCCTGGTGGGAAATGAGAGTTAAATTTTCCCGTCCAGACACCTCCAGCTAGTCTCTCATTGGTTCTCCCTATTCCTGTTCATCTTCCGCGGAATTTGCAAACTGGGCCAAACAGGAGGTTAAAGGCACTGACTCTCCAAGTCGGGAGAGTGTTAGTAAAGCATCTGGAATGTTGCACCCGAGTACCAGGGGACGAGAACTGAGACATATTTGAACACGTCTCCCGATCACACGGCTGATCATACTCTGGGTTCCACATGCATGTTTTAGCTGAAGGAAGAATCCCTTAAACCTGGAGAGTTGAGACCCGTGGAATGGGTACCATGCAATATGACTTCAAAGGGTCTTCATTTGCTCACCAAAACTCTCCAATCCTATCACTGCTGCGTTTTTGCCCCTGTACTCACGATTGATTCACTTTCAGAGACATAGCAATCCATAGGTTTTAAGATACTTACTAGTCAGGTACATTATTAGGCGTTTAATATGGGGTTTTGAGTCCATTTCGTTGAGCAAGGAGTAGCTCTTGTCTATTACATATTTGGCTTAAGGAACTTTATCTGTGCTCATTTCAATCTCTGGTTTTATGCAGCACCCCAACTCACCTTTCCCCTTAAGCAAGCATAAGTTGGTTTTCTAAATTTGGGACCATGTTCTGTTTTGAAATTCAGTTCCTGTGTAGCCAAGTTTACATTCCGTGTATTAGTGATATCTTATGATGTTTCTTTTTCTGTGTGACTTATTTCAGTTAGAATCATCATACCTGAATCCACTCATTATGCTGCTATGGGCCTGATGACATAGATGTCATTGCTGAGTGATATTGCATTGTACGTAAGTACCACAACTTCTTTATCCATTTTTCGCTTTATGCGATATTGAACTTGTACCGTAAACGAGTTTCTTGTAAACAGAGCCATCCCAAACTTTGGGGTGGCTGTGTCTTTTTGATTTTAATTTCCCTAAGCTATAGGACCATAAGTGGAAGTGCCCTAGGCTCTGTTGCTTTGTTTTTTAGATGTTTCAGGAAACACCATACACTTCTCCCGAGTGGCTGTTGGCAAGTTACATCCCGCCCATCAGCATAACAAGGCTCCCAGTTCTCCATGGCCTGTCCTGCCTTCTGGATTTTACACTTTTTTCAGATGGCCCTTTTGATGGGGGGGAGGAAGTGAGACTTCATTGTAGTGCAGATTTCCTTTGCAAGCTTGCTTGATTGGCCAAAAAGGGCGTATGCGTTTTTTCCTGAATATATTCAGGAAAAAACGCATACGCCCTTTTTGGCCAAGTGCATCATTGTCGACCTTCTGCCTCTTTTCCTATGCTTTAAATGCAATTCCAGTCTACCTCCTGAAATCGGTTTCCTGCAATTCTGCCCGGCTTTCAAGTCCTCTTGGCAGCCTTACTTCAGTATATTTTTGGATGATAGCTGTCATTTATAACTCTGCAGGTTTGTGAATTACAGTGCCCCTGAGCTCCTTTCTTCAACTCGCTTTCTTGTGAGCTGGCCGCAACACCGCAGGATTGCTTCAGGCCCTAATCTGGTTCCGGCATGGCACGCTGAGCCTTTGGTTAATTCCTCTTCCTGGTGGGAAATGAGAGTTAAATTTTCCCGTCCAGACACCTCCAGCTAGTCTCTCATTGGTTCTCCCTATTCCTGTTCATCTTCCGCGGAATTTGCAAACTGGGCCAAAGAGGAGGTTAAAGCACTGACTCTCCAAGTCGGGAGAGTGTTAGTAAAGCATCTGGAATGTTGCACCCGAGTACCAGGGGACGAGAACTGAGACATATTTCAACACGTCTCCCGATAACACGGTTGATCATACTCTGGGTTCCACATGCATGTTTTAGCTGAAGGAAGAATCCCTTAAACCTGGAGAGTTGAGACCCGTGGAATGGGTACCATGCAATATGACTTCAAAGGGTCTTCATTTGCTCACCAAAACTCTCCAATCCTATCACTGCTGCGTTTTTGCCCCTGTACTCACGATTGATTCACTTTCAGAGACATAGCAATCCATAGGTTTTAAGATACTTAGTAGTCAGGTACATTATTAGGCGTTTAATATGGGGTTTTGAGTCCATTTCGTTGAGCAAGGAGTAGCTCTTGTCTATTACATATTTGGCTTAAGGAACTTTATCTGTGCTCATTTCAATCTCTGGTTTTATGCAGCACCCCAACTCACCTTTCCCCTTAAGCAAGCATAAGTTGGTTTTCTAAATTTGGGAGCATGTTCTGTTTTGAAATTCAGTTCCTGTGTAGCCAAGTTTACATTCCGTGTATTAGTGATATCTTATGATGTTTCTTTTTCTGTGTGACTTATTTCAGTTAGAATCATCATACCTGAATCCACTCATTATGCTGCTATGGGCCTGATGACATAGATGTCATTGCTGAGTGATATTGCATTGTACGTAAGTACCACAACTTCTTTATCCATTTTTCGCTTTATGCGATATTGAACTTGTACCGTAAACGAGTTTCTTGTAAACAGAGCCATCCCAAACTTTGGGGTGGCTGTGTCTTTTTGATTTTAATTTCTCTAAGCTATAGGACCATAAGTGGAAGTGCCCTAGGCTCTGTTGCTTTGTTTTTTAGATGTTTCAGGAAACACCATACACTTCTCCCGAGTGGCTGTTGGCAAGTTACATCCCGCCCATCAGCATAACAAGGCTCCCAGTTCTCCATGGCCTGTCCTGCCTTTCTGGATTTTACACTTTTTTCAGATGGCCCTTTTGACGGGGGGGAAATGAGACTTCATTGTAGTGCAGATTTCCTTTGCAAGCTTGCTTGGTTGGCCAAAAAGTGCGTATGCGTTTTTTCCTGAATATATTCAGGAAAAAACGCATACGCCCTTTTTGGCCAAGTGCATCATTGTCGACCTTCTGCCTCTTTTCCTATGCTTTAAATGCAATTCCAGTCTACCTCCTGAAATCGGTTTCCTGCAATTCTGCCCGGCTTTCAAGTCCTCTTGGCAGCCTTACTTCAGTATATTTTTGGATGATAGCTGTCATTTATAACTCTGCAGGTTTGTGAATTACAGTGCCCCTGAGCTCCTTTCTTCAACTCGCTTTCTTGTGAGCTGGCCGCAACACCACAGGATTGCTTCAGGCCCTAATCTGGTTCCGGCATGGCACGCTGAGCCTTTGGTTAATTCCTCTTCCTGGTGGGAAATGAGAGTTAAATTTTCCCGTCCAGACACCTCCAGCTAGTCTCTCATTGGTTCTCCCTATTCCTGTTCATCTTCCGCGGAATTTGCAAACTGGGCCAAACAGGAGGTTAAAGGCACTGACTCTCCAAGTCGGGAGAGTGTTAGTAAAGCATCTGGAATGTTGCACCCGAGTACCAGGAGACGAGAACTGAGACATATTTCAACACGTCTCCCGATCACACGGTTGATCATACTCTGGGTTCCACATGCATGTTTTAGCTGAAGGAAGAATCCCTTAAACCTGGAGAGTTGAGACCCGTGGAATGGGTACCATGCAATATGACTTCAAAGGGTCTTCATTTGCTCACCAAAACTCTCCAATCCTATCACTGCTGCGTTTTTGCCCCTGTACTCACGATTGATTCACTTTCAGAGACATAGCAATCCATAGGTTTTAAGATACTTACTAGTCAGGTACATTATTAGGCGTTTAATATGGGGTTTTGAGTCCATTTCGTTGAGCAAGGAGTAGCTCTTGTCTATTACATATTTGGCTTAAGGAACTTTATCTGTGCTCATTTCAATCTCTGGTTTTATGCAGCACCCCAACTCACCTTTCCCCTTAAGCAAGCATAAGTTGGTTTTCTAAATTTGGGAGCATGTTCTGTTTTGAAATTCAGTTCCTGTGTAGCCAAGTTTACATTCCGTGTATTAGTGATATCTTATGATGTTTCTTTTTCTGTGTGACTTATTTCAGTTAGAATCATCATACCTGAATCCACTCATTATGCTGCTATGGGCCTGATGACATAGATGTCATTGCTGAGTGATATTGCATTGTACGTAAGTACCACAACTTCTTTATCCATTTTTCGCTTTATGCGATATTGAACTTGTACCGTAAACGAGTTTCTTGTAAACAGAGCCATCCCAAACTTTGGGGTGGCTGTGTCTTTTTGATTTTAATTTCCCTAAGCTATAGGACCATAAGTGGAAGTGCCCTAGGCTCTGTTGCTTTGTTTTTTAGATGTTTCAGGAAACACCATACACTTCTCCCGAGTGGCTGTTGGCAAGTTACATCCCGCCCATCAGCATAACAAGGCTCCCAGTTCTCCATGGCCTGTCCTGCCTTCTGGATTTTACACTTTTTTCAGATGGCCCTTTTGATGGGGGGGAGGAAGTGAGACTTCATTATAGTGCAGATTTCCTTTGCAAGCTTGCTTGGTTGGCCAAAAAGGGCGTATGCGTTTTTTCCTGAATATATTCAGGAAAAAACGCATACGCCCTTTTTGGCCAAGTGCATCATTGTCGACCTTCTGCCTCTTTTCCTATGCTTTAAATGCAATTCCAGTCTACCTCCTGAAATCGGTTTCCTGCAATTCTGCCCGGCTTTCAAGTCCTCTTGGCAGCCTTACTTCAGTATATTTTTGGATGATAGCTGTCATTTATAACTCTGCAGGTTTGTGAATTACAGTGCCCCTGAGCTCCTTTCTTCAACTCGCTTTCTTGTGAGCTGGCCGCAACACCGCAGGATTGCTTCAGGCCCTAATCTGGTTCCGGCATGGCACGCTGAGCCTTTGGTTAATTCCTCTTCCTGGTGGGAAATGAGAGTTAAATTTTCCCGTCCAGACACCTCCAGCTAGTCTCTCATTGGTTCTCCCTATTCCTGTTCATCTTCCGTGGAATTTGCAAACTGGGCCAAAGAGGAGGTTAAAGCACTGACTCTCCAAGTCGGGAGAGTGTTAGTAAAGCATCTGGAATGTTGCACCCGAGTACCAGGGGACGAGAACTGAGACATATTTCAACACGTCTCCCGATAACACGGTTGATCATACTCTGGGTTCCACATGCATGTTTTAGCTGAAGGAAGAATCCCTTAAACCTGGAGAGTTGAGACCCGTGGAATGGGTACCATGCAATATGACTTCAAAGGGTCTTCATTTGCTCACCAAAACTCTCCAATCCTATCACTGCTGCGTTTTTGCCCCTGTACTCACGATTGATTCACTTTCAGAGACATAGCAATCCATAGGTTTTAAGATACTTACTAGTCAGGTACATTATTAGGCGTTTAATATGGGGTTTTGAGTCCATTTCGTTGAGCAAGGAGTAGCTCTTGTCTATTACATATTTGGCTTAAGGAACTTTATCTGTGCTCATTTCAATCTCTGGTTTTATGCAGCACCCCAACTCACCTTTCCCCTTAAGCAAGCATAAGTTGGTTTTCTAAATTTGGGACCATGTTCTGTTTTGAAATCCAGTTCCTGTGTAGCCAAGTTTACATTCCGTGTATTAGTGATATCTTATGATGTTTCTTTTTCTGTGTGACTTATTTCAGTTAGAATCATCATACCTGAATCCACTCATTATGCTGCTATGGGCCTGATGACATAGATGTCATTGCTGAGTGATATTGCATTGTACGTAAGTACCACAACTTCTTTATCCATTTTTCGCTTTATGCGATATTGAACTTGTACCGTAAACGAGTTTCTTGTAAACAGAGCCATCCCAAACTTTGGGGTGGCTGTGTCTTTTTGATTTTAATTTCCCTAAGCTATAGGACCATAAGTGGAAGTGCCCTAGGCTCTGTTGCTTTGTTTTTTAGATGTTTCAGGAAACACCATACACTTCTCCCGAGTGGCTGTTGGCAAGTTACATCCCGCCCATCAGCATAACAAGGCTCCCAGTTCTCCATGGCCTGTCCTGCCTTTCTGGATTTTACACTTTTTTCAGATGGCCCTTTTGACGGGGGGGAAGTGAGACTTCATTGTAGTGCAGATTTCCTTTGCAAGCTTGCTTGGTTGGCCAAAAAGGGCGTATGCGTTTTTTCCTGAATATATTCAGGAAAAAACGCATACGCCCTTTTTGGCCAAGTGCATCATTGTCGACCTTCTGCCTCTTTTCCTATGCTTTAAATGCAATTCCAGTCTACCTCCTGAAATCGGTTTCCTGCAATTCTGCCCGGCTTTCAAGTCCTCTTGGCAGCCTTACTTCAGTATATTTTTGGATGATAGCTGTCATTTATAACTCTGCAGGTTTGTGAATTACAGTGCCCCTGAGCTCCTTTCTTCAACTCGCTTTCTTGTGAGCTGGCCGCAACACCACAGGATTGCTTCAGGCCCTAATCTGGTTCCGGCATGGCACGCTGAGCCTTTGGTTAATTCCTCTTCCTGGTGGGAAATGAGAGTTAAATTTTCCCGTCCAGACACCTCCAGCTAGTCTCTCATTGGTTCTCCCTATTCCTGTTCATCTTCCGCGGAATTTGCAAACTGGGCCAAACAGGAGGTTAAAGGCACTGACTCTCCAAGTCGGGAGAGTGTTAGTAAAGCATCTGGAATGTTGCACCCGAGTACCAGGGGACGAGAACTGAGACATATTTGAACACGTCTCCCGATCACACGGTTGATCATACTCTGGGTTCCACATGCATGTTTTAGCTGAAGGAAGAATCCCTTAAACCTGGAGAGTTGAGACCCGTGGAATGGGTACCATGCAATATGACTTCAAAGGGTCTTCATTTGCTCACCAAAACTCTCCAATCCTATCACTGCTGCGTTTTTGCCCCTGTACTCACGATTGATTCACTTTCAGAGACATAGCAATCCATAGGTTTTAAGATACTTACTAGTCAGGTACATTATTAGGCGTTTAATATGGGGTTTTGAGTCCATTTCGTTGAGCAAGGAGTAGCTCTTGTCTATTACATATTTGGCTTAAGGAAATTTATCTGTGCTCATTTCAATCTCTGGTTTTATGCAGCACCCCAACTCACCTTTCCCCTTAAGCAAGCATAAGTTGGTTTTCTAAATTTGGGACCATGTTCTGTTTTGAAATTCAGTTCCTGTGTAGCCAAGTTTACATTCCGTGTATTAGTGATATCTTATGATGTTTCTTTTTCTGTGTGACTTATTTCAGTTAGAATCATCATACCTGAATCCACTCATTATGCTGCTATGGGCCTGATGACATAGATGTCATTGCTGAGTGATATTGCATTGTACGTAAGTACCACAACTTCTTTATCCATTTTTCGCTTTATGCGATATTGAACTTGTACCGTAAACGAGTTTCTTGTAAACAGAGCCATCCCAAACTTTGGGGTGGCTGTGTCTTTTTGATTTTAATTTCCCTAAGCTATAGGACCATAAGTGGAAGTGCCCTAGGCTCTGTTGCTTTGTTTTTTAGATGTTTCAGGAAACACCATACACTTCTCCCGAGTGGCTGTTGGCAAGTTACATCCCGCCCATCAGCATAACAAGGCTCCCAGTTCTCCATGGCCTGTCCTGCCTTCTGGATTTTACACTTTTTTCAGATGGCCCTTTTGATGGGGGGGAGGAAGTGAGACTTCATTATAGTGCAGATTTCCTTTGCAAGCTTGCTTGGTTGGCCAAAAAGGGCGTATGCGTTTTTTCCTGAATATATTCAGGAAAAAACGCATACGCCCTTTTTGGCCAAGTGCATCATTGTCGACCTTCTGCCTCTTTTCCTATGCTTTAAATGCAATTCCAGTCTACCTCCTGAAATCGGTTTCCTGCAATTCTGCCCGGCTTTCAAGTCCTCTTGGCAGCCTTACTTCAGTATATTTTTGGATGATAGCTGTCATTTATAACTCTGCAGGTTTGTGAATTACAGTGCCCCTGAGCTCCTTTCTTCAACTCGCTTTCTTGTGAGCTGGCCGCAACACCGCAGGATTGCTTCAGGCCCTAATCTGGTTCCGGCATGGCACGCTGAGCCTTTGGTTAATTCCTCTTCCTGGTGGGAAATGAGAGTTAAATTTTCCCGTCCAGACACCTCCAGCTAGTCTCTCATTGGTTCTCCCTATTCCTGTTCATCTTCCGTGGAATTTGCAAACTGGGCCAAAGAGGAGGTTAAAGCACTGACTCTCCAAGTCGGGAGAGTGTTAGTAAAGCATCTGGAATGTTGCACCCGAGTACCAGGGGACGAGAACTGAGACATATTTCAACACGTCTCCCGATAACACGGTTGATCATACTCTGGGTTCCACATGCATGTTTTAGCTGAAGGAAGAATCCCTTAAACCTGGAGAGTTGAGACCCGTGGAATGGGTACCATGCAATATGACTTCAAAGGGTCTTCATTTGCTCACCAAAACTCTCCAATCCTATCACTGCTGCGTTTTTGCCCCTGTACTCACGATTGATTCACTTTCAGAGACATAGCAATCCATAGGTTTTAAGATACTTAGTAGTCAGGTACATTATTAGGCGTTTAATATGGGGTTTTGAGTCCATTTCGTTGAGCAAGGAGTAGCTCTTGTCTATTACATATTTGGCTTAAGGAACTTTATCTGTGCTCATTTCAATCTCTGGTTTTATGCAGCACCCCAACTCACCTTTCCCCTTAAGCAAGCATAAGTTGGTTTTCTAAATTTGGGACCATGTTCTGTTTTGAAATCCAGTTCCTGTGTAGCCAAGTTTACATTCCGTGTATTAGTGATATCTTATGATGTTTCTTTTTCTGTGTGACTTATTTCAGTTAGAATCATCATACCTGAATCCACTCATTATGCTGCTATGGGCCTGATGACATAGATGTCATTGCTGAGTGATATTGCATTGTACGTAAGTACCACAACTTCTTTATCCATTTTTCGCTTTATGCGATATTGAACTTGTACCGTAAACGAGTTTCTTGTAAACAGAGCCATCCCAAACTTTGGGGTGGCTGTGTCTTTTTGATTTTAATTTCCCTAAGCTATAGGACCATAAGTGGAAGTGCCCTAGGCTCTGTTGCTTTGTTTTTTAGATGTTTCAGGAAACACCATACACTTCTCCCGAGTGGCTGTTGGCAAGTTACATCCCGCCCATCAGCATAACAAGGCTCCCAGTTCTCCATGGCCTGTCCTGCCTTTCTGGATTTTACACTTTTTTCAGATGGCCCTTTTGACGGGGGGGAAGTGAGACTTCATTGTAGTGCAGATTTCCTTTGCAAGCTTGCTTGGTTGGCCAAAAAGGGCGTATGCGTTTTTTCCTGAATATATTCAGGAAAAAACGCATACGCCCTTTTTGGCCAAGTGCATCATTGTCGACCTTCTGCCTCTTTTCCTATGCTTTAAATGCAATTCCAGTCTACCTCCTGAAATCGGTTTCCTGCAATTCTGCCCGGCTTTCAAGTCCTCTTGGCAGCCTTACTTCAGTATATTTTTGGATGATAGCTGTCATTTATAACTCTGCAGGTTTGTGAATTACAGTGCCCCTGAGCTCCTTTCTTCAACTCGCTTTCTTGTGAGCTGGCCGCAACACCGCAGGATTGCTTCAGGCCCTAATCTGGTTCCGGCATGGCACGCTGAGCCTTTGGTTAATTCCTCTTCCTGGTGGGAAATGAGAGTTAAATTTTCCCGTCCAGACACCTCCAGCTAGTCTCTCATTGGTTCTCCCTATTCCTGTTCATCTTCCGCGGAATTTGCAAACTGGGCCAAACAGGAGGTTAAAGACACTGACTCTCCAAGTCGGGAGAGTGTTAGTAAAGCATCTGGAATGTTGCACCCGAGTACCA
This sequence comes from Orcinus orca, assembly GCF_937001465.1. Taxonomy (NCBI): domain Eukaryota; kingdom Metazoa; phylum Chordata; class Mammalia; order Artiodactyla; family Delphinidae; genus Orcinus; species Orcinus orca. The sequence goes on from NW_026043869.1 coordinate 577,021, forward strand.
GGGGACGAGAACTGAGACATATTTCAACACGTCTCCCGATAACACGGTTGATCATACTCTGGGTTCCACATGCATGTTTTAGCTGAAGGAAGAATCCCTTAAACCTGGAGAGTTGAGACCCGTGGAATGGGTACCATGCAATATGACTTCAAAGGGTCTTCATTTGCTCACCAAAACTCTCCAATCCTATCACTGCTGCGTTTTTGCCCCTGTACTCACGATTGATTCACTTTCAGAGACATAGTAATCCATAGGTTTTAAGATACTTACTAGTCAGGTACATTATTAGGCGTTTAATATGGGGTTGTGAGTCCATTTCGTTGAGCAAGGAGTAGCTCTTGTCTATTACATATTTGGCTTAAGGAACTTTATCTGTGCTCATTTCAATCTCTGGTTTTATGCAGCACCCCAACTCACCTTTCCCCTTAAGCAAGCATAAGTTGGTTTTCTAAATTTGGGACCATGTTCTGTTTTGAAATCCAGTTCCTGTGTAGCCAAGTTTACATTCCATGTATTAGTGATATCTTATGATGTTTCTTTTTCTGTGTGACTTATTTCAGTTAGAATCATCATACCTGAATCCACTCATTGTGCTGCTATGGGCCTGATGACATAGATGTCATTGCTGAGTGATATTGCATTGTACGTAAGTACCACAACTTCTTTATCCATTTTTCGCTTTATGCGATATTGAACTTGTACCGTAAACGAGTTTCTTGTAAACAGAGCCATCCCAAACTTTGGGGTGGCTGTGTCTTTTTGATTTTAATTTCCCTAAGCTATAGGACCATAAGTGGAAGTGCCCTAGGCTCTGTTGCTTTGTTTTTTAGATGTTTCAGGAAACACCATACACTTCTCCCGAGTGGCTGTTGGCAATTTACATCCCGCCCATCAGCATAACAAGGCTCCCAGTTCTCCATGGCCTGTCCTGCCTTTCTGGATTTTACACTTTTTTCAGATGGCCCTGTTGATGGGGGGGGGGAGTGAGACTTCATTGTAGTGCAGATTTCCTTTGCAAGCTTGCTTGGTTGGCCAAAAAGGGCGTATGCGTTTTTTCCTGAATATATTCAGGAAAAAACGCATACGCCCTTTTTGGCCAAGTGCATCATTGTCGACCTTCTGCCTCTTTTCCTATGCTTTAAATGCAATTCCAGTCTACCTCCTGAAATCGGTTTCCTGCAATTCTGCCCGGCTTTCAAGTCCTCTTGGCAGCCTTACTTCAGTATATTTTTGGATGATAGCTGTCATTTATAACTCTGCAGGTTTGTGAATTACAGTGCCCCTGAGCTCCTTTCTTCAACTCGCTTTCTTGTGAGCTGGCCGCAACACCGCAGGATTGCTTCAGGCCCTAATCTGGTTCCGGCATGGCACGCTGAGCCTTTGGTTAATTCCTCTTCCTGGTGGGAAATGAGAGTTAAATTTTCCCGTCCAGACACCTCCAGCTAGTCTCTCATTGGTTCTCCCTATTCCTGTTCATCTTCCGTGGAATTTGCAAACTGGGCCAAAGAGGAGGTTAAAGGCACTGACTCTCCAAGTCGGGAGAGTGTTAGTAAAGCATCTGGAATGTTGCACCCGAGTACCAGGGGACGAGAACTGAGACATATTTCAACACGTCTCCCGATAACACGGTTGATCATACTCTGGGTTCCACATGCATGTTTTAGCTGAAGGAAGAATCCCTTAAACCTGGAGAGTTGAGACCCGTGGAATGGGTACCATGCAATATGACTTCAAAGGGTCTTCATTTGCTCACCAAAACTCTCCAATCCTATCACTGCTGCGTTTTTGCCCCTGTACTCACGATTGATTCACTTTCAGAGACATAGCAATCCATAGGTTTTAAGATACTTACTAGTCAGGTACATTATTAGGCGTTTAATATGGGGTTTTGAGTCCATTTCGTTGAGCAAGGAGTAGCTCTTGTCTATTACATATTTGGCTTAAGGAACTTTATCTGTGCTCATTTCAATCTCTGGTTTTATGCAGCACCCCAACTCACCTTTCCCCTTAAGCAAGCATAAGTTGGTTTTCTAAATTTGGGACCATGTTCTGTTTGGAAATCCAGTTCCTGTGTAGCCAAGTTTACATTCCGTGTATTAGTGATATCTTATGATGTTTCTTTTTCTGTGTGACTTATTTCAGTTAGAATCATCATACCTGAATCCACTCATTATGCTGCTATGGGCCTGATGACATAGATGTCATTGCTGAGTGATATTGCATTGTACGTAAGTACCACAACTTCTTTATCCATTTTTCGCTTTATGCGATATTGAACTTGTACCGTAAACGAGTTTCTTGTAAACAGAGCCATCCCAAACTTTGGGGTGGCTGTGTCTTTTTGATTTTAATTTCCCTAAGCTATAGGACCATAAGTGGAAGTGCCCTAGGCTCTGTTGCTTTGTTTTTTAGATGTTTCAGGAAACACCATACACTTCTCCCGAGTGGCTGTTGGCAATTTACATCCCGCCCATCAGCATAACAAGGCTCCCAGTTCTCCATGGCCTGTCCTGCCTTTCTGGATTTTACACTTTTTTCAGATGGCCCTGTTGATGGGGGGGGGGAGTGAGACTTCATTGTAGTGCAGATTTCCTTTGCAAGCTTGCTTGGTTGGCCAAAAAGGGCGTATGCGTTTTTTCCTGAATATATTCAGGAAAAAACGCATACGCACTTTTTGGCCAAGTGCATCATTGTCGACCTTCTGCCTCTTTTCCTATGCTTTAAATGCAATTCCAGTCTACCTCCTGAAATCGGTTTCCTGCAATTCTGCCCGGCTTTCAAGTCCTCTTGGCAGCCTTACTTCAGTATATTTTTGGATGATAGCTGTCATTTATAACTCTGCAGGTTTGTGAATTACAGTGCCCCTGAGCTCCTTTCTTCAACTCGCTTTCTTGTGAGCTGGCCGCAACACCGCAGGATTGCTTCAGGCCCTAATCTGGTTCCGGCATGGCACGCTGAGCCTTTGGTTAATTCCTCTTCCTGGTGGGAAATGAGAGTTAAATTTTCCCGTCCAGACACCTCCAGCTAGTCTCTCATTGGTTCTCCCTATTCCTGTTCATCTTCCGTGGAATTTGCAAACTGGGCCAAAGAGGAGGTTAAAGGCACTGACTCTCCAAGTCGGGAGAGTGTTAGTAAAGCATCTGGAATGTTGCACCCGAGTACCAGGGGACGAGAACTGAGACATATTTCAACACGTCTCCCGATAACACGGTTGATCATACTCTGGGTTCCACATGCATGTTTTAGCTGAAGGAAGAATCCCTTAAACCTGGAGAGTTGAGACCCGTGGAATGGGTACCATGCAATATGACTTCAAAGGGTCTTCATTTGCTCACCAAAACTCTCCAATCCTATCACTGCTGCGTTTTTGCCCCTGTACTCACGATTGATTCACTTTCAGAGACATAGCAATCCATAGGTTTTAAGATACTTAGTAGTCAGGTACATTATTAGGCGTTTAATATGGGGTTTTGAGTCCATTTCGTTGAGCAAGGAGTAGCTCTTGTCTATTACATATTTGGCTTAAGGAACTTTATCTGTGCTCATTTCAATCTCTGGTTTTATGCAGCACCCCAACTCACCTTTCCCCTTAAGCAAGCATAAGTTGGTTTTCTAAATTTGGGAGCATGTTCTGTTTTGAAATTCAGTTCCTGTGTAGCCAAGTTTACATTCCGTGTATTAGTGATATCTTATGATGTTTCTTTTTCTGTGTGACTTATTTCAGTTAGAATCATCATACCTGAATCCACTCATTATGCTGCTATGGGCCTGATGACATAGATGTCATTGCTGAGTGATATTGCATTGTACGTAAGTACCACAACTTCTTTATCCATTTTTCGCTTTATGCGATATTGAACTTGTACCGTAAACGAGTTTCTTGTAAACAGAGCCATCCCAAACTTTGGGGTGGCTGTGTCTTTTTGATTTTAATTTCCCTAAGCTATAGGACCATAAGTGGAAGTGCCCTAGGCTCTGTTGCTTTGTTTTTTAGATGTTTCAGGAAACACCATACACTTCTCCCGAGTGGCTGTTGGCAAGTTACATCCCGCCCATCAGCATAACAAGGCTCCCAGTTCTCCATGGCCTGTCCTGCCTTTCTGGATTTTACACTTTTTTCAGATGGCCCTTTTGACGGGGGGGAAGTGAGACTTCATTGTAGTGCTGATTTCCTTTGCAAGCTTGCTTGGTTGGCCAAAAAGGGCGTATGCGTTTTTTCCTGAATATATTCAGGAAAAAACGCATACGCCCTTTTTGGCCAAGTGCATCATTGTCGACCTTCTGCCTCTTTTCCTATGCTTTAAATGCAATTCCAGTCTACCTCCTGAAATCGGTTTCCTGCAATTCTGCCCGGCTTTCAAGTCCTCTTGGCAGCCTTACTTCAGTATATTTTTGGATGATAGCTGTCATTTATAACTCTGCAGATTTGTGAATTACAGTGCCCCTGAGCTCCTTTCTTCAACTCGCTTTCTTGTGAGCTGGCCGCAACACCGCAGGATTGCTTCAGGCCCTAATCTGGTTCCGGCATGGCACGCTGAGCCTTTGGTTAATTCCTCTTCCTGGTGGGAAATGAGAGTTAAATTTTCCCGTCCAGACACCTCCAGCTAGTCTCTCATTGGTTCTCCCTATTCCTGTTCATCTTCCGCGGAATTTGCAAACTGGGCCAAACAGGAGGTTAAAGGCACTGACTCTCCAAGTCGGGAGAGTGTTAGTAAAGCTTCTGGAATGTTGCACCCGAGTACCAGGGGACGAGAACTGAGACATATTTCAACACGTCTCCCGATCACACGGTTGATCATACTCTGGGTTCCACATGCATGTTTTAGCTGAAGGAAGAATCCCTTAAACCTGGAGAGTTGAGACCCGTGGAATGGGTACCATGCAATATGACTTCAAAGGGTCTTCATTTGCTCACCAAAACTCTCCAATCCTATCACTGCTGCGTTTTTGCCCCTGTACTCACGATTGATTCACTTTCAGAGACATAGCAATCCATAGGTTTTAAGATACTTAGTAGTCAGGTACATTATTAGGCGTTTAATATGGGGTTTTGAGTCCATTTCGTTGAGCAAGGAGTAGCTCTTGTCTGTTACATATTTGGCTTAAGGAACTTTATCTGTGCTCATTTCAATCTCTGGTTTTATGCAGCACCCCAACTCACCTTTCCCCTTAAGCAAGCATAAGTTGGTTTTCTAAATTTGGGACCATGTTCTGTTTGGAAATCCAGTTCCTGTGTAGCCAAGTTTACATTCCGTGTATTAGTGATATCTTATGATGTTTCTTTTTCTGTGTGACTTATTTCAGTTAGAATCATCATACCTGAATCCACTCATTATGCTGCTATGGGCCTGATGACATAGATGTCATTGCTGAGTGATATTGCATTGTACGTAAGTACCACAACTTCTTTATCCATTTTTCGCTTTATGCGATATTGAACTTGTACCGTAAACGAGTTTCTTGTAAACAGAGCCATCCCAAACTTTGGGGTGGCTGTGTCTTTTTGATTTTAATTTCCCTAAGCTATAGGACCATAAGTGGAAGTGCCCTAGGCTCTGTTGCTTTGTTTTTTAGATGTTTCAGGAAACACCATACACTTCTCCCGAGTGGCTGTTGGCAAGTTACATCCCGCCCATCAGCATAACAAGGCTCCCAGTTCTCCATGGCCTGTCCTGCCTTTCTGGATTTTACACTTTTTTCAGATGGCCCTTTTGACGGGGGGGAAGTGAGACTTCATTGTAGTGCTGATTTCCTTTGCAAGCTTGCTTGGTTGGCCAAAAAGGGCGTATGCGTTTTTTCCTGAATATATTCAGGAAAAAACGCATACGCCCTTTTTGGCCAAGTGCATCATTGTCGACCTTCTGCCTCTTTTCCTATGCTTTAAATGCAATTCCAGTCTACCTCCTGAAATCGGTTTCCTGCAATTCTGCCCGGCTTTCAAGTCCTCTTGGCAGCCTTACTTCAGTATATTTTTGGATGATAGCTGTCATTTATAACTCTGCAGGTTTGTGAATTACAGTGCCCCTGAGCTCCTTTCTTCAACTCGCTTTCTTGTGAGCTGGCCGCAACACCGCAGGATTGCTTCAGGCCCTAATCTGGTTCCGGCATGGCACACTGAGCCTTTGGTTAATTCCTCTTCCTGGTGGGAAATGAGAGTTAAATTTTCCCGTCCAGACACCTCCAGCTAGTCTCTCATTGGTTCTCCCTATTCCTGTTCATCTTCCGCGGAATTTGCAAACTGGGCCAAACAGGAGGTTAAAGGCACTGACTCTCCAAGTCGGGAGAGTGTTAGTAAAGCTTCTGGAATGTTGCACCCGAGTACCAGGGGACGAGAACTGAGACATATTTCAACACGTCTCCCGATCACACGGTTGATCATACTCTGGGTTCCACATGCATGTTTTAGCTGAAGGAAGAATCCCTTAAACCTGGAGAGTTGAGACCCGTGGAATGGGTACCATGCAATATGACTTCAAAGGGTCTTCATTTGCTCACCAAAACTCTCCAATCCTATCACTGCTGCGTTTTTGCCCCTGTACTCACGATTGATTCACTTTCAGAGACATAGCAATCCATAGGTTTTAAGATACTTAGTAGTCAGGTACATTATTAGGCGTTTAATATGGGGTTTTGAGTCCATTTCGTTGAGCAAGGAGTAGCTCTTGTCTATTACATATTTGGCTTAAGGAACTTTATCTGTGCTCATTTCAATCTCTGGTTTTATGCAGCACCGCAACTCACCTTTCCCCTTAAGCAAGCATAAGTTGGTTTTCTAAATTTGGGACCATGTTCTGTTTGGAAATCCAGTTCCTGTGTAGCCAAGTTTACATTCCGTGTATTAGTGATATCTTATGATGTTTCTTTTTCTGTGTGACTTATTTCAGTTAGAATCATCATACCTGAATCCACTCATTATGCTGCTATGGGCCTGATGACATAGATGTCATTGCTGAGTGATATTGCATTGTACGTAAGTACCACAACTTCTTTATCCATTTTTCGCTTTATGCGATATTGAACTTGTACCGTAAACGAGTTTCTTGTAAACAGAGCCATCCCAAACTTTGGGGTGGCTGTGTCTTTTTGATTTTAATTTCCCTAAGCTATAGGACCATAAGTGGAAGTGCCCTAGGCTCTGTTGCTTTGTTTTTTAGATGTTTCAGGAAACACCATACACTTCTCCCGAGTGGCTGTTGGCAAGTTACATCCCGCCCATCAGCATAACAAGGCTCCCAGTTCTCCATGGCCTGTCCTGCCTTTCTGGATTTTACACTTTTTTCAGATGGCCCTTTTGACGGGGGGGAAGTGAGACTTCATTGTAGTGCAGATTTCCTTTGCAAGCTTGCTTGGTTGGCCAAAAAGGGCGTATGCGTTTTTTCCTGAATATATTCAGGAAAAAACGCATACGCCCTTTTTGGCCAAGTGCATCATTGTCGACCTTCTGCCTCTTTTCCTATGCTTTAAATGCAATTCCAGTCTACCTCCTGAAATCGGTTTCCTGCAATTCTGCCCGGCTTTCAAGTCCTCTTGGCAGCCTTACTTCAGTATATTTTTGGATGATAGCTGTCATTTATAACTCTGCAGGTTTGTGAATTACAGTGTCCCTGAGCTCCTTTCTTCAACTCGCTTTCTTGTGAGCTGGCCGCAACACCGCAGGATTGCTTCAGGCCCTAATCTGGTTCCGGCATGGCACGCTGAGCCTTTGGTTAATTCCTCTTCCTGGTGGGAAATGAGAGTTAAATTTTCCCGTCCAGACACCTCCAGCTAGTCTCTCATTGGTTCTCCCTATTCCTGTTCATCTTCCGTGGAATTTGCAAACTGGGCCAAAGAGGAGGTTAAAGGCACTGACTCTCCAAGTCGGGAGAGTGTTAGTAAAGCATCTGGAATGTTGCACCCGAGTACCAGGGGACGAGAACTGAGACATATTTCAACACGTCTCCCGATCACACGGTTGATCATACTCTGGGTTCCACATGCATGTTTTAGCTGAAGGAAGAATCCCTTAAACCTGGAGAGTTGAGACCCGTGGAATGGGTACCATGCAATATGACTTCAAAGGGTCTTCATTTGCTCACCAAAACTCTCCAATCCTATCACTGCTGCGTTTTTGCCCCTGTACTCACGATTGATTCACTTTCAGAGACATAGCAATCCATAGGTTTTAAGATACTTACTAGTCAGGTACATTATTAGGCGTTTAATATGGGGTTTTGAGTCCATTTCGTTGAGCAAGGAGTAGCTCTTGTCTATTACATATTTGGCTTAAGGAACTTTATCTGTGCTCATTTCAATCTCTGGTTTTATGCAGCACCCCAACTCACCTTTCCCCTTAAGCAAGCATAAGTTGGTTTTCTAAATTTGGGACCATGTTCTGTTTTGAAATTCAGTTCCTGTGTAGCCAAGTTTAAATTCCGTGTATTAGTGATATCTTATGATGTTTCTTTTTCTGTGTGACTTATTTCAGTTAGAATCATCATACCTGAATCCACTCATTATGCTGCTATGGGCCTGATGACATAGATGTCATTGCTGAGTGATATTGCATTGTACGTAATTACCACAACTTCTTTATCCATTTTTCGCTTTATGCGATATTGAACTTGTACCGTAAACGAGTTTCTTGTAAACAGAGCCATCCCAAACTTTGGGGTGGCTGTGTCTTTTTGATTTTAATTTCCCTAAGCTATAGGACCATAAGTGGAAGTGCCCTAGGCTCTGTTGCTTTGTTTTTTAGATGTTTCAGGAAACACCATACACTTCTCCCGAGTGGCTGTTGGCAATTTACATCCCGCCCATCAGCATAACAAGGCTCCCAGTTCTCCATGGCCTGTCCTGCCTTTCTGGATTTTACACTTTTTTCAGATGGCCCTTTTGACGGGGGGGAAGTGAGACTTCATTGTAGTGCAGATTTCCTTTGCAAGCTTGCTTGGTTGGCCAAAAAGTGCGTATGCGTTTTTTCCTGAATATATTCAGGAAAAAACGCATACGCCCTTTTTGGCCAAGTGCATCATTGTCGACCTTCTGCCTCTTTTCCTATGCTTTAAATGCAATTCCAGTCTACCTCCTGAAATCGGTTTCCTGCAATTCTGCCCGGCTTTCAAGTCCTCTTGGCAGCCTTACTTCAGTATATTTTTGGATGATAGCTGTCATTTATAACTCTGCAGGTTTGTGAATTACAGTGCCCCTGAGCTCCTTTCTTCAACTCGCTTTCTTGTGAGCTGGCCGCAACACCGCAGGATTGCTTCAGGCCCTAATCTGGTTCCGGCATGGCACGCTGAGCCTTTGGTTAATTCCTCTTCCTGGTGGGAAATGAGAGTTAAATTTTCCCGTCCAGACACCTCCAGCTAGTCTCTCATTGGTTCTCCCTATTCCTGTTCATCTTCCGCGGAATTTGCAAACTGGGCCAAACAGGAGGTTAAAGGCACTGACTCTCCAAGTCGGGAGAGTGTTAGTAAAGCATCTGGAATGTTGCACCCGAGTACCAGGGGACGAGAACTGAGACATATTTCAACACGTCTCCCGATAACACGGTTGATCATACTCTGGGTTCCACATGCATGTTTTAGCTGAAGGAAGAATCCCTTAAACCTGGAGAGTTGAGACCCGTGGAATGGGTACCATGCAATATGACTTCAAAGGGTCTTCATTTGCTCACCAAAACTCTCCAATCCTATCACTGCTGCGTTTTTGCCCCTGTACTCACGATTGATTCACTTTCAGAGACATAGCAATCCATAGGTTTTAAGATACTTAGTAGTCAGGTACATTATTAGGCGTTTAATATGGGGTTTTGAGTCCATTTCGTTGAGCAAGGAGTAGCTCTTGTCTATTACATATTTGGCTTAAGGAACTTTATCTGTGCTCATTTCAATCTCTGGTTTTATGCAGCACCCCAACTCACCTTTCCCCTTAAGCAAGCATAAGTTGGTTTTCTAAATTTGGGACCATGTTCTGTTTTGAAATTCAGTTCCTGTGTAGCCAAGTTTACATTCCGTGTATTAGTGATATCTTATGATGTTTCTTTTTCTGTGTGACTTATTTCAGTTAGAATCATCATACCTGAATCCACTCATTATGCTGCTATGGGCCTGATGACATAGATGTCATTGCTGAGTGATATTGCATTGTACGTAAGTACCACAACTTCTTTATCCATTTTTCGCTTTATGCGATATTGAACTTGTACCGTAAACGAGTTTCTTGTAAACAGAGCCATCCCAAACTTTGGGGTGGCTGTGTCTTTTTGATTTTAATTTCCCTAAGCTATAGGACCATAAGTGGAAGTGCCCTAGGCTCTGTTGCTTTGTTTTTTAGATGTTTCAGGAAACACCATACACTTCTCCCGAGTGGCTGTTGGCAAGTTACATCCCGCCCATCAGCATAACAAGGCTCCCAGTTCTCCATGGCCTGTCCTGCCTTCTGGATTTTACACTTTTTTCAGATGGCCCTTTTGACGGGGGGGGGAAGTGAGACTTCATTGTAGTGCAGATTTCCTTTGCAAGCTTGCTTGCTTGGCCAAAAAGGGCGTATGCGTTTTTTCCTGAATATATTCAGGAAAAAACGCATACGCCCTTTTTGGCCAAGTGCATCATTGTCGACCTTCTGCCTCTTTTCCTATGCTTTAAATGCAATTCCAGTCTACCTCCTGAAATCGGTTTCCTGCAATTCTGCCCGGCTTTCAAGTCCTCTTGGCAGCCTTACTTCAGTATATTTTTGGATGATAGCTGTCATTTATAACTCTGCAGGTTTGTGAATTACAGTGCCCCTGAGCTCCTTTCTTCAACTCGCTTTCTTGTGAGCTGGCCGCAACACCGCAGGATTGCTTCAGGCCCTAATCTGGTTCCGGCATGGCACGCTGAGCCTTTGGTTAATTCCTCTTCCTGGTGGGAAATGAGAGTTAAATTTTCCCGTCCAGACACCTCCAGCTAGTCTCTCATTGGTTCTCCCTATTCCTGTTCATCTTCCGTGGAATTTGCAAACTGGGCCAAAGAGGAGGTTAAAGCACTGACTCTCCAAGTCGGGAGAGTGTTAGTAAAGCATCTGGAATGTTGCACCCGAGTACCAGGGGACGAGAACTGAGACATATTTCAACACGTCTCCCGATAACACGGTTGATCATACTCTGGGTTCCACATGCATGTTTTAGCTGAAGGAAGAATCCCTTAAACCTGGAGAGTTGAGACCCGTGGAATGGGTACCATGCAATATGACTTCAAAGGGTCTTCATTTGCTCACCAAAACTCTCCAATCCTATCACTGCTGCGTTTTTGCCCCTGTACTCACGATTGATTCACTTTCAGAGACATAGCAATCCATAGGTTTTAAGATACTTAGTAGTCAGGTACATTATTAGGCGTTTAATATGGGGTTTTGAGTCCATTTCGTTGAGCAAGGAGTAGCTCTTGTCTATTACATATTTGGCTTAAGGAACTTTATCTGTGCTCATTTCAATCTCTGGTTTTATGCAGCACCCCAACTCACCTTTCCCCTTAAGCAAGCATAAGTTGGTTTTCTAAATTTGGGACCATGTTCTGTTTGGAAATCCAGTTCCTGTGTAGCCAAGTTTACATTCCGTGTATTAGTGATATCTTATGATGTTTCTTTTTCTGTGTGACTTATTTCAGTTAGAATCATCATACCTGAATCCACTCATTATGCTGCTATGGGCCTGATGACATAGATGTCATTGCTGAGTGATATTGCATTGTACGTAAGTACCACAACTTCTTTATCCATTTTTCGCTTTATGCGATATTGAACTTGTACCGTAAACGAGTTTCTTGTAAACAGAGCCATCCCAAACTTTGGGGTGGCTGTGTCTTTTTGATTTTAATTTCCCTAAGCTATAGGACCATAAGTGGAAGTGCCCTAGGCTCTGTTGCTTTGTTTTTTAGATGTTTCAGGAAACACCATACACTTCTCCCGAGTGGCTGTTGGCAAGTTACATCCCGCCCATCAGCATAACAAGGCTCCCAGTTCTCCATGGCCTGTCCTGCCTTCTGGATTTTACACTTTTTTCAGATGGCCCTTTTGACGGGGGGGGGGAAGTGAGACTTCATTGTAGTGCAGATTTCCTTTGCAAGCTTGCTTGGTTGGCCAAAAAGGGCGTATGCGTTTTTTCCTGAATATATTCAGGAAAAAACGCATACGCCCTTTTTGGCCAAGTGCATCATTGTCGACCTTCTGCCTCTTTTCCTATGCTTTAGATGCAATTCCAGTCTACCTCCTGAAATCGGTTTCCTGCAATTCTGCCCGGCTTTCAAGTCCTCTTGGCAGCCTTACTTCAGTATATTTTTGGATGATAGCTGTCATTTATAACTCTGCAGGTTTGTGAATTACAGTGCCCCTGAGCTCCTTTCTTCAACTCACTTTCTTGTGAGCTGGCCGCAACACCGCAGGATTGCTTCAGGCCCTAATCTGGTTCCGGCATGGCACGCTGAGCCTTTGGTTAATTCCTCTTCCTGGTGGGAAATGAGAGTTAAATTTTCCCGTCCAGACACCTCCAGCTAGTCTCTCATTGGTTCTCCCTATTCCTGTTCATCTTCCGCGGAATTTGCAAACTGGGCCAAACAGGAGGTTAAAGGCACTGACTCTCCAAGTCGGGAGAGTGTTAGTAAAGCTTCTGGAATGTTGCACCCGAGTACCAGGGGACGAGAACTGAGACATATTTCAACACGTCTCCCGATCACACGGTTGATCATACTCTGGGTTCCACATGCATGTTTTAGCTGAAGGAAGAATCCCTTAAACCTGGAGAGTTGAGACCCGTGGAATGGGTACCATGCAATATGACTTCAAAGGGTCTTCATTTGCTCACCAAAACTCTCCAATCCTATCACTGCTGCGTTTTTGCCCCTGTACTCACGATTGATTCACTTTCAGAGACATAGCAATCCATAGGTTTTAAGATACTTACTAGTCAGGTACATTATTAGGCGTTTAATATGGGGTTTTGAGTCCATTTCGTTGAGCAAGGAGTAGCTCTTGTCTATTACATATTTGGCTTAAGGAACTTTATCTGTGCTCATTTCAATCTCTGGTTTTATGCAGCACCCCAACTCACCTTTCCCCTTAAGCAAGCATAAGTTGGTTTTCTAAATTTGGGACCATGTTCTGTTTTGAAATCCAGTTCCTGTGTAGCCAAGTTTACATTCCGTGTATTAGTGATATCTTATGATGTTTCTTTTTCTGTGTGACTTATTTCAGTTAGAATCATCATACCTGAATCCACTCATTATGCTGCTATGGGCCTGATGACATAGATGTCATTGCTGAGTGATATTGCATTGTACGTAAGTACCACAACTTCTTTATCCATTTTTCACTTTATGCGATATTGAACTTGTACCGTAAACGAGTTTCTTGTAAACAGAGCCATCCCAAACTTTGGGGTGGCTGTGTCTTTTTGATTTTAATTTCCCTAAGCTATAGGACCATAAGTGGAAGTGCCCTAGGCTCTGTTGCTTTGTTTTTTAGATGTTTCAGGAAACACCATACACTTCTCCCGAGTGGCTGTTGGCAAGTTACATCCCGCCCATCAGCATAACAAGGCTCCCAGTTCCCCATGGCCTGTCCTGCCTTTCTGGATTTTACACTTTTTTCAGATGGCCCTTTTGACGGGGGGGAAGTGAGACTTCATTGTAGTGCAGATTTCCTTTGCAAGCTTGCTTGGTTGGCCAAAAAGGGCGTATGCGTTTTTTCCTGAATATATTCAGGAAAAAACGCATACGCCCTTTTTGGCCAAGTGCATCATTGTCGACCTTCTGCCTCTTTTCCTATGCTTTAAATGCAATTCCAGTCTACCTCCTGAAATCGGTTTCCTGCAATTCTGCCCGGCTTTCAAGTCCTCTTGGCAGCCTTACTTCAGTATATTTTTGGATGATAGCTGTCATTTATAACTCTGCAGGTTTGTGAATTACAGTGCCCCTGAGCTCCTTTCTTCAACTCGCTTTCTTGTGAGCTGGCCGCAACACCGCAGGATTGCTTCAGGCCCTAATCTGGTTCCGGCATGGCACGCTGAGCCTTTGGTTAATTCCTCTTCCTGGTGGGAAATGAGAGTTAAATTTTCCCGTCCAGACACCTCCAGCTAGTCTCTCATTGGTTCTCCCTATTCCTGTTCATCTTCCGTGGAATTTGCAAACTGGGCCAAAGAGGAGGTTAAAGGCACTGACTCTCCAAGTCGGGAGAGTGTTAGTAAAGCATCTGGAATGTTGCACCCGAGTACCAGGGGACGAGAACTGAGACATATTTCAACACGTCTCCCGATCACACGGTTGATCATACTCTGGGTTCCACATGCATGTTTTAGCTGAAGGAAGAATCCCTTAAACCTGGAGAGTTGAGACCCGTGGAATGGGTACCATGCAATATGACTTCAAAGGGTCTTCATTTGCTCACCAAAACTCTCCAATCCTATCACTGCTGCGTTTTTGCCCCTGTACTCACGATTGATTCACTTTCAGAGACATAGCAATCCATAGGTTTTAAGATACTTAGTAGTCAGGTACATTATTAGGCGTTTAATATGGGGTTTTGAGTCCATTTCGTTGAGCAAGGAGTAGCTCTTGTCTATTACATATTTGGCTTAAGGAACTTTATCTGTGCTCATTTCAATCTCTGGTTTTATGCAGCACCCCAACTCACCTTTCCCCTTAAGCAAGCATAAGTTGGTTTTCTAAATTTGGGACCATGTTCTGTTTTGAAATTCAGTTCCTGTGTAGCCAAGTTTACATTCCGTGTATTAGTGATATCTTATGATGTTTCTTTTTCTGTGTGACTTATTTCAGTTAGAATCATCATACCTGAATCCACTCATTATGCTGCTATGGGCCTGATGACATAGATGTCATTGCTGAGTGATATTGCATTGTACGTAAGTACCACAACTTCTTTATCCATTTTTCGCTTTATGCGATATTGAACTTGTACCGTAAACGAGTTTCTTGTAAACAGAGCCATCCCAAACTTTGGGGTGGCTGTGTCTTTTTGATTTTAATTTCCCTAAGCTATAGGACCATAAGTGGAAGTGCCCTAGGCTCTGTTGCTTTGTTTTTTAGATGTTTCAGGAAACACCATACACTTCTCCCGAGTGGCTGTTGGCAAGTTACATCCCGCCCATCAGCATAACAAGGCTCCCAGTTCTCCATGGCCTGTCCTGCCTTCTGGATTTTACACTTTTTTCAGATGGCCCTTTTGATGGGGGGGGCGAAGTGAGACTTCATTGTAGTGCAGATTTCCTTTGCAAGCTTGCTTGCTTGGCCAAAAAGGGCGTATGCGTTTTTTCCTGAATATATTCAGGAAAAAACGCATACGCCCTTTTTGGCCAAGTGCATCATTGTCGACCTTCTGCCTCTTTTCCTATGCTTTAAATGCAATTCCAGTCTACCTCCTGAAATCGGTTTCCTGCAATTCTGCCCGGCTTTCAAGTCCTCTTGGCAGCCTTACTTCAGTATATTTTTGGATGATAGCTGTCATTTATAACTCTGCAGGTTTGTGAATTACAGTGCCCCTGAGCTCCTTTCTTCAACTCGCTTTCTTGTGAGCTGGCCGCAACACCGCAGGATTGCTTCAGGCCCTAATCTGGTTCCGGCATGGCACGCTGAGCCTTTGGTTAATTCCTCTTCCTGGTGGGAAATGAGAGTTAAATTTTCCCGTCCAGACACCTCCAGCTAGTCTCTCATTGGTTCTCCCTATTCCTGTTCATCTTCCGTGGAATTTGCAAACTGGGCCAAAGAGGAGGTTAAAGGCACTGACTCTCCAAGTCGGGAGAGTGTTAGTAAAGCATCTGGAATGTTGCACCCGAGTACCAGGGGACGAGAACTGAGACATATTTCAACACGTCTCCCGATCACACGGTTGATCATACTCTGGGTTCCACATGCATGTTTTAGCTGAAGGAAGAATCCCTTAAACCTGGAGAGTTGAGACCCGTGGAATGGGTACCATGCAATATGACTTCAAAGGGTCTTCATTTGCTCACCAAAACTCTCCAATCCTATCACTGCTGCGTTTTTGCCCCTGTACTCACGATTGATTCACTTTCAGAGACATAGCAATCCATAGGTTTTAAGATACTTACTAGTCAGGTACATTATTAGGCGTTTAATATGGGGTTTTGAGTCCATTTCGTTGAGCAAGGAGTAGCTCTTGTCTATTACATATTTGGCTTAAGGAACTTTATCTGTGCTCATTTCAATCTCTGGTTTTATGCAGCACCCCAACTCACCTTTCCCCTTAAGCAAGCATAAGTTGGTTTTCTAAATTTGGGAGCATGTTCTGTTTTGAAATTCAGTTCCTGTGTAGCCAAGTTTACATTCCGTGTATTAGTGATATCTTATGATGTTTCTTTTTCTGTGTGACTTATTTCAGTTAGAATCATCATACCTGAATCCACTCATTATGCTGCTATGGGCCTGATGACATAGATGTCATTGCTGAGTGATATTGCATTGTACGTAAGTACCACAACTTCTTTATCCATTTTTCGCTTTATGCGATATTGAACTTGTACCGTAAACGAGTTTCTTGTAAACAGAGCCATCCCAAACTTTGGGGTGGCTGTGTCTTTTTGATTTTAATTTCCCTAAGCTATAGGACCATAAGTGGAAGTGCCCTAGGCTCTGTTGCTTTGTTTTTTAGATGTTTCAGGAAACACCATACACTTCTCCCGAGTGGCTGTTGGCAAGTTACATCCCGCCCATCAGCATAACAAGGCTCCCAGTTCTCCATGGCCTGTCCTGCCTTCTGGATTTTACACTTTTTTCAGATGGCCCTTTTGACGGGGGGGGGAAGTGAGACTTCATTGTAGTGCAGATTTCCTTTGCAAGCTTGCTTGGTTGGCCAAAAAGGGCGTATGCGTTTTTTCCTGAATATATTCAGGAAAAAACGCATACGCCCTTTTTGGCCAAGTGCATCATTGTCGACCTTCTGCCTCTTTTCCTATGCTTTAAATGCAATTCCAGTCTACCTCCTGAAATCGGTTTCCTGCAATTCTGCCCGGCTTTCAAGTCCTCTTGGCAGCCTTACTTCAGTATATTTTTGGATGATAGCTGTCATTTATAACTCTGCAGGTTTGTGAATTACAGTGCCCCTGAGCTCCTTTCTTCAACTCGCTTTCTTGTGAGCTGGCCGCAACACCGCAGGATTGCTTCAGGCCCTAATCTGGTTCCGGCATGGCACGCTGAGCCTTTGGTTAATTCCTCTTCCTGGTGGGAAATGAGAGTTAAATTTTCCCGTCCAGACACCTCCAGCTAGTCTCTCATTGGTTCTCCCTATTCCTGTTCATCTTCCGCGGAATTTGCAAACTGGGCCAAACAGGAGGTTAAAGGCACTGACTCTCCAAGTCGGGAGAGTGTTAGTAAAGCTTCTGGAATGTTGCACCCGAGTACCAGGGGACGAGAACTGAGACATATTTCAACACGTCTCCCGATCACACGGTTGATCATACTCTGGGTTCCACATGCATGTTTTAGCTGAAGGAAGAATCCCTTAAACCTGGAGAGTTGAGACCCGTGGAATGGGTACCATGCAATATGACTTCAAAGGGTCTTCATTTGCTCACCAAAACTCTCCAATCCTATCACTGCTGCGTTTTTGCCCCTGTACTCACGATTGATTCACTTTCAGAGACATAGCAATCCATAGGTTTTAAGATACTTACTAGTCAGGTACATTATTAGGCCTTTAATATGGGGTTTTGAGTCCATTTCGTTGAGCAAGGAGTAGCTCTTGTCTATTACATATTTGGCTTAAGGAACTTTATCTGTGCTCATTTCAATCTCTGGTTTTATGCAGCACCCCAACTCACCTTTCCCCTTAAGCAAGCATAAGTTGGTTTTCTAAATTTGGGACCATGTTCTGTTTTGAAATCCAGTTCCTGTGTAGCCAAGTTTACATTCCGTGTATTAGTGATATCTTATGATGTTTCTTTTTCTGTGTGACTTATTTCAGTTAGAATCATCATACCTGAATCCACTCATTATGCTGCTATGGGCCTGATGACATAGATGTCATTGCTGAGTGATATTGCATTGTACGTAAGTACCACAACTTCTTTATCCATTTTTCACTTTATGCGATATTGAACTTGTACCGTAAACGAGTTTCTTGTAAACAGAGCCATCCCAAACTTTGGGGTGGCTGTGTCTTTTTGATTTTAATTTCCCTAAGCTATAGGACCATAAGTGGAAGTGCCCTAGGCTCTGTTGCTTTGTTTTTTAGATGTTTCAGGAAACACCATACACTTCTCCCGAGTGGCTGTTGGCAAGTTACATCCCGCCCATCAGCATAACAAGGCTCCCAGTTCCCCATGGCCTGTCCTGCCTTTCTGGATTTTACACTTTTTTCAGATGGCCCTTTTGACGGGGGGGAAGTGAGACTTCATTGTAGTGCAGATTTCCTTTGCAAGCTTGCTTGGTTGGCCAAAAAGGGCGTATGCGTTTTTTCCTGAATATATTCAGGAAAAAACGCATACGCCCTTTTTGGCCAAGTGCATCATTGTCGACCTTCTGCCTCTTTTCCTATGCTTTAAATGCAATTCCAGTCTACCTCCTGAAATCGGTTTCCTGCAATTCTGCCCGGCTTTCAAGTCCTCTTGGCAGCCTTACTTCAGTATATTTTTGGATGATAGCTGTCATTTATAACTCTGCAGGTTTGTGAATTACAGTGCCCCTGAGCTCCTTTCTTCAACTCGCTTTCTTGTGAGCTGGCCGCAACACCGCAGGATTGCTTCAGGCCCTAATCTGGTTCCGGCATGGCACGCTGAGCCTTTGGTTAATTCCTCTTCCTGGTGGGAAATGAGAGTTAAATTTTCCCGTCCAGACACCTCCAGCTAGTCTCTCATTGGTTCTCCCTATTCCTGTTCATCTTCCGTGGAATTTGCAAACTGGGCCAAAGAGGAGGTTAAAGGCACTGACTCTCCAAGTCGGGAGAGTGTTAGTAAAGCATCTGGAATGTTGCACCCGAGTACCAGGGGACGAGAACTGAGACATATTTCAACACGTCTCCCGATCACACGGTTGATCATACTCTGGGTTCCACATGCATGTTTTAGCTGAAGGAAGAATCCCTTAAACCTGGAGAGTTGAGACCCGTGGAATGGGTACCATGCAATATGACTTCAAAGGGTCTTCATTTGCTCACCAAAACTCTCCAATCCTATCACTGCTGCGTTTTTGCCCCTGTACTCACGATTGATTCACTTTCAGAGACATAGCAATCCATAGGTTTTAAGATACTTAGTAGTCAGGTACATTATTAGGCGTTTAATATGGGGTTTTGAGTCCATTTCGTTGAGCAAGGAGTAGCTCTTGTCTATTACATATTTGGCTTAAGGAACTTTATCTGTGCTCATTTCAATCTCTGGTTTTATGCAGCACCCCAACTCACCTTTCCCCTTAAGCAAGCATAAGTTGGTTTTCTAAATTTGGGACCATGTTCTGTTTTGAAATTCAGTTCCTGTGTAGCCAAGTTTACATTCCGTGTATTAGTGATATCTTATGATGTTTCTTTTTCTGTGTGACTTATTTCAGTTAGAATCATCATACCTGAATCCACTCATTATGCTGCTATGGGCCTGATGACATAGATGTCATTGCTGAGTGATATTGCATTGTACGTAAGTACCACAACTTCTTTATCCATTTTTCGCTTTATGCGATATTGAACTTGTACCGTAAACGAGTTTCTTGTAAACAGAGCCATCCCAAACTTTGGGGTGGCTGTGTCTTTTTGATTTTAATTTCCCTAAGCTATAGGACCATAAGTGGAAGTGCCCTAGGCTCTGTTGCTTTGTTTTTTAGATGTTTCAGGAAACACCATACACTTCTCCCGAGTGGCTGTTGGCAAGTTACATCCCGCCCATCAGCATAACAAGGCTCCCAGTTCTCCATGGCCTGTCCTGCCTTCTGGATTTTACACTTTTTTCAGATGGCCCTTTTGATGGGGGGGGCGAAGTGAGACTTCATTGTAGTGCAGATTTCCTTTGCAAGCTTGCTTGCTTGGCCAAAAAGGGCGTATGCGTTTTTTCCTGAATATATTCAGGAAAAAACGCATACGCCCTTTTTGGCCAAGTGCATCATTGTCGACCTTCTGCCTCTTTTCCTATGCTTTAAATGCAATTCCAGTCTACCTCCTGAAATCGGTTTCCTGCAATTCTGCCCGGCTTTCAAGTCCTCTTGGCAGCCTTACTTCAGTATATTTTTGGATGATAGCTGTCATTTATAACTCTGCAGGTTTGTGAATTACAGTGCCCCTGAGCTCCTTTCTTCAACTCGCTTTCTTGTGAGCTGGCCGCAACACCGCAGGATTGCTTCAGGCCCTAATCTGGTTCCGGCATGGCACGCTGAGCCTTTGGTTAATTCCTCTTCCTGGTGGGAAATGAGAGTTAAATTTTCCCGTCCAGACACCTCCAGCTAGTCTCTCATTGGTTCTCCCTATTCCTGTTCATCTTCCGTGGAATTTGCAAACTGGGCCAAAGAGGAGGTTAAAGGCACTGACTCTCCAAGTCGGGAGAGTGTTAGTAAAGCATCTGGAATGTTGCACCCGAGTACCAGGGGACGAGAACTGAGACATATTTCAACACGTCTCCCGATCACACGGTTGATCATACTCTGGGTTCCACATGCATGTTTTAGCTGAAGGAAGAATCCCTTAAACCTGGAGAGTTGAGACCCGTGGAATGGGTACCATGCAATATGACTTCAAAGGGTCTTCATTTGCTCACCAAAACTCTCCAATCCTATCACTGCTGCGTTTTTGCCCCTGTACTCACGATTGATTCACTTTCAGAGACATAGCAATCCATAGGTTTTAAGATACTTACTAGTCAGGTACATTATTAGGCGTTTAATATGGGGTTTTGAGTCCATTTCGTTGAGCAAGGAGTAGCTCTTGTCTATTACATATTTGGCTTAAGGAACTTTATCTGTGCTCATTTCAATCTCTGGTTTTATGCAGCACCCCAACTCACCTTTCCCCTTAAGCAAGCATAAGTTGGTTTTCTAAATTTGGGAGCATGTTCTGTTTTGAAATTCAGTTCCTGTGTAGCCAAGTTTACATTCCGTGTATTAGTGATATCTTATGATGTTTCTTTTTCTGTGTGACTTATTTCAGTTAGAATCATCATACCTGAATCCACTCATTATGCTGCTATGGGCCTGATGACATAGATGTCATTGCTGAGTGATATTGCATTGTACGTAAGTACCACAACTTCTTTATCCATTTTTCGCTTTATGCGATATTGAACTTGTACCGTAAACGAGTTTCTTGTAAACAGAGCCATCCCAAACTTTGGGGTGGCTGTGTCTTTTTGATTTTAATTTCCCTAAGCTATAGGACCATAAGTGGAAGTGCCCTAGGCTCTGTTGCTTTGTTTTTTAGATGTTTCAGGAAACACCATACACTTCTCCCGAGTGGCTGTTGGCAAGTTACATCCCGCCCATCAGCATAACAAGGCTCCCAGTTCTCCATGGCCTGTCCTGCCTTCTGGATTTTACACTTTTTTCAGATGGCCCTTTTGACGGGGGGGGGAAGTGAGACTTCATTGTAGTGCAGATTTCCTTTGCAAGCTTGCTTGGTTGGCCAAAAAGGGCGTATGCGTTTTTTCCTGAATATATTCAGGAAAAAACGCATACGCCCTTTTTGGCCAAGTGCATCATTGTCGACCTTCTGCCTCTTTTCCTATGCTTTAAATGCAATTCCAGTCTACCTCCTGAAATCGGTTTCCTGCAATTCTGCCCGGCTTTCAAGTCCTCTTGGCAGCCTTACTTCAGTATATTTTTGGATGATAGCTGTCATTTATAACTCTGCAGGTTTGTGAATTACAGTGCCCCTGAGCTCCTTTCTTCAACTCGCTTTCTTGTGAGCTGGCCGCAACACCGCAGGATTGCTTCAGGCCCTAATCTGGTTCCGGCATGGCACGCTGAGCCTTTGGTTAATTCCTCTTCCTGGTGGGAAATGAGAGTTAAATTTTCCCGTCCAGACACCTCCAGCTAGTCTCTCATTGGTTCTCCCTATTCCTGTTCATCTTCCGCGGAATTTGCAAACTGGGCCAAACAGGAGGTTAAAGGCACTGACTCTCCAAGTCGGGAGAGTGTTAGTAAAGCTTCTGGAATGTTGCACCCGAGTACCAGGGGACGAGAACTGAGACATATTTCAACACGTCTCCCGATCACACGGTTGATCATACTCTGGGTTCCACATGCATGTTTTAGCTGAAGGAAGAATCCCTTAAACCTGGAGAGTTGAGACCCGTGGAAT
Source organism: Orcinus orca (assembly GCF_937001465.1). Taxonomy (NCBI): domain Eukaryota; kingdom Metazoa; phylum Chordata; class Mammalia; order Artiodactyla; family Delphinidae; genus Orcinus; species Orcinus orca. The sequence continues at coordinate 599,281 of NW_026043869.1, forward strand.
GGGTACCATGCAATATGACTTCAAAGGGTCTTCATTTGCTCACCAAAACTCTCCAATCCTATCACTGCTGCGTTTTTGCCCCTGTACTCACGATTGATTCACTTTCAGAGACATAGCAATCCATAGGTTTTAAGATACTTACTAGTCAGGTACATTATTAGGCCTTTAATATGGGGTTTTGAGTCCATTTCGTTGAGCAAGGAGTAGCTCTTGTCTATTACATATTTGGCTTAAGGAACTTTATCTGTGCTCATTTCAATCTCTGGTTTTATGCAGCACCCCAACTCACCTTTCCCCTTAAGCAAGCATAAGTTGGTTTTCTAAATTTGGGACCATGTTCTGTTTGGAAATCCAGTTCCTGTGTAGCCAAGTTTACATTCCGTGTATTAGTGATATCTTATGATGTTTCTTTTTCTGTGTGACTTATTTCAGTTAGAATCATCATACCTGAATCCACTCATTATGCTGCTATGGGCCTGATGACATAGATGTCATTGCTGAGTGATATTGCATTGTACGTAAGTACCACAACTTCTTTATCCATTTTTCGCTTTATGCGATATTGAACTTGTACCGTAAACGAGTTTCTTGTAAACAGAGCCATCCCAAACTTTGGGGTGGCTGTGTCTTTTTGATTTTAATTTCCCTAAGCTATAGGACCATAAGTGGAAGTGCCCTAGGCTCTGTTGCTTTGTTTTTTAGATGTTTCAGGAAACACCA